>NW_026138169.1:0-592500 GCF_025592945.1 Manacus candei
CTGTGCAGCCCTGGCACAGCTGCCCAGGGCAGGGGGGGGAGTCCCCATCCCTGCAGGGATTTAAAAGCCCTGTGGAGGTGGCCCTTGGGGACATGGTCAGGGGTGGCCTTGGCAGTGCTGGGGGACAGTTTCGGACTTGATGGTCTGAGAGACTTTTTCCAACCCAAACAATTGTGTGATTCCACAGTTGTGTGATTTCGACCTGTCTGATGGACTGCCCTGATGTACCAAGCGTTGTCCCCCCTGTGCTCTGTCCCTGGGTGTGCCCACAGTGCTGGTGCTGGAGCTGCTGTGGCACATCTGCGGGGTCAGGAGCTGGGGGGGGTCCCAGTGCAGCAGCCAGAGCCAGCGGGGGTCCTGGCCTGGGCACTGCCAGCACGGTTCCAGCTGGGCCAGCCCTTGTTTCTCACGAGGGGGACTGGCAGGTCTCCACTGAAGCGACAACTTTCGGATCCTCCTCCGAGCCCGGGCGCGTTGGGGTGAGTCGTGTGGGGCTGCCGAGCGAGGAGAGGGGAGCAGGGGCACAGCCCTGCCCTGGGTGCCACCATGGCACCTCACGGGCTGCTCTGTTCTCAGAATCACTGTGTGTTCCAGGAGCCACGTCAGGGGGTGGGTGAGGGACATCCCCGGGCCCTGCCCTCCGCTGGCCCTGGGGTGCAGGTGGGCCCAGCCCAGCCAGCTGCTGCCCAGCGGCTGAAAAGGAGTTAAAACGAAAAATTTCACATGTTTCTCTAAGAATATGAATGCAGACAGCGTGTCTCAAAGAGGAATGTCAGCGACAAAAACATCTCCTCTTGCCCAGGGCTGAGGAGTCTGTGCAGGGGGTGTGGGCACTGCCAGCCCATCAGGGTGGGCATCGGGTGGGCATCGCTGGGGACCCAAGGAGTGAGCACATCTCTAGTGCCAGGACACAGGGAACGGCTTCCCACTGCCAGAGGGCAGGGTTAGATGGGAGATTGGGAAGGAATTCCTGGCTGGGAGGGTGGGGAGGCCCTGGCACAGGCTGCCCAGAGAAGCTGTGGCTGCCCCTGGATCCCTGGAAGTGTCCAAGGCCAGGTTGGACGGGGCTTGGAGCAACCTGGGCTGGTGGGAGGTGTCCCTGCCCATGGCAGGGGGTGGCATTGGATGAGCTTTAAGGTCCCTTCCCACCCAAACCAGTCTGGGATTCTGTGATCTGCAAAACCCACCATGGGCCAGTGTGGGGATGTGTTTGTCACAAAGGGGCTGCCCAGGGAGGTTTGGAGTCCCCATCCCTGGAGGTGTCCCAGGAAGGCCTGGCCGTGGCACTCAGTGCTCTGGGCTGGGGACAAGGTGGGGATGGGGCACAGGGGGATCCATGGGCTGGGAGGGCTTTTCCAACCTCAGGGATTCTGGGATTCCAAGTAACAAATTCCTGAGGTCCCAGGACACGAGATGTGACCTGGGGAACGAGCTTCAGGACATAAAATATTGGACACACAAAATGTTCCCACCCCCTGCTCTGGCTCCCTCCTGGGGAAAGGGGAGCTCTGGTTCCTCAGCCTGTCTCCAGTGCTGGTGTTGGCACCGAGTTTCCTCCTGGTTTTCACCTTCACGGGTTGTTTTTCCTTCCCTGGGCGAGGCTGAGGCTCAGTCTGGGAGGAGGAGGAGGAGGAGGAGGAGGAAGGAGCCGCTGTCTCTGTGCCATGTCTCACAGGCTGCGCTGGGACCACGAGGGGCGGGTATTTTTTGCCACGGATTTAATCAAATTCAGACAGTCCTGCCTCTTCCTGGGCATTTTCAGGTGGTTTTTTTAGGGTTCAGTGTGAGGTTTTGGTGCGGGGAAGGGAAGCTGCCGGTGTGACACGTGCGGTTTTGGATGATTTTTCCGTGGAAAGGCGCCGTTCCCCTCCCGCAGCCCCGTCCCTCCCGACGCCGTGTCACAGGGACACGTCACTCACGTCTTTCAATCCCCCAGTAATTAATGCAGTTTCGAAATGACAATTTTCCACACGGCTGGGTTTCCGTGGTGCTGCAGATACCGGTGTGGGGCTGGCAGGGAGGGGGGGATGAGCCGGAGCTGTGGCCACTGTGAGCAGCATCTCAGTGCCAGGAGCTGCCCCGGGACCGGCACGGGGGGACGGGGCTGTCACCGTTAGTGGGGTGATGGTGTCACTGTTAGTGGGGTGATGGTGCTGTCACCTTTAGTGGGGTGGTTGTGGTGTCACCATTAGTGGGGTGGTGGTGCTGTCACTGTTAGTGGGGTGATGGTGGTGTCACCTTTAGGGGCTGATGGTGCTGTCACCATTAGGGGGGTGATGGTGGTGTCACCATTAGTGGGGTGGTGGTGGTGTCACCGTTAGTGTGATAATAGTGGTGTCACCATTAGGGGGGTGATGGTGGTGTCACCATTACGAGGTGATGGGGCTGTCACTGTTAGTGGGGTGATGGTGGTGTCACCATTAGGGAGGTGTTAGTGGTGTCACCATTAGGGGGCTGATGGTGGTGTCACCGTTAGTGTGATAATAGTGGTGTCACCATTAGCAGGGTGCTGGTGTTATCACCACTATACGTGGCACTGATGGTGTCACCACTGGCAGGGTACTGGCTGTGGGACTGTTAGTGAGGTGCCAGGAGTGTCATCATGGGGTGCTGGCAGTGTCACTGCTGTGAGGGGTGCTGGCAGTGTCACTGCTGTGAGGGGTGCTGGCAGTGTCACCTCCATGTGGGGTGCTGGGGATGTCACCACTGCACAGGGTGCTGGGGGTGTCAGCACTGTTTGAGATGCCGCTGGTGGCACCTCTGCACAGGGTGCTGTAGCTGGCACCATTGCACGGGGTGCTGCCAGTGTCACCAGGCACGGGGTGCTGAGGGTGTCACCAGGCACGGGGTGCCGGGGGTGTCACTGCTGTGTGGGGTGTCACTGCTGTGTGGGGGTGTCAGAGGTGTCACCTTGCACAGGGTGCTGGCAGTGTCCCCATGGGCCGGGGTGCTGGCAGTGTCACTGCTGGCTGTGGTGCTGGCACTGTCCCCAGGGGACAGGGTGCTGGCAGTGTCACTGCTGGTCATGGTGCTGGCAGTGTCACTGCTGGTCGTGGTGCTGGCAGTGTCCCCAGGGGACAGGGTGCTGGCAGTGTCACTGCTTGCTGTGGTGCTGGCAGTGTCCCCAAGGACTGGGGTGCTGGCAGTGTCACTGCTGGTCGTGGTGCTGGCACTGTCCCCAGGGGTCAGGGTGCTGGCAGTGTCACTGCTGGTCATGGTGCTGGCACTGATGGGGTGCTGGCAGTGTCCCCAGGGGATGGGGTGCTGGCAGTGTCACTGCTGGCCGTGGTGCCAGCGGTGTCACCGCACCGTCCCCGCTGGTGTCACCATCCCGTGTTGCCCCGGTAACTGCTGCACGTCACAGGGAGCAAACCATGAACAGGCTCAGAGAAGGCCACAAGCCAAAGGCACAAACCCCAGCAGTGGCTCCCAGGGGCCGGGCGGCTCCGTGCCCTCGGTCCCTGGTTGCTGAGGAGCAGGTGGCCTTTGCTTGGCAGTGGTGTGGGCACATCACTTAAATATAAATATAAATATAAATATAAAATACAGTCACAGGTCACAAACCACCCGCAGCACAGCCAGGAACAGCAGGAGCCAGGCTGGGAGAGCTGGGGGGGCTCCCATGGGGAAGGGAAGGATCCAGGGAGACCTTGGAGCCCCTTCCAGAGCCTAAAGGGGCTCCAGGAGAGCTGGAGAGGGACTGGGGACAAGGCATGGAGGGACAGGACACAGGGAATGGCTTCCCACTGCCAGAGGGCAGGGACAGATGGGAGATTGGGAAGGGATTCCTGGCTGGGAGGGTGGGGAGGCCCTGGCACAGGTTACCCAGAGAAGCTGTGGCTGCCCCTGGATCCCTGGGAGTGTCCAAGGCCAGGTTGGACAGGGCTTGGAGCAACCTGGGCTAGTGGGAGGTGTCCCTGCCCATGGCAGGGGTGGGATTGGATTCATTTAAGGTCCCTTCCCACCCAAACCATTCTGGCATCCTGTGAGTCTCTTTGCAAAGGTCCTTAAATGCCCAGCGAGGGGCATCACTTGGTGGGTCCTCCTCGTTCCCTCCCGTGGGCACCACACACTGAGGACCTGCTGAGATCATATTTTTTTAAAACACGGAGCCCATAAGCCCATGTCTGTCCTCTCCTGTACTTCCCTTTTCCTCACATCAGTCCCTCTCCTTCCCCTGCCCATCCCACCAGTGCCCAACCCTGGGCTGAGCTCTGGAGGCTTCACTGGGGCAGAAACTCCTTCACAGCCAGAGGAGGCTTTCCAGGGTGAACACTGCACGAGTGTCCTCTGAGCCTGCAATGGTTCTGTATCTGTTTGGGATTTGGTGTGAAATCCAGGAGGATTTGAGTCCATAGGCAGCACCTTGGGGCTGTCCCTGGCCTCGAGTAGGGGGGGCACAAGAAGCTGTGTCTGAGACTGGCACCCCTGGAGCAAAGCTGCTCTTGAGGCTCTTGGAGTGGCACAGCAGAGATGAGGTAGGTTGGGCTGGAAGAAAACCTAAAATAAAACCTTAAAATTCACTACATTAGTAATAAGCAAAGCTATATAAGGATATATAAAATATAAAAATACGCAATGCCTACGAAAAGAAATGAAATACACAAAACCACATAAAATACACATGTAACGTGTGTAAATGCTTAAAACACGAAACGCGTGAAATTCCAAAAACAAAACGTATGAAAATATCAAAATTTATTAAAATGCACAGAAATAAATCAACGAAGTGCTGACGAGGTCCTCCCACAGCACCCCCGCTCGTGCATCACGTCATCACTCCAACCCAGAGCGTGTGTTCTGGGGAAGAGTCTTTCCTTCTTTGCATGTTCCTTTGTTTTTGTTGTTTGTTTGTTTGTTTGTTTTAGCGGAATTATTTTTAGCTGTTGACCCAAAAAAACCAAAAAAAATAAAAAAAAAAAGAAAAAAAGAAAAAAAAAAGAGAGAGATAGAGGTAGAGAAAGAGAAGAGCCGTGTGTAACATGGGAGGGGGGTGTGTGGTGTCTCCCGGCAGGCGCAGGCAGCAGGCTCGGCCCAGCCCTCGCCCACCCACGGCCGCCCCATCCCGATGCCCGTCAGGTCCAGCTCCGCGGGGTCCACCCCCACCCACGGCCCGCAGGACGCGCTCGCCGGAGTCGGGGGAGACGTCCAGGAGGCCTTCACACAAGGTGAGGGGCTGAACATCCTCCCCCAGGGCACTGGAGAGGGGCTGAACATCTGAGCACCCCCCGGGCACAGCCACGGCGTGTCCCACCTCGTGTCCTCGTGGGAGACGGGGATGCGCCGCGGGTATCGGGGAGAAATCCTTCCCTGGCAGGGTGGGCAGGCCCTGGCACAGGCTGCCCAGAGAAGCTGTGGCTGCCCCTGGACCCCTGGGAGTGTCCAAGGTCGAGTTGGACGGGGTTTGGAGCACCCTGGGCTGGTGGGAGGTGTTCTGGAAGGAGTTGGCACAGGATGGGCTTTAATGTCCCTTCCAACCCAAACCGTTCCCTGGACTCAGCGCTGGTGAGGCCACCCCTGGAGTGCTGTGTCCAGTTCTGGGCCCTCAGCTCAGGAAGGACATGGAGGGGCTGGAGCAGGTCCAGAGGAGAGCAACGAGGCTGGGGAAGGGACTGGAGCACAAGTGCTGTGAGGAGAGGCTGAGGGAGCTGGGGGGGCTCAGCCTGGAGAAGAGGAGGCTCAGGGGAGACCTCCTCACTCTCTGCAACTCCCTGACAGGAGGGGGGAGCCGGGGGGGGTTGGTCTCTTTTCCCAGGCAACCATCAGCAAGACAAGAGGGCTGGGTCTGCAGCTGTGCCAGGGGAGGGTTAGGTTGGATATGAGAAAGAATTTCTTTGCAGAGAGGGTGCTCAGCCATTGGAATGGGCTGCCCAGGGAAGGGGTGGATTCTCCATCCCTGGAGGTGTTTAAGGACAGACTGGATGTGGCATCAGTGCCATGGGCTGGGAACCACAGCAGGGTTGGATCAAGGGTTGGGCTGGATGATCCCTCCCAACCCAGCTGATTCCATGATTCTGTGATTCTGTGATTCTGTGTTCAGCAGACACGTAACTCACCATATTGAGACAATAATTACAACCCCCTCTCCTGTTCCCCAGCCCAAAGACTTTGGGGGCATGTTTAGAATCTTTTGAACTTAAGGCAGTTGTTACTGTGAGGATGATCTTCCCTGCAAGGAAAGGATCTTCCAACCCAGCAAGTTACACCCACAAGTAGTTTAAGAATTGAACGTCACAAACTGGTCGTATTTACAAATCTGGTGACTGAACTATGAGGAAAAAACCAGTTTAATGACCGAAAGCAGGAGAACAAGCAGCCCCCCAGCCCAGAGTGTTTAGCCACCAGCAGCAGCAGCCAGAGGTGTTTTCAGCCCCCACTCTCTGTGGGCAGTGGGAGTTCAGACTCACCTGCTGCTCTCACTGCTCAACATGAAGGAGTTTTGCAGTCACACGTTTCAGGAGAATCCACGTTTTCTGTGTCACGGCTGTGTCAGCCCACGGGGGCTCCAAGATGTGCAGACCAGCAGGTGAGGTGGACACTGAGCTCGGAGCAGGCACTGCCTCTGCCTCAAACACCGAAGAGGTTGTGGCTGTGGAGGCAGCAAGAGGGGACAGGACTGTCAGTCTGGTGTCAAGGAACTTGGCAAATACTGGGTCCCCTTCAGGGACCATTTCACTGCAAAGGAGGAGAAACTGGTCACTCTTCAGTCCCACCTATTCCAGCTCCACTCCTGGTGAAGGAAGCCCCTCCCAGCTGGAAGGGGTGCCCACACCCTGCGTCTCTCAGTGCTGGCACTTGGGGTTTAAATGCTCTTTTCTTGCCCATCTTGGTGCAGAACTCTTCATCTTTAGTGCTGCAGGAGCATGCTGGGGTGTAGAGCTGTGAGAAAAACAGCAGCAGGGCCTGGTCTTCCACGTCTGACAGGTGTGGGGGTTCTTTCTAAACATCACATCTTTGAAAATGGACATCCACCCATCTTGGTTGCTCTTGTCAGTGTCAGCAAAAGAAAGAAGGAAGGACAGAAAATCCACCTCTCCCTAAAGCACAGGTGAGGACTTCACCCACGTGTGGGCAAAGCCAAGGGGTGGGCAGCAACTAAGAGAAGTTGGACTCAGTCTTAGAGGTCTTTTCCAACCTTAACGATTCTGTGATTCTTCCTGTGGACCTCGTGGTGCTTCCTGGGAAATCCCACTGGGTATCAGGAGTCGTGGTCAGTCCCATGCAGTGAACAAGAGCCCTCACCTCGATGCAGGGGTGGTTTATTTCTTTAAAAGATGACAGGTCACCTCCTGTGGAGTCACAGAGCTGGAGGTGGTTTCTCATTCCGGGGAGGGAAGTTTGTGAATAGAAGCATCAAATCCCTTTGTCAGATGGATGGGCTCCCTCTCCAAACAAACCAAACATGGAAATAAACCTCCCAGAACTGACACCGCATCTCCAAACCAAACAGATTTTAAATAGCAGTTTGCATTTATCAGGTGCTCAGTGGATGTATCCTCCTGGAATGCTCTGGAACCATCTTCCCCGCTGCCTAAAGGAGCTGCTGCCAGCAGAAGGTGAGGGAAGGAAGAGGCTGTGAAATGGCAGCAGAGGAGCACAGGGGTGCCAGTGAACACTTTCAGTTGGTGCCAGTGGACCCTGTGAACTGGTGTTAAGTTGGTGCTGCAGGGAGGAGCAGGAGCCCTCAGCCCCAGAGCCCTCGGCACAGGGAGCGGCCTCTGCGTGTTCGGTGACAGGGGACGTCCCCTCCGAGATCCACAGCCCCCCTGGGAGAAGGAGGTGCCTTTTCCTCCTCCCTGTCGGTAGGAAGAAGCTCCTCATCCCCGAGCACTCCCAGCACCGGCAGCAGAGCAGGCATTTCCAGGGAGGCAGGCTGCCAAATACCAGAGGCGAGCGCTCCATCTGTTGCTGTGGGTGGTCCAGTCGCCTCCTCTGCATCCCCACGGCAGGTTTGGTGGTGCAGCGAGAGCTCCCCGCTGGTTCCTCTGGCAGCTGCCTGTCCTTCCCCCCGGGCAGGGTCCCTTTCTGCCCCCAGGACACGTGAAGGGGAGCAGCAGCACCGAGAGCCCGCCCGGGCACTGATCTGCTGCTCGGGGTGACAAACAAGTGACCATGGCAGGACACAAAAACACTGGATCTCTCATCGTTTTCCAGCCTTCCCCGGGCTCTGTGTCCATCTGCCTTTTCCTGGGAAGGTGCAAACCCCTCCCTGCAGGGTCTGCAGCCACCAGAGCCGAGGTGATTAATCAAGGGCTCGTCGCTGCCTCTCCCCTAACGAGGCTCCTTCGTCAGGACCTGCCGATATCGCCCAGAGTGAAAACTTGTGGTTTCTCCAGGTTTTTAGCAGCTGACAGCACCTCAGATATGTGTTGCAACGAACCAGGTGTTGTAGAAAACTATTCAGGGCTGGGCTGACGTGCTGCAGCCACGTCCCGGCAGCGTAGGGGGACTGGGACAGCAAATCCCCAGGAATCCCTCAGCACACGGATTTGATGGGCCACTTTAACAAAAACACTGACATTATCTGTGCTAACTTCTGCATGTCCACCAGATCCTTATTAAATGTGACAGTGGGAGAGAGGAGCAGAAGGGAGTGAAGCTCTGGGTGCTGTTCCACCTCTCCCGTGACCTTGGAGTGGGCAGAGAAACCAACAGCTCATCTTTCCTCCCAGGGCACGAATCTGGGAGCCGTCCCCATCAGTGTGGAAAATTCTAGAGCAGGAAACCTTTAAAGGGTTGGATCCCAGGGATATTCATCGGGCAGTTTTGAGGTTAGAAAAGTTTCCTCTATAGGTGATCTCTTGATCTTCCACTTGGTAGAGGATTACCAAGACTGGCATTTGGAGATCACAAAGTATGACTCTTATAATAAAACATCCTGATGGTTTCTGGGTGAAATATCCAGGTACAGAGGCCGCCATCAAGTTATAAAATCAGTTCTGCTGTTGATCATCTCAACAGAGAAGAAGACAATCCCGTGGGAATTCTTGGATCCACTGCTGCCCCCAGAAAGGTGGACATTCCTCTCCTCATAACCACTGTGGTGGCTGATTCAGTGACTAGAAAAACTCTTCCAAGAAAAAAAAAAAGTGGTCACCAGACTCCGTAATAAGTTTCCTGGAACGCTCCTTCCGGAAAGGCAGTCTGCACAATTAGTGCTATTTCATATTAATCACGCAAAATCAGGCAAATCCGAGCCCGGTGGAGAGCACAGGAAACAGGATAAAATGTTGATGCTTGCACGTAATAAAATCATTGGAAGTCCCAGCCCGGAGGGCTCCGGGGCTGCTGCACAGACACGTCCAGGGGGATCAGAGCATTATCCAGCTGTTCCACAGGGGGGACGTGAGACCAGGCTGCTCCAAACCCATCCAGCCTGGCCTTGAACACTTCCAGGGGTGGGGCAGCCACCCCCATGATCCAGGAGGATCATTGTGTTCCCAGCATCACAAGAGGCAACAAGCACCATCCCTGACCCACCTCTGTTGTGGCAGCAGCCAGTCTGATGGTCCTGGTGCCAGCTCTGTCCCCGTGCTGGTCCTGGACAGTTTGGGTCACTGGCAGGACAAGCAGGTCCCTCCAGCACGTGGAGTGCCCAGGCAGGTCAGTGTCACCGTGGGGACACCCACGGGGTCACATCCCCAGCTGTGTGACAGCGAGGAAGAGGATTCCTCCCTCCAGCCATGCAGGAGGGTGAGAATTCCAACAGCTTTTGTCCCACTCAAACCTCAGTGATCTCGAGAGCGACTCTGCCCAGAGGGGGAGGAGGGTGAGCCACCCCACCACGAGGTCCTGGGGGCTGTCTGTGCCCTCGTGCTGCCATGTCACAGGGAGGAGCACGAGGCAGCTCGTGCTGAGCTCGTGCTGAGCCAAGGTGATCACCAAGCAGGTGCTCAGGGAACGAGGCAGAGCTGGGCTGTGCCAGGGCAAACCTCCACCTCTGCTGCTCTGGGGGCACTGGGGGTGTCCCAGCACCACCCCAGGGAGAGCTGGTGGGGACGAGTTGGGGCAGTGGCAGCTGGCACAGTGACCCCCCTGATTTCTGCGTGTCTGCTCTGCCCCAGGTACGAGGAGGAACCTGCGCAACGACCTGCTGGTCGCGGCCGATTCCATCACCAACACCATGTCCTCGCTGGTGAAGGAGCTCCACTCAGGTGAGGCTGGGCTGGGCAGCACAGGAAAAGGAGAGATGGGAGCCATGGGTTGGATGTTCTTTTGTTAAAACTAAAGCATAATGTGGGATTACATGTCTGTGCTCTCAGTGAAAAATTGTGTTTATGGGCAACACCCTCGGCCTGGGCAGTGCTGGGAGAGGGCTCAGGGATCTTGGAGGGCTTTTCCAACCTCAGTCACTCCGTGGTTCTATCATTGAGAACTCCAGCACCTTTTGAAGAGGCTTCCCATTGGTTTTATCCCTGGTGGGGAGGGCAATACCCTGCGGGTGCAGCCCTGGCTGGTGGCTCCACTGGTGATTGATGGAGACACCCCCCTCCCCTGCCCACTGCTCCCATTGATCACAGCACGGAGCTGCTTTTCCAGAACATCTCCTGGGAGAGGGGCCACCCCCCAGGCCCACTTCTGGAAGCCAGAGCTCCTTAATGACACGGTCAGAAGCTGGAGCACATTTTTGGAGTGAGTGTCCCCAAATTCCTGCCTAGTCCTGCAATACTTGGGCAGCAGGTGAGACCCTCTGCCATGAATCCTTGTCAGACCCTGTAGCCACATTTGTAAAATGTCCATGAGGCCAGTTGCATGCCTTGTCATTGAACAACGATGTGGAAAGCAGATAGTTGTTTCCTCTGTGCCTCCTCCCTGGGCCAGGGGAGCAGAACTCCCTGGTGGGGCCAGAGCAGGTCCTGTGTCACCCAGGGGTGTGTTCTGTGGGCCTCGGGCCCTGTCAGCGATGGAGGTGTGACCATTCAGTGCTCCAGCAGCCTATTCCAGGAGGAATTTCTTCATGGAAAGGGTGGTCAGGCATTGGAAGGGGCTGCCCAGGGAGGTGGTGGAGTGCCCACCCCTGCAGGTGTCCAGGGAATGACTGGACATGGCACTGGTCTGGTTGAAAAGGCGGGAGTCAGTCACAGGCTGGACTTGATGATCCAGGAGGGCTTTTTCCAACCTAAATGCTCCTGGGATTCTGTTTCTGGGCTGCCTTGGCTGTTAAGGAAGAAGGAAGGTGTTCTGTGTCCAGACTGACCCTCCTGGTCCCTGTCCCACCTTGTGCTGGACCCACACTTGTGTCCCCCCAAACTCCTCGCGGTCCGTGACAGACCCCACGAGGCTCTGCCTGTGATGGAGCCGCCCCAGTGATGAACAGGGCTGATATTTTACTGCCCAGCAGTAAATCCCCCTCTGCCAGCCCCGTGTCCCGGCTGTGGGGGCAGCTGGGAGTTAATAAAGTTGTCCATGGCTGACAGCAGCACCGGCAGCGCCGCCTGTCCCTCCCATAAATCACCTCAGCTCTTCCCCCGGGGCTGGAACACGGAGAACAAACCTCTGCCCAAAGCACAGTCTGCAGTCTTTGGCTTTTTTGTTTTCCATAGCAGAGCAGGTGTTGTAGAATCATGGAATTGTGGGATATCCTGAGTTGGACCCACCGGGATCATCCATCCAACCCCTGGCCCTGCACAGACACCCCAACAATCCCACCCTGTCCCTCAGGGCGTTGTCCAAACCCTCCCTGAGCTCTGGCAGCCTTGGGGCCGTGACCATTCCCTGGGGAGCCTGGTCAGTGCCCAACCACCCTCTGGGGGAAGAACCTTGTCCCTAAATCCAGCCCAAACCTCCCTGACACAGGCCCAGCCATCCCCGTGGCCACCAGCCGTGTCAGGGATGTGCAAAGCCGTGTGGATCACAGGGGAGTGGGAAGGGGGTGAAAATGGAGGCCCTGGCAGGCTCCTGCTCGAGGAGGTGCAGGGACCAAGGCAGGCTCCCCTGCAGTGGTGTCGTTTGTGTAAATCAGGAAAGGCATGAGTTATCCTCAGCTGAGCCAGCGGGATTTCACACCTCCCGTCCCGGAGGTGAGCTGTGGGAACAGACACCTCCCCCGGCCCAGCTCCCCCGTGCAGCCACAGCAGGGTGTGGGGAGGGTCTGGGAGGCACCAGTGCCTGCACCTCCCACCCTCCCTGTGCCTCTGGCGCCTCTGCTCTGGCCCAGGGAACAGATTCCCTTGGGAGGGGAACGCTGCGGTGTCACCCCGTCCTCTGGGGGCTTCCCGGGATGTTTCAGTCTCTGCTTCTCCTGCAGTGATGGCAGGGCAGGGTCAGGTGGGATCTCAGTTCTTCCCCCAGAGGGTGGTGGGCACTGCCCAGGCTCCCCAGGGAATGGTCACAGTCCTGAGGCTGCCAGAGCTCAGGGAGGGTTTGGACAACACCCTGAGGGACAGGGGGGATTGTTGGGGTGTCTGTGCAGGGCCAGGGGTTGGATGGATGATCCTTGGGGGTCCCTCCCTACTCAGGAGATTCTGTGATAGAATCCTGGAGTCCCAGAATTACAGAGTCACAAAATCACTGGGGTTGAAGATCTCCAAGACCCCCAAGTCCAGCTGTTCCCCCAGCACTGCCAAGGCCACTCCAACCCATGTCCCCAAGTGCCACACAACAATCCACACAGTAATCCCATTGCTCCCTGTGCTGCTGAGGGAACACTGGTCCCATTTTTACTCTGTCTGAGCCTAAAGACCCAGGGTGCTGGTCTTCACACGGGAGGCGAGTCCGAGACCCAACACTGAGCTCCAGGTCACATCTCTGGTTATTCCAAGTGCATTTGGTTTTGTCCCTGATCTCCTTGGAGCTTGCATTAAGGACCCCCTGGAGCCACTGCCGAGTGGGCATGGGCTGTGGGACCCCCATGTCTCACCATCCTGCTCCCAAAGCCACAGAGGACACGTTTATCAGGTCCCTTTGATCGGATCCATCCCAAACACCTCCGGTTCTCCAGTTGTGCCTCTCATTGGAGGGTTTCTCCCTTTCTTTGCTCTCCCACCACGTGCTGGAGGCAGAATTGCCATCTCCTTCAGGATAACCATCACCTGTTTACACAGATCCCCTCGAAACAAGTCAGAGCCACCATCTGGGGAGGAATGTGACCTTCTGCTCCCGCTCTGCTGTGCAAATCCGGGCCTGGCCATAAACTCACTCTGCTTATCCCCAGACAAACATAATGAACCCCCAGCTCTCACCATGAAACCGGTGAAATCCAGGAGGAATTTCTGCATGGAAAGGGTTGTCAAGCACTGGAAGGGGCTGCCCAAGGAGGTGGTGGTTAAATCCATCCCTGCAGGGATTTAAAAGCCATGTGGGTGTGGCACTTGGGGACGTGGGTTAGTGGTGGCCTGGCAGTGCTGGGGATGGTTGGACTCAGCGGTCTGAGAGGGCTTTTCCAACCCAAACAATTCCATGATTCTCTCTCTTCTCTCACCCACCTGTCTCGTGTCAGCTTTTCTTTTCTTTTCTTTCTGAAGCAGAGGAAGAAGATGAAGAAGAAACAGGGAAGCTGCAGAATGGGAAGGACCGAGGTGAGGGGACAGACGTGTCAGAGCTGTGAAGCATTTGGCAACTCGCTCCTCTGTGTGTTCACCACCTCTGGAGCCCCACGAGGAGCTCTGGGTGCAGGTGGATGGATGTGGGTGCAGGTGGATGGATGTGGATGCAGGTGGATGGCTCTGGATGCAGGTGGATGGCTCTGGGTGCAGGTGGATGTCTCCAGGTGCAGGTGGATGGCTCTGGATGCAGATGGTTGGATCCAGGTGCAGGTGGATGGCTCTGGGTGCAGGTGGATGGATCTGGATGCAGGTGGATGGCTCGGGATGCAAGTGGATGGATCCAGGTGCAGGTGGATGACTGGATGCAGGTGGATGGATCTGGATGCAGGTGGATGGCTCCAGGTGCAGGTGGATGGCTCGGGATGCAGGTGGATGGCTCCAGGTGCAGGTGGATGGCTCTGGATGCAGGTGGCTCCAGGTGAAGGACCCCCCATGGCACAGGTTTTCCTGATGGCTCCAGTCACTGTCCCTCTCTCCAGCCTCTGCCACGGGCTGACATCATGGCCGTGGTCCCTTTGCTGTGTGTGTTCAGCTTTCAGGGATGTTTTTCTTCCAGCAAAGGTCACCACGCACAGAAGTGTGTGAGAGGAGGAGGAGGAGCTGCTCCAAGTGCTGTGGGAAACACAGCTCAGGTGTAGGGATCAGACAGAACCCAAAGTGTGTGGGGGGGGTCACCAGTGAAGTCTCTGAGTGGTGACCCCGTCACCTGCCCAGCCCCTGCCCTCGTGACCTTGGCTGGACAAGTGTCCAGAATCCCTGTGCCCAATCCCAATCCCACATGGGCAATGCCACAGTGTCACTGGAGGTCCCTGTCACCCCTGTCTCCCTGGTCTCCACACCAATCCACCCGGACTTTCTCTCTGGTGCCAGTGAATCCACGGCACATTGCACAGGAGTGATTCCAGCTGGGAGTGATCCCTGGGATTTTCTGACCCCTGAGCAGGGTGGGGGTGGAGGGGGATCTGCCGGGATCTGCTCCCCACCTCGTGCCCCACAAACCCCCACAGAGCCCCACAAACCCCCACAGAGCCCCCCAAACCCCCACAGAGCTCCTCACAGGCCCTCCCGGGGACGGGACCTCGCTCGGGGCTCGCTCGGCCTCTGCTTCCCATGTTTCAGACCCAGACACGAGGAACAGCCTTGGAGGGGTTTGAATCAGCCCAGGCATTTGTCTGGCCTGAGCCAAACCCGACTCCAGCATCAACAAACGGGGACTTTTCAGCCCTATTTTGTTACAGGCACGTTCCCCTCTGGCTGCGCCGAGGCGGCAGATCTCACGTTTCTCCCAAAAAGAGCTCATTTCCCTGAGTTTTCCCATCCAGTGAGCTCTGCAGAGCATCCAGGTGGTTGGAAACTCTCTGTTCCCTTGCCCAGCAGTGTTTGAACTCGTGGGAAGGAGCGCGGGAAGCTCGATCCTGGCTGAAACGGGAGCTCCCAAAGCAGGATCTCCCTGGCTCCCAGTCACAGGACCCTCTCTGCCCCAGAACATTCCTCTTCAGTGGAATATTTTAGATGCTTACCAGATGACCCGCCTGGTTTTTCCAAATATGCATTGTGCCTTGCATGGGAAATAGGGAAAGGGGGATTCTGAGGAGCTGGAATATGATGCATGGGAGCAGAGATGTAACACAAACCGCTCCGTTACTCATCGAGCGGCCGGGCAGGGACGGCTGAGACGTGTGTCCAAAAGCAGGGCTGGATCCAAAAGCCTCCGTGTGGAATGTAAATATTATCCCTGCCAGGGAAAAAGTGATTTCTTAATGTCCCAGAGTCAGTGAGGTAAAACCTGGCAGGGCAATCGAGGAATAATCAATATGTAGGTGCAGCCCCGGCGTGGGCACCGTGGGAGCTGCTCCAGCCCCCGTGGTGAGGGGTGTCAGTGCCTGGGGGGTGTGGGTACGTCAGGGATGGGTGGTACCAGGGCCCATGTTACCTACAGGGGTCTGTGGACACGTGGACTCCGAGCTGTGCCCACAGGGAGCTGTGCCTGGGCTTCATCCTGGGCACAGCAGCCCCGGCTCAGCAACACCCTCCCATCTGGAATGAGCACAAAGAAACATCCCTGGCAGCTCACATACTCCCCTCCTCCTGCAGACATGGACAGGGGACATGCTGGTCCTCATGGGAACTCCGCTGTGAGGGGTTTCAGAGAATCATCATGGAATGGTTTGGGTGGGAAGGGACCTTAAAGCCCATCCAGTCCCACCCCTGCCAAGGGCAGGGACACCTCCCACCAGCCCAGGTTGCTCCAAGCCCCGTCCAACCTGGCCTGGGACACTTCCAGGGATCCAGGGGCAGCCACAGCTCCTCTGGGCAGCCTGTGCAGGGCCTTACAGGGAAGAATTTCTTTCCAATATCCAATCCAAATTGATCCTCTCTCCGTTTAAAACCATTCCCAGGGACGTCATCATCCCTGGGCTTCCTCAGAAGTTTCTTTGTGGAGTTATTTCCTATTTCCCTGTGTCCCCATAATCAATCCCAGCCCTCTCTTCCCTGCTGGAGACAGTGACGTCCCCGCACTTGGTGCAGCTTCAGGGGGGATGAAATCATCCTGGAGGCCTCCAAGTTGGCTCCGTGGTCTGTGGTTGGGATCACGAACTCAGCGACGTCTTCGGAGACGTCCGTGAGTTTTCCAGGCTCGGCAGAGCCCAGCTGGGAGCTGGCAAAGCCACCTCAGCCTCGGCGTTCCCACCGTGCCTGGGACCTGGCACTGCGTGTCCACGTGTTCCCCTCTGCCAGGCTCTGCTCCAGGTGGGATGCTGGCTCTGCCAGGGCTGTCCTGCAGTCCCTGTTTGCAGGGTCCTGCTGCCTCTCCCCCAGGACAACGTCACCTGAGACTCTCCATGGGCTGCTCCCTTCCTGTACTGACCATTTGGGTTTCATAACCCTCAAACCACTGGAAAAGGGACTAAAGAGCTGGGATCAGCTCAAACTGCTGAAAAAGCACAGTTTGCTGCCCCATCAGATTTCCTAGACAGAAACATCCAATTTTAAATTGGATTTCAGCACTGGCACAGGCTGCCCAGAGAAGCTGTGGCTGCCCCTGGATCCCTGGGAGTGTCCAAGGCCAGGTTGGATGGGGCTTGGAGCAACCTGGGCTGGTAGGAGGTGTCCCTGCCCATGGCAGGGGTGGAATGGGATGAGTTTTAAGGTCCCTTCACACCCAAACTTCTGGGATTCTATGGAAGGCACCTGCCCTGTGGCAGTGATAAAGGTGACACTTGGATCAAATCAGTGTGTGCAAGTAACTGGTGGGAGAGACTGAAGAAAACTGAAGCAGAGCCTTCTCCAAGGTGCCCAAGGAAGGGAAAGAGAGACAATGGGCACATGGAAACTCTATTTGGACATAACAAGTACTTTTTTACCCCGAGTGTGGTCAAGCACAGGTTGCTCCAAGAGGCTGTGGGGTCTCCACAACCTCAGGGTGAAGGTCCTGAGCAGCCTGTGGGGCTGACCCTGCTCTGAGGGGTGGGACTGGACAATCCCACCCTGGCCATGCTGGGATTGCTGGGCTTTGGGGATCAGCACTGTTCCACTTGCCTTTCAGAGGACTTGCTGTGTATCCCCAGCTGTGCAGTTCTGGGGGAGTCCAGTCTGGAGGAATAAGAGGTGGGGGAGTAGATCCTTCATTTTATGGGAAATAAAATGATCCGTTTCCTAACCGTGCCCTTCCCTGTGTTGCAGGTTAGGAGGGCAGCCGAGGCTGGACAGCAATTCAGGTAAGGACAGATGGATTTCTCTTCCCATCTCCAGCAGTGCATAGGTCTGAGCTCCTGTCACCTCCTTCTCCTGTCCTTCCTCTCCTGTTTCTGCACCAGGAACGGTCCCACCTGCCCATCCCTCTGCAACGTTCAAAAGGATGTTTTTCATAAATCCCAGAATGGTCTGGGTTGAAAAGGACCTCAAAGCCCACCCAGTGCCACCCCCTGCCATGGGCAGGGACACCTCCCACCAGCCCAGGGTGCTCCAAGCCCTGTCCAACCTGGCCTTGGACACTTCCAGGGATCCAGGGGCAGCCACAGCTTCTCTGGGCAACCTGTGCCAGGGCCTCCCCACCCTCCCAGCCAAGAATTCCTTCCCAATATCCCATCTAACCCTGCCTGGTGGCAGTGGGAAGCCATTCCCTGTGTCCTGTCCCTCCATGCCTTGTCCCCAGTCCCTCTCCAGTTCTCCTGGAGCCCCTTTAGGCTCTGGAAGAGGCTCCAAGGTCTCCCCAAAGTGGGAAAACACCGTTACCTCCCGTGAGAGCAGCGTTATCTCCAGTTTTGTTGGTGTCACTTCCATAGGAAGAGGCCTCGTCGGGGATGTGGGACCCCGTGGTGATGGACACTGTCCAGACATACCAAACCCACAATCTCTCCCCCAGAGAGCCAGGGCTGTGGGTTATACCAAGGCCCAACAGATGGACAGACAGACAGGTGGGGCCGAGGGCGGGAGGGGAGGGAGCCCCAGCTCTGTGTGCCAAGTGTGACAATGTCTCCACAGACCTGAGCCAGATCCTTATCTCTCCCACCTGAAACGCTCCTGGGAGGGCACTGCTCGGGTTTCCACACTCCCTGGATGTTTGCCATCATTCCCATCACTCCCATTCCCCCTGGGAAGCGGGGTCCTGGCACAAACCCTGCCATGGACACACCTAGAATTGGCCAGAAAGGGACAGGGACAGGGGCAGGAGGGGACCTTCCTCTGGGACCTTTTCCCTCACGCTGTAGTTGGGTGGTTGTAGGAACCAGGTAGGAGAAGGAATTTTATCTTTAGCTGAGCCCCAGCCCCCTGTGGTCATGGGCCAGGAGAATCAGTGATGGATCCAACCACAATTTGGGATAAACCCACCAGTGTCCTGTGCAGGCAACTGGCAAAGGAGAAAAAAGGGGATTTGCCCTTCCTGTCTCCAGCCGCTTCAGCAGCGGAAGGAGAGAACCCCAGAGGGGCCTGGGAGCCTTTCTGACAGTTTTTGCATTAGAAATTCAAGTCCTGCCTCATCTGGGAAACAATCTGGTAACTCAAGAAGGAGTGAAATTATAGTGTTGGAGGGGGAGCCAGCACAGGGAGCTGTTTGGGCCCCAGTGTGTGGCTTTTCTTCACGTCCCTCTACCCTGATGGCTCTGGAGAAAGGGATGTCTGTGACCCTGTCACCCCTCAGCACTGATGTGGAGATGAGGTGCTCCAGCAGGACCTCCAACACCTCCCAGGGGCAGCTGACAAGCTCTGAATTAGAGACCACTGAGAAAATGAGAGGGGAAACACTTTCAGGCTTCTTTATCCTCCAGAAAGAATGGGAAAGGACAAAAAAGAAAAGCAAAACTAACTCTTTAAATTGTGCTGGTTCTTCCACCTTGAAGAATTTCCTGCTGGAAAGGGTGGTCAGGCACTGGCAGGGGCTGCCCAGGGAGGTTTGGAGTGCCCAGCCCTGGAGGTGTCCCAGGAAGGCCTGGCCGTGGCACTCAGTGCTCTGGGCTGGGGACAAGGTGGGGATGGGGCACAGGGGGGATCCATGGGCTGGGAGGGCTTTTCCCACCTCAGGGATCCTGGGATTCTCTGATTCCTCAGGTTCCTCCCAGCCCTGTGTGCCCAGGTGTCAGGGACTCAGGAGTTCATGATTCCTGGTTCTCTGGGGTCCGAGGTGAGGAGCTCTGGGGTCAGGGGGACTCTCGTGGGTGCCACAAGCTGGGTCTGCTCCAGGCTTTCCAGGATGGCCCCAGGGGTGCACAGCCCCAGCCAGAAGGTTCAGGAGGTCATAGAGTCATGGAATCATTGGGGTTGGAAAAGCTCTGAGACCATCCAGTCCAACCATTCCCCAGCACTGCCCAGGCCACCCCTGACCCCTGTCCCAAAGTGCCACATCCACAGGGTTTTTAAATCCCACCAGAGATGGGGACTCCAACCCTGCCCTGGGCAGCTGTGCCAGGGCTGGATAGCCCTTTCCAGGAAGGAATTGTTCCCAGTATCTCCAACCTGACCCTGCCCTGGCACAGCTTGGGGCCGTTCCCCCTTGTGCTGTCCCTTGTTCCCCGGGAGCAGAGCCCGAACCCCCCCCCACCCAGGGAGTTCCAGAGAGTGAAAAGGTCCCCCCTGAGCCTCCTTTTGCCCAGGTCCCAGCAGGGACAGGTGGCTCTGGCTGTGCCCCAGGGGCTGGGCTGGAGCTCTGCTCCCCGTGGGTGCTGACGGGCGTTTCTGGTGCCGCAGGCGCGGAGGTCGCGCTCGCGGCCGAGGGACGTCTCCCGTCCTTGGGAAGAGGCACGTTCAGCCCATCCATCACCATCGTGTGCAACTGTGACCGATCTCCACCACCTGCTGCCCACACGGCCCTCCCACAGCCAGCGGGAGGGCTCTCCCACAGCCCCCCGGGGCTCTCCCCGAACACCCGGAGGACTCTCCTGCCCTCAGGCCATTGCATGCTCCCTCGGCGTGTTCCCAGCGACGACCACACCATGTCCCACCCGGCTCAGCGGGTCACGGGAGGCTTGAGAAAACAAAAAAAAACCACCTGAAAGGAAAGTGCTGGTGGCTGTTCCCGCTCCGTGCACGGCTCCGTCCCGGCCTCCTCCCGGGCGGTGCCACCGTCACCTCACACGCCGGTCCTTCCTCCTCGTGCGCATGGAAAAAGGGGTGCAGGCCCTCCCGGGGCCCCTCCTGCGTGGCATGAAGGGGATTCTCTCTCAAAAACCCACCTTGGAGTGGGGTGTGAGGTGTGTCCTCCCGGGCTGGGTGCAGGTGAAGGGGTGTCTGACCAGGGGGCCGTGATGGGCCACCAACCTCCGGCATTCCCGGCCTTGCTGGGAGCAGCTCCTCACGCTGTGGGAGCTTTCCCGTCCCCAGCAGGGAATCTGGGGAGGAGCATGGCCAGGCTGAGAGCTGCAGCTCCACTCCCAGCCCCGGGAGTTGGGTCCAGTGTTGGTTAAAAGCAAAGGAAATAAGGGAGCAGGGGGTGGCAGGGGGTGGCAGCTCCCCAGTGACCCGCGCTGGGCTCCTCTGCCATCGCTGGTCCCCAAAACCACCAGTCCCAGTCACGGGTGGTTTTCAGCATTTTTGTTTTCCCGTGGTGCTTAGGAATGTTATTTTTAGTGGAAGGAGCCGAGGGCCCTGATGCATCCATAAATATTTATGGAGGGTGATGGATGGAAGGGAGCCACAAACCCTGGGAGCGTCCTCGGCTCTGCCCCTCCCTGTGCCCACCCAGGGCCCACGGGAACACCCCCCTGGGTCCCCCCAGCCCACGGGAGAGGGGGAATAAACACCCGTGGTGGCCACAGGTTTGGTTGGCTGTAAATGTTGGGAATGAGCTGCCAGGGAGGGAAGGGGAGCAATGAGAACCTGGAGTGGCACAGTCAGGTCAAGCAGGGATGGAAATGGGAACGGGGAAAGGGATGGGGATGGGCACAGTGATGGGGGACAGGGACAGGGATGGGGATGGAGATGGGGGACAGGGATAGGGGTGGGGATGGAGATGGGGGACAGGGACAGGGATAGGGGTGGGGATGGAGATGGGGGACAGGGACAGGGATAGGGGTGGGGATGGGGGACAGGGACAGGGATAGGCATGGGGACAGGGATGTTCATTACCATTAAGATGAGGGTGGGGACAGGGACAAGTCCTACAGCATCCTTGGCTGTGGCTATGGGCAAATCCAAGCACCAAAACTAGGGATGTTTTGCCAGTGGCTCTGCCAGGGTGGTGACAGCCATCAGGAGCTGGGGATGTCACAGCTGCACGAGGGTCGGGGTCTTCCCACTGCCAGCTGGAGGGCTCACACCAACAGCACCCACCAGATCAGGATTGCCAGGGAACTCTGCAATTCCCTGGGGCAGAACCCACCTGGAGGAAAACGCACCTTAAAACATCTTCCCATAGGAATTCCTCGGGGCAGAGCCACGTCCCTGCACTGGTGTGCCCGGCCGGTGCTGGGGGTTAATGCCAGGAGAGGGACACCCCCCTTCCCATGGGGCAGGGAACAGGGCTGGGAGCCACACGGGGTCCCTCCCCAGCTGGTCTGTTGGTGCCATGCACAGGGACAGTGGTGGCCTTGGCTGCTCGTGCCATCCCTGGCACACACGGAGCTCCGTGGATCCCCAAGGCCTGGCTGTGCCCGTGCAGCCGGAGTGTCCCCGGGGGTTGCACCAAGCTGCAGTGCCATTCCCTATTCCTGTGGGCACGGAGGAGCGCGGGAGAGAGCGGGATTGTCCCTGGGAGCAGGATTGTCCCCGGGAGTGGGATTGTCCCTGGGAGCGGGATTGTCTCCGGGAGTGGGATTGTCCCTGGGAGCGGGATTGTCCCTGGGAGTGGGATTGTCCCCGGGAGTGGGACTGTCCCTGGGAGTGGGATTGTCCCTGGGAGTGGGATTGTCCCTGGGAGCGGGATTGTCCCCGGGAGTGGGACTGTCCCTGGGAGTAGGATTGTCCTGGGAGCGGGATTGTCCCTGGGAGCGGGATTGTCCCCGGGAGCGGGACTGTCCCTGGGAGTAGGATTGTCCCTGGGAGTGGGATTGTCCCTGGGAGCGGGATTGTCCCCGGGAGTGGGATTGCCCCTGGGAGCGGGATTGTCCCTGGGAGCGGGATTGCCCCTGGGAGTGGGATTGTCCCCGGGAGCGGGATTGTCCCCGGGAGCAGCTGGCGGAGCCGCGCCGGAGCCGATGCCGTAAGCGCGGGGAACGTCTCCAAGAGCAGCCCTTGCGAGCGGGGAGCCATGTTCTGTCATCCGCCAAATATTTAATAAATCCATCTTCTCCCCGCGGGGTGTCTTGTCCCTTCGCCATGTGGAAAAAAAAAAAAAAAAAAAAGGCGGGGGATCTCGTGAAAAAAAAAAAGGGGAGGAAAAAAGAAAAAAAAAAAAAAAAAAAAAAGGGGGTTTTTCCTAGGAAGCGCCTGCTCGGGGGCGGGAGCAGCTGCCGGCGCTGTGCCCTGGGGCCGCGGGGCAGAGCCGGAGATCCCCGCATTGGTCATGGCTGCGGGTCGCTGGGAGCGCACAGAGCTGCCAGTGTTCGGGCCCTCGGCACGGCGCCACAGCTGCCCTGCCGCCAGATGTGCGGGGTGTGCGCTGGGGGCACAGATGTGCCCCCAGCGCACACCCCGCACATCTGGCGGCAGCAGAACGTGCCCGGGGGGGGGGGGCGTTGAGGTGGCAGAGCCACCGATGGAAACCTCAGTCCCAGAATCCGTGGGATCCCGGGGGCAGGTGCGTCCCCTCCCCGCTCCCCAGCCCCGATTTGGCGCAGCGCTGCCCCCCCCTCTCCTGGTGCTCATTCGTTTTAGGGATTAGGTGCCTCGGTGGGAAAGATCCGGACCCTTCCCAGAGCCGGGGGCCTGGGGAAGCTTCGTGCTGCACAGCCTGGCGTGGGGGGTGAGAGCAGGAGCGAGGAATGAGAGCCCAGGGCCACCACGTGCCCATGGACCGAGTGCCACTGCACAGCCGGCTCTGCCACCGCGGCACCGGCACTCGGTGGGGCACCGGCACACTCTGGGACACTGGCACACACTCTGACACTGGCACACCCCCGGGTTCTGCCTGTCCCCAGCATCGGCATCGTCCCTGCCAGGGCCCCTGTCTACCCCCCCCCGAGCCCACCGCCGCAGGTCCCTGCCCCATTCCCCCGTCCTGGCCTCGCCCCCTGCCCGGGGACACGGACCCACCGCGGTTTCTGGTGAGGCCCTCGGTGTGCCCCGAGCTGCCCCCGGGCACAGCTCCCACCCCGGGACCCCGAGCACGGGGAGGGTCCCCCCCCAGCCATCCTGTGCCCCCCGCCACGGGGACGTGGGTGCAGACACGGGAGCAGAGCAGGCTACAGCCGAGTCCAGTGGCACCACTGTCCCCATCCCTGCCCCTCTGCTCATCCCACAGGCAATAACCCTTTCACACCTCATTAGAGCCGCAATTAACCCCGATTACCCCCAGCTGCGGGGGGGCGGGGCAGCTCCCGCTCAGCGTGAGGGGCAGCGGGTGGGCTCAGCCCCACGAGGTCTCAGGGTGACCCCAGAGTCCCTGCGCACACCAAGGAGACCCCCAGGGACCCCACAGAGACCCCAGAGTCCCTGCGCACACCAAGGAGACCCCCACGGACCCCACAGAGACCCCAGAGTCCCTGCACACACCAAGGAGACCCCCAGGGACCCCACAGAGACCCCAGAGTCCCTGCGCACACCAAGGAGACCCCCAGGGACCCCACAGAGACCCCAGGGTCCCTGCGCACACCAAGGAGACCCCCAGGGACCCCAGGTGGCCCACGGAGAGCTCCAGGACCTCATGTGCCCCAGGTATTCCAAACACCTCAGGAAGACTCCAGGGTCTCTGTGCACCCCAAGGAGCCCTCAAGGACCGCGTGTACCCCAGGGACCCCACTGATTTGCGGGGAGGGCGAGCCCCGACCCCCGCAGCCCCCCCCCCCCCCCCGGGGGCACCCGGTGTCCCCTCACACGGGTCCAGGGGCTCGTGGCAGCGCCAGACCCCGGGGCCGGGGCCGCTCCCTGGGCTCCCCCGGCCGCTGCGGCTCTTTCCATCCCCGGATCGATGCCTCCGCTCCAGCCGCCGCTGCGGCTCCTGCCCTTCATCCCAGCCCTCCTCCTCCCCTGTCCCCCGCCCCGGGAGCGCCCGGCGGGGTTATCGGTGGGCAAACACGGAGCCGGGCGGGACCCCACAGGCGTGGCCGCAGGTGCGGGAGCCCGGCACGGAGCCTGTCCCGGCTCGGGGGGCTGCGGCCCCTCCCCGGGGGTCCCGGACCTCGCCGTGCCCGCCCGCCCTCGCACCCCCGTGTGACACAGGCCGTGTCCCCGGGGACAGCCCTGCCGCGTGCTCCCGGTGCCACCGGCGCTCCCGCACCCCACGGCTGCCGCCTGCCAGGGGTGGCACAAGCCCCGTGGCACCGGGGCACAGGGCCCGGGGGACACGGCCCCGCCGAGCCCCTCCCGGCACCCTCGTCCCGCGGGCACGGCGGTGGGTCGGGGGTGCGGGCCGGGGGCCGGGGGGCAGGCGGGGTCGCCCCCGTGCCCGGGCTGTGGGATGATGTGGGACTGTCGGCCATTTCTGCTCGTGCAGGAATTCGGCGGCGGTTGCATAACGAGGAGCCCTCGGAGCTGGAAACCAGGTCAGGCGGGAGCGGGGGGAGCGGGGACAGCGGGGACAGCGGGGACAGCGGGGACCGGCCCCAGCTGCTCCCCCTCCCCGGGCCGAGCGGCGGGAGCAGCGCTGCGGGATCCACACGCTGGAGCAGCACCAGGACACGGCACGGCCGCCCTGCTCGGCATCAGGAGTGCAGAGAGCACGGGGGTCCCTCAGGCCCCCACATCTGCATCCCTGGCATCCCTCTGGCTGGGATGGCATCGCACCTGTAATCCCTTGGCATCCCTTGAGCCACGGTGGCATCACACCTGTGTCCCTCGGGGTCCCTCAAGGCATGGGGCCGTGTCACCAAATCACTTTGGGTCCCTCCGGCCACAGTGGCATCACACCGGCCTCCCACCAGGTCCGTCTGGCCACGGTGGCATCATGTCTGTGTCCCTTGGCGTTTCTTGAGCCACAGTGGCATCACACCTGTGTCCCCCTGGTCATGGTGCCATCACCTGCATCCCTTTGTGTCCCTCTGGCCACAGTGCCCTCACACTTGCATCCCTTGGGGTCTCCATCCCTCGGCTGGCACCGCTGCCACCCCAAGTCACCCCCCTCAGCCCATCAGTGCCACCGGTGACAATGCCAGCAGCGTGCCATGTCCTCACACCCCACGTCCCCAGGGCTTGGCAGAGGGGCCTGTGGAAGGGACACTCCCACCCTGGCACGCCGAGTGCCACCCCCAGCAACCCCAGTGCCACCACGGCACACTGTGCCACTGCCCGGCGTGTGACACCGGCTGTCCCCACGCCGAGGGGCCCGGCTGCTCCCCGGGCTCACTGACCGGGCTGCGGTGTCACCGTCACCGGCTTAATTTGGCGCCCGCCCTCCAGGCGACATTAATTAAGCCGATCCCTGTTCCTGCCCCGAGGGACCTGCCTGTGCACTGGCAGCTGTCACCGTGTCACCGTGTCACCGGGGCCGCTGCTCTATCGGTGGCTGCTGCTGAGGGGGAGCTGCTCAGTGTCGGGGGGGCCCAGGGACCCCCAGCTCTGGCAGGGTAGGGAGTGAGTGCCTGGGGAGCACCAATTCCGGGTGGAACATTCCAGCAGTGTTGGGGCCGGCTGGTTCCTGGTGCTGCCCCATCCGTGGGACGGGTCAGAAGTGCAGAGCTGGGACCAGCCCCCCCGACCTCCCTGGTCAGGGGTTATCCCTGGGGATAATTGCACCCGTTCCCCAAACGAGCTGCGGGAGCAGAAGCAGTTACAGAGGAGCTGGTGGGGCAGGAGAGTAGGAATGTGGGGGCAGGTGGGCACCACTCTGCCAATGTGGCCGTGGCACCATCTGAGCCCCCACGTGCCCTGGGATGTAGGGATGGGGCTGGGAAGGCCGAACACCGGTGGCTGAGCGGGTCTGAGGGATGTGGGGGTTTCTGAGGGCACAGCCCCTGTGGGGCTCTGCAGCCTCCTGAGGGCCTCTGGAGCACGGAAGGGATGGGAGCTGCCAGCTGCCACAGAGCAGGATGGCTCTGCTGGAGCACAGAGATGCCAAGACCTGGCATGGAAGATGGTCAACCTGTGACCATCCTCCTCCTCCTTCTCCTCCTGTGCCCAGCCCAGCGCCAGCACAGGGCTCCCTGGCCGCATTCCCCTGCCAGCAGCATCCCCCAGTGATGGTCCCACACCCCTGCCAGGACTCCAAGTGTCCCCTGAGTGTTCCATCACTGGCACAAGGCCTGGCACATCCTGGAGAGGCGGCAGAGCCACTGTGGTGACGTGTGGCACCGTCACGGAAGGCAGAACTGCAGCAGAGCCGGGTGTGGGGCTGTCCCCCAGGATGGAATTTGGGAGGGTTAATCCCAATCCCAGCCCAGTAGGACCCTGCCTTTGGGGCCTGGGGGGTTGATCCCAGCCTGGTGGGATCCTGCCCCTGGAGTTTGCAGGGTCAATCCTGGCCCAGCAGGACCCTCCCCGTGGGATTTGGGAGGTCAATCCCAGTCCTGTGCTCTGGTCCAGGGGCACCTGCCCCTTTCCAGCCGGGATCCCGGCACCCATGGGAGGCTCCTACAGGACACGCATGGGAGCAGACAGGGCCTATCCTTCCAGGGAACGCACCATTAATTAGCATTATTAATTAATGCCTTATTTTGCAGTGCCCCCCTGTGCACCGGGCGCCTTCCAGCACTGAGGGCAAGGGGGGGCCCTGCCTGGGGGGATCCTCCTGGCACTGCAGCACAGCTGGAGCAGGAATGGGGCTGCCACAGCACAGCCAGGTGCCGCTGGGCCCCTCCATGCCCATGCCAGGGGCTGTGGCACCAGCTGGGGACCCTGGGCACTCATCCGGGTGGTGCTGGATATTCCCGGGGATCCCCCAAGGTCAATCCATCCTCGGCACCTGCCAGCGCCAGCTGGGGCCCAGGCCAAGCCCAGGCTTTGGTGGACCAAAAGCATCACCTGTGCAGGTGTTGGAGACAGCAGCGTGAGCCCCCTGAGGCTCCTCTGGCTCTTCCAGTGCTCCTCAAGTCCAGCCCTGAGCCCCGATTCCAGGTGCTGCCGAGCAGCTGGTGGGTTGTCCTGGCGCTCCCCTGGCTTTTCAGTCCCACCCCAGCTCCCACGGCACCACCAGGCCCCCCTGTCAGATCCTTAGGGAGGAGTTACAAATCCCCTTCACCAAAGACCCCCCAAATTCCAAGGCCTGGGATCCACTGCCATGGATCTCTGCCTGCTGACGTTCCCTGGGTGTCCATCACCTGCTTTCCAGCCTCCCGAGGGGCCTCCAGGCCAACACTTCTCAGGGACAGGACTGAGGACACACTGATCTCCGCTTGGCCCTGGCAGCCCCTGGCTGGGGAGGGTCCGGGGGGACTCCACACACACCCTGAGTGGGGTACCCAGCAGGAAGAAGCTCCTGGAGACATCCTGGCAGTTGCCCGGGGTGGCAATGGCACCAGGGGGACAGAGCTGGCACAAACGTGGGGAGAAGGCATGGCTTGGCTTGGTCTGGCGTGGCCTGGCTTGGCATGGCTGTTTGGCAGGGCTTGGTATGGCATGGCATGGCTTGGCTTGACATGGCACAGCCCCTGACTGCACTTGGCTTGGCTTGATCTGGCACAGTCTGGCTTGGCGTGGCATGGCTTAGCTTGGCTTGGCACTGCACAGCCCTTGACTACACTTGGCTTGGCTTGGACCAGCCTGGCCTGGCACGGCTCAGCTTGGCACACCATGGCACGGCCCTTGACCACACTTGGCTTGGGCCGGCCTGGCTTGGCACAGAACGGCTTGGCTTGGTCTGGCATGGCCTGGCTCGGCACAGCATGGCTTGGCACAACACGGCTCGGAATGGCACGGCTCGTTTTAGCTTAGCAAAGCCGAGCCCGGGCGGTCTGTCCGGCCCCCCGGCCGCGGTGCAGCCGTTCTGCCTGTGCCGTGCCCGATCTGTGCCGTGCCCGTGCCGTGCGGTGCCGTGCCGTGCCCGATCTGTGCTGTGCCCGTGCCCGATCCGTGCCGTGCCGTGCCGTGCCGTGCCCGATCTGTGCCGTGCCCGTGCCCGATCCGTGCCGTGCCGTGCCCGTGCCCGTGCCGTGCTGTGCCCGATCCGTGCCGTGCCGTGCCCGTGCCCGTGCCGTGCTGTGCCCGATCCGTGCCGTGCCCGTGCCCGATCCGTGCCGTGCCCGTGCCCGATCCGTGCCGTGCCGTGCCGTGCCCGATCCGTGCCGTGCCCGTGCCCGATCCGTGCCGTGCCGTGCGGTGCCGCGGCGGGCGCGGCCGGCGGGCTCTAGGACCGCGCGGCGGGCTCGGTGCTGCAGTGGAGGCGGCGGCGCTGCGGGAGGAGGCCTGGCCGGGCAGCGCAGCGGCGGCGGCGGCTCGGCGGGGCTCGGCACGGCTCGGCGGGGCTCGGCGCCGGGCCCGCACCGGCCCAGGTAACCGGGACACGGGGCAGGGGCACACGGGGACAGCGGGACACGGGGACAGCGGGAGCGGCAGCGCCGGCCCCGCTCGGCTCCGCTCGGCTCGGGCACTCTCGGCTCCGCTCGGCTCCGCTCGGCTCCGCTCGGTTCGGTTCGGCCGCCGCGTTCGGGGGGTTCGGCTCCGTCCGGTTCGGCTCGGCCGGGGCGTCCGGCGGGGTTCGGGTGTCCCCGGCCGGGCTCGGCTCCCTCCGGCGGGGCTTCGGGTCCCCCCGGCCGGAGTTCGGGTCCCCCCGGGGGGGTTCGGGTCGCTCCGGGGCGCTCGGCCCGGTCCGGGGCGGCCCCGGTGCCGCCGCGGTGTCTCCGCCGTCCCGGGCCCGCGGCAGGAAAACACGGCAGGGCCGGGCCCGCCGGGCCCCCCCGGGCCCGCGCCGCCCCCGCCCGGCCCGGCCTGGCCCCGCTCGGCCCCGCTCGGCCCGGCCGTGCGGGCGGGGGTGGCGGCGCGGCCCGGCCCGGCCCCCGCGGCGCCGCCGTGTCCTTGAGCGCCGCGCGGGCGGCTGAAGGGCAGCGGGGCCCCGCGGCACCGCCGGGTGTCCCCCCGGTCCCCTCCCGGCCCGCGGTGGCACCGCCGGGTGTCCCCCCGGGCGGACGCGGGGGCCCGGCCGCCCCTGCCCTGCCCGCGGCGGAGCCGCCCGGGGGGCCCGGCCGGCCCGGCCCTGCCCGAACTTGGGGGGTTTTGCACCAAAAATAGCCTCCGGGGGGGGTTGAAGTGCCGCGGGACCGGGCGGAGGGGGCGGCGGGGCAGGGGCCTGGCAGGGCGCGGGGGGTGCCCATCCTGCCTGTTCCTGCCCGCTGCTTCCCGCTCCTGCCTCCCCTAAGCTGGGCCACCGCTTGCTTCCCCCTTTCCTCTCGCTTATCCCCCTTCCCACTCACTTCCCGCTTCCTGCTCGCTTCCACCTTTCCACTCGTTTCCCCCTTCCTTCTCTGTTCCCCTTCCCTCTTGCTTCCCCCTTCCTGCTCTCGTCCCCCTTCCCACTCACTTCCCACTTCCTGCTCACTTCCCCTTTCCTGCTCGTTTCCACCTTCCTTCTCCATTCCCTTCCCACTCCCCACTTCCTGCTCACTCCCCCTTCCCTTTTGCTTCCCCTTTCCCTCTGGCTTCCCATTTTCCTCTTCCTTCCCCATTGCTTCCCCTTCCCTCTCACATCCCTCTTCCCACTCACTTCCCCTTCCCTCTCACATCCCTCTTCCCACTCGCTTCCCTCCCACTTCCCTCCATTCCCACTCACTTCCCACTTCCCATTCGTTCCCACTACCCTCTCCCTTCCCCTTCACTTCCCACTTCCCTGTTGCTCCCCTTCCCCCTCACTCCCCCTTCCCTCCCACTGCTGTTTCCTCCCCCCCCTTTCCGGGGTGTTTCGCCTGCGCGAACCTGCGGGCAAATGAGATTTTCCTCCTCGCTCAGTTCCTCTTTCTGTGTTTCTGCCCTTTTGTGTGACGTCGCCGGTGTCACCGCGGGACCGGCCGCGTTCCGTGCTGGCTGTGCCACACCGGGCACCCACATCCCAGGGAGCCCGGGAGCCCCCCAGGGAGCCCCCGGAGCTGGCAGGGGCAGAGTGTGGGACCCGGCCCTGCAGCTCCTGGCAGCTCCCGCACCGGCTCCGGCCCCTCGTGCTGAGTCAGCTCCAAACTTCCCCGTGGAGCTGCTTTGGTGACACGCAGCTCTCTCGTGGAACGGCGGGATGTTGGTGCCCACCGGTGAGGCCGCGGCCCCGGTGTCCCTGGGTGTCCCTCGGGTGTCCTGGGCTGCCCATGTGCCCACAGTGCTGTCCAGGGTGGGCCACAGCTGGCCCCAAAACCCGGTGGCCGTGGAGCCCCGTGCCGTGCCATGGCAGCCGCTCAGGGACCCTCAGGCGGTGGTTTTTGTGCAGGGAATTTTATTTCGGCGCATCCCTGCCCGACGCCTCCCCACGGGCCGTGCCCTGGCGAGGTGTGGTTGTGGTGCCCCGAAGGGAGCGCGTGGGCTTGGCAGGTCCCGCTGGCGCGTGCCGAGGACACGCGTGTGCCAGACGTGTGTGCCAGACGTGTGTGCCAGGCGCGCGTGCCAGGCGCGCTCGTGCCGCGGCGGCTTCGGCTCCGCGGGAGGAGCCGGCGGCGTCGGGGCGTGTGGTTTGGTGGGATGGCTGCGGATCCCTCTCACCTCGAGGCCGCGGGTCGGTTTGGGCTCCCAGCGCGGGAGGGACCCGCGGGCAGACTCTCCTTACCTGGCACTCGGGCCCAGCCGCCATCCCACTTCCCCGCCGCGGGGCTCGGCACGCGCCAGCACGTGCCGGCGGCGTTGGGCCCGTTCCCGTGGTTAACCGCCATTCCCAGCTCACGGCCCAGCCCCGATCCTGGTTTGGATCTCTCTGGCTCAGCTCCTGCCCCAGATCAGCACCCGGCTCTGCTTCCCATCAGCCAGAGGGTCCCCGTGGGGCCCGGGGTCTGCTCGCTGGGATCACACCGTCTCCCAGACTTTTTTCCCCAGTGACTGAGCACATGGAGCTCCTGGGTGTTCCTGGTGAGATGTTCCCGCTGCTCTGGCAGCTCCTTCATCATCCTGCTGGGTGATCCACGCTGTCCCACCTGCCAAGCAGCACCATGGCCCAGCACAGGGGTCTGTGACATACGGCCCTGTCCCATCCCATCCCACCCCACCCTACCCCGTGCCAGGGGCAGTTTGGTCTGCCCTCGGCCTTGCCAGCATTCCCACACCAACAGATCCAGCTGTGGGGCTGCAGCCGGTGTTTGGGTTTGGCTGTGGTGTGGAGCAGTGCAGGGCTCTGTGTCGCTGCTGGCGGTGCCATGGGGTGCCATGTGTTCTGTGGGGGCAGTGCATCCCTCCTTGGGGTGCCAAGGGGTGCAGGAAGTCACTCCCCAGGGTGCCATGGGGGTGCAGGGGTGCCAGGCATCATTCCCTGGGGTGCTGTGGGGTGCTGTGTGTTGCTCTCTGCAGTGCTGTGGGGTGCAGTGGTGCCTTGAGGTGCTGTGCATCACTCCTTGGGGTGCAGTGAATCACCCTCGGGACACTGTGGGGTGCAGTAGTGCCATGGGGTGCAATGAATTGCGCACTGGGGTGCCGTGGGGTGCAGTGTGTCACTCCTTGGGGTGCAGTGGGGTGCAGTCTGTCACTCCTTGGGGCGCAGTGGGACACTGTGGGGTGCAGTAGTGCTGTGGGGTGCAATGAATTGTGCACTGGGGTGCCGTGGGGTGCAGTGTGTCACTCCTTGGGGTGCAGTGGGACACTGTGGGGTGCAGTATGTCACTCCTTGGGGTGCAGTGGACACTGTGGGGTGCAGTAGCACCGTGGGGTGCAATGAATTGTACACTGGGGTGCCGTGGGGTGCAGTGTGTCACTCCTTGGGGTGCAGTGGGGTGCAGTATGTCACTCCTTGGGGTGCAGTGGACACTGTGGGGTGCAGTAGCACCGTGGGGTGCAATTAATTGTACACTGGGGTGCCGTGGGGTGCAGTGTGTCACTCCTTGGGGTGCAGTGGGGTGCAGTGGGGTGCAGTGGTGCCCTGGGGTGCAGTGACACCCTCCTTGGGGTGCACCATGGGGCTGGCTCAGTGCTGCCGACCACCCCAGGGTCCTCCCTCCGTGCCAGGTCTATTTTTAGGATCACCCCAGCTCTCGCCAGCATCTCATGCCCCCAGACCCCCCGTCCCCCGGTGGCAGTGGCTCCCAGAGCTGTGGCACATGTGTCCGTCCGGGCACTCCCCCCGACACGTGCCCCCCCCCGCCCCCCGCAGCAGCCAAACATTTCACCGCTAAATTACAACCCCGGGGATGAGGTCACGGCCACGGTGGTTTCGGCACAACCATCTGTCAGAGGCAAAATTTCGGGCCCCGGGGGACGCCCACCCTGTTCCCGGCCCCCCCTGCCAGCAGCACCCACGCCGCGGGGGGCTGGGGGGGCACCCCGGCGTGAGTCAGGGGTGGGGGGCGCAGGGGGTGGGGGTGACTCACGGCCGCCGCTCCTGTCCCCTCTGAGTCAATCCCGGAGTTGTTCCCTGGCGCTGGGAAGGAGGAGGAGGAGGAGGAGGAGAGGAGGAGGAGGAGGAGGAGCGCGGTGGTGGCAGTGACTCAAAGTGACAACAACAATAATAATACGCTGCGGCACTTGTCACGGGAGAGGCGCTTGGACGGGGTCCCTCGTGCGTCCCCTCCGCCGCCGGCGCACGGGGGACCCCGGCCAACCCGGGGGGTGTCACCGCCGCGCGCGGGGTCACCTCGGGACAGGGGGGCACTGCGGTGACGGTGTCCCCCCGCCCGCCACCAGCGCGGGGGGCTGCCGGAGACCCCGCTCGCCGTCACCTAAAATGGCCGGTTAGGTCCCTGCAGGTTCCCGGCTGCGGCACGGCACCGCCGAGGTCCCTAAATATAAAAAAAAAGGCGGGATTTCGGGTGGGTTTTCCATTTTCGTGCCGGTGGCTGCCGCGTGTCTCGCCCAGCCGGCGCAGGTATAACCTACTTCGGAACGCCTCTGCCGCCGCGGCGAGCGTGACTCGCCGGTCCTGCGAGCGGGAGCGGCTCGGCGGCCACGGCCGGGACCCCGCTCCCCCCGGCCGCAGGGGCAGCGCCGGGCACGGGCACGGCGGGCGCTCCGTCCCCGCCGAGACGCCGGGCGAGGGTCCGCCAGCAGCGCCAAGCCGAGCTCGGCCGGGGGATGCCGCGGAGGAAGGTCCCGGCGGCCTAAAGGCGAGGGCACGGTGCGAACCCCCCGTCCCGTCGCGATCCGTCCCGTCCCGCCCCGCCGCGGCGGGCGAGCGCAGCCGGGTAAGAGCGCGGGGCGCGGGGCGGGAGCACCGCACGGGGCCGGGAGCACCGCACGGGGCCGGGAGCACCGCACGGACCCTCCGGCCCCTGCGGCGGGGCCCCGCGGGTGGGCAGCGGGAGGCGGCCGGGGCCGCGCCGGCTCCCCGGCTTTGTTCGGCGGCCGGGGCTGCCGCGGGGTTTGTGCGCAGAACAACTATTTTTAGAGCGTTTGGAGACCATGTTGGCTGGAAGCGAATCAAAGCCGCGAGCTGCCCCTTTGGCAGCGCCAGCCGGGCTCGGCCGCCGCCGCACCGGGGCGGCCGGAGGGGCTCAGCCGCCCCCCGGGGCTGCCGGAGGGACCCCGGTGCCGGGGCGAGGGGCCGGGGGCTGCGGGAGGTGCCGGCGGCAGGGCAGGGCAGGGACCCCCGGCGGCGGGGACCCCGCGGCGCCCCCGGGCGCGGGGATCCCCCGAGGGGCAGCCGGGGTGTCCCCGGTGCTTCCCGGCCGCGCGTGTCCGCCCGTGCCCGCGGCCGGGGCTGGGGGGCACGGCGGGCTCGGGCAGGGCGGGGGGGTCCGCCGGCGGCACCCCGGGGAGGCAGCTGGCGTGGGGACGCGGGGCCGGGGTGCCACACCGTGCCGTGCCGTGCCGTGCCGTGCCGTGCCCTGCCCACGGGTGTGCCGTGATGCTGGCGGCACAGCCGCTGCCAGCGGGGACCGGGAGCGGGGGCCTGGGGGCGCTGGGGATGCAGGGTGCCAGCCCTGGCCCCTCACCCAGGGCACCGCGGTGCCCTGGGGCCGAGTGCCGGGCCGGGGGCGAGGGGACCCGCGGGGAGCAGGCACGGGCACCCCCGTGCCGCGGAGGGGAGGGTGACACGGATGGGGCCGGGGCTTCGCCGGGGGCTCCCCGAGCTGGGGAGGGAGCGGGATGGGGAACCCCTCCCCAGTGCCCACTGGCTGGCACGGGGCTGTGCCTGGGGTGGGACCTGCACCCCACACCCCAGTCTGGCATCCTGCACCCCCAGGTCCCAGCCTGCACCCAGCACCCCCAGTCCACAGCCTGTACCTGCCCCCCCCACCCCGCACCCTGTACCCCCAGCCCGCTCCCCGCGCCCACACCGCTGTCTGACCCTCCAGCTCCCACTGCCCACTGCCCCCATCCCCCCCCAGCCCAGCCTGTAAGAGGGGCCCTTCGGGGGGTGCTGGGGCATGGAGGGCCGAGTCCCCCCATCTGCCCTCCCCCGGCCCCCAGCCCAGCACCCCGAACCCCCGGGGGTCCCCCTGCCTGCGGCAGGGAGAGGCTGCAGCCCCCGGCCCCCCCAGCAGCCCCCGCCGCAGTGGCCGCGGGCCGGGGGGGACACGATGGGGTGGGAACGGTGTTGGGAGCGGCGCCCTGCTCGCCCCGGCCCCCCCGAGCCCCCCCAGCCCCCGCCCGAGCCCCCCGCCCGCCGCTGGGAACGGCTGCGGCTGGAAAGCTCTAGAAACAAATTGCAGCTCCGGTGCCAAAGGCAACAGCAGCCCCGGCCATGGCGAATGCAGCGTTTGCCATAGCAACAGGTGCCGGCTGGCGCCTCCCCCGCGGCCCCCCCGGCACCCCGCGAGCGGCACCCCCGGCCCCCCACACCCCCCACACCCTACACCCCGCACCGTGCACCCCCCACCCTGCACCCCGCAGCCCCCCGCAACCAGCAGCACCCCTCACCCGGCATCCTCATCCTGCACCCTACACCCCACACGTCCTACACCACGTGGCCCCCGGGCTCCCCCTCCATCCCACACTGTACACCCCGCACACCCTACAACCTGCAGCCCCCCCAGACCTCCACACCTTGCAGCCCACACCCCACAACTGGCACCGTGCACCCCGCGCTGTACACCCCACACCCTGCATTGTATACCCCACACACTGTGCACCCCACACTGTGCACCCCACACTCCCCACACCCTACACCCCACACACCCGCACCGTCCCCCCTGCACACCCTGTGTGTTGCCCCCTGCACCCCACACCTGGCATCCCACACCCCACACCCTGCACCTCCACCTGTACTCTACACCCCTCACACCCTCCAACCCACACTGCACCACCCATCCTGCACCATATACCCAAACGCCCTGCACCCCACAGCCCTGCTGCACCCCACAACACACAGCTCACACCTTGTACCTGCACACTGCACCCTGCAGAATGCCCCCTGCCCCACACTGCTCACCCCACACTGTGCATCCCACACTGCACACCCCACACTGCACACCCCATACTGCACACCCTACACTGCACACCCCATACTGCACACCCTACACTGTTCACCCCACACTGTGCACCCCACACTGTGCATCCCACACTGCTCACCCCACACTGTGCATCCCACACTGCTCACCCCACACGGTGCATCCCACACTGCACACCCCACACTGCACACCCCACACTGCACACCCCACAACACTGCACACCCCACACTGCACACCCCACACTGTGCATCCCACACTGCACACCCTACACTGCACACTCCACACTGCACACCCCACACTGCACACCCCACACTGTGCATCCCACACTGCGCACCGCACACTGCACACTCCACACCACACACCCCACAGCATGGACCCCACAGCATGGACCTTGCACCTTACAGTGTGTGCCCCATGCCATGCACCCAGCACACCCAGCACACACACCACACCTTACACCCCGTGCCGTGCACCCCACACCCACACCCTGTGCCCCACACCGTACACCCCACTCCGTACACCCTTCACCCCACTGTGCACCCCCAGCCGGCACGGGCCGGGGGTCGGGCACCTGCCAGGGGCAGTGGTGGGGCAGTGGCAGGGCAGGGGCCCAGCCCGGCTGAGTCAAGGCCGTGGCACGTTAATAATTGCCGGGGTGGGGGGCGCGGGCCGGGGGCCGGCGGGGCGGGTGCACCCCCTCACCCCGTCCCTCTCCGCTTCCCGCAGGGGCAGGAGGATCCAGGCAGGCGGCAGGGGACGGCTCCAGGACCCCTCCTCGGCGCAGCGGGGTCCGCTCTGGTGCTGAAGAGGCGGCGGCCGCCCGCCCCGGTGCCCCACCATGCCGTCCAGCGGGACCCTCGACGCCGGCAGCCCCAGCCGGGAGGCGCTGGACACGCACAAGGTACGGACCCTGCGCTGGGAGGCTGCGGGGGGCCCATCCCCGTCGCCCGTGCCTGGCCATGGGGGGCTCGGGGGCTCTGGCCTGCTCCTGGCTGGCAGGAGAAGGGGGTGCGGGGTCCCCTCTGCCGCAGCCCAGCTCCTCGCGGTGGTGGCAGCGCGGTGCCGGGCGGGGGGAGCCCTGAGCTGCAGCCGGATTAGCGCGGATTGAGCTATTCCTGGCGCTGGGGAGCGCGGGGAGGGGACGGGGACGGAGACCTGCTGTCACCTCCCGGCAGTGGCCAGGGCCAGGGCAAGGGGGATGGCAGGGTGGGGGTGTCCCCCGGGGGGGGTGTGTGTCCTGGCTCTGGGGTGTGTGCTGGGTTCATGCCCCATGCTCGGGGGGACAAGTGGTGGCTCCAGAGCCCTTGTACCAGCCCTGCTTCCCCCTCGTGGGGGTCCCACCTGCTCCAGGGGTCCCTGCACCTCCTTCTGTCCCCCATGTGTGACACCCAGGCTCGGGAGGGAACCCCCTCCCTGGTGTCTCCACCACCCAAGGACACTCGGGGCTGTTGTGGCCGCTCCCAGTGCCAGCACTGGCAGCACCATCGCTCTTCCCACGGAGACGGGAGCGTCCGGTGCCGCATGGCAGGGCTGGTCAAGGCGTGGGGAGTGGGGCCGTGGCCAGCTGGACACTGTCCCGCCGCGGGCACCGCCAGGTCAGGGTCATCCCAGTTCCTCCCGGCCGTGGGGCCACGTCGGGCTCCCACGCTGGTGCTCCCCGTCCTCTGGCCATCACTCCTGGCTGCCGGAGGGGCCGGCTGGTGCATCCTCTGGGACGTGTCCTGCACGTTCTCGGCACGGCTGGGGGCATGAGTACCCCGGGATGGGTCGGTCTGTGCTTTGCCCCGCGGCGTTGCCGTACCGGCGGTGCGAGCGGGTGATGTACAGCCCACCCCGTGTCCCGGTGTAGGTCTGAGGACGTGCGGCACGGGGGGATGTAGGGGAAAGCCGTGGTAGCCGCCGGGCCGGGCCGGCACACCCCGGGAGCAGGAGCCGCCCGTGCCGGTGCCCGGGGCGGTGGCAGCAGCCCGGCGGCCGAGCGCTGTCCTGGGCTGACCCCGCGGGATGCGGCCTCACCTCCCCCGCGGCCACGCGCCGAGGTCACCCTGCCGGGGCAGCCGCTGCCCGCGGGGCCGGCACGGACGGCCCGTCTGTCCCCGACCCCTCCGGCGCCGCGGGAGGACCCGGCCCGGCCCGGCGAGGCTGAGCCCACCGCCCTCCGAGGGGGGGTCTCCGCCCGCTCCCCCGGCCGCGGGCCCGGCTCCGGCGGTGCGGCGGGCGCGGGGCTGGCGGAGCAGCCACACTGCGTCAGTGCCGCAGCCCGGCTCGGCTCGGGCCGCGCTCGCCCGCGGCTCCCTCCGGGTTGTTGCTTGGCAGCGGCGCAGGAGCGCGGCATCGGGGACGTGCCACGGCGCCCCGCGCCCGGGAGACGGGCACGGGGTGATGGATGGGGATGACTCAGCTCCCGGCGGGATGCGGGCGGTGAGGGGCTGCGGCTGCGGCCCCCTGTGCCGGGCTGGGGGGGCAGAGCCTCCCCAGAGCCCTTTGCCCAGCCCTGCCGGTGCCCGGACTCGCCCCCCCCCTCTGCTTCTTGGGCACCTGCCCCACTTTTTGGGTGCTGGCTCTGCCCCGTGGGGGTTCCCTGTCCCAGTGGGTGTTGCGGGCACCCTCCTGGCTCCGCAGCAGTGACCCCCACTGTGTCCCCCTGCAGCAGCCCTTGAGCCAGCTCTGTCCTGCCAGCATTTCACCCAGAGAGCACCCCCAGAGCCCCCCTGGCCTTGCTGGCACCCACCAGGTGCTCCCCAGCCACGTCCTCTCTTGGCACAGGCAGCCTGGCCACTGCCTGGTGCACTTGACAACCCCCAAGTCTTTCATTTACATCCACCGTAAACACTACCAGGACCTGGACAAATTGGAATGGGGCAGGGGGGCAGCTGGAGCCATGCGCTGGTGACTGGGGTGGCACTGGGGACAAAGGACCTGTCCCAAAACTTACCACCCGGAATGGTGTGGGGAGTGGGGCTCAGCCCCACTGGGGCCCCTGGGTACCACAGTGGAGCCTCTCCTTGCTTGGCCCTGGTGTCGCAGTGCCAGTGAGTGCCAGGGCTGGGGGATCCATGCAGGGATGGAGGGTCCTTGCAGGGATGGAGGGTCCTTGCTGGGGGCTGCCCAGCCCCACACACAGGCGAGTGGCACTTGATTATGGGGCTGGGCCAAGGGCGGTCCTGGCGGGACACCCGTGGGGACTGGGGGGGGGCTGGACGTGGCTCCCATGTGGTCCCAGATGCATCAGGATGTGGAACAGGGGGGACAGGCAGCGGTGGGCATGAGGGCATGTGGCTGGGTCTGGGTGTGGGTGGCATGGGGCAGCTGGTCTGGGGACCGTGGCTGGGGGCACTGCAGCAGTGGGGCACCACGGTTATGGGGCACCACAGTTATGGGACACCATGGCCAGGGGGTACTGCAGCTGTGGGGTACCGTGGTTATGGGACACCATGGCCAGGGGGTACTGCGGCCGTGGGGCATCACGGTTATGGGACACCACAGCCAGGGGGCAACCACGGTTGTGGGACACCACAGCAAGTGGGTACTGCAGCCGTGGGGCACCATGGCCGTGGGGCACCGTGGCCATGAGGCACCCTGGCCACGGGGCACGGTGTGTCCCGACCCTGCAGACCTTCCTGTTGGCCCCAAGGGGCCATGCCAGCCGCATCCCGGCGGTGCAGCCCAGGGCGGGGGGACGCGGGGCAGGAATGCGTTCGGGGCTGGCGCCCGCCGGGGCGCGGGGCCGCGCGGCTGCAGCTGGATGCCGGCGCTGTCTGGCTGCCAGCCCCATCCCCTCCCCGGCCTCTCCCTCGCCAGCCCCCCGCCGGCCTCTCCTCCTTCCCCTGCTCCCCCTCCGCGGCCTCTTCCTGCCTTGGCTGCTGCCGCCGGGATCTTCTGGGGCTCAGGTGAACCGGGCCCCGCGCCCCCCGGGACCCCGCGCCCCCCTCGCCCTGCCGCGTCCCCCGCCGTGCCGGGCCGGACCCCGAGCGGGGCCGGTTCCCCCGGCCCGCCGCGGTCCTTGGCAGGGCCGCGGCCTTGCTGCGGGAGCAGGTTCATTTCCCGGCCGCCATCCCGCTCCGCCGCCATGCTGGCGCCCCGTCTGCCAGGCCCCGGGCACAGCACCGGGGAGGGGACGGGCTGTGGGAGCTGCTCCGGGGCACGGCTTGGCCCCCAAAGCTGGCAGCTGCCTGCTCCAAAGGCACCTGGCTCCTGCTGCCGTCCCTTGTCCCCAGGGAGCTTCACAGCTGCCTGCAGGCCCGTGATGTGCCGTGCCATGGGGGCCGTGCATCTCCTCCCGTTTTCCGTGGGGCGAGAGCCCCCAGCCCCACACACGCAGGGCTCTGAGGGTTGCAGCAGTGGGCAGACACCCCTGAGCCGGTCATGGTGCAGTGGCACAGGGGCAGGGGGGTCACTCAGTGAGACCCCCGGCCCACAATGGTCTACGCCACAGCCTGAGCCTGGCAGGAGCCGCTGTCACCCTTCTGAGTGTCCTGGTGCCGCTGGCCCGGCAATGCCACGCTGCTCCCACGTTACCAGGCAGGTGCCTGTCCCCCTGCTGTGCCGGCGGTGCCGGTGCTGTGCCGGTGCTGTGCCAGTGCCGAGCGGGAGCAGAGCCATGCCCATCCCCAGGCTGCCCGGTAGCATAACCGTCCTCTCTGTCTCCGGCTCGCAGGGGGAAGAGGAGCCCGAGGAGAACCCGAGCAAGGAGGAGAAGCAGGAGCCGGGGACGCCCATGAGGAAAGCGGGGCGGCCCGGGCGGAAGCGCAAGAATGCCCAGGTGAGCCAGCGGGCACCGGGGCCAGGTGGGGTCGGGGGGTGTCCCCCCGTGGGGCCATCCTGTCCTGCTGCTGCAGTGGCAGGAGACCTTGGCTCCCGTGTGCCATGGGCTGTGCCACCCGCCCCCCGTGCCGCAGCACCCGGCCAGAGGGGACCCCGAGAGTGGCAGGAGGGGGTGTCTGCCCAGGCCCCCAGCGCTGCCCCCTCCCCGTGGCCCCCAGTGGGGCCATCCCACTCAGTGCAGCTCTGCTTGAGGCCCCACTGTGTGTTTTGGGGGCTGGGACCCCAGACCCCCACCCCAGGGCCACGGGGCACAGAGAGGGGAGCCCCCGCCTCGGCCGAGCCCCCGCTGGCTTCCCCGGCTCCTGCGGGGCAGGCGATGAGCCCCCAGCACGCCGGGCTCAGCCAGCTCCTGACTCCCCAGCCCAGCCACGCCGTGTCCACGGCTGCGGGGTGACGGGGGGCTCGGGGCTTGGGGCAGCAGCTGGCTCTGCTGAGGCACAGGGATGGGACACCCGGGGCTTGGGACACTTGTGGGGGTGGTGGCTCGGACCTCCCGGGCCGTGGTGTGTCATGGTGCCATCAGGGAGCCGTTGAATTCAGTGTCAGGAGGAGGAGCAGGTTCCCCTGGATGCTGGAGGCCTAGAGGGAAGGTACCCGTCATCTCCCGGCCTCAGGCTGTGTCCCCACTCCCCATCCCCACAGGAGGGGACAGAGGGGTGACAAACAGTCCAGGGTGATGAGTGGGATGGGGAGATGAGCAGGGCCAGGGAGACAAACTGAGCTGAGGTGCTTTCACACCTAAAAGGTTGCAAATCCTTTTTATAAAAGTTTCTGGCTGTGGAAAGGGTTAATCCTGTGCTGGGACAGTTCCAGGTCTATGATGCCTGTCCCGATGATCCCTGGGGGGCCAGGGAAGGTGGGACAGCCTCACCTGGGATGGATGGGGTGCTCTGGGGCTGGAGGACAGGCTGGGCTCCCGCTGGGGCGGGAGGTACACGCTGGGTGGGGGGAGCCGCTGCCGTGGAAGAACAATGCTGGCATGGGAACAAGTGGGGAACGTCGTCAGGAACAGCGGAGCCTGGGAGCCAGGAGGGCTCTGGCCGGCAGGGCTGGCGGCCCCAGGAGCCCCCCGGCACGGTGGGGGTGGTGGCAGTGCCAGGGTACCCGGAGCTGGCTGGTGGGTGCCCGTCCCTGTGTGCTCACATACACCTGCCCCGTGCCGGTGCCGGCACATCGGCCGGCGGCTCCCGGTGCCAAGTGAGTGGAGCTGGCATGGCCAGGCCTGGACACTGCCAGGAGCCCAGGGAAGCCCCGGCCGGGTGTGAGCTGCTAAAAATACCCTCCCTGCGGAGAGCTTGCCGTGCCAGGGGAGCCAGAGTGGGGCGAGGGGAGCTGGCATGTGGGGTGGGCACCGGGCTGGCTCCGTGGGGACTGGCTGGGGGTCCACAGCACCCCCTCAGAGGGACCCAGTGGGCAGATCGTGGCAGGAGGGGCTGAGCACCCTCCTCACACCTGGGCAGGGATGTGTGCCTGGCTTGGGCACAGGGGGCTGGAGGGGGAACAGGCAGGGGGCTGGCTGAGGGCAGCCCTGTAGGGACGGGGGGGCCATGGTGTCGGTGAGCTGTGCTGTGCCACGCTGAGCCACGCTGTCCTGAGCTGTGCCAGGCTGTACCACGCTGTCCTGGGGCGTGCTGTGCCATGCTGAGCCATGCCATGCTGACCTGTGTCATGCTGTGCAGTGCCAAGCCATGGCTCCAAGACCAGTGTCCCCGCTCCCAGCTGGGGCTGGCACCTTCTGCGGGTTGTGCCATGGGTGGCAGTGGCTCTGCCAGCACCTTCCCCTGGCAGAGTGGGCACAGCCCTGCCGGTCTGGAGCTGCCACTGCTCCGGGCTGGGATGGGCACAAGGGTCCCTGAGGGCTGTCCCCAGTCATTCCTCAGCAGGGAGTGTCTCCCCAGTGTCACCCCTGGGGCAGTGGGGTGGGCACGGGGCCATTCAGCCTGGCGGGCTCCTGGTGGAGCAGCCTCCTTGGCAGGGGCCCAGTGGAGGGGAGGGAGCAGGAGAAAGGCAGCGCTTGTTCCCAGGGCCTGGGCCGGAGGAAGCGGGCGGGTGGGTGGGCAGGAAGGCTCCCGCCGCCGGCCCTCCTCAGGGATGGGGATGGGCGCCAGGGCAGCCAGGGAGGGAGCAGGCCATGGGGTGGGTCCTGGTCTCCCCTTCCCCTGCACCTCCCTGGCCCAGTGTCTGAGCAGCAGCACCGGGACATGCCGGTGGCACGGAGGGCCCAGTGAGCCGGGGTCTGGTTCCAACCCAGGTAGGGAAGCTGGGGCACCAGGTTTGGCCAGGATGGCTGTGGAGGGGCTGGAAGTGTGAGGAGGCAGGTGTTGGATGGGTGGCATGGCATGGCATGGCATGGCATGGCATGGCATGGGGACCATCCAGGGTGTACCAGCTGTGGTGCTGTGTGGGCTGTGTGTCTGTCCTGGCAGGACATCATGTAATGGGCCACTGTGCCTGTCCCATCCCAGAGTTAATGTCCCACGTGTCCCCATGCTGGCACGGCTTCCTGGCATTGTCTGGTGGCACCGCATGGCCAGTGGTGACAGTCAGTCCCAGTGCCACTGCCAGAGCCTTGTGGAACTGAGGGGAGCTGCTCAGGCACCAGCACCCACACTGGCTGAGCCCCCAGGACCCATCCTGCCAACCCCTGCTGGGCTGAGCCCCCGGGACCCATCCTGCCAACCCCTGCTGGGCTGAGCCCCTGGGATCCATCCTGCCAACCCCTGCTGGGCTGAGCCCCTCTGCAGCCTCCCTGAACCTCACAGCCAGCCCGAGCTCCCCACAGCTGCCCTGAGCCCCCACAACCACCCTGAACCCTTACAGGCCCCCCAAACCCCGCAGCCGGGCCTCCACCGGTCCCTGCACCGCCCGATCCACAGCACATCACTGGCCTTCCCATTTCCTCCCGGGAAGCCCCACAGCCCCTGCGATTGTTCTCGGAGCCGTGTCCAGGATACAGCCCCAGGCGGAGGTGGGAGTGGGGCCGGGGGCGGCTGGGACCCCCCCCAAGCTGCCCTGGGGAGAGGGCAGCCAGGGACCCCTGAGGGCGGGCTGGCTGTGCTGGAGTGCCGGGCTGGGGGACGCGGTGGGAGGCAGGTCCCCTCCCGCTCACCGTGGGGCCTGCGGGGACTTTGCTCCCTGGCATCCATCTTGTCCCTGGTTCCAGCTCCCCGCGCTGCTCCCAGGCCTCCCCGCAGTGTCCCGGCGGCCGTGCCCTCACCGTGCCCTCACCGTGTGGTGTCCGGCCCTCAGAGCCGCGTGTCCCTGGGCCGGGCACACCGAGGTCTCTGTAACCCCGTGTGTGCCCTCGCTCGTGTCCAGGCGTGCCCACACCATGGCGTGGCACGACACCTCCACCTTCCCAATGGCACCGGTGTCTGCCTGCGGGACTGTGCCCTCCCTGGGGACTGGGCCTGATGCAGCCAGGACGGGGAGAGACCACCGCCGGTGCTTCTGGACACCCTGTGAGGGTCCCCCGGTCCCCAACACCCCCTGGCCCCCAACACCCCCTCGCCAGCCCCTTCTCGTCCCCTCCCTCCCGGCTGCGGAGGAAGTGACAGTGCCAGCGCCGGGCCGGGCCGGGCAGGAAGCGGCCGTGGTGGAGGCGCCTGCGCGGGCAGCAGGGCCGGGGGTCCGCGCGGCACCGGGGGGACGCGCCATGGTAAGCAGCACACGGCCCTCGGGCACACGGGGAAGGGGGTCCTGTGCCCTGTGGCACAAATCTGGGGAACTCTGGGGAGCAAAGACACCCCTCTGCCACCTGCCATCCCCCCCCGAGCTTGCACCTCAGCCTCAGCATCCCCTCCCTGGCCCCCTCCCCGGGGGCAGCACCGCGAGCCCCCCAGTGCACACCGTGCCCCCCGACAGCGCGGCGTTCCCTCCCTGGTACCCGGCCACCAAACGGGGCATCCTGGAACCCATAGTTCACTGGGCACAAGCAGGAGGGTTCCTGTGGCCAGCCCACCGCTGTGCCACCCTGGCACCACCTGTGCCACCCTGGCACCCTCCTGTGCTGCAGGACAACACTGGTGGCACCAGGAGGGAGCGGCAGTGCCTGTGAGTATCTGTGCAGGGGGTGCTCAGTGCTGGTGTTGGGGCTGACATCAGGGTGGGCACCCCATGCCCCTGGCAGTGTGTGGGGTCTCCAGGGGGGACGGTGCCTGAGCGGCTCCGTGGTGCTGGGATAGCGAGAGCCAGGCCCCAGGGATGGGGTGTCCTGGCATGGGGGGGTCTGCACCCCCTGTGAGGGCACTGAGTGGGCTGGCAGCGGGACTGGAGGGGCTGGCGAGTGGCAGTGGCCATGCCCACCCTGCCAGGGCTGTGCCAGCGGCAGCTCTGCAGAGCCACAGCAGCACTTTCACTCTCCTTGGCCACGGAAACCACTGAGCTGGGCTGTGCCTCTCGCTCTGACTCCTGCTCCCACTGCCGAGCCGAGCAGTGCTGTGCTGTGCTGTGCTGTGCTGTGCTGTGCTGTGCTGAGCCAAGCAGTGCTGTGCCGTTCTGTGCCATGCCAAGCCGAGCAGTGCTGTGCTGTGCTGTGCTGTGCTGTGCTGTGCTGAGCCAAGCAGTGCTGTGCTGTTCTGTGCCATGCCAAGCCGAGCAGTGCTGTGCTGTGCGACCCCACGGGCTGGCAGCATGGCAGGTCCCACGATGCCATCCCCAGCCCCGGGCCCTTGTCCCGTGCTCGACTCCGCTGTCTCCCACACTCCCGTCAGCTCGGTCTGTTCTGTGGCACGTGCCAGGGCTGGAACACGTGAGCGATGGCACAGCCACCCCCAGGGCTCACGGTCAGGCTCTGTCCCTGCTCTGTCCCTGCTCTGTCCCTGCTCTGTCACTGTGCCAGCCAGCCAGGGGTGGCTGCACTGTCCCGTGGTGTTGGCACTGCCCATGACATACCCCTGTCACACACAGGTGGTGTTCTGGCCTGGCCCTGAGGGTGTCGGGGTGTTATGTTCTGGTCACAAATGTCATGGCAGTGCATGCAGGTCCCCTGGTGTCCCATCCTTGTGTCTTGGTCCTGAGGATGCTGTGGATGTGTCTGCTGTTTCCTGAGGGTGTCGTGGCAGTGTGTCCTGGTCCTTGGGGTGTCATGACAGTGTGTCCCCATCCTGAAGTTACCATGATGGTGTATCCAGGTCCTCCTGGTGGCACCTGCTTCCATCCTGGTGCTGTGGGTGTCTTGTCCCTCTGTCCATGTCCTGAGGATGCCGTGTTGTTGTGTCCTGCTCTGAGGGTATTGCTGTAACATGTCCTGGTCCTGAGCAGACCATGGAAGTGTGTCCTGGTCCTGAGGGTGCCATGATGGTGTGTCCTGGTCCCCAGGATGACCCAGCAGTGTGTCCTGGTCATGAGGGTGTCACATCCATGCGTCCTGGTCCTGAGGATGTCATGGCATTGCATCCTGGTTCCAGAGGTGCCGTGGCAATATCTCTGATTCTCAGCATGTCACACCCCTGTGTCCTGGTGCTGATGGTTTCATGGCCATGTGTCCCAGCCACGGAAGTGTCCCAGCATCTCTCTTTCTCCTGAGGGTGCCACATCAGTGGTCACTGCTCCTTGGAAAGCACCATGTCCTGGTCCTGAGGGTTCCTTGGCCATGTGTCCTGGCCCCAAGTGTGCTGTGACACTGTGTCCTGGTCCCGAGGGTGCCGTGGCAGCCCCGGCCCCCCAGCAGGCAGTGGCAGCTGTCACTTCTGGGATGCAGGAGGTGGGACTTGGACTTTTTGGCGTGATGTCCCCAGGTTGTCGCTGCATTACGGAGCCGTGTCTGGGGGGTCTGTGGGCTACGGTCCCAGAGATTGCCTTCATGCTGTGACATCTGTGGTGTGGAAGTGGAGTCAGGCCAGGGGGACAGGGACAGGGTCCGCACGGGGCCGGTCACACTGAGGTGATGCGGGAGCTCCTGCCGTGGGGTCCGGTGGTGGCTCTTGGGGCACGGGTGGGATGTGACTGGGGCCGTGCCCCCCCTGCCAGCACCCACCAGAGTTCCTTCCCCCCCTTCTCGGCAGGTGGAAAGCAGTGACACCCCCAAAGACACAGCGGCCGTCCCCAAGTGCCCCCCGGCCTGCCCGGAGGCCAGTCCCGCCGAGCCGCTGCCCAACGGGGACGTGGAGGGGGACGCGGAGGAGGGCGGCGCGAGCCCCAAGGGCGGCCGGCCCGAGGAGGACGACACGGAGAGCATTCCCGACGGAGAGACCGGCCGGGCGCTGGAGAACGGCCGCTGCACCCCCAAGGAGGGCCTGGACGCCCCGGCCGATGAGGGTGAGCTGGCCCCTTCCGACCCCCAGAAGAAACGCGGGAGGAGGAAACTCCTGGAGGCCACAGAGAAAAGTAAGAGCTCGGCGTTGGGGGCTCCCCCGGCCCCGCTCCGGGCTGGGGAGCACGGCCACAGGAGGAGGAGCCCTGAGCCCCCAGTGCCACGCGGGATTTGGGGTGGGGACAGCAGGTCGGAGCGGGGGCTGCACCCGCGTGTTCATCCCGTCACCCTCCGTCGCCCTTTCCGACGGCAGGAACGGGGATGTTGCTCCTCGTGCCCTGTGGTGCCGGGGCGTCCCTGCCCACGTGTGAAACCACCCCGGTGTGGTGTCCGTGGGTCCCTGCCTGCATGTGAGACCACCCTGGTGCGTGTGCCCACCCTGCATGGCAGCCCTGCACGTGCCGGGGGCACGGGGGGCACATTCCCTGTACCGGGACTGCGGTGCCAAGGAGGTGCCAGCTGTGGTGCCGGGAAGCAGAGGGGATGGAGGGGGTGCCAGCTGTGGTGCCGGGAAGCAGAGGGGATGGAGGGGGTGCCAGCTGTGGTGCCGGGAAGCAGAGGGGATGGAGGGATCGACGTGGCACTGAGGGTCATCCCCAGCGCCCGGCTGGGGGGCAGCTCTGCACAGGAGGGCCTGGGGCTCCCGGGGGTTCCTGGGCTGCATCGGGAGGTACCCAAGTGGTGCCCGTGGGGTGAGGCCACCCCGGAGCGTGGGGCCCAGCTGTGGCTCCCCACGACACGAGGGACAGGGCTGGGCTGGGAGAGCCCATGAGGGCCCCGTGGTGCTGCGGGGTGGGAGTGCCTGTGCTGGGGAAAGGCTGCGGAGCCGGGGCTGCTCAGCCGGGAGCAGAGCGGGCTCGGGGGATCCGTGGCTGTGGCACCTGCAGGGAGGTGCCTGGAGGTGAGCCAGGCACTCCCAGGGGTGCCCAGGGACAGGACCAGAGGCCACGGCATGGGCTGGAGCCCAGAGGGTCCTTCTGGACCAGGGACACTCTTCTCAGGGTTCCCACCTCTGGTGCCTGGGGCTTCCCAAGCCAGATCAGCAGAGGCCAGGCTGAGCCAGGGATGGGGGTGAGGAACAGCTGGGATGGAGCTGGGAGAGGCTGAGATGGAGAGGGGAGAGGCTGGGATGAATGAGGCAGGCAGGGATGGCTGAGGCAAGCTGGGATGGCTGAGGCAGGCTGGGATGGCTGAGGCAGGCAGGGATGGCTGAGGCAGGCAGGGATGGAGCTGGGAGAGGCTGGGATGGCTGAGGCAGGCAGGGATGGCTGAGGCAGGCAGGGATGGCTGAGGCAGGCAGGGATGGAGCTGGGAGAGGCTGGGATGGCTGAGGCAGGCAGGGATGGCTGAGGCAGGCAGGGATGGATGAGCTGCGCTGCAGATGCTGCCGCAGTCACGAGGCGCAGCCGCGGGAGCGCCGCAGCCGGAGCCGGGATCGGGGGGAGCAGGGTGGGCCGTGGCCGTGGCTGTGGGGCCACCCCGGTGCCGGGCGGAGCCACACACCGGTGTGAGGGGCGGGGGTGGTGTCCAAGCGGTTCCCGGTGGTCGCCAGGAGGGCCCGGGGGGACCGTGATGCCACCCGGCTCTCGCTCCCTCCCCCAGGAGCCATTTCCAGCGCTCCGGCCGTGCCTGTGCCGAGGTCACAGCGCCGGGCTCGGCCCCTGCCAGACCCTCCCCTGCTCCTCCCGGCCGGACAGGGCTCCCTGAGCATCCTGTGCTCAGCACAAGCCACAGGCACGGGCAGTCCCCACGTTGGTCAGTGCCCCCAGTTTGACCAGTCCCAGTGACGGAGGGGACCAGCGTCTTGGAAGAGGCCACGTCCCCTCTCCCGTGCCTCAGTTTCCCTACCTGAGATCGCCATGGAAGCACGGGATGCCCAGGCACCCCTGGGGCACACACACAGTCCAGCCCCCAGCAGGGAGACGGAAAGGCTCCTGTTCTCCAGTGTCTCCCCCTGTCCCCAGTGTCCTGCAGTGTCCCTCAGTGTTCCTTGCTGTCCCCCAGTGTTCTTCAGTGTCCCCTACTGCCCCTCAGTACCCCGCAGTGTTCCTGATTGTCCTGCAGTATCCTGCAGTGTCCTCTGCCACCCCCCAGTATCCTGCAATGTCCCACAGTGTCCCCCACAGTCCCCCAGTGTCCTGCAGTGTCCCCCAGGGTCCCACAGTGTCCCTCACTGTCCCCCAGTGTCCTACAGTGTCCCCCAGGGTCCCACAGTGTCCCTCACTGTCCCCCAGTGTCCTGCAGTGTCCCCCAGGGTCCCGCAGTGTCCCTCACTGTCCCCCAGTGTCCTGCAGTGTCCCCCAGGGTCCCGCAGTGTCCCTTACTGTCCCCCAGTGTCCTGCAGTGTCCCGCAGGGTCCCGCAGTGTCCTTTGCTGTCCCTCACTGTCCCCCAGTGTCCTGCTGCATCCCCGTGTGCCGGCTGTGGGGGGCTGTCCCAGTGTCACATGGTGCTGGGGGACACCCGGGGGTCTGTGCCGGGGCAGTCGGTGCCCAGCTCCAGAACAAAGCACCGAGGGGCGCTGGGAGCGGGTGGGAGCCCCCCTGCACCCCTCACGCTGCCCCCACGGCCCCGGCCCGGGGGTGCGGGTGGTTCACACCCCCAACGCCCGCGGTTATTTTTAGCCGCTTTCCTGGCAGCGCCTCGGCAGAACCCGCGGCGCGGATGTGCCGAGAGCACAGGAAGCAGCGGGGCCGCTTCCCCTGCCCGCCCGGGGGGGTCACTGCCCCGGACCCCCAAACCCGGCCGGGGACAGGGCACAGATCTGCCCGGGAGCACAGCCCAGCCCCGTGTGTGTGTCAGCCGGGGGGGCCCGTCCCCGGCACAGGGCGGCCCCTGGATGGGCTGGGGGGTCCCGGGTGGGCCCATCTCCCGACGGGGTCCCAGCCCCACAGCCCCTGCTCACGGCCGCTCTCTGTTCTGTGTGCAGGCAAGGACGAGAAGGAGGAAAACAACTTCGACACCCTGAAAATGGAGGCAAGTATGGCCTGGGGCTGGGCTGCACCCAGGAGAGGGGCATGGCCCCACGGCCCACCCCAGGAGAGGGGCACGGCCCCACAGCCCACCAGCCAGCACAGTGCTCCCTGTGCTCATGGGCACCGTCTCTCCTCACTCCCTTGGCACTGGTAGCATCAGGTACAGGGTCCCCACGGGATGGGGGTCTCAGGTTCCTGTGCCCCAACACAGATGGGCACTGGGCAGCTCCTGCTGCTGTGCTGGGGACCAGGTGGCACCGGGATGTGCCAGGCCAGTGATGCCCCTCCACCCAGCCCTGTGTGGGATGGTGCCTGCCTGGGCTGACCCCTCTCCTCCCCCAGGTGCCCACACAGTGTGTTGGATCTGCTCTGGGGTGGATCCATGCCCGGACAGTGTCGACAGTGCCCACCAAGGTGCAGCTGGCCATGGCAAGGTGTTGGTGCTGTGCCATCCAGGGCATTGAATCCCAAACTGGTTTGGGCTGGAAGGGACCTTAAATCCCATCCCATTCCACCCCCTGCCATGGGCAGGGACACCTCCCACTAGCCCAGGTTGCTCCAAGCCCCGTCCAGCCTGGCCTTGGACACTCCCAGGGATCCAGGGGCAGCCACAGCTCCTCTGGGCAACCTGTGCCAGGGCCTCCCCACCCTCACAAGGAAGAATCTCTCCCCAGTATCCAATCTCTGGGCATCCAGGTGCTGGTGCACACGTGGGCCAGAGCGTGTGTCCACGTGCACGTGTGTGCCCAGGCAGGTGGTGCCCCTCCTGCCCATCTCCCTCCCGCAGAAGTGGGTGTCCCCCTCCAGCCCCCCGTGCAGCCCCGCTCTGTCCCCCACACCATTCCCCAGCCCAGCCTGTGGCTCCCAGCACGCTGCCCCCCCAGTGCCCTGACCCTGCTCTGTCCCCCACACCATTCCTGCAGCTCCCAGCACGCTGCCCCCCCAGTGCCCTGACCCTGCTCTGTCCCCCACACCATTCCTGCAGCTCCCAGCACGCTGCCCCCCCAGTGCCCTGACCCTGCTCTGTCCCCCACACCATTCCTGCGGCTCCCAGCACGCTGCCCCCCCAGTGCCCTGACCCTGCTCTGTCCCCCACACCATTCCTGCAGCTCCCAGCACGCTGCCCCCCCAGTGCCCTGACCCTGCTCTCTCTGGCACAGGGCTCTCGTGGGCGGCTGCGGGGGGGCCTGGGCTGGGAGTCGAGCCTGCGGCAGCGGCCGATGCAGCGACACACCTTCCAGGCCGGGGATCCCTACTACATCAGCAAGAGGAAGCGGGACGAGTGGCTGGCGCGCTGGAAGCGGGAGGTGAGGGCTGGCACCGGCGCGGGGTGGGCACCGCGTGGTCTGGGTGGGCACCGCCTGGTCTGGGTGGGCACCGTGTGGTCTGCGTGGGCACCGCGTGGTCTGGGTGGGCACCGCCTGGTCTGGGTGGGCACCGCCTGGTCTGGGTGGGCACTGCGTGGTCTGGGTGGGCACCGCGTGGTCTGGGTGGGCACCGCGTGGTCTGGGCGGGCACCGCCTGGTCTGGGTGGGCACTGCGTGGTCCCAGCACCCCAACCCTGGGGTGGCCGCTGGGCTCCAGGGCTCCCCCGGCAAAGCAGGGCAGCAGTGATGGCACAGAGCACTGGGCCGGGGGTGACCGGGCATGTGAGGGGTGGGTGGCACATGCGGGGGGCTCGTGTGGGCACTCAGGGGACCTCGGCTTTGCCAGGCCGTGGGGCTGGTGGAGCGGGTGCTCCCTGCTCCTGGCGCTGCCACCGCCCAGCCGGTACCTGGCTTTGGTGCCACGGCCACGGCAGGACCCCCCCGTTCTCTCCCCGTGTGCCCCCGGGGCCCCCTCACAGCCGTGGGCAGCAGAGCCCGTCCTCCTCCCGCGGGCTGTGCCGGGCTGTGCCGCCCGTTCCTGCCAGTTTCCCGGGAACCAGGGTGTGACACAGCCGGGATCGGCGGCAGGAGCCCGGCACAGGCCGGGGTGGCTGCTCGGGGGGTGCCAGGGCAGGGGCTCTGTGGGCGCCCCGGGCTCCCCACTGCGCCCCCTCACCCCGCCCTCAGTGTTGTCCCCCTCTGCCAGAGGAGTCTCCCTGGCAATGTATCCCCTCGTGCGGTGTCACTGGCACCACACAGGGACAGGAGAGACTGGCACAGTCAGGGCATCCCACTGGACATGGCTGCTGTGGCCAGGCCATCCCGTGGGGCACAGGGCACAGCTGGCACAGCCACAGTGTCCCCATGGGACACGGGGTACAGCTGATATGGCCACGATGTTCCCAAGGGACACAGGGAATGGCTGACACAGCCACAATGTCCCCGTGGGGCACAAGGGACAGCTGTGCCCACAGGGCACAGGGCATGACCCCTTCCCTCTTCCTGAAAAGGGTCCCCAGGAACAGCCCCCCAGTGCCTGGTGCCAGCCCTGCCTCATCTCACCACGCTGGAGCCCTTGGGCACTGGCAGATTCTTCTGGGTGAAGGTCCCCAAGCTGTAGAGGTCCCCAAAACGTGGGGGATCCCAAACCTGTCATTGGTCACCTTTGGGCTACGTTTTTAGTGGCCCAGTGGCCAGGCAAGGCCCCCCCTCATCCCCAGTGCCGGGGCTGCCCCCGCTGTACCACCCACCACCCGTGCCCTGGTTTGGGGACACCCCTCCCGCTGTCTGGGGGGGGTCTCAGCTCGGGTCACCGGCCCTGCTGTGGTGGGACAGCCCAGCCCTTTCCTGCCTTCCCTCCTCTTCCTCATCCCTGCAGCCTCTGAGGGCCGTGGCTGCGGCTCACCAGCACCGCGGGGATGGTGATGGGCAGGGCCTGGCACTGGGGACAGGGACATGCAGGGCCACTGTGGAGAAAGGGACATCCAGGGGCTGGTGCTGGGGACAGACACATCCAGGGGCTGGTGCTGGCCCTCAGCTGTCTGTGCTGGGACCCTCTCAGCTGGGACCCCCCACCCTGTGCCAGCCACGGGGATGGGGATGGGGAATGGGGAATGGGGGTAGTGTTGGGGTGAAGATGAAGAAGGATATGGGGATGGGATGAAGATGAGGATGGGAACAGAGATGGGGATGGGACAGGAAATGGAGATGGGGGTGGGAATCGGGATGGAATGAAGATGGGGATGGGGGTGGGAATCAGGATGGAATGAAGATGGAGATTAGGATGGGGGCGGGGCAGGAGATGGGGTTGGGGATGGAGATGGAGATGAGGATGGGGGTGAGGATGAGGACGGGGGCAGGCCGAGCTGCCCGTGACCCCAGGGCAGGGATCAGTTGGGATAGTTGTCCAATGGTGACATGCAGCCAATGTCCCTTAACGACCGGCAATGGGACATTTCCTATCTCCCCTCCAGGGCAGAGCAGGGAGAGGGGGGGCATGAGGCCCTGCTGGGACCCTGCCCTGGCAGTGCAGTGCCAGTTTGCACTTGTGTCCTCTGGCCCAGGGCCACTCCTGTCCCCAAACATCCCAGGTCCCCAGAGCAGCTTTTGCTGCTCTGGCACAGCCAAGGGAGGCTGGACGTAATGGGGTGTCTCTGCTGTCACCTGGGGGGGTCACAGAGTCAGCCCTGTGCCCCCACTGTCTCCCCGGGGACACCCAGAGGTGGCACTGGGGTGCAGACCTGCTTGGGGTCCCTCGGGGTCCCTGGGCAAGGCAGTGGCCTGGGGATCCCCAGGCAGGGCAGGGCCCCTCCGTGGTGACACCGTCGGCCCCTTTGTCCCTCTCTGCACACAAAGGGGTCCTGGAGCCACCATGCTCTGGGACGTCCAGGGACAGTGGGGGCCCTCAGCGACCTCCGGGGACAGTGGGGACCCTCGGGTGTCCCCCAGGCTGGTGGGAGGGTGGCAGGGCCTGTCCTGGGGTGCAGGGTCCCAGGTGTGTCCCATCCATACTGGGCTGAACTGGGGCAGCGGTGCCGGTGCCAGTCCCAGGCCGGTGTCTGTGCTGGGCTGAACTGGGCGGTGCAGCCCCAGACCAGTGTCCACACTGGGCTGACGAACTGGGCCGTGTGACCCCGGACCAGTGTTTGCACTGGGCTGAACTGGGCAGTGCAGCCCCGGCCCCTTGTCCGTACTGGTCCGAACTGGGCGATGTGCGCTCAGCCCGGTGCCCGTACTGGTCCGAACTGGGCGATGTGCGCTCAGCCCGCTGCCCGTACTGGTCCGAACTGGTGCAGCGGGGCCGGTGCCAGCGCACCCCCCCAGTCCCCAAACTGGCGGCACTGGGGACACTGGTGCGGGGGGCGGGGGCGGCTCCCGCCGTGCGGGGCGAGGCCCCCGGGGCGCCGCCGCCCCCGCCCCGTGCCGGCGCTCCGCACAAAGGCCGGGGGGCCGCGGCCCCGGCACAAAAGGCGGCGGGAGCGGCCCCGCGGCGGGAGGCGCAGCCCAGCTCGGACCGGAGCGCGGCCGCGGGCCCGTGAGTGCCGGGAGGGCCGGGCCGGGGCCGGGGGACAGCGGGGCAGGGGCGAGCGGCAGCGGGCCGGGGGACACCGGGACACCGGCACCGGGCTGAGCCGCTCGGGGCCCTTCGGCTCCGCTCGGGGCCCTTCGGGTCGGCCCGGGGACCGTTCGGGCCCTTTCGGTGACGCTCGGGTCCCTTCGTTTTTGTTCGGGTTCCTTCGGTACCGTTCGGGTCCTTTCGGGCCCGTTCGGCTCCTCTCGGGTCCGGTCCGGTCCGTGCCCCCGGCGCGCGCCCCCCCCCCGTCAGCCAACCAGCCGGGCCGGGACGCACCACGTGACCCGGAGCCCAGACAAAGGGCCGCCGGGCTGACCCGCACCGGCCCGGCCGGGTCCGCGCGTTCCGGCTCTGCGCGTTCCGCCCCGGCTCTCCCCCAGTCTCCGCGGGTACGTGACCGGGGCCGGGGGGTGCGATGGGGGATCCCGAGAGGGTGACATGGGCCACGATGGGCCCGGGGGGTCCCGGGAAGAGTACCGGGGGTCCTGGGATGGATCGCGGGGGGCCGTGTCCGGGGCAGGCAGAGGGTGCAGGGACTGCTCTGGGGGTGGGGGGGTCACGACCCCTCTGGGACGGGACTGGGGGTCGGCGGGGGCTTGGGCAGGGGAACACCCGAGGGCCCCAAGCCCGGCGGGGGGCGATGGCGGCTGTGGCCGGGGGGTCCCTCCGGGGGGTGCCAGGCCCGTGCGAAGGGCTGGGGGGGATCTGGGCAACCCCAGGGCACCCCCCGTGTGCCGGGCTACGGGGGGCGATGGCCTGACCCCCGCCCGGGTCCCGGGGGTCCCGGGGCCGATGGCCTGACCCCCGCCCGGGTCCCGGGGGTCCCGGGGGCGATGCCCTGACCCCCGCCCGGGTCCCGGGGGTCCCGGGGGCGATGCCCTGACCCCCGCCCGGGTCCCGGGGGTCCCGGGGGCGATGCCCTGACCCCCGCCCGGGTCCCGGGGGTCCCGGGGGCGATGCCCTGACCCCCGCCCGGGTCCCGGGGGTCCCGGGGCCGATGGCCTGACCCCCGCCCGGGTCCCGGGGGTCCCGGGGCCGATGGCCTGACCCCCGCCCGGGTCCCGGGGGTCCCGGGGGCGATGGCCTGACCCCCGCCCGGGTCCCGGGGGTCCCGGGGGCGATGGCCTGACCCCCGCCCGGGTCCCGGGGGTCCCGGGGGCGATGGCCTGACCTGCCCCCCCCGCAGGCGGAGAAGAAGGCGAAGGTGATCGCCGTGATGAACGTGGTGGAGGAGCCGGCGCGGGCCGAGGCGCAGAAGGAGGAGGAGGCGAGCCCCCCGCCCGCCCCCCAGCAGCCCACCGACCCCGCCTCGCCCAGCGTGGCCACCACCCCCGAGCCCGCGGTGGCCGACGCGGGCGACAAGAACACCTCCAAATCCGCCGACGACGAGCCCGAGTACGAGGTGAGGGCAGGGCCGGGCAGGGCGGGGGGGCAGCGGGGCGCAGACCCCCGTGTGCCCCCCCCTGACCCCCGCGTGTCCCCCAGGACGGGCGCGGGTTCGGCATCGGGGAGCTGGTGTGGGGGAAGCTGCGCGGGTTCTCCTGGTGGCCCGGGCGCATCGTGTCCTGGTGGATGACGGGCCGGAGCCGCGCGGCCGAGGGCACCCGCTGGGTCATGTGGTTCGGGGACGGCAAGTTCTCGGTGGTAAGTGGCCCCCGGGGAGCCGGGGGACGGCACGGTCCCCTCCCCGCGTGTCCCGCGTGTCCCCACGGCCGCGTCCTGTCCCCAGGTGTGTGTGGAGAAGCTGCTCCCCCTGAGCTCCTTCGCCAGCGCCTTCCACCAGGCCACCTACAACAAACAGCCCATGTACCGCAAGGCCATCTACGAGGTGCTGCAGGTGAGCGGGGACAGCGGGGGGACACCGCGGGGGGGACTGGCCCCTGGCACTGCCGGGGTGGGGGGACACCGCGGGGGGCACTGGCCCCTGGTACTGCCGGGGTGGGGGGACACCACGGGGGCACTGGCCCCTGGCACTGCCGGGGTGGGGGGACACCGCGGGAGGGACTGGCCCCTGGCACTGCCGGGGTGGGGGGACACTGCGGGGGCACTGGCCCCTGGCACTGCCGGGGTGGGGGGACACCGGTTCTCCATCCATGGGAGCAGCAGCTGCCTCCACACCCTGCCAGGACCTGGCCCTGTCTCCCCTCTGGCACCCTGGGGGTCTCCTAAAAGGGTGGGGGGTCCCCAAAAGAGGTTTTAGGGGTGTCTGGGAACCTTTGTGCAGGGGCTGTTGGGGGGCTGAGAGGTTTATGAGGGACTCTGGGGGAGTTGCTGAATGCCCTGGGGGGGTGTGGGGGGGGTCTGGCTTTTGGGGGGTCTCAGAGCAGTGATGGGAGGAGTCTCTTGTGGGGTGATATGGGGGGGGTCCTGGCTTTTGGGGGGGTCTCTTGACAGTGCTGAGGGTCTCTCTTGGGGATCTCTTGCTGTGTCAGTCTCTTTGGAGCGGGGGGTCCCTGGCTGGGCAGTGCAGGAGGAGCTGGGAGGGCTGTGGGTGGGTGACACGTGGACCCCCGGGCAGGTGGCCAGCAGCCGGGCCGGGAAGATCTTCCCTGCGTGCCCCGAGAACGACGAGACGGACACGTCCAAGGTGGTGGAGATCCAGAACAAGCAGATGATCGAGTGGGCCCTGGGCGGCTTCCAGCCCTCGGGCCCCAAGGGGCTGGAGCCCCCCGAAGGTGAGGGGGGCTGTGGGGTGAGGACCTGCCCAGGGCTTCTGGGGGATACATCCCCGGGATGGGATGGGCTGTGGGGCCGGGACCCTGCTGAGGGGACCCCCCTGACGGCCCCCCATGTCCTGCAGAGGAGCGGAACCCCTACAAAGAAGTTTACACGGAGATGTGGGTGGAGCCCGAGGCCGCCGCCTACGCCCCGCCCCCGCCCGCCAAAAAACCCCGCAAAAGCACAACCCAGGAGAAGCCCAAGGTGAAGGAGATCATCGACGAGCGCACACGAGGTACCGGGCTGGGGGTGCTCCGGGGCCCACCCTGCTCTGCGGGGCTTGGCTTGGCCGTGTTCAGTGGCGGGGGGGGCTGGGGGGCTGGGAGCTGCTCCTGGGGTTCCCTCCCTTCACCCCCTGACCCCCCTCTCCCCCCAGAGCGGTTGGTGTACGAGGTCCGGCAGAAGTGCAGGAACATCGAAGGTGAGTGTGGGGCTGGGGCACCTCCTGACCCCGGGGTGGGTTGGGCTGAGGGGGCCTCCCTGCCTGGGCACCCCAGAGCAGAGCAGAGCAGAGCAGAGGGGGCTCGGAGAAGGGGGGGCCCAAGGGGTTGAGTGTGAACTTGTCCCACCCCTCGGCCTGGCTGGCAGCAGGGACAGCAGCTGTGACAGTGTGGTGGCCCGCCCTGGGTGGTGGCAGGGACCCCAGGACACTGCCTGGGGCTGGGGCTGTTGGGGTGCAGAGTGGGGAAGGGGAGGACAATGGGAGCCATTCCTGCTGTCCCCAGGGTTTGTTCCCAGCTCCAGTGTGACCCTGACATGGGGTAGCACGTACAGGGGGTGACAGGGTCAGGATCAGGATGTCCCCCACACTGGGCTGTCCCAGTGTGGGGTGCTGGGGGTAACATCACTCCTCCTGCCCCCTCAGACATCTGCATCTCCTGCGGGAGCCTCAATGTGACCCTGGAGCACCCTCTGTTCATCGGGGGGATGTGCCAAAACTGCAAGGTACGGCCTGGTGCCAGGCCCCCAACCCCTGCCCGGGGGTCTCGTGAGGTGCCCGGCCCCGTCCCGGGGTCCGTGGGGTCCCTGGAGCCCCCAGGGCTGTGGTGACACCCTGGCTGTCCCCAGAACTGCTTCCTGGAGTGCGCGTACCAGTACGACGACGACGGGTACCAGTCCTACTGCACCATCTGCTGCGGCGGCCGCGAGGTCCTCATGTGTGGGAACAACAACTGCTGCAGGTGCGGGGGCTGGGGGAGTGGGGGTGCCAACTGGTGCCACACCAGTCCTGGTGTGGAGCTGGGGAGGGCTCAGGGGTGCCACGGTCCTGGTGTGGAGCTGGGGAGGGCTCAGGGGTGCCACAGTTGTGTGAGGCACAAGGCTGGGGAGGTTTTGGTGGTGTCAGTCCTGGGGTGTTTTGGTGATGTCCCAGTCTCAGTAAGGGACTGGGGAGTTTCAGTGATGCCACAGTCTTGGTGTGAGCATGGAGAGGTTTTGGTGGTGCCGCAGTCCTGGTACAAGGTTTTGGTGATGCCACAGGCCTGGTATGGAAATTTAGGGATACCAGTCCTGGTTTGAGGCTGGGATACTTTGTGGTGTCCCAGTGTGAGGTTTTGGTGGTGCCACAGGCCTGCCATGATCTTTTGGTGATGCCAGTGCTGGTTTGGGACTGGGGTGTTTGGGTGATGCTGCAGTCCCACTGTGGGGCTGGAGAGGTTTCAATGATGCCAAGGTTTTGCCATAGGGTTTTGGTGCTGCCAGTGCAGGTATGGGGCTGGGAGGTTTCAGTGATGCCTTGGTCCCAGTGTGGGACTAGAGGGGAGTTTTGGCCATGCCCCAGTACCAGCACAGAGCTGGGAAGTTCTGGTGATGCCCCAGTCCTGGCATGGGGCTGAGGAGGTGTTGGTGGTGCCCTGGTCCTGGTTTGTGGGGTTGAGGGAAGTTTTGGTGATGCCCCAGTCCTGGCATGGGATTTGGGTGATGCCAGTCCTGGTGTGGGACTAGCAGATTTTGGTGATGTCGCAGTCTTGGCATAGAGATGGGGAGGTTTCAGTTTTGGTGGTCCTGCTGTGGGGTTTTGGGTGATGTCAGACCAGGTGTGGGACTGGGGAGGTTTTGGTGGTGCCAGTCCAACCATGGGAATTGGGTGATGCCAGTCCTGGTTTGAGACTGGGGAGGTTTTGGTGGCGCCTCAGCCCTGTGTGGGGTTTTGGTGATGCCAGTCCAGCCATGGGAATTGGGTGATGCCAGTCCTGGTTTGGGGCTGGGAAGGTTCTGTTGGTGCCCCGGTCCTGGCATGAGGCTGGGGAAGGTTTGGTGGTGCCCTGGCCCTGCTGTAGGGCTGGGAGAAGCTCTGGCAGTCCCAGCACGGAGCTGGGAAGTGCTGGTGATGCCCCAGCCCTGCAGTGGGGTTTCGGTGATGGATGCCAGTGCTGGCACGGAGCTGGTGGTGATCGTGGTGATGCCACCGCCCTGGCACGAGCCCCAGCACTGACCCCGGCTCCCCCCGTGCCAGGTGCTTCTGCGTGGAGTGCGTGGACCTGCTGGTGGGCCCGGGGGCGGCGCAGGCGGCCATCAAGGAGGACCCCTGGAACTGCTACATGTGCGGCCACAAGGGCGTGTACGGGCTGCTGCGGCGGCGGGAGGACTGGCCCTCGCGCCTCCAGATGTTCTTCGCCAACAACCACGACCAGGAGTTTGTGAGTGACCCCCTCCCTTCCCCCAGCCCCCCTCCCTGCCGCCCCCCAGCCCCCTGACCCCCCTGTGGCTCTCAGGACCCACCGAAGGTGTACCCGCCCGTGCCCGCCGAGAAGAGGAAGCCCATCCGGGTGCTCTCGCTCTTCGACGGCATCGCCACAGGTGGGTGGGGGGTCCCTGGCACACTCCTGGGGTGTGTTTGGGATTGGGGGACGGGGGAGCAACCTGCCTGCACCCCACAGCCAGCCAGCCTGGGGGCAGGGGAGGTGGACATGTCTGTGGGACACTCCGGGTGGGTATCCCCGTGGGCAGCCCCTCCTGTCTGCTGTGCCCCACACCGGTGGGGATCCAGGGAAGAGGGATGGCCCAGGGATGGTGGGACGGGTGGGGCCTGTCGTCCATCCTTGTCACCCACCCCCTGCTGCTCCCCCAGGGCTGCTGGTGCTGAAGGACCTGGGCATCCAGGTGGACAGGTACATTGCCTCCGAGGTGTGCGAGGACTCCATCACCGTGGGCATGGTGAGGCACCAGGGCAAGATCATGTACGTCGGGGACGTCCGCAACGTCACCCAGAAACACGTACGTCCTGTCCTGACCCTGCGGGCCCCCGGGACCCCCAGACACCCCTGTCTCCACATGAGGCTGGTCCCTCATCCTCAGGGACCTGCAGCTCCCTCCTGAGGGGCAGCACCGACCTCTGCTCTCAGTGACCAGTGGCAGGACTTGAGGGGAACGGCTGGAGCTGTGCCAGGGCAGGGTCAGGTTGGATCTCAGGAAAAGGCTCTTCCCCCAGAGGGTGTCTGGGCACTGAAAAGGCTCCCCAGGTCAGTGGGCACAGCACCAAAGCTCAGGGACAATGCTCTGAGGGACAGGGTGGGATTGTTGGCATGTCTGTGCAGGGCCAGGACTTGGACTGGTGATCCTTGTGAGTCCCTTCCCGCTCAGGACATTCCGTGATTCTCTGATCCCGCCGGGAGCTTGGCCACCACCACCCCCTGTGTCCCCCAGGCCATGGCAGTGCCCGGCTCACTGGGGGTCTCCTCTCCCTCTTGCAGATACAGGAGTGGGGCCCCTTCGACCTGGTGATCGGGGGGAGCCCCTGCAACGACCTCTCCATCGTCAACCCGGCCAGGAAGGGGCTCTATGGTAGGAATGTGTCCACGGGGCTGGGGCTGGACCCCACTGCCGGCCCCCTAGGGCTGACATGGGCCCCCCACCCTGACCCTGGCCCCCTCCTCTCTCCTCTCAGAGGGCACTGGGCGCCTCTTCTTCGAGTTCTACCGCCTGCTCCACGAAGCCCGGCCCAAGGAGGGCGACGACCGGCCCTTCTTCTGGCTCTTCGAGAACGTGGTGGCCATGGGGGTGAGCGACAAGAGGGACATCTCGCGCTTCCTGGAGGTCAGTGCGTGCCTGGGGTCACCCCCATCCAGCCCCTGGGCCCCCCGGGGTCCTGTCCTCACCATGAGGGGCTGCTGAGCCCCGCTGACCTCCCGCTCCCCCTCCTGCAGTCCAACCCCGTCATGATTGATGCCAAAGAAGTGTCTGCAGCGCACCGGGCACGGTACTTCTGGGGGAACCTGCCCGGGATGAACAGGTTGGTGAGAGCCCCCCAAAGCTGAGCCCTCAGCCCAGCTCCAGGAGGGTGGGCAGGCTGCACCTCTGGGTCCTCCCCCACCCCTGACATGGCCCTGGGGGTCCCTTGACCCTGGTCAGTGCTGGGAGAGCAAGAGTCTCACAAAGAAGAGATGGCACACCCCAAAAATCCAGCATGGTGCCCCCTGGGAGGGGACTGGTTGTGTCCCTGCTCCCTCATGCCGGAGGGCTGGCACTAAGCTGCCCTTTGTGTCCCTCCTGGATGGTGGCTGTGGTGGCCCACGGCTGGTGGCCACAGACCAGCCCCCATGGGAATCAGCTGCTTCTTGCCATTGCCTGTCACAGCCCCCCCAAAACAGCCGTGACCACCCTGTGCCCCCCACAAACCCCATCTGGAGACCTGCCCTGCCCCCAGGGGGGGACAGTCTGGGGACACTGCCACCCTCTGCCCACCATCTCTCCCCCCTCAGGCCACTCGCCTCCACCGTCAACGATAAGCTGGAGCTGCAGGAGTGCCTGGAGCACGGCAGGATAGCAAAGGTCAGCCGGGGTGGGCAATGGGGGGGTGGGGACCAAGGGGACGGGCAGGGGTCCCTGGCAGGGGTCCCTGGCAGGGGTCCCTGGCAGTGGTCCCTGGCAGTGGTCCCTGGCGGTCCCAGGCTCCTGGGGGTGCAGGGGGATCCCTGGGGGGGGAGGAGGGACACAGTGGTGGCACTGTAGGGTGGTGGGAGTTGCCTGCTTGTGAGCGCCCAGTCAGTGGGTCGGGGGGCTCTGTCCCACCTCTCAGTGTGATGAGCCTGTGCCTGTGGGCACCCGGTGTTGGGGGGGGCTCCAACGTACCAGGGGGCTTCATCCCACCCCCACCATGACCAGGCTGTGCCTCTTGCAGTTCAGCAAAGTGCGAACCATCACCACTCGCTCCAACTCCATCAAGCAGGGCAAGGACCAGCACTTCCCCGTGTTCATGAACGAGAAGGAGGACATCCTGTGGTGCACGGAGATGGAGAGGTACCGGGGGCTCCGGGGGGCTCTGGGGCCGCGGCGCCGTGTCCCACCCGCAGCCCTGACCCCTCCTGTCCCCTCCCGTGTCCCGCAGGGTCTTCGGCTTCCCGGTGCACTACACGGACGTGTCCAACATGAGCCGCCTGGCCCGGCAGAGACTGCTCGGCAGGTCCTGGAGCGTGCCGGTGATCCGCCACCTCTTCGCGCCCCTGAAGGAATACTTTGCCTGCGTTTAGAGACGGGCAGGAACTGGTGACACGGAGCGAGTCGGAAACAAACCCATCCACGCCAAGAGAAGTGAACACACGGAATGAGAGAAGAGTCAGCACCCAGAAGAGAGACGGGATTTCGCAGCCCGACGGGAACCCAGCACACGTCTCCCCGAGCGAAAGGGGTCGGTGTCCTCTCCTGAATTTCCAAGGGTCAGCTTTAGCCTATTGAAAAACAAACAAAAACCACAAAAAAGCAAAGAAACAACGGGAAAAAAAAAAAAAAGTCGAAAGGAAACAAAACCGAAACGGAAAAAAAAAGGAAAAAAAAAAAAAGAAGAAGAAGAAGAAGAAAAAGAAAAGAAACAAAAAACCAAAACCGTTTTTTTTGGGTAACCTTTTAATTTTCCGCTCTTTTCTGGCTGGGTTTTCCTGTCGGTTTGGTTTCCGCTTCTCGGAGCAGCGGGCGGGACGAGACCGCCGTCGCCAGCGCCGCTCTCGGAGGAGGGGAAACGGCAGCGGGAAAGCCCAGCCGGGAGGGAGGCGAAGGAGACCCGCTCTGCTCCGAGACCCGCTCCGTCCGCGCCCAGCGCCCGCCGGCCCGGCCCTGGCAGCGCCCGCCCGGCGGCTCCAGCGCCCGGCGGCTCCAGCGCCCGGCGGCTCCAGCGCCCGGCGGCTCCAGCGCCCGGCGGCTGCGCCTCGCTCTGTTCCACCAGCACCGCTCTCCGGTGACATGGAGCCAACCCACCCGGCAGGGAGGCCGGGAACACACACACCACACACACACCTTTTCTACAGTATTTTGGGTGCCTACCACATGGAAACCTTGAAGAGAGCAGATCTTAGAAGCCGCTGTTACCTCTTGTTTACAGTTTATATATATATGATAGATATGAGATATAGATATATATATATATAAAAGGTACTGTTACTACTGTACAACCTGACTTCATAATGGTGCTTTACACAGCGGGGTGAGTCGAGACATCAGCTTCCACGTTGCCTTACGTGCCGGGCCTTTCCGAGCGAGCGGCAGGGCCGGGGCGGCCGGGCGGAAGCGTCTCCATCCCGAGTCATGCAATAACCTTTTTCTGTCCCAAACGGAAGCGCCTCGGCGGTGCCCCCCTGCCCCGCCGGCGCCGCCGCCCCGCGCTCCCACAGCGTACTGGTGCTCTTCAGCGTACGTGGGGTGTCCCCCGGTGGCAGCGGGGGGTCCTGCCCCCGGCCCTGCCCCTTCCCACGGGGCTGCCCACCGGGGCGGCGCGGGGCACGGCTGCTGCCAATGGCGGGGACGCCGGCAGGGCAGGGGGGACAGAGCGGTGCCGGTGCTGGAGCGCGGCCGGGGCGCTTCTGGCATGGCACAGGGATGGCTGCGGGCCCCGGACCCTGGTGCTACATCCGCGGGGCCGGGCTGGCGGCAGGAGGGCGATGCCCCGGCGAGCCGGGACGGGGCCCGGCGGTGTCACCGCGGGCGCCGGGGCGTCGCTCCTCTGCCCACGCGCGGTTTGGAGCGAGCGCGTCCCCCGTGCCCCCGTGGGGCGGCCCCGTGCCCCGCCGGGGGTGACGGGTGCCCGTTGGACGTGGCGTTGTCGGTGCCGGGAGCCGCGGTGGCAGGAGCCGTGGTGTGAGCGGGCAGGGCGCGGGCAGGTGCTGGCAGTGCAGTGCGGTGGATGGTGCTACTGGTCAGGCAGCTGTGGTGCCGTGGGGTCCGGCCCGTGCGGCCGCGGTGCCGGCAGGGCGGCCGGACCCGGTGGGGCAGGGACTGGTGCTACGGCGTGGGGAGGCTCCCGGGGGTCTCGGCCCGTCGCCGTCTCTTCTCTAACTGTGAAAGGTGCGGGGCCGCGGCGCTCGCTGCCGGGTGCTGGCTATGGCAGCGAGCCGTGCCCGCGGCCCGGGGTGCTCAGAGGTGCTGGGACCGACGGCGGCGAGGCAGGCGGGGGGTGGCCCTGGGGCCCCCCCACCTCCCCACCCTGCCTGGTGCTACCGGGGGCCCGGGGGCCCCTCTGTGGGTGCGGCGGGCGCGGGGAGCTGAGCCGGCGCGGGGGCCGCGGTCGGGGCACCGCAGGGCCCGGCTTTGCCAGGGGGTGAAGGCGGCGGGATGGGACGGCCCCGGGCTCTGAGCCGGGCACTGGGCTCAGGCTCGCTCCCGGGGCCGGATCCTGCAGTGCCGGGGCCGGTGGCACAGGCCCACTGCACCGGGCACAGGTCCCGCCCGCTGTGGTGTGAGCCTCGCACGGCCCCACAGCCCCGTTTGTGGGGCTGCCGTGGCCCCATGTGTCCCGTGTGGGGCACAGTGGGCACTGCGGGTTCTGCACGGCCCTGCAGCACCACGTGGGCCTTGCTTGGCCCTGCAGCACTGCTTGCAGGTCCTGCACGGCTCCGTGGCACTGGCTGTGGGTCCTGCCCGGCCCCACAGCCCCAGGTGCAAGTGCTGCACGGCCCTGCAGTGCTGTTTGCAGGTCCTGCACGGCCCCGCAGCATCGTCTGCGGGTCCTGCACGGCCCTGTGGCACTGGGTGCTGATCCTGCACGGCCCTGTGGCACTGGGTGCTGATCCTGCACGGCCCTGTGGCACTGGGTGCTGATCCTGCATGGCCTTGAGGTGCTGGGTGCTGATCCTGCATGGCCTTGAGGTGCTGGATGGTGGTCCTGCACGGCCCTGCAACATTGTTGGCAGGTCCTGCACGGCCCTGTGGCACTGGGTGCTGGTCCTGTGTGACCCACAGCTCTGGGTGCTGGTCCTTTGTGGCCCTGCAGCTCTGGGTGCTGGTGCTGCACCGTCCTGTGGTGCCGTCGGTGGGTTCTGCGTGGCCACGTGCCAGGTTTGGGGGTCCCGGCGGACCCCCCGGCCCGGCCCTGCGGCACTTCCTGGGACCCTCTCGGCCCTGCTGCACCTCTGGGGGGGTGCTGGGTCCCAGCGGGTGCCGTGGCGAGGGCCCGGCGCGGCGTTGGCACAGCCCAGGCAGGCCGGCGCCGGTGCCGGTGCTGGCGGGAAGCGGGTTCCCCCGGGAACGGGTGCCAGCGGCGGTGTGACCCGGTGGGGACCGTGGGGATGCCTGGGGCAAAAGGCGTTCAGTTTTTAATGTACCCGACTCACGTCTTTTTTTAAAAACAACCAGACAAATTCTGTTGCACAGCCCTAGATGAAAACTCAAAACAACACAGAAAGGCCTAAATTCCTTAAGATCCGCCGAGGGAGTGGGGACAAACACGGTGCTAAAACATTTTATTAAAAATATATATTGTTAAATTAAGTCTGCTGTCTGGACAATGACTGTTTTGTTTCTCGTAGTGGAGTTTCAAAGAGCACTATTATTTTACTCTTATATATTATTATTAAAAAAAAAAAACAAAAAAGAAAAAGGCATTTTAACTTTGTACTTGAAAACTAAACGAGAGATTTCATGTGTTTTAGCCTAGACATTGAAGTAGCTGACGCTTAACTATTTGTGGGAATCATGTACTCATCATCCCAAGGAATACGCGTAGAGCTGGTACCCTCCTTCCTCCCTTTGATTTGGCTCCGCCGCCACATTCCCGGCGCCGCCGCGGCCGCCCCGGCTGCTCTCCCTCCCCTTTTCCCGCCCCCCCCCCCAGCCCCAAACACCCCCCCCCCCCGGTTTATTTTCTACTTCTCTCTCGGTTCGTTGCCCCTGTTTTTTTGTTGGTTTGTTTTTTTAGGGTCGCTTCTCTATTTATTGCCGCTGAACTGTGCATTTCACGGCCGGAGGTGCCGCGGGCGCCCGGCGCTGTTGTATCTGTGTGAGTATTGCTCGTGACATAGCTGTTCTGAACTAATAAAGGTCAATGCGTGCAGCAGATGTAGAAAGTCTGTCCGTCCCGCTTCCATCCCATCCTCCTTTTCTTTTTCTTTGGTGCCCAGAAGAGTATAATACAGACAAGCTCCTTTCTAATGTACTTGTGCTGGAGAACACTTGAATAAATGTCCTGTTTTGTGCAAAAAAAAAAAAGAGGAAAAAAAGAGGAAAAAAAAAAGAGGAAAAAAAAAAAAAAACCCTTACGTGTGGTCGTGTGGTCTGTGAGTGGCAGGGTGGGGGGACCCTGGGGTGGGGGGTATCCCAGCAGTGCTGGTGGGATCCAGGTGATGGTGGGGCCCTGGCAGGTGCTGGGATTCTGGTGGCTTTGGGGTCCTGGTGGGCAGTGGGGTCCCGGTGATGGTGGGATCCCAGTGGTGGTGGGATCCCAGCACTATTGCCATGACCCTGGAGAGCAGTGGGATCCTTGTGCAGATGGTGAAGTCCAGGTGATGGTGGGATCCCAGCAGATGATGGGTCCCAAGGGGTGGTAGGATCCCAGAAGGAGTGGTCCCAGTGGGCAGGGGGCTACTAGTACAGGTGGTGGGCTTCCAAGGGGGTGGGGTTCAGGCAGTGGTGGGGTTCCAGGACTGGTGCTTGGATCCTGGTGACTGTGGTCCTAATGAGTGGTAGGATCCCAGCACAAGTAGTGGGGTCCCAGTGCTCGTGGTGGGGTCCCAAAGGGGGCCCAGCGGGTGGGAGGATCCCCGCACCAGTGGTGGGATCCAGATGGTGGTGGGGCCCTGGCAGGGGGTGGGGTCCAGGTGACTGGGGGGTCCTGGAGGGCAGTGGGGTCCCAGTGGGTGGTGGGATCCAGGCAATGGTGCAGTTCCAGTGGGAACTGGGGTCCTGGTGGGCAGTGGATGGGGTCCTGGCAGATGGTGGGGTCCCAGTGGGCACTTAGGTCTCAGCAGGTGGTGGGGTCCAGGGGACGGTGGAGTGTGGGTGAACAGTGGGGTTCCAGCCCAGAGATGACGAGGTCCTGATGGGGTCCTGGGGCAGTGGAGTCCCAGTTGTGGGTGTGAGGGCTGTGGGCTGAGCCCAGCTCCCCGGGGCACTGGGGCTTTGCTTGTGCAGCCCTGGGCCGAGGTGTGGGGGTGCAGAGGCCCCAGCCCAGTGGGACTCCCCATTTCTGCCCCCTGAGCTGTGGGTCAGGAAACTGCCCCACACAGCTCCTGCCTCAGCTTCCCCTCCAGCCAGGCAGCACCGGGGAATGGTGGGACTCCTGGGGACCCCTGTCCCTGTGCCAGGGCAATGGTGGGACTCCTGGGGACCCCTGTCCCTGTGCCAGGGCAATGGTGGGACTCCTGGGGACCCCTGTCCCTGTGCCAGGGGGATGGTGGGACTCCTGGGGACCCCCTGTCCCTGTGCTGGGGGAATGGTGGGACTCCTGGGGACCCCCTGTCCCTGTGCCGGCCCCAAAGGTGGTGGGGGCTGGAGCACGACCCAGGGGACCCCCTGGGGTTGGTGGGGGGACAGGGGGTGGGCAGTGGTGGGTGTGACGGGTGTGACAGTGGCTCGGGGACCTGCGGGGGGGGTGTGAGCAGGTGCCACAGGGCTGTCAAAGCACAAGGCCAAGTGCTGGTGCTGCACCAGGGAGGGGCAACCCCTGGGATCAGTCCGGGCTGGGGATGAGCAGATGGAGAGCAGCCCTGAGAAGGACTCGGGCTGCTGGTGAGTGAGAGGCTCGATCTGACCCGTCCCAAAAACCCCCCGTGCCCTGGGCTGATCCCACAGCATGGGCAGCAGGGGAGAGGGGATCCTGCCCCTCTGCCCCCTCAGCTGAGACCCCCCTGCAGAGCTGCCTCCATGGAGCTCGGGGGTCTGTTGGGAGTTAAAGAGCACAGTTCTGTGGTCTGGGCTCTAGGAAGATGAATTCAGTGGTCTCAGGTCTAGAAGGAGGTTAACAAAGCTTGGGAAGAAGGATGTGTCGCTGAGAGTGGATACAAAGAACACAGAATTTATGGCCACAAAGACATTTGGCAGAACCCCCAAGATAAGGAAGAAACCACTAAAACCAGCTCAGCAATTGTGCAGAAATCAGCTCCAGCTGAGTAAAAGGTAAATCCAGCAGGGGCAGATCATGACCAGCAACTCATGGACCACCAACCCAAGAAACCCACCAACCCAAAGGAAGAGAGAGAGTCAGCATTCAGAGTAATTAGCATGAAAAGAGAGAGAATCATTTAACCAATAAAAGACAGAATACTAATTAATAAGAGAACTATGTAAGTTGTAGCCAATGAACACTAATTCCTTTGTTTGCTAACAAACAGTGCATAAACAGTGAGATTAGAAAGTCGAGGGTGGGCTTTGTGGATTTTCCAGCCAGACACTCCTTCTGCACAGAGCTATGAACTGGGGCCTCCATCCCACCACCGAGAAGCCCAGGGTGAAGAAGAACCAAGGGGACATGGCTGGATCTACGGGTGGGACTCTCTCTCTCTTTCTCTCTCTCTCTCTCTCCCCCCTTTTCTATTTCTTTCTATCTCTCTACTTCATATTTATTGTTAAATAAAATCCATACTGTTGATTTCAGCACATGGTCTTGTTTGCACCTGAATTTGGGCACAGGCATCTCTAATCATTGAGATGATTAATTGTTGAGGTTCCCAACAGCACAAGGACGTGGAGCTGCTGCAGAGAGTCCAGAGGAGGCCCCAGAGATGCTGCCAGGGCTGGAGCCCCTCTGCTCTGGAGCCAGGCTGGGAGAGCTGGGGGGGCTCCCATGGGGAAGGGAAGGATCCAGGGAGACCTTGGAGCCCCTTCCAGAGCCTAAAGGGGCTCCAGGAGAGCTGGAGAGGGACTGGGGACAAGGGGGAATGGCTTCCCAGTGCCAGAGAGCAGGGTTAGTTGGGATATTGGGAAGAGATTCCTGGCTGTGAGGGTGGGGAGGCCCCGGCCCAGGTTGCCCAGAGAAGCTGTGGCTGCCCCTGGATCCCTGGAAGTGTCCAAGACCAGGCTGGATGGGGCTTGGAGCAGCCTGGGCTAGTGGAAGGTGTCCCTGCCCATGACGGGGAGAAATGGGATGAGCTTGAGGTCTCTTCCCATCCAAATCTGTGACTCTATGATGACCAGACATTCAAGGACCAGTCCCTGTGCCCATGGGTGCTGCTGCTCTGGGATGGAGCCTGGCTGGAGAAGGAACCAGCAGGGACCTGACAAGGACAAATTTCACATCCTGCCCCAAGGTAGGAAGAGCCCCTGGCAGTGGCACATGCTGGGGCAGCTCTGTGGGAAGGGCCCGGGGTTCCTGGCAGACAAGAGCTGAACGTGTGTGCCCAGTGCCCTCTGATTCAGGGGAGACAGCACAGCCCAGGAGCCACCAAAGTGCTCAGGGGACAGGACCTGGCAGAGCTGGGCAGTGCCCGAGGACAGGGTGGCACAGCAGGGGTGGGATGGGACGGGAATGGGGGATTGGGATGGGGCAGCAGGTCCCTCAGCCTCGTGTCCCCAGCGCTGCACCAGCTCCGACCCCACGGGTGCCAAGGGCCACATCCAGCACACCCCGTGCCCGGTGCCACCAGCCCCTGGGGCTGCTCACAGGGCACAGGGTGGGAACAGCACCAGCGTGTCCTGTGTCCCGTCCCCAGCACAGGGAGCCCGAGGCTGCCGAGATGGGCTGTGCTGGGCACTGCTGGGTGTTAGTGGGAAATCCTGGGTGTTACTGGTCATCACTGGCTGTAGCTGGGCTGTGCTGAGTGCTGAGGGGTCTGCCAGGCTGTGCTGGGCACTGCTGGGTGTTGCTGGACTGTGTTGGGTACAACTGGGCTGTGAGGGCTGCACTGGGAACCCCTGGGTGTTACTGGGTGCTGCTGGGTGTTACTGGGTGCTGCTGGGTGTTACTGGGTTGTGCTGGGAGGGGCACATGGGGGTGTCGGGGGGGGGCCATGGAGAGCGATGTGATGCTCTGGGGATGTCGGGGGGGGGCCATGGGGGACAGTTAGGGGCCTTGGGAGGGATCTGTGGTGGGGGTTGCCATGGGGGACTATGGGGGGCTGTTGAGGAGACTATGGGGGGGCCACCGAGTGCCACGGGGGGCTCTGGGGCGATGCCCTGGGGGAGGTCACTCCGGGGGCGATGGGCTGTGGGCAGGGGCCGTGCGGGGTCTCGGGGGGCTCCCGGGGGGTCCCCGGGGGGGGTCACCGGGGTCGCCCCGCGCGCTCCGTCACCACGGCAACGGCGCGTGCAGGGAGAGGGGGGCGGGGCCGCGGCCCCTGGCCACGCCCCCTCCGCCTGTCAGTCACGCCGCGCGCAGCCCACCCTGCTGGGGGCCCGGCCCCGCCCCCGCCGGCCAGAGCGAGCCGCGATTGGCCGAGGGGGGCGAGGCCCCGCCCCCGCGGCGCAGGTTGGGGTGAGAGGCGATCGCGGCCGGAGCGGCACCGGGAGCGGCACCGGGAGCGGGAGGTACCGCGGGGCCGGGCGGGGCCGGGCGGGGCCGGGGGTCGGGCCGGGATGGGTGCGGGTCTTCCCGCACCGGCGGGACCTGACTCGTTTCCGCGGCGGGCGGGACGATCGCGACAGGTGCGTGTATCTCGACATGCGCGTGTGTTGCCGTAGGCGAGGACGGAGGGGGGTATCCCGGCACCGGGGCGCCTGGCCGGGGTATCGCGGGGCAGAAAGGTTGTGTGTGGCCGCCGCCCGCCGATGGCGAGTCACCTGTCGCGACAGGGCGATGGTGTCGCGACAGCGCGAGGGGCTCGCCTCGGTGGGGTGTGGCGCCGGGGACGGCTGCTCCGCCCCGAGCGGGCAAGGCTCCCTCGTCGGCGCCGTGTCGCGACCGGGAGCGGAGCAGCAGGTGCGCGGGGCGCGGCGGAGCGGGGACCCCGGGGCGGCGGGCGGGGGGTGGCGGGGGTCCCGCCGGGCCCGGCCCATTGTTCCGCCGGGGCTCCCGGGCGGCCCCGCCCCGGCTAGGAGCATCCTTTGTGCTGGGCGGCCCCGGGCTTTGTCTGCGGGGCCGCCGCGGGCCAGCGGGGCCGAGACCCCCCGCGCCCCCCGGACCTCACACTGGGACCCCCCGCGCCCCCCGGACCCCGCACCGGGACCCGCCGCAGCGGCACCGCCCCGCGCCTCGCCCGGGCCCGGCCCGCACCGGGGCTGCGCCCAGCCCGGCGCCCCGCACCGCGGGACGGCCCCGCTCTCCGCCGGGGACCCCCGGCCAGGTTCCCCCGGCTGGCAGCACCTCCGGCTCGGTGCCCGCTGCCCCGGCCTCCTGCCGCAATGACCCGGGGGGCAGCGCCGAGGAGGAACGGGGACCGGGGAGCGGGGCTGAGACCCTCTGCGGTGCCCGGAGCCCGCACCGAGACCCGCCGCAGCGCCCCTCTCTCGTTCGGGCGTGGCCGCGCCGCTCCCGTGCCCGGCCGGGCCGTGCCAAGGTGCCCGCGGAGACGAGGACCGGCCTCCCGCCGGCAGCATCCCGCGCTCTGCCTCTGGTGGAGCATCCCTGGTCCTCCGCCCGCCCATCGCGGCCTCCGCGGCTCTCCCGCTCCCTCCCGGGGCGGTGGCTCGGTGGCACCGCAGCTCGTCCTGGCCGGGGGGGCGGTCGGTGTGACCCCGGCACCGTCCTGGGCAGGGGCAGGTCTGGGGGGCCGTGGCGAACCCCCCGCGGGACATTTCCCGGGCAGGGGCGATGCCCACCCCACCACCGCCTCCGGCCGGTAGTCGCGGGTCGGTGTCACCGGAGGGACGGTCGCCGAGCCCAGCCCTGACGAAGCGGGGTCCCGTCGGGGCACCCGCTGGCGGGGTGGGCGCGGGCAGGGCGGGTGCCGGGGTCTCGGCGGCGCAGACAAAAGCGGGGGGCGGTGAGGGCCCCCCGGCCCCGCCGCGCCGCACAATGCGGCAGCCCCGGCACAAAGCCCGGGCCCGGCAGCCGCCCCGGCCCCAACAGGTGCCCCCGGCAGCCCCCGCCGGGCCGGGGTCCCTTTGTCCTGCCGGGGTCACAGCTGTCCCCGCGGCAGCCGGCGGGGCTGGGGGGGCTGCGAGCCCCCCGAACGGCCGCGCCGCTTTGTGTGCCGGGAGCGGCACCGCGGCCACCGCCTGCCGAGGTGGCCGAGCCGGGGGGCTGCGGCGCGGGGAGGGCGGGGGTCCCCGGGATGGTGGTGGCCCCCCCGGCGCTGACGCTGCGTTTCTGCCCAGCGCGGGAGACTGTTTGTTGTCTGGCAGGAAACCTCCGGCCACCGCGCCAGCTCGGCCACCGCCGGCTGATGCTGGCTGTGCCGCCACGCTGCAGCGGCCGGCCGGGGCGCGGGCCATGGCCCCGGTGTCACCGGGGCTGGTACCACGCTGGCACTGCGGCACGGGCTGGGGCACGGAGGGGCAGAGCCTCCGGGGATGCTTGGTGTGAGCTGGGGGCACCGGTGTGAGCACTGGGGGTGAGCTGAGGGGCACTGGGTGTGATGGGGGCACTGGTGTGAGCTGGGGACGCTGCTGTGCCAGAGAAGCCTCAGTGGGCAGTTGGGGCTGGGCACGGGGACTGGGAACTGATGGCACAGGGACAGCAGGGCTCTCCTGCGGCAGTCCAGGGGGTGGTCAAGGGTCCCTGAGGAGGGGGTGGGAAAGGGACCTGGCACAGTGGAATGAGGGCAGTGTGGGGACAGCAGTGGCAGTGGCGTGGGTGGCTCCGCGGTGGCCAAGGCTACAGGCAGCGTGTGGGCCAAGGCTACAGGCAGCGTGTGGAGCTGCCAGCCCTTGTCTGTACACGGTGGCCAGCCCACACCTGTGCCCCCAGCAATGGCCTGTCCCCCACCAGCCCTGCCCCCTCTGTGCCATGCTCTGCCATGCTCACCCCTTCCCCCACCGCCGGCAGCCCCCCGTGCCCCATCCCCCTGTGCCGGGGGTCTCAGGACGGTGGGTACTGCGGCAGCACTGGCTGCTCCCCGCACGCTCCGTGCTCCAGATCCGTCCGTCACCACAACCCGCTTTCATCTCGGGGTGCGACGTGACACCTCCCCCCGCGCCCCCTCTGTGCTGCACCATCTCCCCCCCGCACCACCCTCCTGTATCCTCCCGCCTGGCCCAGCCCTGCCCTGGCGTTCCCGGGTGTCGTGGGGGCGGTGGGCACTGTGGTGGCACTCTGGGCACCAGCTCGTCCCCTCTGGTCCCACCCCACCGAAGTGGGTCTCAGCCTTGGTGTCTTGGCCCACCCTGGCTGACAAGGGGACTCGGAGGGTCTCTGGCTGGGGCTGATCCCCTCATCCTCCTTGTGCCCGTCATCCCCCTCATTCCCCTCATCCCTGGCAGTGGTGCCGTGGGTCTGGGTGCCCCCCCAGCACAGCCCTCACGTGGGGCAGTGGCTTGCCTCGGTACTTGAGGCAGAGCTGGGGGCAGATGTGGGCGTGGGACCAGCTGGGCTGGGGTGACAAGTGCCCAGCGTGCCACAGTGACCTGGCATGCTGCACGAGGTCACTGCCAGCCCGCCTCGGTGCTTAGCTGCTGGGCTGGGCACTGGGAAGGGCCAGCACAGCTCAGGACTGTCCCTTCAGACCTGTGCCTGGGTCCCAGCACCCACTGGAGCAGCAGTGGGGCCGTGGGGGCACTGATCGCCACAAGGTCTGTGCCCCCAGCAGCAGCACCCTCTGCCCCGTGGCTCAGTGCTGGCTCTGGTGTGCCCGTCCAGGGGTCTGGGGACACAGAGGTCGGGTGGGCATTGGGGGTTGTTCCCACAGGGCTGCTTGGTGCCAGCATCGTGCCAGCAACACCGGGCTGTGCCACGCTGCACACGTGGGTTCCCTGGCCTTTGTCTGGTGGAGGTCCCTGGGGGTTCCTGCAGTGGGGTCTCTGGGTTGGGGGTTCTGGTGGGGTCCCAGCCCACCTCATGCCCCCCGAGTGGGCACAGCTGGCACGTGCTGTCCCCACTCCAACAGGTCGATGGTGTTTGACCTTCACCAAATGACTTATGGATCGTGTCTGGGGACGCCCCTCACTGCCGGGGGCTCAGGCAGTGCTGGGGCAGCGCGGGGGTCTCCAGCAGTGCCCTCGGGTGGTGCCAGTCCTAGTGCTCTCTGTGCCAGTCCCAGTCACCCACAGAGACAAGGCAGGCAGCCTGCCCCAGGCATGAGTGCTGTCACCTCATGGGGACACCAAGCAGAGTCCCCTCAGCACGCGTGGCACCAGCAGCTGGGGGGAACTGGGGGGGCAATGGGGGACGGGCAGGGATGGGGTCCAGCAGCCCTGCTCTGGGTGCAGGGACCACGGGAGGGGTAGCACTGGCCAGGGTACAGACTGGTGTCACTGGGGCAGGGGGCTCAGTGGGGTGGCAGCCCCCGGCTCGGTGCCAGGGCCCCTCCTCTGCGGATTTCCCGGGATAATCCATTGGCACGGCCCATGGAGGATGTGCAGCCTGAGCCCTGCACCGGGGCATCTCCAGCAGGGGTGGGCAATGGGGTGACCCCCCCAGCCACGGGAGCTCCCGGTGGTCACCCAGCACCGCCCCTGCCCCACAGCACCATGATGGCCAACGCGGCCACCATGCGGATCCTCATCAAGGGGGGCAAGGTGGTGAACGACGACTGCACGCTCGAGGCCGACGTCTACATCGAGAACGGCATCATCCAGCAAGTGGGGCGCGAGCTGATGATCCCCGGCGGCGCCAAGGTCATCGACGCCACCGGCAAGCTCGTCATCCCGGGCGGCATCGACACCAGCACCCACTTCCACCAGACCTTCATGAACGCCACCTGTGTCGATGACTTCTACCACGGCACCAAGGTACCCTGAGCCCTGCTGTGGTGGTCTGCCCCCCGCTCTGGGGGGCTCCCCGGGGCACTGGTGGTGTGGTGGGGTGCAGCTCTCTGCCCCAGCAGTGCGGGCATCCCCGGCAGCATCAGCTGCAGAGCAGCACTGTGGTGTGGCACTGCCTGTCCCCATGTCCCCATCCATCATGTCCCCTTCCTGTGAGCACTCTCCTCCCACTCTGGGGCCGTGGCACCCTGTGCCAGCTCGGGGACCCTCTACCCTCCCTGTGTTGGTGGCACCACGTACCGGGTGCCGCTGCCTGGGGGTGTCGAGGGGCCAGCACAGGATTGTCCCTGCAGCTTGTCCCGCTGTCCCCAGTGCCTGCACAGAGCAGCCATTGTGCCAGGCCAGCGCTGGCCGTGCCTGTCCCCGGGGTGTCCCTGGGCAGGGGGCTCAGTGATGGAGTCCCTGGGGGACAGGGGACAGTGCAGTGCCCCATGCCAGGCCTGCTTCCCATCACCATCACCCGCCTCGTGGCACCGCGCCGGCACCTCCCGTGAGGGCGATGGGCAAAGGAGCTTTGGGGATTAGCGGGGCTGGGTGAGCCGGGGACACCGGCGGTGCCACAGCGCCTGCCCCGCCGCCCACGCTGCAGGGGGGGGCTCCCTGCGGCCCCACCCCACACAGGGCTCTGTGCCAGGGGGCTGCTGGGCCCCCCAGATCCAGCAGGTTGTGCAGCTGGGACAGTGGGTGACAGGATGGGGCTCTCCAGATGTGCTGTGTGCCCAGATGTGCTGCTGCAAATGGGCAGCTGCGGGTGGGGCCAAGGACACGTGGAGGGGCCCTGCCTGCACTCAGGGCCCCCACCTGCCCGCGGGCAATGCCGTTCCCGAATGTGGCCACCCAAATGTGTTCCCTCCCTGTGGGCAATGCCATTCCCAAATGTGGCCACCCCGGCCTGGCATCTGAGGGCTCCCCTGGCTCATGGCCAGGCAGGATCAGTGCTGGCAGCGGGGGGGGTGAATCCTGCCCCCCCACCGCGGTCCCTGTGCCCTGCAGGCAGCGCTGGTGGGGGGCACGACAATGATCATCGGCCACGTCCTGCCCGACAAGGAGACGTCGCTGCTGGACGCCTACGAGAAGTGCCGCAGCCTGGCCGACCCCAAGGTGTGCTGTGACTACGCCCTGCACATGGGCATCACCTGGTGGGCGCCCAAGGTGAGTCCGGCACGGCTGCGGGAGCCCGGGAGCAGCTGCTGGGACTAATTCCCAGCCCCGCTGATCCCATTAGCTGCCTGGGAGGTGGGCTGAGCCCCCAGGCTGCCTTTTGAGCTGCCCTGAGCCGGGCTCAGCAGGGCAGGGGCTCAGGGGTTCCCCTGGGGCAGGGAGTCGGTCCCTGCGAGGCTGAGCCCCTCGCCGGGTAGGGAAGGTGGTGCTACTCCAAAGGGAGGACCGGGGTGCCCAGGGATGGTGGTCCCGGTCTGGGGGGACCCCAGCCTGCAGCAGGACCCCCATGGGGATGGTGGTGGGGGCTTGGTGCCTGGACCACGTCCCACAGCACGCTCGGCCCCTGCAATCCCCCCAAAGCTGCCAGAGGGGGATCAGACCTGGCTCCTGGCTGTGCCATGGGGAGACCCCGGCCCCGACCCCCCCAGACAGAGCAGGGAGTGGAGGGATGGAGCGAGTGCCCCCCGGGGTGTGAGAAAATCCCCTCCACGCCCCTCAGCAGCTGTCGCTCCCCAAATCACCCACAAATCCCCCATCCCGTGTCCCCGGGGGGTGTGCCTGTCCCTGCCCTGCGATGGGGCCCCTCGTGGGGCGTGGGGAGCGGGTCCACACTGACCTCCCCATCCCGGCACAGGTGAAGGCAGAGATGGAGACGCTGGTGCGGGAGAAGGGGGTGAACTCCTTCCAGATGTTCATGACCTACAAGGACCTGTACATGCTGCGGGACAGCGAGCTCTACCAGGTCCTGCGCGCCTGCCGCGACTTCGGCGCCATCGCCCGCGTCCACGCCGAGAACGGAGAGCTGGTGGCTGAGGTGAGCACAGGGACACGGGGGGTGCGATAGGCCCCCAGCCTGGGGCAGCAGAACCCCCACCTGACCCCCCCAAATCCCTCAGGGAGCCAAGGAAGCGCTGGATCTGGGCATCACGGGACCGGAGGGCATTGAGATCAGCCGGCCCGAAGAGGTAGGTGATGTCTGGTGTCACCGTGTCACCGTGGCGGTGGCACGGGTCATGGCTGGGATGCTCTGGGACACTCTGGGACATCTCACCCATCACTGTGTCCCCCACCCACCCTTGGGTGACACCGTGCCACATGTGTCACTGCTGGCTCTCTCCGCAGCTGGAAGCCGAGGCCACGCACCGTGTCATCACCATCGCCAACAGGGTGAGTGGTCCTGAGCGTGGGGTGGGCTGAGAGTGGGCATCTCAGTTCCGTGGGGGGGTCCCCATGGAGCCAGGGTGCCACAGGGACGGTGCCACAGGGACAGTGCCACTGACCCGCTCTCCACAGACCCACTGCCCGGTGTACCTGGTGAACGTCTCCAGCATGTCTGCAGGGGACGTCATCGCTGCTGCCAAGATGCAAGGTAGGGGACACGGGTGGAGACCGTGTGGGCAAGGAGCACCTGTGCAGGCACCACGGGTGGAGACTGTGTGGGCAAGGAGCACCTGTGTGGGCACAGAAACACCCACAGGCACGGGACACGCGTGGGCACCGGGGAGGTTGGGGGCTTGGAGGAACGTGGACATGGATGGTAGAACTGTGGACACGCAGAGACACACGGGCACCCGGAGACACGGGAGGGAACAGACACGTGGGCACAGGAACACGTGTGTGCCTGTGGGGCCGTGCCCTCGCACAGGTGTGTTCCACACCTGGAACTGCAGCCACCGGGCACCCAGGGGACACACGTGTGAGCACCCAGGGGACACACGTGTGAGCACCCAGGGGACACACATGAGCACCCAGGGGACACACATGTGAGCACCCAGGGGACACACACATGAGCACCCCCAGGACACACATGTGAGCACCCCCAGGACACACACGTGAGCACCCAGGGGACACAAGTGTGAGCACCCACAAGGCACACACATGAGCACCCACAGGACACACACGTGAGCACCCAGGGGACACACACGTGAGTACACATGTGGACACACATGTGTGAGCACCCATGGGGCACACATGTGAGCACACACATGGTCACAGGGCTCGTGGCCTGACGGGTGCGTGGGGTCTGGGCATGGCCAGTGCACACACACACGTGCCCCCGCACACGTGCCCCCGCACACGCCTGTGCCTCCGCCCCGGCAGGGAAGGTGGTGTACGCGGAGACGACCACGGCGCACGCCACGCTCACCGGGCTGCACTACTACCACCAGGACTGGTTCCACGCCGCCGCCTACGTCACCGTGCCGCCGCTGCGCCTCGACACCAACACCTCCGCCTACCTCATGAGCCTGCTCGCCAAGTGAGCCCCACCCAGGCACTGCCAGACTCTGCCCCCCCTCACCAGCCACGCTTCATGGTGGCTTTCTGGTGTCCGGCACACCCCCCAGTGTCCTGCTCCCGGGTGCCAGCCTGCCTGGCTGTGCCATCGCCCCACCGCCCTGCTCCCTTGGTGCTGTGCCCTCCAGGCACCCCGTCCTTCGGGCACCCCCTGTCCCGGGCGCCGAGCTCTCTCTGCCTCCCTCCCTGGACCTGTGTGCCCCTGGGACGTGCTCTGTGAGTGCTGCACTTCCCAAGCACTCGCTGAGCTCCTGGGGTGTGGGTGCCCTTCCTGGGCCCCACCCTGGGCACCCTCCTCCCCAGGCACTGAGCTTCCTGGGCACCTCACTCCCCAGGTATCCCACTCCCCAGGGTCCCCATCCCTGGGTGCCCCATTCCCTGGACACCTTGCCCTCCAGGCACCCCATGGTGTGAGTGCCCCATTTCCTGGGTACCCCATTCCCTGGGCACTGAGCTCCCTGGGGACCCCATTTGCACGGGTATCCCATTCCTTTGGGGATCCTCGTGCACAGATGCCCCATTCCCTGGGCACCCTGCCCCCCGGGCACTCCCTGCATGGATACCCCATTCCCTGGGCACCCTGCCCCCCGAGCACTCCCTGCATGGATACCCCATTCCCTGGCACCCTGCCCCCCAGGTGCCCAGGTCTCCAGGCACCCCGTGGTGTAGGTGCCCCATTCCCTGGGCTCTGGGCTCCCTGGGCACCCTGAGCAGCCCCAGGGGTGCCGTCCCCCACCCTGCCCTGTCCCCCCACAGCGACACGCTGAACATCGTGGCCTCGGACCACCGGCCCTTCAGCACCAAGCAGAAGGCCATGGGCAAGGAGGACTTCACCAAGATCCCCCACGGTGTCAGCGGGGTGCAGGACCGCATGAACATCATCTGGGAGCGCGGCGTGGTACGGCACTGCCAGGCCCTGGCACGGGGCTGGCCCGGGGGGCTCTGCTGGGCTGGGACGTCCCGTGGGGTGTTTGCTGGTGGGTGAGGTGCTCCCCGGTGCCACCCCAGTGGGTCCTGGCGAGGGTCCCAGCCCCAGCAGCACGTCTAGGGTGCCGTGGGGGCTTGTAGGGATAGGATGGGACACAGCCTAGCACGTCCTCACCCCCGCTCCCGTGTCAGGTGGGGGGTAAGATGGATGAGAACCGCTTCGTGGCCGTGACCAGCTCCAACGCCGCCAAGATCCACAACCTGTACCCCCGCAAGGGCCGGATCATCCCCGGGGCCGACGCCGACGTCGTGGTCTGGGACCCCGAGGCCACCAAGTAGGTGCAGCCCACGGCAGGGGGCTGGGAAGGGGCTCCCCGTGCCACCAGCACCCCTCACCGTGCCATCCCCCCGCCCAGGACCATCTCGGCCAGCACCCAGGTGCAGGGTGGGGACATCAACCTGTACGAGAACATGCGGTGCCACGGGGTGCCCCTGGTCACCATCAGCCGCGGGCGCGTGGTCTACGAGAACGGCGTGTTCATGTGTGCCGAGGGCACCGGCAAGTTCTGCCCCCTCCGCTCCTTCCCGGACGTCGCCTACAAGAAGCTGGTGCAGCGGGAGAAGGTACGGGGGGGCCAGGGCAGAGCAGTGCCAGAGCAGTGCCAGAACGGTGCCAGTGCAGTGCCAGAGCAGTACCAGTGCAGTGCCAGAGCAGTGCCAGAGCGGTGCCAGAGCAGTGCCAGAGCAGTGCCAGAACGGTACCAGTGCAGTGCCAGTGCAGTGCCAGAGCGGTGCCAGTGCAGTGCCAGTGCAGTGCCAGTGCAGTGCCAGAGCAGTGCCAGTGCAGTGCCAGAGCGGTACCAAAGCGGTGCCAGAGCGGTACCAAAGCGGTGCCACAGTGTGGGGCAGGGCTGCACCACGCGGGGTGCTGGATGGGACAAGGGGCCGGTGGCCACGGTGGTCCCAGCAGTGTGGAAGAAGGGTCTGTGCCACCACAGTGCCGTGCCACACTGTGCCACGGCCAGTGCCACGCTGGGGCAGGTGACAAGAGCACAGTGTGCCTGGCTCAGGGGCGGGGGGTCCCCGCAGGTGGGTGTGCGATGGAGGACCCTTCCCTGGGTCCTTGCTGGCATGCTGGCACTGCAAGGGGACAGTTGTGCCAAGACGTGTGTGGCTCGTGGTCATCCCAAGGCTGAATGTCAGGGCCCCCCCAGCCCTCTGTCCCGGCTCTCTGCCCTTTGCTGGGTGCCCCCAAGGCAGCCCCACGGCTCACGGTGGCACCACGTGCACCAGACACGCCTGGCCGGGGCTGCCCGGCCGTGCCACCCGGGAGATCTGGCAGCCCCCAGCACCAGGGCCCACCCTGTGCCCCAGAGCCGTGGCTGCAGGGGCTGTGCTGGGGGACTGGGGCGGCGCTGGTGCTGCGAGGGGGGACCTGGCACTGTCACAAGGAGCTGGTGGCCAGCACCGGAGTGCCTGGCTGGAGCTGTGTGGCTGTGGGGAGGGCACAGAGTATCGCATGGGCTTGGCTTGGCTTGGCTTGGCTTGGCTTGGCTTGGCTTGGCTTGGCTTGGCTTGGCATGGCTTGGCTTGGCATGGCTTGGCATTGCTGGGGGGACAGGGCGAGGGGCTGCTCTGCCAGGGTCACCCACCTCCCCCAGCCCCCGGTCCTGCTGCTCTGCTCCAGGAGCCCCTCAGCCTGCCCAGCACCCCGCCGAGTGCCCCCTCCCCAGCCGCAGCCCCCTCCCCACACCGCAGCCCCCTCCCCACCGCAGCCCCCTCCCCAGCCCCAGCATGCCCCAGCCCTTTCCCCCTCCCCGACCGGCCGATCCGCACCCCGCTGTAGGGCCCTGGCACCCCTCACCCCGCTGGCACCGCGGGCCCCCCCGGCCCGGCCGCAGCCCCCCCCGGTGGGTGCTGACGCTCTCTCCGCTCTCTCTCTCGCTCCCGGCAGACTTTGAAGCTGCGGGGTGTGGATCGCACCCCGTACCTGGGGGACGTGGCCGTGGTTGTGCATGCTGGGAAAAAAGAGACGGGGACGCCCCTGGCCGATACGCCCACCCGGCCGGCCACGCGACACGGGGGCATGAGGGACCTCCACGAGTCCAGCTTCAGCCTCTCCGGTAAGAGCAGGGCCGCAGCGAGGGGCCCGGCCCCCCGGCCTTGGACCCCCCGGCCTTGGACCCCCCGGGCTCACCGGCAACCCCACATCCGGCAGTGTTCGGCACTGGCCGGGCACTTGCCACCCCCGAGTGTCCCCATCGCCCCCCCCAGGGTGTTCCCACTGTCACCCCAGGGTGTCCTTCTCCCAGGCTGTCCTGTCACCCCCCTCCCCAAGGTGTCCCTATGCCACCTCAGGGTGTCCCCATCACTCCCATCACCCCCCCCGCAGGGTGCAGCCCCCCTTCTCCTGGGCAGGGAGCCGTGGCAGAGCAGAGTTGCCCCCTTCCCTGGACCTGCAGCCCCTCAGCCCTCACCCCTCCCTCCCTCTGTGCACTGTCCGTTGTGTGGCTGCACTGGCCGGGGGTCTGGGGTGGTCAGGGGAGTGGCTGGGGGGGTCTGTGCCAGTCTGGGGGTCTGTGCCAGGCAGGATGGAGCTGCGTCCTGTGCTCGGGCAGCCCCGGCTCCCCACGCTGTGCCTGAACAATGCTCCCGTGGCACTGGAGCTGCTCCAGCCCCCCGAGGCAGGACATGGGACCTGGGGGCTGAACGTCCGTGCTGGCACATGGAGGGGCTGCACGAGGCGGGGTCGGTGCTCCCCCACTGCATCCGGCACAGCCGGGGCGGGAGCAAGAGGGCTCGGAGCATCCCCTGTCCCCGCAGTGCTGAGGGACACGGAGCATCCCCTGTCCCTGCAGCGCTCAGAGGGCTCGGAGCATCCCCGTCCCTGCAGTGCTGGGGGGACACGGAGCATCCCCTGTCCCTGCAGTGCTGGGGGGACACGGAGCATCCCCTGTCCCTCCAGTGCTCAGAGGGCTCGGAGCATCCCCTGTCCCCGCAGTGCTCAGAGGGCACGGAGCATCCCCTGTCCCCGCAGTGCCGGGGGAACACTGAGCCCCTGCTGTCCCCATTGCCGGTGGTGCTGGGCCGAGGGGTTCTGCAGGACCGTGCCCCCGCTGCCCCCCCCCGACACCCGCCGTCCGTCCGTGTGCCCGGCAGGTTCTCAGATCGATGACCACGTTCCAAAACGAGCCTCGGCCCGGATTCTCGCTCCCCCCGGGGGCCGGTCGAGCGGCATCTGGTAGAGCCGGGGACCTGTCCCCCAACTGAGGACCGGGCGCCGCCCCCAGCGCCCCCCGGACCCGGCTCGGGCGGGGCTCCCCTCGCGGGGGGCCCTGCCTGGCCCCCGTGCTGCCGGCGGGGCCGTGCCGGCGGCGGGGCCGTGCGCGGGGGCCGCGGAGGGCCGGGGGCAGCGGGTGCCCCCCCGGCCCTTTTCTGTTTGCACGTTGGGTTTGGATCAGTGAATTTTTGACTTGTTTGTGCATCACGTGGAAATACTCTGAAGTGGTTTGTGTCACTAGCGTAGGGGAGACGCAGGGACCCCCCCCCTTCCTGCCCCTGGCCTGACCCCATCCCTGACCCCCATCACCGTCCCTGAACCCCATTCCTGCCCGTCCTCCATCACCAAGTCCCTATCCCTGACCCCCATCACCGCCCTTAACCGCAGTGCCCGTCACTGTCCTCCCGACTCCACCTCCATCCCCACACCACCATCCATCCCTGACCCCCCACCACACCCCAGCCCCCCATTCCCATCCCTTTCCCCCATGCCTGACCCTCACCTGCACTCCTGCAGTCCCATTCCTGCCCCCTCTCACCCTCCCCTCTGTCCCTGTCCCCCCTTCCCCATCCCTGCACCTCCCCATCCCCACCCCCCCGTTCCTGCCCCTCTCCGTGCCCCCCCCGGCAGTGAGCGGTGTCACACACACCCCTACCCGAGCACGGGGCCAGCGAGCTGCCCTGGCACAGGCGTGCACACGCGTGTCCCCCCCGTGTCACCCCTGCCCGGGCCCAGCCAGGTGTCCCCAGCACACGCCTGTGTCACCCCTCGCGCTCCAGGCGTGTTTGCACACGTGTGTGCGCGGGTGACCCCCTCAGCACACCTGCACACGTGTCCCCACCCCTCTGACACCTGTTCCAGGCTGTGCTGGGGCCCCTCTCGCCCACCGGGCCCCCAGCGCTGCTCCCGGTGCCGATGGGGGTCCGGGTGCGTGTGGCCCCCCCCGAGGGGTTCCCGTCCCCCCTGGTGCTATTGGGGGTGCCCTGGCCCCGCTCCCCACCCCCCACCACCCTGTGCCCTCCCCCTGTAGGTCCCTGTAGGTGTTTGGGGGCCGGTGGGTGCCTGGTGGGGGGTCCCGTGTCCCCCTGGGTGGTCCCACACGGCCAATTTAGGAACCTGCCGTCCGTTGTTTGCTCATTAAAGACCGTTCACAGCGCCCGGCCTGTGCCTGCTTGGGGGTCTGGGGGGTCCGGGGGGGATCCGGATGGGGGACAGGATTAGGGACCCCATGGCCATGGCACTGGGGACAAGTGGTGCCCAGGAAGGTGCTGGGAGCAGAAAGAGCCCTGACATAGGGACACAGAGGGGACATGGAGGGGCATTTGTGGGGACATGGGGACACAGAGGGGACACACGTGGGGACATGGGGACACAGGGGGGACACATGTGAGGACACAGGGGGACATGGGGTTACCTGGGGACACGGGGGACACACCTAGGGACATGCATGGAGCTGTGGGGACACAGGGGGGCATGGAATGTGTGGGGACATGAGGACACAGCTGGGGACGTGGTGACGGAGGGGGACACTGTGGGGACACGGGGCTGGCCCTGCCACCACATGTACATCCTCTGCTCGGATGCACAAACACAGACAGGGGGATGCAGGGGGCTTGCGGTGTCGGGGGGGCTCTGTGGTCTCAGGTGTGTCACAAGGTGGGGGGGAGCCTTGGGCTCCAGGAGGGGTCCCACATGTCCCAGCGTAGTTTGAGGCTCTCTAAGGTCCAGAGAGGGCTCAGGGGCTCCCAGAGAGGTCACAAGGCTGCACGAGGGGCTCTCAGAGGGTCTCTAGGGAAGTGCTAGAGTGGTCCCGGCGGTGTCCCGGGAGTGCTTGGGGGTCCCGAGGGGAATTTTGGAGGAGCCCGAGGAGGTCCTGGGGAGGTTGCAGAGGGGTCCCAGGGGGTCCGAGAGGGTTCCAGGAGTGTCCAGGGGGTCCCGGGGGGTCCGGGAGGATCCCGGGGGGTCCAGAGGGTCCCGGGGGGTCCGGGAGGGTCCGGAGGGTCCCGGGGAGTCCGGGGTGTCCGGGAGGGTTCCGGGGGGGTCCGGAGGGTCCCGGGGAGTCCGGGAGGGTTCCGGGGGGGTCCGGAGGGTCCCGGGGGGTCCGGGAGGGTTCCGGGGGGGTCCGGAGAGTCCCGGTGTGTCCCGGTGTGTCCCGGCGGTGCAGGGGGCTCCGCCCGCCGCCAGGGGGCGCTGTGTGGGAAACAAGTCTGACGGGGGCGTGGCCAGACCCGTTGCCATGGCGACAGGAGGGGAGGGCATGATGGTTTCCATGGTGGAGAGGGGGCGTGGCCACGCTCGTTGCCATAGTCGAGGAGGGCGTGGTCACGTCAGTTGCCATGGCAGCGTGGGCGGGGTCCAAAGGCCGGCCCCGCCCGCCGGGGGGACGGCGCAGGCGCGGTGGGTCCGAGCGGTCCTGGCCCGGTCCCGGTCCCGGTCCCGGAGCGGCGGCAGCGAAACGGGGGGAGCGGAGCGGCGGCGGCCGCGGCCGAGCGGTGAGTGCGGCGGGACCATCCAGGGGCCAGGGAGGGACCGGGCAGCGCCGTCGCCATCGCCCGCATCCCCGCACCGGCCGCCGGCGCCGGCCGGGGGGGCCGCGGGGCCTCCGGGAATGGAGCGGCGGGGCCGGGCCGAGAACACGGCCTGAGAGGCGAGGCCGGGGGGCCGCGGGGCCTCCGGGGATGAGGCGGCCGCGGGTGGTTTGGGGTGTCTGTCCGGTGCCGCCGGGGATGGAGCGGCCGCGGCCGGGCCGGGAACGGGGCCGGGGCTGAGCGGCGGGGCCGGGTGGTCCCGCGGGGCCGGTGGCGGCGGGGCCGGGCCTGACTCAGCGACAGCCGTTCCTGTGGCCCGGCTGCGGCTCCCGCGGGGCCACGGGCACGGCACGATGCGGCCCCGGTACGGCGCGGTCCCGTACGGCACCGGCAGGCCGGGAGCTGTGGACCCGGCACCGCGCAGCACCGGCCCGGGCATCGCCGCCGGTCCCGGGCATCAGCGGGGCCTGGGCGTCACCCGGGGATCCCCGGTCTGGGGGGTCCTGCGGGCCCGGGCCGCCGCCGGTCGGGCAGTGCCGGTGCCGCCGGTGCCGTCCCGCCGGTGCTGATGTGGGTGACGCTCCCGGGATGCTACCGTGGCGGTCCCGGGCGGCAGGCGGCTGTCACCGTGACCCACCGAGCGTGACGCGCTCCCGGTGCTCGGACTCATGGCGGCAGTGTCACCGGCACGGCCGCGGTGTCACCGGGACGGATTGTCACCGGTGCGGTTGTGGTGTCACTGGCGCGTGCGTGTCGGGATGGGGCCGGGCCCCTTCCCTGTGCTCCCCCGCCGTCCCGGGGACAGCCAACCCCATCTCCCGCCCGGGCCTTCCCGAGCGGGTCCCCCCGCCGCGGTCGGAGCGCACAGACCCGGCCCCCAGCGCCGCCCCAAGACCTCCCCCGGTGTGATCGGGGTCCCGGGGGTGTCGTGAGCCCTCACTGTCCGTCCCGTCACGCTGTGGGGACGCGGTGGGGACAGCGCTGCCCGGCGGCGTGGCACGGGCAGAGTGTCCCGGCCGGGAGCGGGAGCGTGTCCCCCGCCCGCCCCGGCTCTCCCGGCTCGGCTCATCCCGCGGCGCTCGGCATTAATATTTCAGGAGCGGGGGGGAGGGCTCCTCTCTGCACATGCTCCCGCCGCCGTACCGAGTTATTTAGGTTAGCGGGAGCCGAGCGGGGCGGGGGGATTTGCTCGGCCGGGCACCCACCCCGCGTTCCGGGCGCCGGCACCGCGCAGGCATCGCCGTCGGGAGCCGACAGCTCCCGGTGCGTGAGCGGCCGGTTCGCCTCGTCGGGACGGGCACTGCCGCCGGGAGACAGGGAAGGGTGCTGGGGATGGAGCCGGTGCGGGGCTGGGGATGGAGCCGGTGCGGGGCTGGGGATGGAGCTGGTGCGGGGCTGGGGGCTGCCCGCGCCCGGCAAACCCACCTGTGCCCACCGCAGCGCAGGCTGGGGAGCGGGGATGCTCCGCTCGGAGTGGGGGGAAGTGGCACTGGGGGGACCCCTGGGGGGGGACAGCGGCGAGTGGCCACCCCCGACTGGCACCCGGGCCACCGTGCCCGCTGCCAGATCCCCGGCAGCCCCGCGGCGGCTCCGCACGGCGCTCAGCCCCCACCGGGCTGTCTGCCACCCCCCTCGTGTGTTTGTCACTTGAGAAGCCACCGGGACGGCTCCCAAAATAGAACCCGCCAGTCGCAGCAGCCCAGTTCGCCCCGGCACCGCGGTGCTGCCGGGCCGGCACCGACGCGCCGCCCGGCTCTCGGTGCCCGCTGTCGGTGCCGCCCTCGGCCGCCGCGGTGGCACGGCCGCCCCGGCGCTGGCACACGCGTCCGGCCTCACTCTGCTCCCGTTTGTTTGGGCAGAGCGGCCCGGGGGCTGCGCCGTGGGACCGGGCCCGGACGACCTCTGCGTGCGCCCCGGCTGCGCCGCGGGACGGGCACGGACACAGCCCGGGGCCGTGATTATCAGCTCGGGGCCGGACAATTAAAATGCAGCGGTAAGCGTCCCCCGCCTGGCCGGGCGCCCGGCAACAGTCCCTCTCCCCACGGCCTGCCGGGAATCGGGGCTCAGTTCTTATTTTCATTAGTTTTTTGGCACCAGCCGGCGGCAAACCGGCCGGGCCGGAGGCTCCCGGCCCTGGGCGCGTCCATCACCCGGCGTCGGGGCGGCAGCGGGTCGGAGGGTGCCGCAGGCCCTGCCTGCCCTGTCATTACACCGGGGCGTGCTCGGCGCTGCGCCGGGGGCTTGGAAGGTGTTTGGGAGGTTTGGGAGGGTGGGGATGGGTTGGGTGGCACCGCGTGCCCCGGCCAGCGCGTCCCCGCTCCGGGGTCAGGACACGCCGGTGCCTGGCGGGGTCGGGGTTCCCCCGAAGGGGTCAGGGTTCTGCCGGCGTGTCACGGTTCTCCCCGCGGGCCAAGGTTCTCCCCCGGGCTCTCACGTGTGCCGGCGTGTGCGGGAGTCGGGGTGCGGCTGGTGGCGACACGTAGGGCTCGCCTGGCACCCTGACACCCCAGTTCATCCCGCTGGGAAACCCGTCCCCGTTGGGGCCCCAGGGGGTCCCTGCCCGGTCCCAAACGCGGGCAGGGGGCCTAAGAGCCGTGGGCGGCCGTGTCGGGTCCCACCGGGCATCCCCCGCTCCGCTGGGGCACGGTGCGGCCCCGCGGCTCGCGGTGGGTCCAGCTCTGTGGCGGCAGCTCCGCTTATTTGGGGAAGGGCCGGCGATGGCGGGGGTTTGTCGGCGGCTCCTGGGCGGCGTGGGCGGGCAGCCCCTGCCCCACGCGGCCCTCTGCAGCCCCCGGCCCCGGCGCGGCGGTTCCCGGCAGCCGCGGCACCGCAGTGCGCGTGGCTCTGGCTCAGCGCCGCGCATGACTCAGCTCTGCTGCCGGAGCCAGGGAGGGGGAGAGGGGCAGAGCCTGGGGGGACCCCTGCCCGCACCCCGCTGGCACGAGGCCGCGGGACGGGCGCGGGGGGGGCTCTGGCTCTCGCCGGTGCCGGGAGCGGTCGGTGCCCACCGCGCCGTGCCGGGGATGGCGGCGGCGCGGGGACCGCGGTTCCAGAGGCTGCGGCGGCGGCTAAAAATACCGATACCCGCCCCCGGCTGCGTGCGGTGGAACGGCGGAGCGGGCCGGGGGTCCCGGCCGCGGCGGGGGGCGGTCGGCTCAGCTGCCCGTGGGGTTCAAGCGGCCACGGCCGCGGCCGTGCGGCATCGCCGGTGCTGAGTCACCGCGGTGCTGAGCCCGAGCGTGGGGGGGCTGCGGCCGCCGGCACCTGTTCCTCCCCAAACGGGCACCGGGTAGGCGGCAGCGCCCCACAGCCCCCCGCCAATGCACCCCCAGCGCCCCAGGGCGCAGCCGTGCAGTGGCAGTGCCCCCCCTCGCCCCCCCCGGGCTGTGGCAGCGGGAGGGGGAGTGATGGGGATCGCCCCCCCCAAGCCCCCGCCTGGCAGCTGGCCCGGGCCCCGCAGCCCCCCTGGCCAGGGAGGGAAGCGGATTAACACCGCCGCTGCCACCGCTGCTGCGCGGGGGGGGAAAGGGGCACGGGGACCCTCGGCCCCGGGGAGGGGCAGCAGGACTGGGGCCCTCGATCGGTCCCTGAGCTAAAGCATTTTGTGGGGGGCAGTGGGATGGGGGCTCGGTGCCCACCACTCTTTGGTGGGGCTCCCCTTGCTGTGCAGTGCCGGGGCCATGGACAGGGGGTCCCAGAGCCCCCCACCATCTGGGCGCGGGCCTGTGGCCATGCCTGCCGGCAGATGTTGCCCCTCTAAGCCCTGCTCTAATGGACCCCAATCCCGATCCTGGCCCCAGCAGATTAGGCAGCACCGGGGGCTGGAGGGGGGGCCCTAAGCTGCTTATGGGCAGCAGCCCCCGGGAGCCCCGTGGCCTCACACAGGGCAGCAACATCCCCCCGGTGCAGAGGCAGTGCCCTCGGCAGTGCCCGTGACCCCTCCGTGGTGCCCACGTCCCCTGGGATGCCCTGCCCGTGAGCAACATCCTGCACTACATCTGTGTCTTGCTCCCAGTGGCACCCTGTGACCCAGCTCCTCTGGGTACCCCTGCTCAGGGCAGGGGTCCACCCAGCCGAGTGGGCCACCATGGGGCTTCTGGAGACCCTCACCCCTCCCTGTCACACCCCTCCTGCCTTGTTTGTGGGTGCAGCTGAACGGGGGGGTCCCACAGGTCCCATGGCAGCCTGGCCCCAGCATCCCCCAGTACTGGAGCCCGGGTGGGATGTGTGCCCCAGGTTCCAGTGCCCCCAGTGTGAGAGCCTGTGTGGGATGGACAGCCCGGGGTCGGGTTGCCCGGGGTGCCGGTGTGACCCCTGTCTCTCCCAGCTGGGGCATGGCCGTCAATGTGTACTCGACGTCGGTGACCAGCGAGAACCTGAGCCGCCATGACATGCTGGCCTGGGTCAACGACTCCCTGCAGCTCAACTACACCAAGATCGAGCAGCTCTGCTCAGGTGGGCTCGGGGGGGTTGGGGACACGGAGGGGGCGGTGTCTCGGTGCCCCCAGCCCCCCCTGACCGTGGCGTGGGCTCGGCACAGGGGCTGCCTATTGCCAGTTCATGGACATGCTGTTCCCCGGCTGCGTGCACCTGCGGAAGGTGAAATTCCAGGCCAAGCTGGAGCACGAGTACATCCACAACTTCAAGGTGCTGCAGGCCGCCTTCAAGAAGATGGGAGTGGACAAAGTAGGTCCATGGGGATGGCGGGGCTGTGCCACGGGGGGCTGTGCCGTGCCGTGCCGTGCCGTGCCGGCATCCCCGCCGTGCCGGGGGCCGCACGGGGGGCACGGCCCCACCGGTCCCTCTGTGTGCCCCCAGATCATCGCCGTGGAGCGGCTGGTGAAGGGCAAGTTCCAGGACAACTTTGAGTTCATCCAGTGGTTCAAGAAGTTCTTCGACGCCAACTACGACGGGAAGGAGTACAACCCGCTGCTGGCGCGGCAGGGCCAGGACGTCGCGCCCCCCCCTAACCCAGGTGATCACATCTACAACAAATCCAAGAAACCCATTGGCACTGCAGGTAATGTCCGGGGCCCCCCGGCGAGCGCTGCCCCCGCCCCCTGCACCCCACGGCCAGGCGTCCCCCCGAACCCCTGCCTGCACCCCGCTCTGCTGCCTGCCTGCCTGTAACGGGGGGGCTGGGCGGGTCTGCAGGGGCAGCGGGGCAGTGGAGGGGACAGCAGGGAGCTGGGCCAGGCTCAGCTGCCTCCGTCTGCCCGCTCACCCCGGGCTGGGGGTGGTTTGCCCCCCTTGGCTGCCGTCCTCCTGTGCTGTGCCACCACGGTGCAGCTCCCGTGGGCATCGGGGGCTCCCTGTGCCAGCCACACGGGAGCATCTCAAGGGCTGGGACTCCCCCCAGATTGCACAGCAAACCCCAACCAAGCCACGAGCACCCCTGGGGGCGGTTGGGGGTGAAATCTGCCAGGGGAAACAGAGGCAGGGGGGCTGAAAGCAGGAGAACCTGAAGCCATGGCTCTGCCTGCCCTTGCTGCCCGCTGCTGCCTCCGGGCATGATGCAAGGGGAGGGTCCCCGCTGACAGCCCCCCCCCAGCATTAACCCACCGGTCCCCATGTGCTGTCAAGTCCCCCAGAGAACTTCCCCCACCGGCCCCAAGAACACCCCAAACCCAGCCCGCCTCGGCAACGTGCCCAGCGGCATCCTTCGGAAAAACTCGCCCGCCGCCCGCAACGGCGGCACCGAGGCCGACGCGCAGATCCTGGAGCTCAACCAGCAGGTAGGGGCGACCCTGCCGGGGGGGCTGGGGGACACCGCAGGGTTGGGGGAGGCCCTGAAGGCTCCGGCCATTTCCCTCTCCCGCAGCTGATGGACCTGAAGCTGACGGTGGACGGGCTGGAGAAGGAGCGGGATTTCTACTTCAGCAAACTGCGGGACATCGAGCTCATCTGCCAGGAGCACGAGAACGAGAACAGCCCCATCATCACCGGCATCGTCAGCGTCCTCTACGCCACGGAGGTGAGCACTGGGCACCACAGGACCCCCGGGACCCCCGGCTCCTCATCCTGTTCTCTGGGCATCCCTGGGAGGGGTCGGACCCCTTCCGCACGGCCGCTTCCCGCCTCCTTCGCTGCCCCGGGTGCTGGGGGGGTTTGGGCTTTGACAAAGCCCTGGTGCCATGCTGGGGGGGGTCAGTGTGCCCACCTCTGCCACCCTCGTGCCAATGGCCACCATATCTCCCTCAGGAGGGCTTCGCTCCACCAGAGGATGACGAGCTGGAGGAGCAGCCGCCAGAGGACCAGGACGAGTACTAGCCCCGGCCCGCGCCCGTGCCCCCCGCGCCGCCCCCCACCATAGACATTCGAGGTCCGAGCCCGTGCCTCGCCCTGCACTGTCACATGCCATCGCGGTCTCCGGCAGCTCCGGGGGAACCCCCCGGCTCCATAACCAGCCGACGTCCCCCGGGCGAGAAGCGCGGCCGCGCCGGGGCCGGGGCTGGGGCCGGGCTCTGGCCCCACGCTGGGGCCCAGCCCAAGCCACCCCCTCCCCATATTTATTTCCGTTGTCCCCTCGGTGTGAGCGAGTGCCGCGGCCGCCCCGGCGTCGCGCCTGCCCGTGTGAGAGCGAGACGGAACACCGAGTCCTCGGGGGCTGGCCCGGGGTGCCACGTGCTGCCCGCCCTGCCAGGACCCCCACGGGACCCCGAGACCCCCGCGGCAGGGTGGGTGTGCCTGGCAGCCCGCGGGGGCGGGAGGCTGTGGTGTGGAGGAGGGAGGTGTTGCTTCAGGTTCCTGGGAAGATGAAGAGGAGACCCCCGCCCTGTGCAGCTGTGGCAGTGGGGGGCACCTGCCCCCACGGGGGTCCTAGAGCAGGAGCCTGTCCCTGCTATGGGGTGGGGACAGCGGTGGCCCTCTCCCCTCGCCCGTGGCCCCCTCGGAGCCGGGGTCCGGGGTGGGTGCCCGCGAGGGCTCGCAGCGCCCGCCGCCCCGGCCGCCGTGTCCCTGTCGCATCGCTTGTCTGGTCCATCACTCCGGTCGCAACGCTGCATCTGTGTTCGGTTTTATTTAAATAAACTCGTGTGGTAACACCATGTCCTGCCCGTGCTGGGGGGGCACCAGGGGGTCCTGCTCCCTAGCCTGGGGGTCCCTCCGTGCTGCCAGGCCACGCCGGGTGGCGGGGAGCTGGAGCTGCGGGGCTGCTGCGAGTTGGTTCCATTTCGCGTTAATAATTTATTGTTGCGGGTATTTTGGGATATAAAATCCCGGAGACGCCCCAGCCCCCGCTGCTGCCTCGGCATTGGCAGAGATTGCGGGGCGGGGCGTGCGGGAAGGGACTCTGCGTGACTCACAGCGGCGAATGGATGCGACACAGCCTGATGAAGTGGCGCGCGGATAAGGCGGAGATTAAATCTGTCTTTAACCAGCCACGTCAGGGGAGAGCGCGAACGCAGTCCCCCACTACCACAAATTATGCAGTCGAGTTTCCCGCATTTGGGGAAATCGCAGGGGTCAGCACACCCGGAGTGCAAGGGATGAGCCTCGCCCTGGGAAAACCACCTGCCTGATCATGGTGTCTCCCCTGCCAGGTAAGTATGACTCCACCTCCCCAGCCCCGCCGGGCCCGCCCCGCGCACCCACCCCGAGCACACGCTCACCGAGGACCCGGCCCCGCACCCGTGCGGCCCCGCGCTCCCCCCCGTCCCGCACGGCCCCGCCCCGCCAGCAGCGCCCGCGGACGCGCGTGGCCGCGGGGTTTGTGTGCGGGACGTGTCCCGGCGTCCCCCGCGAGCGGCGTATGATTTGCATGGACACGCCCCCCATCTCCGAGGCCCCGCCCCGGGCCCCGCGCGCAGGGCAGCGCCCCCTGGCGGATCCTCCCAATGGGTTGGGATCCGTTGGATCCCTCGGAACGGAGGGAAGCGGGGGCTGTTCGTTCAACGGGCCTTTGGTTGGGCAGTTCGTGCCGGGGGTTAGAAAGAAACTCGGGAAGAGAGAAGGAGCCCCGGGGGCGGTTGTTTCCCCAGTGATGTCTGTAACCACAGGGAAGAGCGAGAAGGGAAGGAGAAGAGCCGGGTGAAATTCCCAAATCCGTTGTCAGCCGCCCCAACTGACGTGCAGGGTCAGGGAGGAGGCAGAGGGTGAGGTGGATTTGGGGGGCGAGGGTGGGGATTAACACCCCTCCAGGAGGATCAAGGTGCCTGTTGCAAACAGGAGGGGCACTGGGAAAAGGAGTGTCCTGAACTGCAAACGGACAGAAGGGAGAATCAGAAGAGATGGGATTTACGGCAGAAATTGGGCTGGACCGAAGGGGACCGGTCCTCAGGCCAGTCCTCAGGTTCCAGGTAAGCTGGGGAACGGAACAATGGATTTTCCAGTGGACACTGGAGCAGCTCATTCCATAGGTCCCGGCCCTGAGGGACCTTTAGCAAGAGGAAAGTGGGTGTTGTTGCTGTGAAATTCCTCCGGGACAGGGAATCCCCCAGACCGTTTCACAGCCCGTGGAGTTCACGACTGGGAACACAAAATGAACTCATGGCTTTCTCCACAGGCCGAGTGTCCTTCGCCATTGCTTGGGCAGCATTTGCTGGGCAAGTTAAAGGCACAGTTGACTTTTCCTCAGGACTCTGTCCAGCTGCATATTCCTCTAGAAAACCCCTGGAAAGCACAGCTCTGCCCACTCACCGAGGGAAACCTGCAGACAAGGGAATCTCCAGTGAAGTTTTAGGTGCAGTTGTACCATTGGTTTGGGCTCTGGGAACCCCGGGATGAGCGAGAACCCCGAGTCTGGTAAAAACTGAACTGAAACCAGGAGTCAAACCAGTAAGAAAAGACCAACACCCCAGAAAATTAGGGGTCTGGAAAGGACTGGAGCCGTTAATAGAGTAATTTTTAGAGTTTGGGTTGCTGCCAATCAGAATGTAACACTCCAGTCCTGCCAGTGAAAAAGCCTCAATCCTCAGGATATAGAGCAGTGCAGGAGTGATGGGAAGGTAATGCCTGGACACCTGATGTTCGTCTGGAATTGAGCCGAGGAAGGAAAGTTTGCACCAGATCATACAAAGGAAGAGGACAGAGAAGAGGACTGTGGAGGACCAGGAACCAGAATGGGAACGATTCCGGAAATGGAAAACTATGTACAGCGATTGAACGGACTTTATGATTCGGGCTTTACAGTTGTTGTGCATGTACCCATTGTGTGTTCCCCCAGAATTTGTACCTTCCGGGCACGGCCTGGCCTGCTCACCTCCCTGCTCCTCTGTTTCTCTGCCGAGTGGCTGGAGAGGCTGCGGCAGGAGACAGCCCCCACTCCTCCCCCGGTCCCTCCTGTGCTCCCCCCCTTTTGCCCACGGCCCAATCCTGGTTTGTCCCCCCGCCTGTCTGTCTCCTGCTCCACCCTATGTTCCAGCCCTTTCCCTCCGGATGAAAACCCCGCGTGCGTGCTGGAATAGAGATTGTGCCTGCACCCCACCTTTGTGTCTGGGGTCCGTGCTGTGTCCTGGCCCCATTCCCCTCCCCCCTTTCAGGCCGCGGCAGAGGACAAAGGGGAATACTTGTAACCGCTGACTGGTCCCTGAGAAGATGAGGGATGCCTCAAGAGATCCATGTCGGGGCAGGTCCATTGCTGCTTTTCGCAGATCAGAAATACAAATATCTGTCAGTGTCCGTAAATACCTTTTCTGGTTGGCTGGAGCTTTCCCCTGTTCCACCTATAAGACAGAAAAGGGATTAAGGGTTGTTGAAAGAAATAATACCCGGAAGGAACAGAAGATCTGTCGTAGTTTGTACGACCCCGAGTTGTGTCAGAGCATCGGGGGGGGCGGTGCTGCCGCCGGAGGGCGGAGCCTCGCAGAGGAGGAGGGCGGGGTTATGCAAATCATACACCGCTCGCGGGGGACGCCGGGACACGTCCCGCACACAAACCCCGCGGCCACGCGCGTCCGCGGGCGCTGCTGTCGGGGCGGGGCCGTGCGGGACGGGGGGGAGCGCGGGGCCGCACGGGTGCGGGGCCGGGTCCTCGGTGAGCGTGTGCTCGGGGTGGGTGCGCGGGGCGGGCGCGGTGGGGCTGGGGAGGTGGAGTCATACTTACCTGGCAGGGGAGACACCATGATCAGGCAGGTGGTTTTCCCAGGGCGAGGCTCATCCCTTGCACTCCGGGTGTGCTGACCCCTGCGATTTCCCCAAATGCGGGAAACTCGACTGCATAATTTGTGGTAGTGGGGGACTGCGTTCGCGCTCTCCCCTGGTCAGATGGTGAAAAACAGAAATATCCTGGGGAAAAGGAGGGTTATAGTGATAGCGCAGGCAGTGTTGATCTGCTGGAGAACAGGAGGGCTCTGCAGAGGGAGAGACGGGAAGGATCCAACAGTGTGGGTTTAAACAAGGCCAAGTGCCGACTCCTGCACTTTGACCACAACGACTCCCTGTGGCACCACAGGCTGCAGATAGAACAGCTGGAGAGAAAGAGACCTGGGGGTGCTGTTCGACAGCAGCTGAACACGAGCCAGAGTGTGCCCAGGTGGCCAAGAAAGCCGTCGGGACCTGGTCCGGATCAGGAACAGTGTGGCACCAGGACCAGGGAAGTGATTCTTCCCTGCACTGGTGAGGCCCCCCCTGGAGTGCTGTGTCCAGTTCTGGGCCCTCAGCTCAGGAAGAATGTCGAGATGCTGGAGCAGGTCTGGAGAAGGGCAACGAGGCTGGCGAAGGGTCTGGAGCACAGGTCTGATGAGGAGCAGCTGAGGGAACTGGGTTGTTGAGCCTGAAGAAGAGGAGGCTCAGGGGAGACCTCACTCTCTACAGCTCTGACAGGAGGTTGGAACCGGGTGGGGTTGGAGCCAGGCTGGAGCCTGGGGCTCTTCTCCCAGGCAACCAGCAGTAGGACAAGAGTATGGTCTTAAACTGCAGCAGGGGAGGTTTAGGTTGGACATTGGGAAGTTCTTTACAGAGAGAGTGGTCAGACATTGGAACGGGCTGCCCAGGGAGGGGATGGAGTCACCGTCCCTGGAGGTTTTTAAGAAGAGACTGGATGTGACACTGGGTGCTCTGGGCTGGGTGACAAGGGGGTGTTGGGTCATAGGTTGGATTTGATGATCTCTGAGGTCTTTTCCAACCCAGTTGATTCTGTGAATGGGAGCCCTGCGGCCGCAGGCATCACCCGCTGGAGGTGGCGAGGGGACAGCAGAGAGCCTGGCACTGGATGGGGACGTAGTGAGGGACAAGGAAGCCGCAGGACGTCGGACCGTGGGTGTAGGGGACGATCCCCAAGGTGTCTGGGACCCTCCGGAAGGGCAGGAAGGCAGTGAGGGGAGCCCAGTCTCCCAGTGAGAGGCCGGGGAATTGCTGGAGGTCCTGGAGCATCCCGGGGCGCCCTCTCCGAACAGGCACTGCCGATGCCCGGGAGACGCATCCACATTCCCGGTTGGAATTGGCCAGTGGGCGGGGCCGCGGAAGGGGGTGGGGAGGTGCCGGTGCCCCTCGGGAATGGGACACATCCATACCCGAGTAGGGGTATTGAAGTGAAGCAGCCCAATGGAGACCAGTTACTGCGAGAGCCTCGCAGGCCATAAAAATGTTGTTGTGCAGTTGCCACTCTTGGTTCGATCTGTCTTTGACCACGAGACCAGGGGAGAGCGCGAACGCAGTCCCCCACTACCACAAATTATGCAGTCGAGTTTCCCGCATTTGGGGAAATCGCAGGGGTCAGCACACCCGGAGTGCAAGGGATGAGCCTCGCCCTGGGAAAACCACCTGCCTGATCATGGTGTCTCCCCTGCCAGGTAAGTATGACTCCATCTCCCCAGCCCCACCGCGCCTGCCCCGCGCACCCACCCCGAGCACACGCTCACCGAGGACCCGGCCCCGCACCCGTGCGGCCCCGCGCTCCCCCCCGTCCCGCACGGCCCCGCCCCGACAGCAGCGCCCGCGGACGCGCGTGGCCGCGGGGTTTGTGTGCGGGACGTGTCCCGGCGTCCCCCGCGAGTGGTGTGTGATTTGCATGGACACGCCCTCCTTCTCTACGAGGCTCCGCCCCTCTCGGTGAGAAGCGGCTCTGCTGGTGGCGGGCATTTGTGTGACCCCGCCCCCTCCGCTGAGGCCCCGCCCCCGCCGGCGCTGAGCTGAGCTGGCGGTGGCTGCGCGCTCTTCTTGGCCCCGCCCCCTATTCCTGGCCCCGCCCATCTCTGCATGATTCCGCCCCTCTCCGCCTGGATCCACTCCTGTCCAGCCTTGCCGTGCCGGGCCCGCGGCTCCGGTTCTCCGGCGTTGCCGGTGCCGGGGGGGACAGCCGGGAGCTCCCTGAGGCGGAGCCGCCGGGGGGGCGGAGCGCGGTGTCCCCGCCCTGAGTGGTCACGTGCCCCGGCGGGGCGGGGCGGAGACGTGGCACCCGGCGCGCGCGGCTCGTGTTCCCGTAAGCGGCCAATCAGCGGCGGCGGCTCGCGCAGGCGCCTCGGCCCCGCCCTCCGGCGGCGCCGCTCGCGCTCCCGGTGTCGATGGTGGCGGCGGGAGCGGCCCCGGCCACGGCCACGGCCCCGGCCGGCCCCGGGCGCTGGGAGGTGGTGCGCAAGGGCCGGCGCGGCCCCGCGGGAGGCACCGGCAGCCGCCGCGCCCTGGGCGAGGCCAACGCCGGCCGCGCGCTGCCCCTGCCCGGTGAGTGTCCGCGGCCGCGGGGCCCCGGCGGCCCGGGCGGGGGGTTCTGAGCGGGGCTGGGGGGCTCGCGTTGAGCTGGAGCGGGTCCCCCGTGGTCCCGTCGGGGTCTGCAGTGTCGGGGGGAGCCTTTATGGAGCGGGCGGGGGTCCCCGCTGGGTCCCGGGGAGCGGATGCTGGGCGGTCTCGGGGGGAACGCAGGGGGTTCCCCGTGGTTCTGCCGGGGTTGGGTGGTTTCACGTGGGTCAGGCGAGGGTCCCCCGGAGGTCCGGGGGTGTCCGCTGGGGCGGTGGGGTCTCGGGAGATGCTGCGGACCCGGCCGTGGGCCCCTGCCCCCGTGGGCAGCGCGGGGCCGTGGGTGGGGGTCCCCCCGTCTGTCCGTCGTGCCGGGGTCCCTCTACCCCCGTGTCACCGTGCCCTCAGCCACCTCTGCCCTCTCCCGCCCCCAGCTCCCATCGCCACCTCCAGCACCATCTTCCAGCTGGGCTTCGAGCGGGCGCTGCGGAAGCAGAACAAGGAGCAAGTGCCCCCGGCTGCGGCCCCGGAGCCGCCGCAGCGGAAGCAGCACCCGGGGAAGAGCGGGAAGAAGCCGTCGGGCAATGCCACCAGCACCAAGGCGGGCAGGAGCCGCTCGCTGGAGGAGGCCCTGCGAGCTGTGAGTGTGCCCAGCCGGGCCCCGACCCGCTGCAATGCCAGGGGCCGCTGTTCCCGGCCCGTGTTCCAGCTGCCCTGGGTCCATTCGATCCGGCAGGAGGGGGCACACGGAGCACAGGGCCCTGCATGGGTTCATGCATGGGCATGGGCTCGTCCCCTCTTGGGCCAGCTGGGAGGAGCTGCCTCGTGCTGGAGGCAGGAGACAGAGCGGCAGGAGGTAGCTAGAAGGGAATTTCTGGTTCCTCTTCTCACCCACTCCCTGTCTGTGTCTGGGAGGAACCCTGAGGAAGCCTCGTGGTGGCTGGAACATCCTCCCTGTCTCACCGGTGGGGCCCTGGGAGCTGCTCTGGCAGCTCCTTCGCTCTGGCTGGGTCTGGGAACCTTGTCAATGTCTGTCCCACTTGTCTTGAGCACAGCAGGCTCCAGAACTGACCCCAGATGGGCTGTATTGGGGTGACATGTTGTGGGGACAGTGCCTGGCAGGGCCCTCCACAGCCCACTGGGCTTCTCCCCTGCCATCCTGGGACTTCTGCACCCCCCTGCACGGGGGTTCCCTCTGTCCCCCAGAGTGCTGGTGGTGGGCACAGGACCCTGCATGGTTCCCTTGTTCCCTGGGAGGGCAGCAGAGCCAGGGCTGTCCTGGTGCTCGGGCTGTGAGACACCACGTGGCTCTGCCAGGTCACTGATGGGGGTTTTGGGTTTTGTTTCCTGCCCTGGCAGCAGCTGGTTTGTGTCAAATTCCTTTTGGAAGGTGGGGCTGAACCAAACCTGCCCGGGGGCGCCCAGCTCACTCTGCCAAGCCCTGGCAGTGGAATCTGCTCACAGGGAACGTTGGGCTCTGGAAAAGCTCACGCAGAGTCCGAGCCCTGCGGCGTGCCCTGACACATCCCTGACAGATCCGCCCCTCTGAGCCCGCGGATAATCCGGGTGTACGAGCAGGGAGTGAGCGTGTCTGGGTGGCAGGGGGGGCTGGAGGGGACAGGAGCTGCTGCTGCTGCACTCCTGCTTTGGCACTGCCGTGTTGTCCATCGGGTGGATCTGGGTGCTCGTGGTTGTTTCCTCCCTGGAGCACTCCGGGCACGGAGCTTTTGGCAGTGCCCACACGGACCAGCCGTGTCCAGGATCACCCCAGGCTGATCCTTGCCCAGCTGCAGCTGTGAGCGAGCCCTCGGCAGTGCTGGTGTGTGCCATCATGTGCCAACGGGCTCCTTGGCCCTGGCACAGAGCCGGCTGCCCAGAGTGATCCCTGGGAGCCCCAGCAACTGGGGTTTTCCAAGCAGGAAGGGTGTTGTTCCCAGGATGGAGGCCCCACACTCCCGTAGGAGCCAGAGTTGACTTTCCCTTCCCCTGCTTTTTGTCCAGTTCCGTCCGTCCCGGGCTGACTTTGTCCGTCTGTCCCTTCCAGCTGGACCTGGCAGATCTGCAGAAGGAGCTGGAGAAGAGCCGGAGCGTGTTCCCCGAGAACCCCTCCGTGTGGGTGAAGGACCTGGCCGGGTACCTCAACTACAAGCTGCAGGCACCCCAGAGCGACCCCGTGCTGAGCCAGCACCCCCACGGTCCGTGTCCCGTGTCCCGTGTCCCGTGTCCCGTGTCCCGTGTCCCGTGTCCTGTGTCCTGCTGCCGGCCGGGAAGGGGCGGGGCCGCAGTCCTTAATTAGCGGAACGGGGAGGATTTGCTTCGTTCTGGGCTGTCCCCACAATGAGCTCCCCTTGGCCACACACACAGTGGAACTGCCTGTGCCCTTGGCAGACGGGAGGCTTCCCCAGTCACCCCTTCCCCGTGGGGACCCATGACCTCTGCCTGCTGCCGTGGAGTCTGGGGATCCACTCTGGGTGTCCAGAGGGGTGTTGGGGCTGGATGTCCCCGTCCCTCATGGCCTGGTGGTCCCCACTCGCACTGAGCCTGTGTTGCTCGGGATGGGGAGGGGGAAAGGAGCAAAATACCTTCTTCAGGCCCGTGTCCATCCTGCACTGCTGGTGTCCAACGGGAAGCCATCCCTCGGGGCTGGATTAGCTTCCTCTGGACCAAAATCCCTGAGGAGGAGCCGGGTGCTGCCGGGGGTTGAGGACGAGGCGCTCCCTGTGCCCGCCTCGTGCCGGGCCGGCTCCTCCAGCTGCTGGAACTCCCCAAAACGGGGTCTCACCAAACTCCTTCCTCCCTCCCTTGTCTCACCCCAGACTATCCATACAGCCTGGCGAGCAAGGAGCTGAGGAGCATCATCCGGACCCTGCTGGGAAGGGCGTCGGGAGTACTGGAGCTCTTCTTCGACCACTGCATCTACACCATGCTCCAGGAGCTGGACAAGGCCCCGGGTGAGCACCGGGCTCCCTCTTCTGCCCCTGGGGGCTGCTGATCCCCCTCACCTGCTTGGAAGCTCTTTGGAATTGCTCCCTGGAGAAGGGGAGGGGTGACACACCCCTGCCCACCGGTGCGTGGTGAGGGGCTGTTCCTGCCTGGAGGGCTCGTTGCTGTCCAGGGCATCAGGAATAGCAAGAAACAGTCCTTAGGGAACAGGCAAGGTGGGGCTTTGCTTTGGGAGCTGTGTTGGGATGTCCCTGGGGAAGAGGCTTGGCTGTCACCAGGTTGATCTCCCAGGGAGCATGGGGAAGTGCCCTGGGAAGTGCCTGGACTGGGGGCTGTGAGGGAGAGCCCCAAGGTGGCCATGGCTGAGCAGGACCCCCCTCTCTATTCCAGGGGAGTCTCTGCATGGATACAGGATCTGCATCCAGGCACTGCTCCTGGACAGGCCCCGGATTGCCACCACCAACCTGGGCAAGGTGAGCTGGGGTCACCCAGTTTTGTGGGTGCTGCAAACCCAGTGGTGCTGCTCCTCCTCCCACCCTGGGGGTGCCCTGGAGCGGCTGGAGGATGAGCATCCCTGTCCATGGGAATTCCTTTGGGAGTGGTCAAGGTTGTCCTATGCACGAAGCCCTTCTGCCTCCCTGTCCTCCCCACGCAGAGGGACTGGCATCCCAGTGCATTCTGCCTGCCCTCCTCGACAGGGCTGCACCCCCTGGGCTGGGTTTTGGGGTTCCCTCTGTCCCCCCAGTGTGGTTCCTGGCCTCACTGGAGCTGTGAGTCCGTCCCAGGGGCCCTGCCCTGCTCTGGAGGCTGCTCCAGGGCCTGGGGCAGCCACCACAGTCCCATGGCCTGGTGGCTCTGGGCTCGCTGGGGTGGGGTGGGCTGTGGTTCATCCCCACTAATGTGTCCCATCCTCCTGCAGTACCTGGAGGTGCTGCGCTCCCACCAGAACCGGCCGGCCAAGTGCCTGACCGTGCTCTGGGCGCTGGGACAGGCCGGGTTCACTGACCTCCACGAGGGCCTGAAAGGTGAGAGCCCCTCCCTGGCACTGCCAGGGCATCTCTGCTCCCGCTGGTGGTACTGCTCTGGGGTGGGAAAAGGTTGGGAAAGACCTTTGAGATCCGAAGAGCAGCTTCCTGTGGCCGGGAATGGCTGGATCCTGAGAGGAGCCATCCTGCTTGGAAGGACGGGGGTTGTGCTGCTCGCTGTTCCCCTGCAGCTCAGCTTCCCTGGAGCCCCTCCCGAGGGATCTGCCTGTCCCGGTGCAGGGACAGCCCAGCTGGACCCCTCCCACCTCTCCCCACAGTGTGGCTCAATGTGATGCTCCCGGTGCTCGGCATCAAGTCCCTCTCCCCGTACGCCGTTTCCTACCTGGACCGGCTGCTGATGTGAGTGACCCCCATTTCCCACTGGGTAGCACTGCCCCTCGCCGGCCCCCACAGCATCTCAGGGCTCTGTTCTGCAGGATGCACCCCAACCTCACCAAAGGCTTCGGCATGATCGGCCCCAAGGATTTCTTCCCGCTCCTGGACTTCGCCTTCATGCCCAACAACTCACTGTCACCCAGGTACGCCGGTCCGTCCGGGCACCCCATCCCCCAGCGTGGCTGTGCCACAGGGTGGGCCCTGTGCCCCCTGTCCCCCCGGTGCCCCCTGTCCCCCCGGTGCCCCCTGTCCCCCCGGTGCCCCCTGTCCCCCCGGTGCCCCTCGGCAGCCCCCGCTCTCCCCCAGCCTGCAGGAGCAGCTGCGGCGCCTCTACCCCCGCCTGAAGGTCCTGGCGTTCGGCGCCCGGCCCGAGGCAGCCCTGCACACCTACTTCCCCTCCTTCCTGTCCCGAGCGACGCCCACCTGCCCGCCCGCCATGAAGAGGGAGGTGAGCCCTGCACGGGGGGCACGGGCTGGGTTTGGTGCTGCCGTGGAGCAGGGCAGGCACGTGCTGTCACGGGGATGGCGATGGCAGGGCGGGGGTCCTGCCACCCACGCCCAGGGGCTGGGAATCACTGGATCAGGGGATGATTTGGGTGGGAAGGGACTGTAATGACCATCCAGTTCCAGTTCCTGCCATGGGCAGGGGTGCCAAAGTTGAGTTTCGTGCCCTGGGTGTGGGGGTGGGAGGCTGTGCTGGGGCACTGCCTGGGGCACAGGGTGTTCGGTGTGCTGGGGTGAGGGTTGGTGTAACAACCAGCCGTGTCCCCTCCCCAGCTCCTGACCTCCATGAGCCAGTGCCTGAGCCTGGACCCGCTGAGCTTCAGCGTCTGGAGGCAGCTCTACACCAAGCACCTCGCTCAGTCCAGGTCAGTCCATGCCACAGCTCCATGTGGGCCCAGCACCCACCCACAGAGCCTTTGGGACTCCTAAATTCCTTCTGGGAGCTCCTGCCCAAGCCCCTTGTTCTCTTCCCCCCCACCAGTTTGCTGCTGAACCACCTCCTGGAGTCCTGGGAGAGCTGTAGCAAGAAGGTAGGAGGTCCTGGGGTGGGATAATGTCCCCGTGCTGCTGCAGGGGCTCCATGTGCCAGCAGTGTCCCCGTGGGACTGCCCTGCCATGGCAGCTCAGGGGTCTGTGAGGGGCTGGGGGTCCTGACTCAGCTCCTGCTGTCCCTGAGGTGCGTCAGTCGCTGCAGGAAACCGTTCGCTCCTTCAAAGTGACCAACGAGGAGCTGGTGGCCAGAGGGGCCGGAGGGGGCCAGGACGTGGCTGCCTGTGACGCCGCCTGCAAGGTGAGGGGCGGCAGTGGACGACGGGCGGGCGCTGCCCGGTGTCTCTGGCTGGATTTTGGCTCCGTGCTGGGGCTGTGAACGGCCCCTCCTGCTGCTGGCACGTGCCAGGCCGGGGCCCCACAGCGGGGCACACACAGGACATGCCAGGACAGATGTGCTGGCCCCTGTCCATCCTCCCAGCTGCCCGGCAGATGACACTGGTCCCCACCGGGACACCAGGGGCGGGTGCTGCTGGAGGGCGGCGCGGCCGTGCCGTGCCACTGTGGTGATGGTGATGGTGACAGTGACGGTGACAGTGACAGTGACAGGGCCTCATCCTCCCGCCCAGGAGCTGCTGCACAAGATGAAGGGCCGGGGCTTCCCTTGGTCACAGCTGCTGCTCGTCCTCCTGGTCCTCGCCACCGGCTTCTTCCTGCACGACGTCCGGACACACGGCTCCTTCCAGGGTACGGCGCCGGCTCCGTGTGCTGAGAGGCACAGAATGAGAGGGATCCAGGCTGGAAAAGGCCTCTGGGAGCATCGAGTCCATCCGCTCCCCCAGCGCTGCCAAGGCCACCACTGACCCTTGTCCTCAAGTGCCACATGCACACGGCTGTTAAATCCCTGCAGGGATGGGGATGCCCCCCTCCCCTGGGCAGCTGTGCCAGGGCTGGACAGCCCTTTCCAGGAAGGAATTGTTCCTAATTTCCAACCTAAACCTCCCCTGTCACAGCTCGAGGCTGTTTCCTCTTGCTCTATCAAATATCTGGGATCAATCCTGTGGCTGCTCCCCCGAGTGAAGCCCCTGTGTCCCTGCCTCCCTCCCAGGTCCATCCCGTGGCTGCTGTGAGCAACGGGCCTGTCCGTCTGTCCAGCTGGGGGCACTGGTGGAGACAGGAGCTGCAGACAAACCCCCCTGGCCTGTGTCCCCTTAGGAGAGTCCCTCGGGGCTGCCCCAACCCCCCCTGCTGGGCTGCAGAGCCCTCAGGGACAGACAGACACGTGTCACTACAGAGCCCTCGGGGACAGACAGACACGTGTCACCACAGAGCCCTCAGGGGCAGACAGACACGTGTCACAGCAGAGCCCTCAGGGACAGACAGACACGTGTCACCACAGAGCTCCTGGGGACAGACTGGCACGTGTCCCATCAGCCAGGAACCGCTCAAGGAACACTCTTGTCTCTTCCAGCCTCCTCTTCCGCACGGCTGCTCCGCTCCTCTGGCGTCCTGCCCGCCTCCCAGCTGGCCTGGCAGAAGGTGTCCCACGGCTGCCTCGAGGGCTACAGGTCCGTGGCACTGGCGTGGGTGGGTGGCAGATGGCGGGTGTGAGGGGTGAGGCCATCCTGCAACATGATGGGGGCTCAGGAGGGAGCCGGGAGCTGTTCCCAGGCCTGCCTGGGAGCACTTCCAGCTCGGCCGAGAGTTCTCCTCTGTCCACCCTGCGGTGGCAGCTCCGGTGCCCCGTGGTGGTGCCGGTGGTGCCCTGGTCTGGCACTGCCCTCACCAGTCCTCACTCCCGTGCAGGTGGCTGGAGCACAGCCTGGCCCACCACGGCTCTGCAGCCGTGTCCGTCCTGCGGCCGCAGCTGGAGCTGCTCTGGGACACGGGTGGTGAGCTGGCCCGGGATGTGTCCCAGCAATGCTACTCCCTGCTCTCATGGCTCCAGGGCAGCCTGCCCTGGCTCAGCGAGTGGGTAAGGGGGGGTTCCTGGGGCTGGAGGAGACCAGGAATGCAGTGGGGGGCTTATGGGAGGGGGAGTGCTGGGGATCTGGGGAGGGGGAGGCCCTGCTCCACATCTCCAGTGCCATTCATCCCCTATGGTGCCCCCCTGCTCTGACTGCTTCCAGTGGCTGTCAGGGCTGACAGGGAGAGGGCTGAGAGAACTTCCTGCTGTTGGTGTCCTGAAAACCAGTGTTTTGGTGGCAGTGGGGTGATGTCAGTGTTGCACAGAGTGTGGGTGCCCTGTTTGCTGTGTGCTGGAGAAGGGGGGAGGTGGGGAAGGGCTCAGGGGTGAGATGGAGCTATCAGGTTGCTGGGACCCCAGCCCCGGACCTGCTGGGGGGTTTGATGCTCACCCCACACCTGTCTCTGCTCCTGCAGGTCCAGACCCGGCTCCCCGAGTCCCTGCTGCACTTCGGCGAGTGCGTGCGGGAGCTGCTGCTGTTCCTGGTGTGGAGCTGCCTGGTGCCGCTGCTGCAGGGCCTGGCCTCGGCGCTGCAGCAGGGCTGGCAGCGCTGCCTCGACTCCTGCAAGTGAGCAGAACCCCGTGGGGGCCCCCAGGGTCCCTTGGGCTCCACTCCCCCAGGGGCTCCTCAGTGTAGCAGCCACCTCTGTCCCTGTTGGGGGATGGCTCCTCGTCCTGCTCCTGGGCACGGGGCACCAGGGCCAGCATCACCCTGCCCCAGGGGCTCCTGTATCCCCCCTGTGTCGCCCCTCCTGCCTCTGGCTCCCTCCCCCATAACCCCTTCTTGCTTTTCCAGTGGGGACGTGACATGGGAGTGCGTAAGGGACCACCTGACGAGTTTCACCTATTCTTCTTGGATTTACCTGCAAAACACAACCCTGGCCCTCAAAAACTGGGCCCTGGCCATGATTTCTGGACACTGAGCTGCTTTCTGGAGAAGGTCACGCTGTCTCCCGACATTCCAACTGCCAGAGGGTATCCCAGTGCAGCTGGATGGGGGATGGAGACGTTGAGGGCGATGCCTACAGGAACTTTGGGTCAAATCGGGGCTTTTGGGGGAGGTTTATTTTCTGGGGGACTGGGGAGACACACATACAGGTTTTTTCCACACCCTGTGACTGCTTTGGCTTTCCCTGTCCCTCTGTCCCTGGTGGGTGATCCCCGTCCCCTCGTGCTTTGCCTGCTCACAGGATCAGGGGTGGACACCCGGAGCCCCCACCCACCCCCACACCCCACCCCTTCCCCCTGGTAAATGAACCGATTTATTTTATTATTTTTTCCTTATAATTACTCCACGTGCTTCATTTTCTTTTCTTACTGAAGATGCCCGCAGGGTGAAGGGGGTTATCCAGAGCCCCCTGCGCCCCATCCCCAGCACATTTTTGGGGGGAAGGCACCGTTTCCCCTCAGTGAGCGGGGCTGTGTTGCTCCTTCTCCGTGTGCAGCAATACAAAGGAGCCGCTGGCGCCGCGTGGCCCCGCCCCGCCGGGTTGGCTCAGGGGGCAGAGCGCCTGCCCGGCGTGTGGGAGTGGCGCGTTCGAGTCCCACCTCTGCCGTTTTGTTGCCGCCGTGTCCCTTTGCCGCGCGCACAGGTGTGTGTGCACTACCTGTGTTCCTGAGCGCAGGTGTGTCTGCGTAGCTGCGTGTGCACACATGCAACTGTGTACGCGACTTGCCTTACACAGCATGGGCACGAACACGTCTGTCCCTGTCTGTGCACACACCTACCTGTGCTCCGTGTACGCGTGTCTGTGCACACACCTGTGCTCCGTGTACAGGTGAGCACGGACAGGTGTGAAGGTGCCGGGGGCGTGGCCGGGGGCGTGGTCTGCACGGGGGCGTGGCCGGGGAGGCGGAGCGGCCCCAGGGGCGCCGCGGCCGTTGCCGAGGCGCCGGCCAATGGGCGGCGGCGTTGCTGGGAGGCGGCAGCCAATGGTCGCGCGCGTTGCTGTTGCCGGGCGGCCCGTACCGGCCGTGCCGGGGCCGCGCCGGGGCGATGCCGGGGCCGGCCCCGCCGGGCCATGGAGATCCGCTGCGGGGGACTCCTCTTCAGCTCCCGCTTCGACTCGGGAAACCTGGCGCACGTGGAGCAGGTGCGACCGGCAGAGGCGGGGGGCGGCCCCGCCGCCCGGGCCAACGCGCTCCCCGCCGCCGACTACGAGTTCAACGTGTGGACGCGGCCCGACTGCGCCCAGACCGAGTATGAGAACGGCAACAGGTACCGGCGGGCGAGGGGAGCGAATAGGGGCGGCTGGTACCGTACGGGGGGCGCTGGGGTCGGGGGTTCCTCGGGGTCCAGGAGTGGCTGGTGCGGGGCGAGGGAGCCCCTGGAACGGGGGTCGGTGGGGTTGGGGGGCTGAGCAAAGGGGCTGGGGGGTGGCCGGCGAGATTAGAGTGCCCTGGGAGTGGGCTCGGGGGGTCTGTGCCCTCTGCCTTAGGGATCTAAGCCCCCCCGGGGGACAGACAAAGTTCGACAGGGCCGGATGGGTGGGTGGGTGGTACCATGTAGGGGTGCCCTGGGAAGGGGGTCCGTGAGGTTGGGGGGCGGAGGAGAGGGGCTGAGGGAGCCAGCGGGGTCCGGGGTGCCCTGGGAGGAGGGTCGGGGGGTCTGGTCCCTCCCCCGGGGGGAGGTGGGGGGACTCCTCGGGGGACACCCCCGGGCAGAGGCTGAGCCGGCGCCGTTCCTGCCCCCTCCCAGGTCCTGGTTCTACTTCAGCGTGCGCGGGGGGGCCCCGGGGAAGCTGATCAAGCTGCACATCCTCAACATGAACAAGCAGAGCCGGCTGTACGCGCAGGGCATGGCTCCCTTCGTGCGCACCCTGCCCGTGCGCCCGCGCTGGGAGCGCATCCGGCAGCGGCCCAGCTTCCAGGTGGGACACGGGGCGGGGGTGGCTCGGGGGGATGGACACCCCTCCCTCGCCACGGGGTGACCACTGCACTCTGCTGGGGCGGGGGAGTGGCTGGGCTGTCCCTGGCACCCCTGGGGGAAGGGGGTTAATGACAGTCCTTTCTCAGGGCTGTGCAGAGGAGGGTCCGTGGAGCTGTGGCTGGGCATAGGCCACCATGGGGTGTTTTCAGTGGGGGAACACAGAACTGCCCCCCGAGCACTCGGGGTGCTTCTCTTCCCCTTCACCAGGTGCCAAAGTGGCCAGAAAACAGCTCTTTGTGGCAGCAGGTGCTGCTGCCCCGGTGGGGGGCACAGCCAGGGAGACTGGGGGAGCCCTGGGAGGCACAGCCAAGGGGTGAGATTCCCAGGAGGTTCCTTGGATGTGGTGGGAGCTGCTCATGGGATTCCTGTTCTGGGTGCTCCTTGGTCCACGTGTGCTGCCATGGGGAGGTAGTGCCCACCCTCCCAGCAGACCCTCTGCTCCATGGAACAGGAACCAGAGAGAACCACTGAATCCCAGAATGGCTTGGGCTGAAGGGACCTTAGAGAGTTCATGCCACCACCTGCCCTGGGCAGGGACACCTTCCACTAGATCAGGTCGCACCAAGCTCCGTCTAACCTGTCCCTGAACACTTCCAGGGATGTGGCATCCCTTCCACGCCCTGACACGGGACAGGACAGGTGTGGTTTTGCTGGTGGGGCAAGCAAGGAGCCAAAGGATCTGCAGGGAACAGCCTGGTGTGCCAGGACACCAGGGGTGGTGGCTGAGCAGTGATTCCCATGGGGATAGCCAAGGGCGATCGATGCCCAAGGGAGCCAGAAGAGGGGAGTGGGGCTGTGCCAGGGTGGCCCTGCCTCTGTGCCCAGCCCTGCTCCACGTCTGTGGCAGGTGGTGGAGACGCAGTTCGTGCTGTCCTTCGTGCACCGGTTCCTGGAGCACCGCGGGGCCACCACCTACTTTGCCTTCTGCTACCCCTTCTCCTACACCGAGTGCCAGGACATGCTGGCACAGCTGGACGGCCGCTTCCAGGACTGCAGGCACATGTCCCCCAGCAGGTGTGCCCCCCACACCCCCTTCCCAGCCCTCTCATCCCCTTCCCAGTGTGAGAGTGCCCAGGCGGGAGCCCCCTCGCTCTGGGTGTGGCTGAGCCCCTCCTCGCCCCACAGCCCCCTGGACTCTGTCTATTACCACCGGGAGCTGCTGTGCCACTCGCTGGACAAGCTGCGTGTGGACCTGCTGACGGTCACCTCGTGCCACGGCATGCAGGAGAAGCGGGAGCCGCGGCTGGACAAGCTCTTCCCAGACACCAGCACGCCCCGGCCACGCCGCTTTGCCGGGAAGAGGGTGAGTGGCCGTGCCTGCGTCGGGGCTGTGCTGGGGACAGGGGGGTCAGCAGCCCCCACAGTGGCCCGTGTGTCGGTGCCTTGCTGCCGCTCTCATGTCTGTGACCCAAACTGTGTCGTGTCCCCAAGGGCTGGAGCGTTTGGGTGGAGTGTGGGGAGCAGAGTCTGCGAGACCCTCCTGCACTGCAGTGTCGGGGGGCAGGCAGGGACCCCCTCACCCCTGTCTGCTTGTCCCCAGGTGTTTTTCCTCAGCAGCAGAGTCCACCCAGGAGAAACCCCCTCCAGCTTTGTTTTCAATGGCTTCCTGGACTTCATCCTGCGGGAGGAGGATCCCCGTGCCCAGATGCTGCGGCGGATGTTCGTCTTCAAGCTCATCCCCATGCTGAACCCTGACGGGGTGGTGCGGGGCCACTACCGGTGAGTGCGGGGCTGGGCTGGGCTCTCCTGCCTGGAAACCTGCTCCATGTTTCATGGAATCATTTGGGTGGGAAAAGCCCTCTGAGACCATTGAGTCCGACCATTCCCCCACGGCCAAGGCCACCACTAACCCATGTCCTCAAGTGCCACATCCATCCCTGCAGGGATGGGGACTCCACCAGAGTCCTGGGCAGCTGTGCCAGGGCTGAACAGCTCTTTTTGTGAAGGAATTGTTCCCTATATCCAACGTAACCCTCCCCTGGCACAGCTCGAGGCTGTTTTCAAACCTCCCTGGGCAGCCCCTGCCAGTGCCTGACCACCCTTTCCAGCAGGAAATTCCTCCTCCTGTCCCACCTGACCCTCCCCTGGCACAGCTGGAGGCCGTTCCCTCTCCTCCTGTCCCTTGTTCCCTGGGAGCAGAGCCCGACCCCCCCCAGCTCCCCCCTCCTGTCAGGGAGTTGCAGAGCCAGAAGGTCCCCCCTGAGCCTCTTTTTGTTCAGGCTGAGCCCCCCCCAGCTCCCTCAGCCCCTCCTGCTGCTCCAACCCCTTCCCCAGCTGCATTCCCTTCTCTAGGATATCACACAGGGCTCTGCCTTGCCGAGGTTCTCGGTGCTCTGGGGCAGCCTCTGGCTGTGAGGGGGTGGTTTGGCTGTTGTACTCCGGGACAGATCCTGGAGTGTTGGCATTCTGAGGTGAGCTCAGCTTTGCCGGGGCACCCTGGAAGGGTCTCACGTCTCTGCTCTCCCTGCAGAACCGACTCCCGCGGGGTGAACCTGAACCGGCAGTACCTGCACCCCGACGCCGAGCTGCACCCCGCGGTGTACGGGGCCAAAGCCGTGCTGCTCTACCACCACATCCACAGCCGCGTCCTGCCGGGCTCTCCAGACTGGAGGACGTTTGTCTCCCCGCTCGGCACCAGCTCGCTGAGCACAAAATGCCCCAACCCTCCCGTCCCGGCCGCGGAGGCCGCGCTGTCGGAGCTGGACAAAGCCAACAACGCGCGGAACTCCCCCGGTACCGGTGCCTGGTGTGCCGGCACCGCCTCCCACCCGGACCGGGACCCGCGGCCGTCGGACGGCACCGACCGGGCCGCCTGGATCCTGCCCTCGAGCCACACCGACCAGCACTGTGAGGAGGGGGTGCAGAGGCCTCCCTCAGCCCCCTCGCCCGAGCCCCCCGAGCCCATCGCACCCCGGGACAGTGGCCTGGCCTACTACGTGGACCTGCACGGCCACGCGTCCAAGCGCGGCTGCTTCATGTACGGGAACAGCTTCAGCGACGAGAACGACCAGGTGAGGCCAGGGCTGCTGGGACCCTCCTGCTGCTCTGCCCCCTCCCACAGGCCTCCTGGGAGGGGGGTACGGAAATTCCTATCACGGCTCCTTCCTTTTCCCTTCTTTCTCCTTTCCTTCCTTATCTTACTTTTCTTGCTTTTTCCTCCTCTCCTTCCCTTCCTCCTTCTTTCCTTCTCTCCTGTCTCCTCCTTCTCCTCCCCTAGGAGGTCTCAGATTTCCCCCAGGAGCTGGTGTGGGCCAGCAGCAGAGTTGCCTTTCTCCTGAGGGATGAGAGTGGGGAAGAGCAGTGCCACTGGGCTCCCTTCCCCTCCTCCCAGCTAGCTGTCAGGAGAGCCCAGTGTGAGGTGGGCAGGGCTGGGCAGCATCCTCTGGGCACAGCTGGAGCTTGTGAGACCCTGGAACTGGAGCAGAGCGGGCCCAGCCAACCCTGGTGAATCCCCACACTTGGCACTGGTCCCACTGGAGCTGAGGCCTTCCCATGACCCCTGCTGCTCTCCACAGGTGGAGAACATGCTGTTCCCCAAACTGATCTCCCTGAACTCGCCTCACTTCGACTTCACGGGCTGCAACTTCTCGGAGAAGAACATGTACGCCCGGGACAAGCGGGACGGGCAGTCCAAGGAGGGCAGCGGGCGCGTGGCTGTCTACAAGGCCCTGGGCATCATCCACAGGTAGGGCAGCACTGTCCAGCCTGGCACTGAGTGCTCGTGCTGGGCATGGGACGGGGGGAAGGGGGAACCAGTCCCGTGGGACCGCCCTGTCCTGCATGGCTCTGGGGCAGGTCAGCAGAAGCCAGGCCTGGCTGTGCCAGGTGCTGCTGTGTTCCTGAGGCAGAGGCTCAGCCAAGCCCTCCCCCTCCTCCCTCTCCACACTCTTCCTGCAGTTGCTCTGGTTTCTCCCCCCCACTCTTGGATGGCTTTCCAGGGGGAATTCTCTTTCCGAGACATTTGTGTCTGTGTTGAACTGTAATTAAGCTGAGTTGCCGTGGGCGCAGAATCCCCATGGCTGTGTGTGAGATTCCAGCCTCAACCCATCTGTGATCCCAGGAGCTGGGGATACCCATGATCCGCCCCCTCCCACGTGGGATGGGATATTCCTGGCCCGTTTCTGTGCTGGGAACACACCTCTGGCAGCCAGACCCACAGAAGGGAGGTTCTCTCCCGTTTCCTTGGCGCTTGCTGTGCACTCAGCCCCTGCTCTGTGCCCAGCTCTGATGGGTCAGGGACACACCGATCCAGCCATACAGGAACACACACACAGCAGGTTGGGCTTGGTACTTTGCTCTGGGCTGGCCTGGAGCAGCCCGGGGTTGATCCAACAGCGACATTCCGAAAGGTGCTGGGAGTGCTCTCAGTGCCCATGTAGTGCCTCAGGCAAATAGGGATGGAGCTGCTCAGGTTTTCTGCTGGACTGGCCCTGGAGCTGTCTCTGGTCAGTGGGACAGATGGGAGCCCTCCCAGCCAGCACTTCCCAGCCCCTCTTCTCCTTCCCACCTCTGGGACAGCTCGCTCAGGGACACCTTGGAGGCTGGGGGGAGGCTGTGGCCGCCCACTCCCTGGATTGACATGAGACACTTCCCTTTCTCTATCAGGGACCCCCCATTCTCCATCACCTTCCAGAGGTGATTGAGAGGTCCCCTCACAGGCACCTCGGCACTTTGGGTGCCACCCTTAGGCCCCCACGAGCTCCATCCCAAGTTCCCATCACGCTGATCTCTGGTATGTCCACACATCCTCGTGCAGGGGATGGGCCATTCCTGCCATCAGAGCACACTCCTCAAAACCTGCAGCTTTCCTGTGCCCCAGCTCCACCGAAGTGGCTCTCCCAGAGGGACATGGGGGTCACCCCAGCCCTGCTGAGGGTCTGTGGGGTAACGGTGGCTCCCTTGTGCCCCACAGCTACACCCTGGAGTGCAACTACAACTCGGGGCGCTCGGTGAACAGCATCCCGGGGGCCTGCCATGACAACGGCCGTGCCAGCCCCCCGCCCCCGCCCGCCTTCCCCTCCCGCTACACTGTGGAGCTCTTTGAGCAGGTACAGGGGGCCCAGCTGAGCCGGGGGAGGGGCTGAAATCCAGCGGCTGGGCTGGGATTCCCGGCTGGGGTTACTTTTCCATGTGCTTTTCTGCCCTGTGCTCTGGGGAGCTGCCCACCCTCCCCAGTGCTCCCCCTCCCCAGTGTCCTCCCTCCTGCTATATCCCCTCCTCTCCCCATGACCCCCTCACCGTTGCCCCACCCCGATGTCCCCCCTTCCCTGTGCTCCCACCCTCCCCAAAACCCCCTCTCCCCGTGACCCCCTCACCAGTGCCCCTCTCCCCCGTGCCACTCCGCACGCCCTCCTGTCCCCGTGCCCCCTCACTGCCCTGTGCCGTGCAGGTGGGCCAGGTGGTGTCCCCCCGTGTCCCCCTCACTGCCCTGTGCCGTGCAGGTGGGCCGGGCTGTGTGCCCCCGTGCCCCCTCACTGCCCCGTGCCGTGCAGGTGGGCCGGGCAGTGTCCCCCTGTGCCCCCTCACTGCCCCGTGCCGTGCAGGTGGGCCAGGCTGTGTGCCCCCGTGCCCCCTCACTGCCCCGTGCCGTGCAGGTGGGCCGGGCCGTGTCCCCCCATGCCCCCTCACTGCCCCGTGCCGTGCAGGTGGGCCGGGCAGTGTCCCCCTGTGCCCCCTCACTGCCCCGTGCCGTGCAGGTGGGCCGGGCAGTGTCCCCCTGTGCCCCCTCACTGCCCTGTGCTGTGCAGGTGGGCCGGGCAGTGTCCCCCCGTGCCCCCTCACCGTGCCCCGTGCCGTGCAAGTGGGCCGGGCCGTGTCCCCCCGTGCCCCCTCACCGTGCCCCGTGCCGTGCAGGTGGGCCGGGCCGTGTCCCCCCGTGCCCCCTCACCGTGCCCCGTGCCGTGCAGGTGGGCCGGGCGGTGGCGGTGGCGGCGCTGGACATGGCCGAGTGTAACCCGTGGCCGCGGATCGTGCTGTCGGAGCACACCTGCCTGGGCAACCTGCGGGCCTGGATGCTGAAGCACGTGCGGGGGCTGCGCGGCGCCGGGGGGGGCCCGCGGAGGAGAGAAGGGGCCGGGACCCCCCCCCGGAGCTCCACGTAAGGGCCGGCTGGGGCGAGCGCGGGAGCTGCAGGATAACAGCACTTAGAGATGATAAATGGCCCCAAGTGAGTCACCTGCCAGGGTCACCTGCTCAGCCGGGGCCTGGCCCTGCAGAGCTCCAGGAGCCGCAGGTGTCGGTCCCTGTGCTCCGAGCTGTTGGTGGGGAAAGGGGCAGGGGTGACATTGGTTGGGATTCACTTGGCCCAGTAGCCTGGAAAGTGTCTTTTCTGCATCCCCTCTAGCACTGGACTGGGATGGAGGGGGCTGAGGGATTTAGGAGTCTCAGCTTGGAGAAAAGAAGGCTCGGGGGGGCCTTCTCACTCTCTGCAGGAGGGTGGAGATGGGTGGGGTGGGTCAAGCTCTGCCCCTGGGAAACGAGGACAAGAGGAAGGGACCAGGGGAGGTTCAGGTTGGATATTGGGAACAATTTCTTCATGGAAAGGGCTGTCCAGCCCTGGCAGAGCTGCCCAGGACAGTGGTGGAGTCCCCATGCCTGGAAGGATTTAAAAGCCTTGGGGAAGTGGGTTAGTGGTAGCATAACAGTGGTGGGGGAACAGTTGGACCTGATGGTCTCCGAGGGCTTTTCCAACCTCAGTGATACTATGATTTGTGTCTGGGGGTGAGGGAGTGGGAATCCTGTGACAACACTGCTGGGACAGTGACGTACGACATGGGACACTGGGGCTGCAGCTCTCAGGGGCAGCCTTGGTGACATCCCTGTCCCCAGCTGCTCACCAGTCCAGGGCTCTGCCAGAGGTGGTGCCTCGGCCACAGCCACCCTGTGCTCGGGGCTGGGCTGGGACAGTGGGTGGGGGGTGCAGAGGGGAACCCCCCCTGCCACACCAGGCTGACCCCCATCTCTCACCCCCGCAGTGGGCTGCCCACCTCGGCCTCTGACAACTCCCTGGCCCGCACCAGGAGCTTCAGCAACGGCACCAGCGGGAGCGGGGGCAGCCAGCAGGATTCCCCGCGGATCCGGGCCTCCCCCAGCTTCACCTTCGGCAGCCCCAGGCCCCCGGCTGCGGCCACGGCCCCCCCGAGCCCCCCGAGCGGCGGCGGCGCCCCGACCCCGGGCAGAGGTAAGCCGGGCTGGGGACCCCTGGCGCGCCTGCTCCGGCGCCTGGCGAGCTGCTGCGCGGGGCCACGGCCCTGAGGGAGCTCGGAGCCAGCCCGGCCTGGGCTGGGACAGCGTGACAGTGGGTTTGTGTGGAACTGTGAGCGTGAGGGGTTTCATCCCCATGGGGCAGTCCTGAGCAGGGAGACCTGTGGTCCCTCCGGCCCACCCCACAGTCCTGCAGCCCCGTCCGGGCAGGAGCTGCTGCTGCTCCACGGGGATGAGGGGGATCCCAGCCACTGGGGCAGTGGGGAGATACCCCCCCTTAAGTGTGGGGCCTGTGAGGCTTCTGGAGAAGCCAGCACAGAAAACCTCTGCTTGACTTCCTGCCGCTCCCAAAGCATTCCAAAGGCCAGCGGGGACACACCAAAGTGCCTTTCCCCTTCCCAGACACTGGCTGGGCAGCAGTAGGTTGTGGCCTTGGCTGTGGCTGTGGGGAGGGGGGCTGGCAGGGCTGGCATGAGGCACTGGGGGGCTTCCAACACATGGTGAGTCCTCTTGGGTTGATGTACTGCAGTGGAGTGCCAAAACCAGGCGAGGCACTGGCTGTGCCCCCCACGCTGGTGTTCTCGCCGTGGGGCAGGGGTTCAGGGCCGCAGGGGGCAGGCAGTGCCAATCCAGGCCCCTCGGGGGTCCGGTGCCAGCAGGGGAAGCCCCGGAGGGCCCTGCTCCCATCCCCTGCCCCACAGAGCCCGGAGCCGGGGCGGGGCTGCTGGTGTGACTGGGTGTGCCTGAAGCTGTGCTTGTGTCGAGTTCTGCCGTGTCTGTCGTGTTGTCCTCGGGGTTTGCTGCCCAGCCCTCTGTTGTGACTGTGTCTTGTCTGCCATGAGAATGTGGTGGGAGGAAATAAAAGGCTGATGTTCTCATGGGCACGTTGTTCCGTCTGTTCCTTCGGGTCTGCACAGGGATCATGGTCTGGGGATGCTCTGACCCTGTGGCTTTGCCTTCCGAGCCCTGCACTGGCACCCCCCAGCTGTGCCATCCCAGCCTCTGCTTCCCAGGCAGCTGGGAAGGAACCGGGAACGCTCAGAACCTGTGATAGGTTGGGGGCTGGATGGCACGGGGTGAAGATCCTGTTACCCTGGTCTTGTCCCATCCTTCCACTTCCTTCCTAGTTCCCACTCCAGCCTGGCCACACCCCAGGGAGGTCAGTGTGCCAGGTCTCTGCCAGACCCCCAGTGACTCCTCTTGGCTGCTGTTGGCCTTTGCTGTCTGGGGTTGGTCACTGAATTTATGCTGGTTTGGCCCAGGTAAAGTCAGCTGTTGCTTTTCAGTACCTCCCACTGGCACCAGTGGCTTTGGCATATCCTGCCCAGCACAGGCTCCTGCTTGCAGGGTCTCGTTTGCTGCAGGGTCTGTGGCTGTTCACGGCTACCTTGGCTGTTGGGCACCTTGTCCAACCCCCACAGGACACAGCCCTGGCTTCACCCCAGTGGGCAGCACAGCCTCTCTGCCACTTGCTTGCTTCCCCAGTGGGATGGGGAGAGAACTCCTGGGTTGGGATAAAGACAGTTTAACTGGGAGAGCTGAAACTGGGAGCAGAGCTGAGGTGACTCAGGTATTCCTTCAGCATGGCCAACCACAGCTGGGCCCCCAAAGGCCCCCCTTTCTCCCGCCCAGCTTTCCTGGCTGAGCGGGTGGCCCATGATCCAGGACATCCCCTGGTCTGGAGCTGTGTCCCTGCTCCAGAGCTGTGCCCCCCAGGTCCTCATTGCCAGCCAGGCCTGGCCAGCATGGTCACGCCAGTGCCACAGGAGACCAGGCTGGAAACTTGGCTGGAGCCAGGGGCAGTGATTTATGGGACCACCAGGCCTGGCCAGGGTAGAGCCCGTTGCACCAGCAGGGCTGGGATTGAGCTCTGTGCCCATCACATCCTCCCTCCAGCACTGGCCACTGCCAGGATGGCCCTCGGTGTTGAGCTGTGCAGGGGGGCCTGGCCCTGGCAAGGCTGGCAGGGAGGGGGACTCTGTGCCCACTGCTACTGTGGGAATGGTGTCACCAGGCCGTGCCAAGGTGCCCTGTGATGGCTCCGTGCCCCCACCATGGCACACAGCTTGTCACCAACACGGGCTGAGCTCTGTCTCCTCTGTCACACAGGGACCCTGCCTGTGGGCACCCAGGTAATGCCACGCACCAGCCACGGACCGCAGGAGGCCCAGCAAGGTGTGGGAGAGCTCCAGGGCACAGCACTGCTGCAGGTACCGGGGGCACCGCAGGGAGGGGACCCAGGGCTGCCCCACAGCTCTGCTAGCCAGGCCTGGGGGTGCCTGGGGCAACACCTTTGGGGGAATACCTCTGTGGGGCTGCCCCTAGGGCTGAGAGCCCCCCGAGCCGTGGGGCTCTGCCAGGTGTTTCTGCCCCAAGTGCCCTCCCGAAACCGTGTGGACACCCCAGGGGCAGGGGTCCAGCTCTGTGCGACCCCCGCAGCCCCAGGGAGCTCCTGTAGGGCTGGGGACAAAGACCCCTCCTGGCACCAACCCTCTTCTCCCCTGTGCCCCGCTCCTGCAGGTGCTCCCGATGAAGCTGAACGCCCGGAGAGCCCCGGAGTGGCCTGGGTAGGTGCTGTGGGTGGTGTCACCCCAGAGCCCATGCCGACGGGGGGGTGGTGGGAGCCCTGAGCGAAGCCCCCGCCAGGTGGGGGGGCTGGGACCCCGACACCCTCAGGCCTGGGGCTGTCGGTGCACAAGGGCCCGCGGGAGCCCCGTGCCCTGCTGACGTCGGTCTCTGTCCCACAGGGCTCTGCCCGGAGGCCCCCGTGCCCCCCGGGGTGGTGCTGAGCGCCGAGGGACCCTTCCCGTGCCGGGGCAGGGGCCCGCGGCCCCAGGTACGGCCCCGCGGCTCCGGGGGGCTGTGGCGCAGCCCGGGGGCCCCTGGCCCTGCTCGGCCCCGTGCCGGCCGCACTCGGGCAAGGGCTGCGGCGCTGGAGAGGGGGCTGCGGCCCCCCCGGCCCCGCCGTGCCCCACCGCGGCCCCTGCCCACCGGCCCCCCCTGGCCCAGCTCCTGCCGGCAGCTCCTCTCCTGCTGCGCTGAGCCCCAGGCCGGGGGCTCCCCTCGCACCCGCCCCGGCCCTCCCCGCGGGCCTGGCGGAGGGGTCCGGGGCTTTTACGACGTCACACTGTTTAGTCTTGTATCATCGTGTTTCCTTTAAAACTGGTTTGGAATAAGCTCGGCCTCGCGCCTCTCGCGGCCCCGCGCCCAGCGCGGCCGGGGCATCGCGTGCGGCCCGGAGGGACGGAGGGCGGGCGGGGAGCGCTGCCGGGGCTTTCGGGGGTCCCCTCACTCCTGCTTCTTGGGGTTGTTCACGGCCACGTAGTGGTACAGCACGACGAGGAGGAAGAGCGAGACGCCCAGCATGTTGGCGAAAATGGCGAGCTGCACGTCCGTGATCATCCTGCGGGGGGACACACGCTGGCACCGTGCAGGGACCCCCCCGCTACGGGCCCCTCGCCCCCCGCAGTCGGTCCTTCCCCCCCGAGCACACCCGCGGTCCCTGTCCCCTCCCGGTCCCCCCCGGTGTCCCCCCCGCTCACGTTCCGGCCCCGCCGCTCCGACACGTCTCCCCGCGCCGCGCGTCACTTCCGGCCGCGGGGCACGGCGGGAGGGGCGTGGCCTGGCCGTGAAGTCACTCCTATCTGGTGCTGTGACGTCACAGTACCCGAGTGCGCGGTGACGTCACTGCCTGCCCCAGGCGGGGCGGGGCTCTTGGCGGAGGCGGGGCCTTTACCTCTGGCCCCGCCCCCCGGGCGCTCCCCGCCCCCTGGCGGCCGCGGCGGCTCCTTCTCCATACAAGGCGCGGCGCGAGGCGGGGGGCGGGGCCACGGCGGGGGGCGGGGCGGGGAGCCCCGGGGCGGCCGCGGCTAATTAGCGCTAATGACACTAATGACAGCTCATTACGGCTGATGACAGCGGGCAGGGCCGCGGGGCTGGGGTGGGACGGGCTGTACTGGGCTGTGCTGGGACGTACTGGGATGTGCTGAGCTGTACTGGGGTATACTGGGAGGTAGTGAGGGATACTGGGCGGGGGTATACTGTGGTGTGCTAGGAGTCTTTCCGCTGTGCCTTTTGTAACCGGACCTGTCTGTCTCGCATTGGCCTTTTTAGCCCCCAGCGCGCTTGTAGCAAATGTGGGTAGAGCCCTTCCCAGATCCTCGTTCGCGAAGCCGAGCCATGATGATGATGAGGACGTACTGGGATGTGGTGGGGTGTACCGGGGTGTATTGGGATGTATCGAGGTGTACTGAGGTGTACTGGGGCATACTGGGCTGGGTGCAGGATGGGCCGCGGCCGGGGAGTCCCAGCAGTGAGTCCCCCCGGGGTCCTGCCACCACCCTGGTCCCCATCGCTGAGCCCCCTGGCTGTGCTGGGGCAGAGCGGGACCCCCACTGACTGTCCCTGCTCGGCCGTAAGTCCCCGGCACTGGCTGGAGTACCCTGGGACGCGGCAGGGCCTCGGCCCCCCACAGCCCTGCAGGACCCCCACTGCCCCCACGGCCTCTGAGGGCACAGAGAAGGTGACACCGTCCCCTTGGGGACAGCCCATTGCTGGGTCCTGGCCAAGCCCGGCCCCGTGTCCCCCACCCCCGCGTCCCTCTTCCCCGTGTCCCCTTCCCCGTCCCCTCCCCCCTCCAGCTGCCGCCAGCTGTTTGTGCTTAACCCACGCTCGCAGCTCCCCGAGGGCGGGGGGTTCCCGCGCCCTGACGTCACCGTGGGGTCGGAGCCAGGGCGTGATGTCACCGGGAGGCCGTGACGTCACCGCGCGGTCCGGGGAAGCCATGGCGTCACCGCAGGCCCAGGACCGCGGTGGCCCTGGGTGGCCGCGGTGTCCCCGCCGGCTGCTCCAGTGCCCCCGGTGTCCTCAGCGCGGTGTCAGGGTCGGGCTGGGGGCGCGGGGCAGCGCCTGGCTCGGCACCGGCACCGGGACGTGTAACCTGGCACGGGGACACGGGGACACGGGGACACGGGGACACAGAGACACGGGGACACAGGGACGTGGCAGTGCTGGATGCGGTGCCGGGACCTGCCGGCTGTGCCCGGGGCAGAGGCGCGGGGCGGGGGCACCGGCGGCCGGGTAGACGCGGGCACCGTGCGAGGCGGTGCCGGTGCCGGTGGCGGTGGCGGTGGCAGTGCTGGTGGCGGTACCGCAGCGGTAGCCCCGCCGCCCCGCTGGCCGCCCGCGCCCTGGCCCCCTGCCCGGCCCCTCTGGCTTCCCCGGCCCGGCCTAACGAGGAGCAGATGTGGCGGCGGCGGGGCCGGCGGGGCCGCGGTGCCCGGCGCGGCCGCGGCGGGGGCGGCGGTGGGCAGGAAGCGGGGGGCCCCGGGGACCCCGCCGGCGGGCAGCGGCAGCGGGGCGGCCCTGGCGGCGAGGGGCTGGCCGAGGGGCGGCCGGGGGGAGGGCAGAGCCGAGCCGTGCCGAGCCGTGCCGAGCCGAGCCGCCCAGAGCCGCGGAGCCGCGACGGGACACCCTATGCGCTCCTGAGCCGCGCCGGACCGGGCTGACCGAGCCGAGCGGAGCCGCCCCAGCCCAGCATGGCCCCCTGGCTCTGGCCGTGCCTCCTGGCCGCACAGGCCCTGGCCGCCAACTTTCCCCCCCGGTACAGCCTCTACACCGGCGGGGCCGCCCCGCTCGCCCCCGGCGCGGCCGCGGCCCACAGCGGTGCCCGGGCCGCCGGCCGGCACAGGTAGGAGCCGAGAGCACCGGGACGCACCGGGGGGACACGGGCGGCAGCGGGGGCACGGGGGCAGCCCCCACTCCGACGCCGCGGGGACCCCGGCATCGGCCGGGCACCGGCACGTGCCACGTCCAGCCCGGGGGGCGGCGGGAGCGGCCGTGCCGGGGGCCGGGTCAGCGCTGGGGCTCCCCTGACTGGGGGGTCAGCCCCGGCCCCGCGGCGGGTGGGCAGTGGGCGCACGTGGAGGGCGGGGGCCGGGAGCCGGTGCCGCCGCGCGGGGATCCCGCGCTGGTCCCGCCTCGGCATCCACGCGGGGGTCAGCGCTGCCGGGGAGAGGGAGAGGGGCCCGGACCCACCCCATCGCCATCCCCGTCCCAGCCCGTGCCGTGGGCAGCGCGGGGCGGTCGTGGGGCAGCCCGTGCCTGCGGGTCGGGGCGCTGGCGGGGCACAGGGCTGGGGGCGGCCCCGCGCTGGGTTGGGGTCACACACCGCGGCCACATCGGCGCCACAGCAGCGCGGCCGCAGGACTGGGTCTGCCCCGGCCCCACGGCGGCCCCGGCGGGTGGCAGGACGTGGCCCCAACCTGGCGTGCCTGGGGAGGGGGGCCATGGGTCGGGCACCCCCAACTCCCTGGCGGGGCACGGATACGGCTGAGCCTTTACTTGCGGCTTTGGGGGCTCAGCGGGGGCTTCCCACGGGTCGGCGGGTGCAGCGCCCCATCCCCGTGGCTCGCGGGTACGGGGCTGTCCCCACGTCCTGCCCTTTCGGGGGGGCTCCGGTCCCGTTCCACTCCTGGGATGGGGACAGCCCCGGGGCGGGGCGGTGGGACCCCAGGGCAGCCGGGGGGTCCCAGGGCCCCGCGGGTGCGGGGCTGGGAAGTGAAGGGGGGAGGCGAGGGGGGGCCGTCGGTCGGCGCAGGAATTCCCGGCGGCCCCCGGGGAGGAGCTGGAATCCAGCCGGGGCCTGAGGGGAACCAGCCGGGCTGACGGGAACCGGCCGCCGCACCGGGGCCCCGCGGTGGGGTCCCAGGGCCGGGGACCGCTCCCCGGGGGACCGCTGGGGGACGGGTCAGGGGGGCCGGGCTGGGCCCCGGGCTCGGACCATATAAGGCTGCGACGGGGACAGGCTGGAGCCCCACGCCGTGGGGCTGGGGTCCCTGCAACCTGTGGGGCTGGGCTGGGCTGGGGTCCTGCACCTCAGGCAGGGATCCCCACAGTCTGTGGCTGGGTTGGAGTCCCGGTGTGTGGCTGCCCCAATGCTCCTGCCCCACTGGCACAGAGGGGACAGGAGACACAAGGGCAGTGATGGGGAGGATGTAGGATGCCCGTGCCAGGCAGCATGGGAGCCACAGCACGATGTGATGGGGTGTCAGCACCCCACTCCTGGCAGAGCCCCCATCCCCACAGGGCTCCCAGGGGCTGCCCCGTGGTCAGGTGCTGCAGCTGCTCCTGTGAGGTTGCCGGGCAGGGAAGAGGGGCTGCAGGAGGGCAGGATCCGGCCCATTAACCCGCCGCTCTGGGCTGTGACGGTGCTACCGGTGGGGCTGGTTGGGCGAGCACAGGAGCGTGTCGGGGGATCCGGGGTGTGCCCAGGGGGTCAGGTTGTGCCGGGGGGCCAGCATGTGCCAGGAATCCCGTGTGTGCCCGGGGATCTGGTGTGTGCCCAGTGGAACCAGTCTTTGCTGGGGAAGCCAGTGTGTGCCAGGGGGGTCGGTGTGTGCCAGGGGATGCCTGGTGCAGGGGGTGATGCTGGGTCTCTGACGGGGCAGTGCCCGGTGCCTGCTCTGTGCCAGGACGATGTCTGGCTGTGTGCCAGGATGATACCAGGTCTGGTCTGGGACTGTGCCAGGTGCGTGCCGGGACAATGCCTGGTGTGTGCTGGGATGATGCCAGGTCCATGCTGGTGCCTGCTCTGTGCCGGGACAACGCCGGGTCTGTGCTGGGATGACGCCCGGTGTGTGCCGGGACCATGCCAGGTCTATCCCTGAACAATGCCCCGTGTGTGCCAGGACGATGCCTGGTGCCGGCACGTTCCAGGTGTGTGCCCTGACCCCTTCCCTCCGGCAGGAACTGGTGTGCCTACGTGGTGACGCGCAGTGTGAGCTGTGTGGTGGAGGACGGTGTCGAGAGCTTCATCAAGCCGGACTATCAGCCCTGCCCCTGGGGGCAGCTCCAGTGCCCCCGGGTCCTGGCGTGAGTGGGGCCGGGATGGGGCTGAGGGTCTCCAGGGGGACTCTGGGGGGCCAGCGCAGAGCCAGGGCTGACCGCGGCTGTGCTGCCGCCGCTGGTGTTTACCCGCCCCGGGGTCGTGTTTACCTTTGCGCAAGAGCCAGTGACCTCAAGTGGTGCCGGGGGTGACCGGCCTCTGTCCCCCTGGCCAAGCAGAGCCAGGACCCTGGCACACCGTGCAGCTCTTCGGGCCAGTGATGGGGTGATACGGGCGTTGGGGTGATGCCGGGGACAGGGTGATGCTGGTGACGGGGTGACAAAGCCGGACAGGGGCAGGGGCAGCCCCCCGGCCGCCGGTTGTTGAGCAAGACGCAGGCGCCGCTGGGTCAAACCGCAGCCTGTGCTGGGTTTGGCTCCCTGGGGAAGCCCCGCACCCCTCCCAGGACCCCCCAAACTCCCTGTCCCCTCCACTCACAGGTACCGCAGCTTCCTGCGGCCCCGCTACAAGGTGGCCCAGCGGACGGTGTCGGAGCTGGCCTGGCGCTGCTGCCAGGGATACTCGGGCCCGGACTGCACCGAGGGACCCGCGCCAGCGTCCCCCCAGCCCACCGGCCGCCCCCCGGCCCGGCCCGGCCGCCCCACGCTCTCCGGCTTCGGCAACACCCTCAGCGGCCTGGGGGGTGAAGGTAGTGCTGGGGCAGGGGGAGGCGGCGGTGGAGGGACACGGTGGCAGGGGATGCAGTGGCAGGGGGATGGATGTGACAGCCTGATCTGGCGGTGCGTGGCAGGCGGCGGGGACGCGGAGAAGATGCGGCGACTGGAGGAGCAGGTGCGGCAGCTGAGCGAGCAGGTGGAGGAGCTGCGGGCCGGGCAGGAGCCGCCGCCCCGGGGGGCGGAGGGGCACCCCGGGGGCGAGCAGCCGGCCGACGCGGCCGCCCCCGCCGAGGTCCGGGAGGCGCTCAGCCACGTCCAGAAGCGGCTGGAGGAGCTGGAGACCCGCCTGCGCCGCACCGAGGGCGGCCGGGACGGCCCGGGGGCGCCGGGGGGCCCGGGGACCGCGTCACTGCTCGACCTGGAGCGGCGGCTGCAGGAGCTGTGCGCTGCCTGCACGATCGGCACCGAGGGGCTGCGGCGGCAGGCGGCCGAGGACCGGGACCGCATGCGGGCGCTGGAGAAGCTGGTGGGCTCGGTGGACAAGCGCAACCGGGATGCGGTGGAGTCGGTGCAGCGGCACATCAGCAGCCTGAGCAGCCGCCTGGCCCCTGTCCCCCCTGCCCCGCCACCCCCGGACGTGCTCCGGCGCCTGGCGGAGCTGGAGCGGCGGCTGGAAGGGCTGCCGGTGCCGGCGGCGGGGCCGGGGCAGGGGCCAGTGCTGGCGCGGCGGCTGACGGAGCTGGAGGGGCGGCTGAACGCCTCCCGCGCCGGCCCGTGGCCCTCCGAGCCCGAGGGGCGACCGGGGGGGCTGCCGGGGCGCCTGGCCAACCTCAGCCGAGCGGTGGAGGGGCTGGCGGCCAGCGGGGCTCAGCGCGGAGCCCGCCTGGACGAGCTGGAGGGGCTGCTGGCCCGCTGCGGCCACCCCTGCCCAGGGCAGGACGGGCACGACGGGGCGCTCGGCCCCCACCTCCGGCAGCCGCAGGACACCGAGGGGCTCCGTGGGGACGGGCTGGCCGGGACCCTGGGGGGGCTGCTGGGGGCACAGGGAGAGGCGCTGGTCGAGGAGCTGGAGGAGCTCCGCAACCGGACGGGGCGGCTGGAGGCAGCGCTGGAGAGGCTGAGCGGTGACCCCTGCGCCCGGCCCTGTGCCCCGCTGCCCCCCCGGGAGCCAGAGCAGCTCCAGCCCGGCCCCACGGAGCCAGGGGAGCTGGAGGCACCACTGGAGGGGTTCGGCGTCTTCGGGGGCACGTCGCCCTCGGAGCTGCGGGAGCTGCGGGGGGAGCTGGCGGCAGCGCTGCGGGCCCTGAGCGGCCTCAACGCCACGGTGGAGGGGCTGCAGGACGCGCTGGATCAGCAGGACGCCCGGCAGCGCCAGCTGGGCTCCATCACCGACCGCGTGGTGGCCGAGCTGGACCAGGCGGCGGCGGCGGCGGCGGCGCGACAGGCCGAGAGCGAGGAGCGGCTGGAGGCTCTGGCGCGGGAGCTGGCGCGGGCCGGGGGCTGCCCGGCGGGGCTGGAGCCGCGCGTGGCCAAGCTGGAGGGGGTCTGCGAGCAGCTGGAGGCGGTGGCCGGGGGGCTGCGGGGCGTCCGTGAGGGGCTGGGCCGGCACGTGGCCGGGCTGTGGGGGGCCGTGCGGGACCTGAACGCCACGGCCCGCGCCCAGGCCGCGCTGCTGGAGAAGGCGCTGGAGCTGCCGCCCCGGCTCGGCGCCCTCAACGCCAGCCTGGGCCACCTGCGCGGGGAGCTGAACCGGCTGGCACAGCTGGAGCGCCACGGTGTGTGAGCACGGGGACACGGGGACACGGGGACACACGGGGCTGTGGGGCTGTGGGGACGTGGGAGGATGTGCGGCACTGTGGGGGACACGGGGCTGTGGGGACACAGTGGGCCTGAGGGGCTGCAGGGATGGGGGCACACGGGGCATCACGGGCACTGCAGGGGGACAGGGTATCCCGGGACTGTGGGGACATGGGGGGCCATGGGGCTTCGGGGGGGGCACACAGCTGCGGGAACGGCGGTGGAGGTGTGGGGACACAGGGATGTGGGAATGTGGAGTCACCAGGGAACGTGATAGTGGGGCGTGGGGACACAAGACCATAGAAGGATCCAGGCCATGGGGCTGCACTGTGTGGGGACAAGGGGACGCCAGTCATGGGAACATGGGGTTATCACACCTGGGACACCAGCCATGGGTCTGTGGGGTGAGGGAAAAGGCTATGGGGCCAGGGTGGCTCTAACCCTCTCTTGTCTCCAGGCCCCCCTGGCCCCCCTGGACCTGCTGGACCTGCGGGCGAGACAGGCCCTCGCGGCCCACCTGGGCCTCCTGGAAAGGATGGAGAGCAGGGTTCCGTGGGCCCCCCTGGTAAGGATGAGCCTCCTTCGTGTGCCCTGATGCACCAGTGGGGCAGTGCTGGCATGGCTGGACCCTGTGCCCCGGGGTCCTACCCCAAGCCAGTCCTACAGCCCCTCCTCATCTTTTCCCTCAGGGCTGCCCGGAGAGAGAGGTAGGGCTGGGGCTGGGGGCTTAGGGTGCAGGGGGGTGTGGGGGGCTGGGGGGAGAGGACATGGGGCTGGGGGCTCGGGGCAGATGTGGGGAGCTGGGTGGGACTGGAAAGGGAGCAGGGGGTGTCTGGGTTGGCATGGGGGAGCACAGGGCACTGGGAAGCTGGGGGGCAGAGGGGCTGGGGTGCAGGGGGGCACATGGTCAAGGGGTCGCATGGACACGGTGAAGGGGGAGTGGGGGCTGCATCTGCTGGGCTGGGGGGCAGAGGGTGCTGGGAGGGGGATAGAGGGTACAGGGTGGCAGTGGGTTCCCGGGGGCAGGGGCACAGGAGTGCCCTGTCCTGACACGGTGCCCAGGCGAGGTCGGGGAGCCGGGCTCGGTGCCCCGCGTCGCCTTCTCGGCCGCCCTGAGCACCCAGCGCACGGAGCCGGGCACCGTCCTCTTCGACCAGGTGCTGCTCAACGACGGCGGCTCCTACGACCCCGAGACAGGTGAGAGCCCACGGCACGGCCGGGCGGGGACACGGGGGTTGTGGGGCGGTTTTGGGGTGATGGAGGTTACGGTGGGGGCTCTGGCGTGTGAGGGGCTGCACGGTCACAGGGGGATGTGATGCCAGGCGTGATGGTGGCTGGGAGCTCTGGGGGGTGCTGTGCCCGTCCCAGGGCGTGCCGCTGGCCGTGGGGTGCTGCAGGGGATCCGAGGGTGCAGAGCCCGCTCTGGGGGCCCCGGGGGTTCCTGGGGGTCGCTGATCCCCTCCTCCTGCCGCAGGCACGTTCACGGCACCGGTGCCCGGGCGGTACCTGGTGAGCGCGGTGCTGACGGGGCACCGGGGCGAGGGGCTGGAGGCCGTCCTGTCCCGCTCCGGCCACGGCATCGCCCGCCTGGACTCGGCCGGATTCCAGCCCGAGGGGCTGGAGAAGGGGCCGGTGGCCGCGCAGGCCCCCAGCCCCGGTGCCCTCGGTGTCTTCAGCCTCCTGCTGCCGCTGGCGGCCGGCGAGACCCTGTGCGTGGAGCTGGTGTCGGGGCGCTTGGCCCACGCGCCCGACGAGCCCCTCACCACCTTCAGCGCCGCCCTGCTCTACGACGCCGAGGAGCCCTAGAGCCGCCGGGCCCCCGGCGGGGGCACAGCCGGGCCGGGGGGTCCCCACACCCCGACGGGACCCCCCCCACCCGCCCCCTTATTTATCAGCACCCCTCAGCCCTCGCTGCCCCACCGTCACACGGCCCCGCCCCACACCACCCGCCCCGGCCCCCCACGCCGCCCCCCGGCCCCCCACTGCCCCCAATAAAGACGCGGCACCGGGTTTTGTACCCGCGGCTCCGGCTCCGTCCCTCGGCCCGAGGGGGCGGTGTGGGGAGGGGGCTGGTCCCTGCCGGGGGTCACCGTGATCCCCCCTGCCCTGGGGCACAACCTCCCTCCACGGCCCCGGCAGGGCTGTCCCTGTGCCCAGAGGGAAGGGGGTTCCTGGCTGTTCTGGTCACGGTGTGACTGGGATGGGGTCGGGTTCTGACGGGACTGGTGGGTGTCAGCAGCACCTTCCAGGCCTTGGAGCCGTGTCCTGGGGCTGGGGCACCCTCTGGTGCACCCCTGAGCCCGGGTGGTGGCTGTGCTGGCGGGAGGTTGGAGCTGGTGGTACCTGTCTTGGGGGGCCCTACAGTTCCACCTGCTGTTTAATCCACCCCTGGTGGGGGTTTCACCCCCTGCCGTGGGGGCTGCTGTGGGGTACCCTGTTCCTCCATGTCATGGCTATTCCCTGGCCTGTCCTGCCAGGGCATCAGGGGTACCGTGCCCACCACTGTGCCCTTGGAAGGGGCAGGATGGTGGTGGTGGGAGGTGGTGGTGTCCCAGGAAGAACAGGCACCAGGTTGGGTGTGTTTGGGGGTGTTGATGGTCAAACAGGCTCCAGGTCAGGTCTGGGGCACTGGCACTTCCTTAGAGCTTTAAGTGTTTGTGCTCGTGGGTCCCGGGCAGAGGATTTGGAGGGGAAACATCAGGATTTGAGGACGGGGGGGGGGACAGGGGGTGTCCAACCCCAGTTTGTGCCCCTGCTGTTGATGGGTTTAATTAATGGTGAGGTTGGGACTGAGCCTTTTGCCCTCGGGTGCTCTTGGCATCTTCAGTGCCATCAGCAGGTGAGCTCCAGGGACATTGTCTGCCTCTGTCTGGTAACTGGAGGGGTCTTTAGCAGTTCACTGGAGAGGGTTGGTGTGTGGCTGTTCTGTTAATGCAGCTCCAGTGTTGGTGATGTGAAAAAACATCATCTATCCCAGAAAGCTCATCTCATTCCACCCCCTGCCACGGGCAGTGACACCTTCCACCAGCCCAGGTTGCTCCAAGCCCCATCCAACCTGGCCTTGGACACTTCCAGGGATCCAGGGGCAGCCACAGCTTCTCTGGGAATTCCATTCCAGCCCCTCCCCACCCTCACAGGGAGGAATTTCTCCCCAGTATCCCACCCAGATCTCCCCTTCCCCAGTGGGAAGCCATTCCCCCTTGTCCTGTCCCTCCATGCCTTGTCCCCAGTCCCTCTCCAGCTCTCCTGGAGCCCCTTTAGGCTCTGGAAGGGGCTCTCCCTTCTCTCTGGATCCTTCTCTTCTCCAGCTGAGCAGCCCCAGCTCTCCCAGCCTGGCTCTGGAGCAGAGGAGAGCAGATTCTTAGGGAAATCGTTTCTCTGAGATGCATTCCCGCTGTCGGCAGGAGGTGGAGATCCAGAGCCATGACAGTAGTTCTTGGGGAGGAGGGAATTGAAAACTGAGAAGGGCTCAGTCTTTCTGTGTTCTCCCTCGCTGCAGGGTTTAGGGACTCCCCTTCCCATCCCAGTTCTGAGAAACAGCCAAAAGGCCTGGCAGGATATTTCCAGAGGCCCAGGACACACATTAACACTGATGGTCCTGGGCCAGTGGACAACTGGTGTGACTGGGAAGGGATACAAGAGAAATTAGACAAAACCCAAAGATCACAGAAAGATAAAAAGGGAAAAGGTGTCATCAGTCATGCACTGGGATTGTGCTTAAAGGCTCTATGGCAATGGAGAGAACAAATGATAAAAGAAACTAGTAATCTGAGAGATGAAATAAAAGAAAGAAAACCTGTAGAACTGTCTTTACAGTATCAAAATGGCCGATTAAAACAACAGTTAAAAGAGTTCAATGAAAAGAAAAAACCTTGGAAGAAAAATTAGAATGGACATTATTAAAAGCCCCCAATCCTCTGGATGTTAGTAAAATAGGAATATTAATAGTATCACCTGGGAACTGGGATGGTGATATTTGGGAAAGCCCTGATGAAAATGCTGATGAGTGAGAATGGGACTCTGATGACACAATTGAACCCCCACCTCCTGCAGAGGAAGAGGTTCCAGAGTGAAAAATGAGACCCACAATTAAGACCAAAGTGTCTGAAGGACCTCAGGGAGGTCAGAGGAAGAACACGGTCAGAACCACTCCCTGGGACCCCCTGCAACTGGCAAACCTACAGGAAAAATATGGATGAAACCCAGGTGAGTCAGAGACTGAGTATTTGTGGAGTGTGAGCCTTTCGGGGAGCCAGGATGTTGCTGTAGGGAACTGAGAGTGCTGCACTCCGGGGGCCAGGAGTGCCATTAAATCTGGGACCTGAGCCTGCCAACCCACCCCATTCCATAACCAGCAGGGCTGCGTGTTGGGCATGAGGAACAAATGTTCTGGGAAGAGGAGAAGCAGCTCCACACCCACAGGGTCACCTCAGGAAATCTCCCCCACGGGCCCAGGGCAGCTTTGCCTCCAGGCAGTGCCAGCACAGGCACCCCAACCTCGCAGGGCTGGACCCTGAGGTGTTGAGATCTCTCTTGAGAGGAGAGCCAACAATGTTAGAAACATACTCAGTGGGGTGAGGAGATGGAATCAGCAGAGATGTGATGCATAATGAACCTTCTCAGGACCCACAGGCCCTGAGGTGACCGATCCCCACGGGGGCAGAACTCTTCCATGATGAGGTAAAACCATGCAAGGGAAATGGGCTGGGAAAACCATCCCAGAGAGCAAACTCGGGCTGTTGAGAGGAGCGCAAAAACTGCAACGGGGAGACCTTCTGAGTTCAAACATAGCCCACCCAAGAGAAAAGAAAGATCCAAACCCCCTTCTCGCTCAGGGGAACAGCAAAAGGAGTGTGGAGGACACAGTGACCTCAGGTGGTCCCAGTGCAGCTCTCAGGGGACACCCCAGTGCAGTGACAGCAAACTTAGTCAAAGTACAGCAAGGGGGAAACAAGAATAACAAAAAACCTCCTCAGGAAAAACACACCTTTTGAGAAAACAGAGACACAAAAGGGAAAACCCACCGAGTGCTGGGTGAACTTTGGGCCTCCTCACCCAGACCTATCAATGGTCTGATAAGGATGGGCCCCATATCTGCTTCCAGGGGGACCTGAACAGCAACCTCTGAATTTTCTGATTGATGCGGGAGCCCAAATATCTCTGATCACCCCCACAGATGCTGCAAAATTAAACTGAAGTTTTAAGAGAAAAAGGGTCTCTCTAACAGGATTCAAGGGACAGAGTATTGTCTGTTATACTGCCAGAGTCTGTTCAAGGTTATCTGGGGGAAAATGAATGACCTGACACACCTTTGCAATTTCAGATCACGAAGAAAACATTTTAGGACATGATGTCCTTAAAGGAAAAGTTTGGCAATTGCCCAACGAGAATGTTTGGTCATTTGGGCCCACCAAACACCCCATATAGTAAATTTTCTGGGAAAAAAATAGGAAAATTAATCTATTTAAAATGTCTGCAGTTTGACCTGCTTCTGCTGTGACCAGTATCAAACAGTACCCTGTTCCTCCTGCAACCAAAGAAAGGATAGTTCCAGATGTAAGAGACATGTTCTCCATGGTTCCACTGCAGGAAGAAGATAAATTTACATTTCCTTGAAAGGAATAAAACAGCCCTTTAATCGCCTGCCCCACGGGGATCAGCATTCACCCAAAATGGCACACGAGGCTTTACCTGAACTCCTTCAACAGGGAGAAATCCTGGGAGGGGCACAAACCTATGGATGCATTGATAATGCATTGATAGGGGGTGAGGGGGAAAGTGCAGCAGGAAAAACAGCACCGGATATATGGAATAAATTAAATGAGGAGGGGGTAGAAGTGCCCTCTGCCAAATGCCAAGGACCCTCTGAAGAGGTGAAATTCCTGGGAACCTGCTGGGTTGCAGGTCAGGCTGCAGTCCCAGCTGAAACCATTACAAGATTAGATGCTAAACCCACTCCTGCTACCAAAAAGGAACTTCAAAAGATCGTGGGTGCTTTAGGATGCTGGAGAAATAATTTTCCTGGATTTTCTATAGTAGCAAGACCCTTGTATGCATTAATGAGGAAAAAACAGACCTGGGAGTGCCTTGATAGACACAGACAGGCTTTGCAAACACTGATAGAAGAGCTAAAAATATATCAGTCACTTGGGCCAGTTCACCCCAGTGATCCTGTGAGAGTTGAATGGGGTTTTGCTGAACATGATACTTACTGTAATATGTTCCAGAAAGGCCCACATGGACCCAAACAACCATTAGGGTTCAACTCCACAGCATTAAAAGACACTGAAAAAAGATGAACTGACTGGGAAAGGAGATTATTATCTCTGACTCAAGCTCTTCAATAAGGAGAAAAAATTCCCCAGCACCAATCTGTGCAAATCCAAGGCCCTTCTAACCCATTAGCCAGGATTAGGAAGGGCAGTGCTGCCCCAGAGGGGATTGCACAGAGACCAGCAGCACACAGATGGTGTGCCTGTGCCTCAGGAGTCAGGGGTCAAATGGACACAACTGAGGGGCTGACAAAACCTTCCAAATCACAAATAGCTGTGACCCCAGACACGCTGGCTCTGCCCCAGAGTCCTCTGCTTGGTGCTCCTGCACTTACATCAGACTGAAGTTAAAGGTGTTTTCCTGATGCCTCAGCCAATGGCAAGTGGAAGCACAGAGCAGTTGCTCAACACTCAGACAGGAAGGGAAGCAGCAGAAGGAAGAATGGGAAGTGCACAGGTGGGGAAATGGAAAGCTGCACTGCTGGCAGTAAAAAACAGAGACAATGTGTGTTGGTTCCTGTGCAGCCTGGGCTGGTGCCACAGTGGTTGTGTCGGGGAAGCATTGGGTTGGCAAGGGAGTGGAAAGGAGGCTCAGCAGAAGGGATTTTGGATGTGGTGGTTGTTACAGGCTCAGTCCCCACCAATCCACACAGACGGGTCAAAGCTCATGCCCAGGATAAAGCCTCACAGACTGATTGGAACAACCAGGTGGATCAGATGGCAAACATTAAAAATTGATTAACTGGAAGATCCTGAGCACTGGCACCAATTGGGGGAGGCCACACTGTAAATTAGGGCAAACTGGACAGGAAGCTTTATTTTTTGCAGCACAGATTGGAGGCTGGCTACCCACCAGAAAGATGTGCAAAGGCACTCCCACACAATGTCCCCAGTGCCAATTAAGGCTGGGGCAAAATCACCCAGACTTGGCACTACCTTGGCAAATCAAACATAACAAGACACTCTGGTCCACTGGGCAAATTGGTTATATTGTCCCTCTGGGGCCATCCAGTGGCTGTGGGGACACACTGACAGGTGTGGGGGTCTCTGGGCTGTCACTGCCACGGGGCTGATGCCAAAGCTGCTATTTCGGGACTCGGTAACTGGTGTTCCAGTCTCCCTGTCCCAGACTGCACGAGGTGACAATGGATCACAATTCAGCAGCGTGATGGCACAAGGCTGGGCCAAAAGGGGAGCAGCAAACGGGTTTTCCATGCACCTTGTAACTCCCAAGCAAACAGGGTGGTGGAACTGGGAATGGTTTGGTGAAAGGCTCCCTCAGGCCACACCAACCCGAGCGGGACAAAAGGTTCCCCTCTGTGTTGTATCAGATAAATAACCCTCATGGAGCAATGGAGTTTAACTGTTTAACTGTTCAACCAGCTCTCCTGGGCCCCTGCCCCTGGATCAGCTCCAAAAGGTACCATGGAAGCCTTTCAGGACAACCTGCAGGGCCTGTGGGAATGGACACTGCCCTGGCTAAACAGCTGTTGGACATCCTGGGCCACACAAACTGGTACAACAATGGAAAGGACACCCAAAAAATGCTAATCACTGTCCATGGTGAGCTGATAAAAACACACCATGGCCTGGAGCGAGTGACAAGGGCTGGAGAACAGATGGGAAGTGGGATTGACTCCTTTGGACCGTCCTCAGCTGCACATGATGTTACACCCTGTTGCTATAATGTCGTTGTTAATCAGAATGTGGTTTTTATTAATAATCACTGCACATATGAGTGTGATACCTAATCCAGCAAATGAGGATACTAACCACTCCAGGAATACATAAATTGAAATAATAACAGTGTTTCTTGCCAGAATCAATAGCTAATTCTATATTAGGCTCTGTTTAATGTTGCTAACTAAATTGTAACTGATTTTTGTAATAATTTTGTATGTAAAAGGGAAATGTATGATTATGACAGCTAACACCCTCAAGGCTGAGCCAAAGAGATTTGTCCAATTATATTGGTCTGGGCGAGTAACATCAATCTCTATGTAATAATTGTTTTCTTTTTGCTAGCTTTAATGTAATTGCTTTACTACAATATCAATATTACATTAAATAATATAGTATAATAAAATAATTAAACAATTTAATATAATATTAATATAATATTAATATTATATTAATATAATATTAATATTATATTAATATAATATTAATATAATATTAATATAATATTAATATATTTTATATATTTTATATAATTTAATATAATCACTTTGATATAGTACACTGTACTGTATGAGCAGTTCTAGCTTCTATACTGTGTAGTAAATAATTCTGTTTAAGATCTTTTTGTCTAATAATTTATCATAATAAATAATTTATTTTTATGTAAATATGTCTGACTTGCCATCATTAATCCTGCAGGACAAGGTTGTACAAAGGTTCATTCACAGCTCTGCAAATGTGTTTGTTGAGGGGGTGTGTTCACATCCTTCAAAGGCTCTAAACCAAAGTTCTCTCATGGTTACATCCACACAGAGTTGGAATAATTTTATAGGCAATGCTCCTGTCCCTGGGAGCTCGGTGGGTAATTCTGTACCCTGTGAAAAATTAACCTTTAGCACATATGGTGCTTCTTAATGATCCAATTGTCTCAGTGGGTGAGAAATGGGACCAAAAGGGACAAGGACAAGGAGCCCTCAGTCAGATTTTGGAATTCGATGCATCCCTGGGCTGGGAAGGGGGACTCATCCATTTCCCGTGCAACATTTCCTTTTTGTTTAAAAATTCAGCCACATCATAACAGATACAAAGCCTTCCGAGGCAGAACATGGAAGGTTAATACATATTTGTACCATCTCAAACAGTATAAATCCTTGTATCGACTCCCAGGCTAAATTTAGCTGAATTCCCTGATTCCCAATTCCTTGAGACAAAGTTTTGCCTCCATAAGATAAAAGCAAAAGCTTTACCCACACCATTCTTCCTTTTTTTTCTTTTTTTTTCCCAGCAAAAAGACAAAATAAACCTAGCAAAAATCAAACTAAGAATACATAAAGTGGTCTGTCTTACAAAATCCGACTGATATTTGATCCTCAACAAGGTGATATTAAAAACACAAAAAAAGGCACAAAAATTAATAAACTGATAATACAGGCAATTATGGGGGCAGTTAAAGGTTTCATCAGTTCCACACAGCTCGACATCATCTGTTAGGAGGTTCCTGTTAAACAAAAAGTGAAAGTTTTGCCTGCTAGAGGACAATTATTAAAAAGAAGGAACAATCCATCAATGCTGGTTTGGTGCCACAAAAGAAACCCAAAATTCAAAAGGGCCTGAGGCAGAGGGACTCCCACATCTCCCTGGCTTTCCTGGTTCTTGTCACACCAATCCCCTGGCTGGGTCCCCCCGGGGCTGGCAGGACCCAAGTGTTGGGCTCCTGAGGGGGGTCACCCTCGGGGCTGCCCCGTGTCCTTGGACCTGCAGTGGGGCTGTGCTGGGTCATTCCTGGAGAAATCCACCCTCCCAGGCCTCGCAGGGGCCGGGCTGGGCAGCTTCCCCCTGAGGGGCTCGAGTTTAACAGCCTGGACCTGGTACCTCTCAGGTGGAATCTCAGCTTCTCTCTCATGAAGCCTTTGCTTCGCTGCTGTTGTTGCTCCCCCACCTTTTCGGGGGGGTCTCCTGCCTTTTCTGGGGGGTCTCCTGCCTTTTCAGGGGCGTCTCCTGCCTTTTCAGGGGGGTCTCCTCCCCTGAATTCCACGTCCTGAGGGGGTGAGGCTGCTTGTGAGAGTTCCCCAAGTGCAGCCCGTGCTGTGGGTGAATGTTTGTACCCCTGTGGGCTCTGCTAAAGGTGTCCTGCCCTCCCTCCCAGGCAAGCACCAGTCGAGCCTTGTCCTGTTTCCAGCAGGGAATCAAACAAGACACATCTTTCTCATCTTGGGTTGCCACCCACGAGCGGGACACTCTGAGTCTGAGTTCCCATTTCCACCAGATTTGTCACAGCAGTGGTTAAAGGCACAGCACTGGCATTGAACTGCCTGTAATGAACTGCCCAGACAGGAGAATTGGAGGGGGACTGTGAGCCCCCCACCACTGCCCAAGCACGTGGGTGGCTGTTGGGTTGTGGTGTTGGGTTCTGCAGCTCTCAGAGGAGCCAAATCAGCCACAGCTTCGGAAATTCCATCCCGTGCTGCAGCAAAACTCCAGCTCTGAGGTGCCCCAGCAGTCCCCAGCCAGGATTGCAGCAGCACACTGCAGTCTCTGGGTTTCCTTTAGGGTTAAGATCAGCAGACTTCACTTCTCACCCAGGAGCCATAAACTGAGCTGCTTGGCAGATAACACTTGCTCTGTTTACTCCAGTGATTTTAGGCAGATAACACTTGCTCTGTTTACTGCAGTGATTTTAACTCCTTGCTGCCCGGGTCACACACAGGGCTCCTCAGCCCCCCCCTGCATTAATGCTGAACGTTGCATTCCAGGACCTATTGGAAATTTTATTAATTGCTGGCCAGGACCAACTGGAGTCCAAATGTAGGGGTGCATCGATAGGATCCCACTTGCTGGATTTCAGGCTCGCCTGATTTACTGGCAAACTTTGATCTTTGGGTGGCTGAGGCTGAGGTTTGGCAGCTGGCTCTGGGTTAGTGGCAGTTTAGTGACCCCGACAACCATCAGTTTTAATGAAAGGTTGTAATGTCACTTCCTCCTCATCAGATGTCGTTACTGTCTCGCTCTTTATCAGAACAAAAGACCCATTCACTCAGCTCCTGCACTGGACACAAAATTCTGAGTTACAGGACTGTTCCTGAAGATGTTACGGGTCCTGCATCCTGTAATTTTTCCCATAAGATTTTCTCTCTCTCTCATGCGCATCCCAAAGCTCTGCCTGAACCTTTCCAACCCAATCAAACTTAGCAGCCCCTCTGCCTGCAGCCTCTTCTTCTTTTCCTCACCTAACTGATAGTCCTTGTTTCCCTCAGCCAGAGGTTTAGTTGATTGGCCCAGGAATTTTATACCTCAAGTGCAGGGCATTAAGTGCCAAAATCCTCTGCAGATCCAAGGGGCTGAACCCTCAACCTCCGTAAAATCACAACAGAGCTTTAAAACCATTTTCTCATTTACTTTTTTTTTTTTTTAAAGTAGCAAAAGCCTTTTCCTTCCCTTCTCCCCAGAGGGGCCGTACAAACCATCGGGCACCACAACCCCTCTCCTGCTCGGCCAGGACTCTGCAGATCGTCCTCCTGGAAGGAAATGAAAGTGTTTAATATAAATATTTATGCATAATGTTACTTAATATAAATAACATTAACGTGAAAATTCAAACAGTCTCCTCCTGCTGTGTCCAAGTAGCAAACCAGGCCCAGGGGAAGCCTCCAGTTACAGACAGAACACAGCAACTCCTTGAGAACAATCACAACAGTTCTACCCATTCTCTTGCATCCTTCACCATCCACTTACCCAAGAGAAACATACACGTAGGAAAATGTGCTTTTGGAAATATTTTTTTAGAAGCACACACGGAGCTACCACCGTTACAAGCACAGGGATGTCCCACACCCCCCAAACCCGCGGGTCTGGAGAACCCGCTCCTGGTGTGGGATTTCACCCTCACACCCCAACAACCCCTCCGAGGAGGTACAAACAGCGCGGGCCGGAGCTGAGGCGCCTCTGGATGCGGACGCCCCTGGATCCCTCTGTTTGAGGAGATCCCACGCGCACACAACAGCGACCTCAGGTGACCAGCTCCTTCCCTGGGCGCTGTGTCTGGGCACCAGCCGGCTCTTTGCTGCCAAAGAAACTCTCGAAGCGCCTTGAGGGAGTCACCAGACGTTAAACACCGTCTGCAGCACACACAGAGCCCAGGGTCTAAACGGTTTCCCTCTTAATCTTCTCAAATGCTTCAACTCTCCCATCAACCTTTTCTCTCTCTCTCTCCCAGGGTCAGTGAAGCCTCAGATCACCCCCAATGTTCCCAATTGCACAACCTCGGCCAAGAGCATCCCCTTTGCTGTGCTGGACCTGCTAAAAATAGTCATACCCCCCTTAACTTCAACTCCCTGCACGGCTTACGAGGGATCCCAACCCCCTGCACGCCTTGGGCGAGCCCCCAAACCCCCCTTTCCCCCCCACACTGCTCAGGCCACGCTCGACCCCCTGCAGGGACTCCCCCGACCTTACAAAATGCTGCACCTACGGAGAGGCTGAGGGAGTCGGAGCAGTCTAATAACAAACCCTGACCACTGACGTTGGATCTGCTCAGGGAATTTTAACGATCCCTTTGGCTCCTCCCTGCTCCAAAGATCCCGGTGAGCTCGCCCGGTGCCAGCAGGTGGGGGTTTGGAGCAGGGAGGCTCCAAAGCGGGTGGTCTGGGGCCTCACCTGGGTCGCCAGACTGTTAAAGAAACTTCCCTGTCCAACCACCCCGGAGCTGCTCCAGCAGCCACAGCCACCACAGCTGAGCTGGGGCCGAGGCCCCTTCACACTGCCCCGACAGACCAGTGCCCCTCACCAGCTCAGTCCCAGCTGTCCCATCGCGGAGTCTCAGACGTCTCAATCCTTGAAATGATTTGATCTTGATGCAATAACTAAGTAAAAAAACCCAACAGCTCGAGCTGGTGCCTCCAAGGACGGACCCCGAACAAAGGAACCCCTGAGCATGTATCCCCTCACAGTCTGAGCACGGGAAAGTCTGGAATGTTCGGCTCCTGCTGTCTCCGAGGTGCCTCACCTGGCTGTGCCCAAGGTCTGGAACGCTCAGCTCCCGCTGTCCCCAGGTGTCCCTCAGCTGGCCGGGCCACAGGTCCCGGGCCCTTTGTTGCGCAAAGGGTCGGCAGGTCCTGGTCCCTCACCGGGGGCTCCCGCACAGTGTCTATGTGTCCGTGTGTCCGTGTGTCCGTGTGTCCAAAGGGCACACGTGCTGGATGGGTTTGTCCGTGTGGGGTGAGGGGGGTGGGTGTGTGTGTGTGGGGGGGGTGTGGGGTGGGTGTGTGTGTGGGGTGGGTGTGTGTGGGGGGTGGGTGTGTGGGGGGTGGGTGTGTGTGGGGTGGGTGTGTGGGGGGGTGGGTGTGTGGGGGGTGTGGGTGTGTGTGGGATGGGTGGGTGGGTGTGTGGGGTGGGTGTATGGAGGTGTGTGGGGGGTGGGTGTGTGGGGGGGTGGGTGTGTGGGGGGTGGGTGTGTGTGTGAGGTGGGTGTGTGTGGGGTGGGTAGGCGTGTAGGGTGGGTGATGGGGGTGTGTGGGGTGGGTGTGTGTGTGGGGTGGGTGTATGGGTGTGTGTGGGGTGGGTGTATGGAGGTGTGGGTGTATGGGGGTGGGTGGGTGGGTGTGTGTGGGGTGGGTGTGTGTGTAGGGTGGGTGTATGGGGGTGTGTGGGGTGGGTGTGTGTGTAGGGTGGGTGTATGGGGGTGTGTGGGGTGTGTGTGTGTGGGGTGGTGGGTGTGTGTGTGGGGTGTGTGGGGTGGGTGTATGGGTGTGTGGGGTGGGGTGGGTGTATGGGGGTGTGTGGGGTGGGTGTGTGTGTGGGGTGGGTGTATGGGGGTCTGTGGGGTGTGTGTGTGGGGTGGGTGTATGGGTGTGTGGGTGTGTGGGGTGGGTGTATGGGGTGTCCGTCCCTTCCCGCCCGTTATGTGCCCGCGGGGCGGGGGCGGGGCGCACTGTAGGCGTGACCCACACGACACACCCACTTCTCGCCCCGCCCATCGAGGGCCCGGCGCGGCGGCGGGCGCTGATTGGCGGCGCGGGGGGGTGGGGGCGTGTCCGGGGCGTGGCCAGGCCGGCGGTCCCGGGACTGTGCCCGGTCCTCGCCCCGATCCCGCCGCCGTTCCCAGTCCCGCTCCGCAGCGGTCCGGGATGGCGGCGCGAGCGGGCGAGCGGCGGATCCTGTGCGTGGGGCTGGTGTGCCTGGACATCATCAGCGTGGTGGAGACTTTCCCGGCCGAGGACTCCGACACCAGGTACCGCCAACGGGGGCGGCTCCACCGGTGCCTCCCGAGCCGGCCCCGCGCCCACCGCAGCCTCCTGTCCCCGCAGGTGCGTGTCGCAGCGGTGGCAGCGGGGCGGGAACGCCTCCAACTCCTGCACGGTGCTGGCGCTGCTGGGAGCCCCCTGCGCCTTCATGGGCTCGCTGGCCCCCGGCCCCGCCGCCGAGTAAGTGGGGTGCGGGACCCCCCCAGCACTGGGCACGGGCCGACCCGCCCTGACACTCCACCGGCCTCTCCGTGTTACTCCACCGGCAGCCTCGACCCGCGGCGCGATGCCGTGGCCGCGGTCCCCCCGCTGCCCGCCTGCCCCCGCCGTCACCACCGGCGCCCGCCGGGGCACCCGTCCCGCCCCTCCCGGGGATGTGCGGGCCCCTCACCCCGCTCTCTGTCCCCTGAAGCTTCATCGTGGCGGATTTCCAGCGCCGGGGGGTGGACACGGCGCACATTGCCTGGCAGACCCGCGGGGACGTGCCCTGTGCCTGCTGCATCGTCAACGCCTCCAGCGGCTCCCGCACCATCGTCCTGCACGACACGTAAGGGCCCGGCACCTGCGGGCAGCCGGGCTGAGCCAGCTCGGGGTTACACAGGCGCGGGTCCCGCTGCCTGACTCCCTGTGGTCCCGCCAGTGGTCCCCGCAGCCCCCCGTTCACCGCCTGTGCCGCCGCCGGCATTGGCGGGGACATCCCCACATGGCCGCACGTTCTGGGGCGCGGGGCAGCGGGCACGGCCCCAGGGGGACACCCGGCACAGCCACGGCACCTGCCCGGTGCGGGGCCGGTGCTCCCTCGGCCGTGCCGAAGGGTCAGGGGCTGTTGGGCATCGCTGAACCGCGGCCCCGGCCTGGCCACCGCTGCGCTGCCCTTCGAGTCGAGCTCAGGGTCCCAGATGCCATCAATTAATGATTCACCTGGGCAGTGTCACCCCTGGGACCTCTGTCCCGGCAGCGTGGGGCCCTGCACAGCCCCTGGCACTGCCCTTCGCCCCCGGCCGCGTGCCAGGCTGGGGGTCCCCTGCCCCACCTGGCGTCCGTCCCGCAGGAACCTGCCTGATGCGACGGCCCGAGACTTCGAGCGGGTCGACCTCTCCCAGTACAAGTGGATCCACTTCGAGGTGAGCCCGGGGCTCTGGGGATCCTTGGGGCCAGAGGGACCCCCGGGGCTGGAGGGGGATTCCCTGGGACTGTGGGTGAGCCCGGGGCTGGGGGGACCCCTCGGGCTGGGGAGCATCCCAAGAGGGCGGAGCATCCCGGGAGTGGGGGGCCCCCCGGGGCCGGCGAACCCCCGGCGGTGGCGGAGTCGTGCCCGTGCCCGCAGGCCCGGAACGCGGCGGAGCAGGAGGCGATGCTGGAGCGGGTGGAGCGGCACAACCGGGCGGCGGCACCGGGACAGTGGGTCCGGATCTCGGTGGAGGTGGAGAAGCCCCGGGAGGAGCTGCTGCCGCTGATGGGGCGGGGCCAAGTGGTGCGGGGCGGGGCCAAGACAAGGGGGCGGGACTTACAGCTCATGGGCGGGGCCAAGGGGCGGCTGCACCCGGGGGCGGGGCCAGGGGCGCTGGGGGTCGTGGTCCGGGCTCGAGGGGTGCAGGGGTGGGGTTTGGGGGGGTACCCGGGGTCTGGGGGGGTACCCAAGGTCTGGGGAGCACAGTCGGAGTCTGGGAGTGTGGTCAGAGTGTGGGCGTGCGATTGCGGTCTGGGGAGTGTAAGGGAGTCAGTCCGGGAGTGTAAGGGAGCTGGGGGTGTGATTGGGGTCTGGGGGTGTCGTCGGGATCTGGGGGTGTGACTGGGGTCTGGGGGCAGCGCTGGGATGCAGGCCCATCCCTGCCTGGCTGGGGGAGCCGGGGGCTGCCCCCCGCCCCAGCCCCTCTCGTGCAGGTGTTCATCAGCAAGGACCTGGCCCAGCACTTCGGGTACCGCTCGGCCCCCGAGGCGCTGCGGGGGCTGCGGGGGCGCATCCAGTCGGGGTATGGGGGTCGCATGGGGGGCCGGGAGGGCTGGGGAGTGCGTGGGGGGCCCCACACACATCCCACACCCCCCCAGGGCCACGCTGATCTGCGCCTGGGCCGAGGAGGGGGCCGACGCCGTGGGGCCCAACGGGGAGCTGGTGCACTCGGACGCCTTCCCCCCAGAGACCCTCGTGGACACACTGGGGGCCGGGGACACCTTCAATGCCTCTGTCATCTTCGCGCTCGCAGAAGGTGGGCACGGACACGGCCCGGGCGCAGCGTGGCCATGGCTCAGCCTGGCACAGCTCTGGCACAGCTGCGCTGCAGACACAGCGCGGCCACGTCTCATCCTGGGCCCCGTCCCCAGGGAGGACCCTGCAGGATGCCCTCACCTTCGGCTGCCGGATCGCAGGCAGGAAATGCGGGATCCAGGGCTTCGATGGCATCATCTGAGCCTGTGCCTGGAGACCCCCTCACCACCCAGGAGCACCACGTATCCACTGCACGCAGCACCTCCCCCAATAAAGCTCCACGTGCCCCACAACAGCTATGCCCCCCTGCCCTGGCCAGGGTCCCACGGCCCCAGGGGTGCACTGACCATGGCCAAGGCCACCAGCAGCCTCTATTTCTCTGTCTGATGCGTTACAGGGGAGACCACATGACCACAGTGCCCCAGCCCTCCAGCCCGGATGCAGGGTGGGGGACACAGGGACCCCCCACCACTCTGTGCCACGAGCAGGTCAGGAAGCAGCCAGGGCGTTGCCCCAGTCAGCCCTGCCCACAGCCTCCCACCATCTACCCCTCCCCAGAGTCCCTCCATGCTGGGGCTGCCTCCTCCTCAAGGGCTTCAGCCTCGGGGACTTCCTCTTCCTCAGACACATCACTATTGTGGGCTTCAGCCTCGGGGGCTTCTTCTGCCTCCACAGCCTCAGCACTGGGGGATTCCACCTTGGGGCCTTCGTCCCCCTCCATGCCTCCATCCTCAGGGGCTCCAGCCTGGGCAGCTCCAGTCTCAGGGGCTGCCTGCCCTGGGCTGCTCACCCCCAGGTGCCCCCTGAGCATCTCTGTGCCCTCCTCAGGCACAGTCTCGGCCCCTGCTTGCGGCTCCAGGGAGGACTGCCCCAGGGGTCCCTGGCCCTGGTCAGGTGACAGCAGCTCGTGGGGGTCCAGCAGCCCATCCCCATTGCGGTCCTGCCTCGCCAGGGCTCGGTCCACCAGAGCAGCCACCTGCAGGGACAGGGCATGGGGATGAGGGCCTGGCCTGGGGGCTCTGTGGGGTGCGAGGGACAATCCCTGTGGGACCCACCGTGTCGGGGTCTGGCCACCCCCCGGCCTGTGCCAGCACAGTGCCCAGCAGCTGCAGCAGCTCCAGCCCATCCAGGTGCCCACTCCGGTCATGGTCATGGAGCACGGCGAGGTAGAGCAGGGCTGTGGGGCACAGAGGCACCGTGGGGCTGGGGTCCCTGACCCCACCAGCCCCTCAGCCCCCCATCACACCACATGGCCTCACCCTGCTCCCGTGGCATGGCCTCCACATCCTGCTCCGGCAGCCCCAGGCTCCGCACCGCGCCCCGCAGCAGCCTGGGGGGAGCAGGGACAGGGGTGGGCAACACTGCCCATGCCCCATGGCCCACCCTGGCCCATGAGCAGGTGGGCACTGCCCGGGCCCCCCCCCATTGCTGTCCCCCCCTCAATGCACAGCCCCAGCCGGGGTGGGGTCCCGGTGTCACGGGGCTCTCCAGGGCAGGGACTCACGGCAGCAGTGGCAACTCCGGGCTCAGCAGGTCGGGATACGCTTCCAGGATTGTGGCCAGGGGGGGCTCAGGCCTGGCCAGGAGACGGGGGGTTACCTGTGCCCCTGGAGGGGCTGCCCGTGCTGGCCTGACATCCCCCTAACCATGGCCCCCACAGCCCCCTTAGTACCACCCCTCACCGGGCACCCCCGGACCCCTGTGCCCACCCACAGCCACCCGCCCCCTCTATACCTGTGCCCCCCTCATGCCCAGGTGCCCATCGGCCCCCATGCACCCCACCTGTACCTGTGCCCCCACACCCATATGAACCCCCATGTCTCTGCCTGCCCTTAACTATGTCCCCCCATTCTTCTGCCCTCCATCTGTGCCTGCCACACCTGTACCTCACACTTGTACCCCCCTACCTGTGCCCCCCACACCTCTACCCTCCTACCTGTTCCCCCACACCCATACCTTCCATACCCTCCATACCTGTGCCCCCTCTACCTGTACCCCCATACCTGTGCCCCCACACCTGTACCCCCATACCCATACCCCCATACCTGTGCCCCTACACCTGTACTCCCGTACCTGTACCGTCCATACCTGTGCTCGCACACCCGTACCCTCCATACCTGTGCCCCCACCCCTGTACCTCATACCTGTACCCCCCTACCTCTGCCCCCCCGCCCTGGGGGCGGCCCGTGCCACCGGCCCCAGCAGCAGCAGCACGGTCAGTGTCACCGGTGGGTTCCTCATCCCGCCACCTCGGGCTGCAGTGGAACGAGAGTGGCGGGGTCGGGGGCGCCTCTGGGCGGGTCGGGGTCCCGGGGCCGTGGGAAGCCGGCGGTAGGAGAGGGGCGGGGGCTCCGGGAGCTGCCCCGGTCCCAGCGCGGCGGGGACACGCTGGCACGGACGGGAGGGGGCACAGGACAGCGGCGTGCACGGGACCGGCTGGCGCTGCTCACCCAGTGCACGCCCCCAACACCCCCAGCCCGGTGACCCCGGTGCCCACTCACCCAGCCCCGCTCGCGTCTCGGTGCCGCCCGCCCCGCGCTGGGGCCACGTAGCCGCCACGTCCCGGCCCCGCCACCGGGCCCAGGAGCGGCCCCGCCCGCCCCGGGCCCTGCCCTGCCCTGCCCGGGGGGGTTCGGCACCATGCGGGACGTCCCGGGGCAGCTCCGGGGCAACCAGGATCCGGCGCTTCTCAACCGGGGCCGGGCGGGGCGGCGAGATGCGGGCGTGGTCACAGCACGGGCGGGGCCGTCCCGGTGGGTGAGACCCCCCTAAACTCCCCAGGGCCCCAGGTACAGCCGGGCCAGCCCACCATTGACCCCTGGACCCCCACACCAGCACCACCGAGGGCCTGGGTCAGCCAGTGCCAGCACCTGCTCGCCGTGGGGGTCTCCAGAAAGGCCCCCCGAGGGCACGGCCAGGCCCCCCCGAGGGCACACACTCTCCCGGACCGTGACCAGCGCAATGCTCCCAGCCCAGCCCCACTCCCCCGGCACAGACACAGCACTGCCTTCATGCTCCAGTTTAATGGCCATAGTGGGGCAGGGGGCCAGCAGGACGCCCTCCTTCTGGGGCAGGGGACCCCCGTGTCCGGCAGGCCCCCTGTCCCAGGGCTGGCCCCGCACCGCTGCCAGCACAGTCCCGGTGGGCCGGGCCCCGGGCGGCTCCCCGGCCCCTCCTGCACTCCCGAACACCAGCGGGGGGGTGGGGCCGGGGCTGGTCCCTTTTCTGTTTCACAGTCTGTGAGGAGGGAGTGTCGAGGCCGGGGGGTTGCTCCTGGCGCCGAGGGGTCCCTTCCAGGGGCTGGGGGGCTACAGGAAGCCCGGGAAGGCAAGCTGCAGCAGCAGGATGGTGGCCACGATGAGCCCGGCACAGAGCAGCAGCAGCAGCCAGACCGGGAGGGAGCCTGTGGGGCAGAGATGGGTGAAGGGGGGCTGCAGCCCTCCCATGCCGTGGGAGGGGCAGAGGCCCCCCAGCCCCCAGGAGCCCCCCAGGAGCCCCAGGACGTACGTCGGGTGGGCAGCAGGTGCAGCTTGCAGCGACTGTCCACGGCCACGCTGAGCAGGGCGGCCTCGTGGCCCCCCAGCAGCTCCCGCCCGGGCTGGCTCTCGGGGACAAAGGCCACGTCGGTCACCACGATGCCGTGGGCCTCCTTCACGTAGTACAGCCTCTGGGGGGCACAGGGGGGTGAGAGGCCAGCTGGGGGGCACTGGAGCTGCCCCACCCCCTGCCCCAGCTCACCTGCAGCGAGAAGGCGATGTGGATGGCCACGGAGCCCGTCACTGTGCCCAGCCCCAGGAAAGTGCCCGAATCACTGCGGGGAGAGGGCAGTGAGCCGGGGCTGCCCCAGCCCCCCTCCTCCCCCAGGCCCCAGGGTACCTGATGGAGAGGCAGGAGATGACCTCGGAGCCGCAGGGCCGTGTCAGCAGCGGCAGGAAGTTCTTCCCGTCCCACTTGGTCAGGTAGCAGGGCGGGGGGCGGCGCTCCCGCTTGTGGGGCACCTGCACTGTGTAGAGCCGCAGCGCCCCAGCACTGTCCTCCACCGCCCCGAACCTGCCAGGGCACAGTGGGCATGGGGCACGGGGGGCACGGGGCTCAGGAGGCATGGGGGGCACAGGCTGTGGCTCTCCTGGCATCCAGCCCCCTCCCCAGTAGAGCAGCAGAGCCCAGGGAACCCCTCCCTGCAGACCCAACCGGGACAGGGCTCAGTACAAGGCAGCAGCTGAGGGTAGCCCATCCCCAGCACTGGTGGCCCATTTCCAGCCCCCTGCTCCATCCTCAGCCCCGGTGATCTGATCCCAGCTCCCTGCCCCAGCCCCAGTGGTCTGTTGCCAGCTCTCTGCCCCATCCCCAGTGGTCTGTTCCCAGCTCCCTGCCCCAGCCCCAGTAGTCTGTTCCCAGCCCCCTGCCCCAGCCCCAGTGGTCTGTTCCCAGCTCCCTGCCCCAGCCCCAGTGGTCTGTTCCCAGCCCCCTGCCCCATCCCCAGTGGTCTGTTCCCAGCTCCCTGCCCCAGCCTCAGTGGTCTGTTCCCAGCTCCCTGCCCCAGCCCCAGTGGTCTGTTCCCAGTCCCCTGCCCCAGCCCCAGTGGTCTGTTCCCAGCTCCCTGCTCCATTCCCATCCCCAGCCCTCTGTTCCCAGCTCCCTGCTCCATCCCCAGTCCCAGTGGTCTGTTCCCAGCTCCCTGCCCCATCCCCAGTGGTCTGTTCCCAGCCCCCTGTCCCATCCCCATCCCCAGTGGTCTGTTCCCAGCTCCCTGCTCCATCCCCATCCCCAGTGGTCTGTTCCCAGCTCCCTGCTCCATCCCCATCCCCAGTGGTCTGTTCCCAGCTCCCTGCTCCATCCCCAGCCCTCTGTTCCCAGCCCCCTGTCCCATCCCAGCCCTCACCGGCAGGCCTGGTAGCGATAGGCCTTGTCGGGGATGCCAGGCAGGTTCTCGTGCCAGCGCAGCCCCGTCACCAGCTGGTCCTGCTGCCACACGCAGCACTGGAAGTCCCTCCCTGCTGTCACCACCTGCCACACACAGCACAGGGGTCAGACGCTGCTCTTCTGCAGGGCCAAGGGGCCGCAGGGCTACCTGACGCTCACCTTGTTGTCAGGGCCGAGTGCAATGTCCTCGATCTCCCCATCGTGGGCTTTGAACTCCAGCATCTTCTTCATGCTGGGGAACTGCGGGGGCAGAGCCGGTGAGGGCGCTGGGCAGGGGCCGGGCCCCGCTGCAGCCCCGGGCAGGTGTGGGGGGAATCAGAGTTAGGGAACTGATGCTGATCCAGCCATCCCTGCCCGACATGTGCTGCCACCAGCACGGCAGTGCTGGCCTCCGCTTCCCTGTGCCAGCCCCCCGCACCCACCTCCCTGGCTCCCCGTGCCCCCTCTGCTCCCCTATGCCCAACTCCACTGCCCTGTGCCCCCTGGCCCCCCCTGCCCACCACGGCTCGCCCCGTGCCCACCTCCCAGAGGCGCAGGAAGCCGTCGGCACCGCCGGTGGCCAGCAGGGCGCCGTCGCTGCTGAAGCGCACGGCCTTCTGCAGGGCGTCGGCGCTGGTGTCGGTGCGCACGCGGTGCAGGCTCTCCACCCTCACCTCGCGGGGCCGGCCCTGCGTGTCCCCCGGGGCCCCCCCGCCGGGGCCGCGCCGCCGCCGCACGCCCTTGTCCCCCCCGCCTGCAACCGGGACACGGGGCTGGCAGGGCGGGCACGGGGGGCACAGGGGGGCAGTGCCCGTCCCCACAGCACCCCACACGCCGTCCCACGGCACCCAGGGCAGCTCCCATACCCAAAGGGTCCACAACACCCAGGGTGGACACAGGGAGGGATCCAGGGGGGTTCCAGGGCACTGTCCATCCCCAAAACACTCCCCAGCCCCCCACACCCTGCCCACAGCACCTGGGATGGGTCCAGGAAGGGGTCCAGGGAAGGCACAGGGGAGTTCCAGGGCAGTGTCCCATCCCCAGAGCTCCCCATGACACCCAGGGCAAGCACAGGGAGGCAAGTCCAGGACAGACATGCAGGGGTCCAGGGCAGTACCCCATCCCCAAGCCACCCCACAGACCCCCAGCTCCCCATATCCCGCCCCACTGCACCCAAGGTAAGCAGGGAGAGGGGGATCCAGGGCGGGCATGGGGGTGTCCACAGAACGCCTCATCTCCAAAACACTACCCAGCCCTCCACACGGCACCCAGGGCAGGCATGAGGGGGCAGTCCAGGGCAGTGCCCGTCCGCACATCCCCCTCGCCCCAGGGCAGGTGCCCCACGCCGCCCCCGGTGACTCGGGCTCTCACCGTCGCGCCCGGCGGTGCCCGGGCCCTCGGGCTCCTGCAGGGTGAAGCGCAGGATGTGGCAGCTGTTGTCCTGCCCGGCGGCGATCACGTCCCCGGCCAGCGCCATGGTCATGGTGGCGCGGGTCTCGGTGTCGTGGCAGTGCAGCAGCGAGGCGCTGAGCTGCCCCCCGATCTGCTCCAGCTGCAGGAAGTGCTGCGGGGCGGGGGTGGCTCAGCCGCGGCCCCGCCGGGCTCTGGGGGGGTTCCCTGGGGACATCCCCTCCGGGCCTCCCCGTGAGCCGGGCCACCCAAGTCCCGCAGCCCCCGCTCGCTCAGACCTGGCCCCCCCCACACACCCGGTCCCCCAGCCCCTCAGACCCCCCCGGCGCTCAAACCTCCCCCCCCCGCTGCAGCCTGGCCCCCCCAGCGCCCCGTCCCCGCGCTCAGACCTGCCCCCCCAGAGCCCTCGCCTGCCCCCGTACCACGCCATTGCGGATGCCGGTCTTGGCGGCGCCGCCGCCGCCGGCGGTGATGGCGAGCGCCCGGCGCGGGTGGAGGCGGACGGTGTAGAGCGGGAACGGCGCCCGGTACAGCTCCGGGGGGCGCCGGGGCGCCATCGCAGCGCCGTGACGTCACCACGCCGGTACGTCACGCACCGGCACGTCAGCACGCCCCGCCCCGCGAAAATTGGGGCGGGGCCAGGAGGGGTGGGGTCACCAAAGGGGCGGGGCTCGGGGGTCACGTGCCCAACCCGGTTCGGCGGCCAGCGGAGACACCCCCGGTGCCTCGGGGGGCCCTGGGGGTCAGTGGGGACCCCCAGCGCTCATGGCAGTAGGGAGCCTCTGTCCCCCATGGGCTCCTGGGTCACAGCAGAGACACCCACTGCCTGGGGAGACAGGAGTCCCGTCAGGTCCCAGGCGACAGTGCGGTCCCTCCCCAGGGGAAATGGGGGCCCGTGGCCCCACGGGCTCTTGGGGGGCAGTGGGGACAACACAGTGTTTGGGGAGACGGTGTTCCCATGGGATCCCGTGGGGACTCCCAATGCTTGAGGGGTTCTGAGGTACAGTGAGACCCCCCACTGATCGGGGAAATGAGGACTTGTGGGTTCTTGGGGGACAGTGGGGATACCCCAATGTTTGGAGAGATGGGGGGCCAGGGTTACAGCAGGGAGGGGGTGGTTCCTGAGGACCCTCTGACAGCTGTGCTCCAGAACCATTTATTGGGGGGACATTGAACACAGAGACGATTGACAGGGCCTTGGGGGGTGTGCTCTGCACCCCGAGGGGTGCAGGCAGCCCCCAGAGCAGAGCGGTGTGTAAGGCACATGGCCAGGCCGGGGGCACCGGGCAGCATCCCGACCTGCGTGGGGGGCACCGCTCTGACACCCCCCAGACATGGTCCCAGAGCCCCCCTGGGGGGCAGCCCACTGGCCCCCCACCAGGGACCCCACCCCCCACCATTTGGCACTCCCTAACCGTCTGTGGGTGCCCCACTGGGGCTTTGAGCCCCCCGGCCTGGGGGGGTGGCCAAGATCCCCACGCCAGGGGGGTCAGAAGGAGGTTTCCTGCACGGCGTAGGAGGGGGCCGTGGCACTGCGGATGTACCCCTGTCCTTCCTCCTCCTCCTCCTCCTCCCGCTGCCCGGGGCCGGGGGGGCCCAGGCCGTTGGGAATCCCATTGCTCTTCTCTTTGGCATCTGCATGGCCAGGGGTCTGTGGGGACAGAGCAGGGAGCAGGGGGGGCACAGTGGGGGGCAGCAGGGGCGGGGGGCACCCACCCCATGTCCCCTTCCCCCAAGGTGCTGGGGGTCTGTTCCTCACCTGGGCAGGGTCTCCCCCCCCACAGCAGAGCCGCTGCCGGATTCTGGGGGACAGGCAGCAGAGCAGCCGGGGCACCACGGGGGAGATGGTGCGGGGGTCCAGGGCCTCTGGTGGTGTGGGGCCTGGGGGGCAGAGGGGTTGAGCGGGGCCGGGGGGATCATGGTGGCCCCCCCACTACCCCACACTCACCAGTGAGCAGGCTGACAAGGACCCCCACCACGATGACCGTGGTGGAGTTGTGGGCGCTGTACCACATGTAGGACAGGCTGTAGAATCGCTGCAGCCCCGTGGGGCTGAGGGACACGAGGGTCAGGGGGTGTGCAGAGGAGCACCCCCCCCACACACCTTGACCCTGAGCCCCCCATCCTGCTCACCTCGGGGTTGGTGTGGGGGGCAGCAGAGTGGTCGCCAGGATGGTGGTGAGGTTGCCCACAGTCGGCAGCGCTGTGCTGTTGGGCATGGGGGAGGCCCCCCCAGCCCGCCCCATGTTCTTCAGGAGGCTGCCAATGCCCACCCAGAAGGCCATGGCTAGCCCGGCCACCAGCCCCAAGGCAGCTCCCTGTGACAGGGGACAGCTGAGCTCAGACTGACCCAGACCTCCCCACCAACCCCTGTGGGGCTGGGGGACACTCACGGGACGGGGGGACACACTCAGGGGTGGGAGGGCACTCACGGGACGGGGGGACACACTCAGGGGTGGGAGGGCACTCACGGGACGGGGGGACACACTCAGGGGTGGGAGGGCACTCACCGTGGGGTTGGCACAGGGGAAGAACATGCCAAGGCAGAAGAGCCCCAAGAGGGGGCCCCCCACCATGCCGAAGATGCTGATGGCTGCCTGCAGGAACACGGCCCTCAGTGCCGGACCCACGACCCTGGGGGTGCCAGAGCCAGGGGTCCCTCACCCCGTTGGGGGTGCCAGAGCCAGGGGTCCCTCACCCCGTTCGGGGTGCCAGAGCTGGGGGTCCTTTAGCCCGGCTGGGTGCCGGAGCTGGGGGTCCCACAGCCCCATCCCTACCTGCAGCACAGGTCCCAGCATGGAGGACACGTACGCCATGCCCAGGCACAGCAGCCCGTAACCGAGAGCTGGGGAGGGGAGCGGGGGGTCATGGTGGTGCTGGGGAGCCCCCTGCCACACCAGCCCCCCAGCCACCTCTGGCAGCCCCCCGGCCCCTCACCCAGCAGCTTGGAGAGCAGCGTGGCCCGTGACTCCGACAGCCCGGGGAGGTGCGGCCGCACCAGGTCCTCCATGGTCACCGTGGCCAGTGAGTTGAAGGCGGAGGAGATGGTGCTGGGGAGGAGAGGGAGTGGGAGGGGGCTCGGCCAGGACCTCCCAGCCACTGCCCCGGGGCCGCCCACTCACCTGAGGCAGCCGCTGAAGAGGCAGGCAACGAAGAGCCCGGGCAGCCCTGGCAGGTCCCGCAGCACGTCCATCACGAAGAACAGCACCAGCTGGGGCAGGGGATCAGTGCGGGTGTTGGGGCTCAGGAAGGGACACGGGGAAGGGGTCTGCACCCACCTGGTCAGAGGAGGCAGGGCGTGGGGTCAGCGAGTGCTCCCGGTCGTAGACGAACATGACGAGGCCTGTGAGGCAGCTGAGGCAGAGCACGATCTGCTGGCAGGGGAACACGGCGTAGCAGGAGCTGCGGGCACCGGGTGGGTGTCAGAGGCGGGGGAGGCAAGGGGGGCCCATCCCGGGTGCGGGGACCCCCAGCCCCAGCCCCACTCACAGCTTGGCCTCCCGCTCGCTGCGGGCACTGAGGTAGCGCTGCACCTGCGCCTGGTTCACCCCGTACAGCGACAGCATCATGAACACCCCGCCCATGGCCAGGGTCCAGAAGGTGTGGCGCTCCAGGGGGTTGGGGTCCAGGCTGTGACGAGCACCCGGAGGTCACAGTGGCAGGTCCTCACTGGCACCCCACAAGAAAGGGGGCAGCAGGGATGGACCCCCACTGTGGGGGTTCCTCTCCCCCACCCCAGGCTGCCCCGCGTGTCCCCATGGTGTGACACGGGGGTCCTGGTGGATCACTCACTCGATGCCGGAGATCTTGCCCTCCTGCTCAGCCACGTGCCAGACGCGGGCCATGCCGCCCACGCGCTGTGCGCCCACCACGATGACAGCCAGCTGGCCTGCCACCATCACCAGCGTCTGGAACACGTCTGTCCAGATGACAGCCTTCAGCCCGCCCTGGGGGACACACCGTGCCCGTCACGGCAGGGTCACAGCAGGGGCACAGGGTCACCACAGGGTCACGGTGCCCATCGCCACGGCACGGCAGGGGCACGGGGCACCCGCAGCACTGGGGACTCACCAGTGTAGTGTAGAGGGTGCAGACCAGCCCCATGGTCAGCACTGCGCTCCAGAGGTCAAAGCCCGTCACTGGAAGCGGCAGAGGCCGTTAATGGGGTGGGGGCAGCAGGGTCCCGGCATCCCTCCCACCCGTCCCCCCTTACCTGCATTGAGGGCCAGCGCGGGCGCATAGAGCACCACGCCCATGTAGATGACCTGTGAGGAGGGGAGTGTGGTGCTGAGCCGTGCCTGGCCCCCACGCCCCCCGTGCCCCCCACACTCCCCAGCCCCACTCACCATCTGGAAGATGAAGGTGACAGTGCCCAGCACTCGCACCGTCTTGTTGAAGCGCAGCTCCAGATACTGCGGGGAGAGGGGTCAGGGCGCTGCCCCAGCTGGCCACGGGGTCCCCTGCGCCCCCCTCGCCCCCCGCTCACCTCGTAGGTGCTGGTGATGCGCAGGCGGTAGAAGACGGGGATGAAGACGTGCGCCGGGATGAGCAGCCCCAGGAAGTAGGAGCAGCCGAGGAACCAGTACTCGGTGCCGAAGCGGTAGATCTCGGCGGGCACGCCCAGGATGGCCACGGCCGACTGGAAGGTGGCCAGCAGGGACAGGGCGACGGGCAGGCAGCCCATGTCACGGTTGGCCAGCAGGAACTCCTGCACCGTGCGCTGCCGGTTGCCGCTCAGCGCGTAGAACAGCCCGATGGCCGTCGACAGCACCAGCAGCAGCACGAAGATGGTGTAGTCGATGGTGGTGAACTCCATAGTGAGCGTGTCCCTGTGCCGCCGCCCTGCCAGCGCCACCGCTGCCCGGCCACCCGCGCCCCGCTGGCCTCATGGGCACCCCGAGCCCCGGCAGCCGCCCCGGCAGCGCGTCCTGGCCGGCATCGCCCCGGCGCTGGCAGCTGCGAGAAGGACGTGTCAGCACCGCAGGGACCTTCGCTCGCTCTGTCTTGGCCTCAAGGACCCAGTGAGGGGGGGACTTGGTCAGACCCTCCTCCTCCTCTTTCTCCTCCCTCTGGGCCGGGCTTGGCCACCCCTGGGCTGCCCCACCTGCCCCGCCGAGGGGAACCCAAGCATCTCCAAAGAGCACTGAGGCCACGGCTGTGAAAACAGTCACACCCAGGCCCCCGCGGCACCGGCCCCGCCAGCCCCGGCAGAACCAGCCAAACCCAACAGGGCCACCCCCACAGCAGGACAGCTCTGATCCCACAGGAGCCAAACCCAACAGGGCCGCCCCCACAGCAGGACAGCTCTGATCCCACAGGAGCCAAACCCAACAGGGCCGCCCCCAGAGCAGGACAGCTCTGATCCCACAGGAGCCAAACCCAACACAGCCACCCCCAGAGCAGGACAGCCCCGATACTGGTAGTGCCGGTCCCACCAGAGCCAAATCCCACCCAGCCGCCCCGGGAGCAGGACAGCCCTGAGCGTGGCAGTGCCGGTCCCACCGGAGCCAAGCCCAGCACGGCTGCCCCCGGAGCAGGACAGCCCCGCCAAACCCAGCCCGGCCCAACCGCACCGACACTGCACAGCCCCGGCAGAGCCGCCCCCGGTGCGAGAGACCAGCCCAGCCCAGCCCGCCCCCCGCCCGCCTGGCGCCAGCCCGGCGCTCCGGGGCCGGCACAGCGCAGCCCCCGCAGCAGGACCGGCCGACGGGGCGGGGGAGGGCACAGCAGAGCCCAGTCTGCACCGGCGAGGAGGGGCAGGAGGAGCTCCCACACTCTCATCCCTGAGGGCAGAGGCTGGGCAGGGTGACCCCCACACCACACGCCCCACACGGCCAGGGACGGACAGACGGACAGAGGGGGGCTGGCAGCCTGAGGGGCTCCGGGCACCAGCCAGGTGGAGCAAACACCTGAGCACTCGCTGGCTCTGGCACCCCTGCCTCGATCACAGGGGCATCCCGGGGCCCCCCGAGCTCTGCCCCCTGTGCAGCAGGAGGGGGTGGCCGGGTAGACACACCCCCCTCTGCCTCCCCAGGCACGCAGGGACTGCGGGGAGCCCGGAGCAGCGGGTGCCAAGGAGCAGGGGATGCAGCTGTAGAGGACCCCTTTCCAGCCAGGCACGGGGTACAGGCTGCAGGGGACCCCCCATCCTGGCGGGGCAGCGTTAGGGGCACAGGGAGGACGGGGCTGGACTGCGGGTGGCACTGTGCCCACCGTGATCCCCGTTGGAATGCTCGCCTGGGGAATGCCTGGGGGGATTAGGCTGAGCCCTCCTGGCACCCCGGCACAGCCTGCCCGGGCCTGCCCGCCGGGGGGGGCCGAGCCGGGCCGGGGTCCGCCAGCGGCGGCAGAGCCGGGTATCCCGGTGGGGAAGGAGGTGAGAGGGCAGCGCCTCGGCCACCACCGGCCCGGGACACGTCACCGCCCAGCTCCCGGACAGGGTCCAAGGTCACCCCCCGCATTCTCCCGCCCAGACTAAACACGGGCGGGGGCACCGCGTCCCGAGGGGCACCCACCGGCCTCGGGCCAAGGCTCCCGTGCCGCGGGGGCCCTCGGTGTCCCTGAGGCTCTGCTGCCGCCAGCCCCGGTGACCCCCGCGCCCCGTCAGCCGATGACCCAGAGCCGCGGCGCTCCGCGTGTCCCCGTCACCCACTGACCCCGCCGCCGTCCTGCTGCCGCTCCCCCGGGGGTCCCGGTGTTTTTCCTCCGAAACTCAGCATTCGCAGCACCGCTTCCCCAGCCCCGAAGTGCCCCAGTCCCTCCAGCCCAGGGCTCTGCTCCCCATCCCCGGTGTCCCCGGTGCCCCAGTCACACCAACCCAGACTCTGCTCCCGTCCCCGGTGTCCCCGGTGCCCCAGTCACATCAGCCCAGGGCTCTGCTCCCCGTCCCCGGTGTCCCCGGTGCCCCAGTCCCTCCAGCCCAGGGCTCTGCTCCCCGTCCCCGGTGTCCCCGGTGTCCCCGGTGTCCCCGGTGTCCCCGGTGCCCCCAGCCCGGTGCCGGCCTCCGGCCCGCCCCGGTCGGGTGCCCGCAGTGCCCCGGCGCGGTGTGGGGTCGGGCGGTGACCTTGTCACGGCGGACCCGGTGCGACACTCACCGGCGGCGGCGCGTGCCCCACGTGCCGCCTGACAGCCGGGGCGCGCCGTGATGACGTATGTGGGCGGGGCCGCCCTCGACGCCGCTTCTGCCCGGCCTCCGCGCGCTCTGATGGCGTCACCGCCCGCCCCACGTGGGGCGGCCCCGCTTCCGACCCCGATCCGGCCCCGCCGCGCTCCGCTGCCCCGGCCGGTCACCGCGCCCCGCTGCCCGCGCTGCGGGGGGCCCCCGCGGCCCCGCTCGGGTCCAGAGGCCGCCCGGCCCGCGGAGGGGAGGGACAGCCCGGCGCCATGGGCGCGGTCGCGCTGCTGCTGCCGCTGCTGCTGCTGCTGCCCCGGACCGCCCGCGGGGCCGCAGTGAGCGACGGGGCACGGGAACGGGGGGCTGGGGTGGGCGGAGGATGCCCCAGATCGGAGGTGCCAAGAGGTCAGGGAGTGCCCGGGACGGGGGCACCGAGGGTCGGCGAGTGCCCGGTCCGGGTGCCCGCATCGCGGCTGCCCCGGGATCGGGGGGTGACCTGGGGCCGGGGATGCCCCGCGGTTCGGGGGGGACCGCCTTGGAGGTGTCCGGCGGTCGGGGAAGTCGGGGCTTGCCCCGAGGCCGAGGGTTGTCCGGGGATCGGGGGTGCCCGGGGATGGGGGGGTACCCGGGGTCCGGGGGTGCCCGGGGTCGGGGGCTGCCCCGGGCGCCGGCGCTGCCCATGCCCTCCTGGCCCTCCCAAGGTGTGCGGGAGCTGCCCGGGGCCGCCGCGGAACGGCTCCATTGTGTCCCGGTTCTGTGAGTCCCGGGGCGACACCGAGAACGACGGGCGCTGCTGCCGGGAGAGGGGACCCCCCCCGGGGCGGCTGCTGGGGTACGGGTGGGACCGGGAGTTCGGGGGGGACTGGGACGCACAGGCTGGGGGCGAGTCTGGGGGTGCTGGGGGGGTCGGGGGGTGCCGGAGGGGGTGTTTGGGGTGACAGGGGGGTCAAGGGAATGGCGGGAGTGGGGGGTGCCTGGATGGAGGACATGCAGGGTGGAGGTGTGGGGGGGGGGGGGCGGGCACAGGAAGGGGCCAGGGTGGGTTTTGAGCGTCACAGGGGGGTCATGGGAATGGGGGGGGCGGTATGGGGGTACCGGGTGTGCTACTGTCCCCCCCAACTGCTGCCCCCTCCCAGGCTGGACCTGAGCAACTGCTCCCTGCACAGTGTCCCCCCGGAACTGGCCGAGGCCACTGCTACCATCGTCCTGTGAGTCCCCCGGGCCCCCCTCTGCCCCTGCGAGGAGCTGGGCCGGGGTGGGTTCGGTGGGACCCCCATGGGCCCCAGGCCAGCACAGCCCTGCCCTGCTGGTCTCAGCACCCCAGGGGACGCTGACCACTCTCTACCCTGGTGGCAGTCGGGGACAGTCCCCCAGGCCTGGACAAAGGGAAACTACTCCCGTGCCCAGCGGGAGCACGGGACAGACCCTCCTGGAGCTCTGTCACACACACAGTGACAGGGTACAGCTGGTGCGGCTCCACACGTGGCTGCCCATGGTGGAGGGGCTGTTCCAGGGTCCCACACGTCCTTGTCCCCAGGCTGGAGAGATGGGGGGGGGTGGCTCGGCTGGACGGCCCCGCCCAGGGCACTGTCAGGGCTGGGTGTGCAGAGCTCAGGGCACCCCGCTGGGCCCAGCTCCGGGTCTTTGTTAGCGACGTCAGTGACCGAGCCCCTCCCTCAGCAGCTCCACAGGGAGCTCTGAGCCCTGGGGGGCGGGGGGGCTGCACCCCCAGGGCCTTGGGGGGAAAAGGGGGGGTATGGGAGCTGCCTGAGGTTCAGTGAGGTCCGGAGGGACCCCAGTGCCCACCAGGCCAGGGGTGTGGGACGGGGCTGAAAGTCCGTCTGTTCACAGGGACCTGACTGAGAACCCCCTGACGTCCCTCCCCAACGGCTCCTTCCTGGGCTTCACCCACCTGCAGCTCCTGTGAGTGCCGGGGGGTCGGGGCTGGGGGGTCCCCGCAGTCTGGTGCTGAGCTCTGTCCTCAGCGCGGTGCCGGCGGCGCTGGAGTGTCCGGGCGGGAGTGACGCCTGGCAGGATGTGACAGTGGACGGGAGCATCCGGCAGTGCCGGGGCCAGAAAAACCCCTGCAATGGCTCCGCGGAGCTCGGTACGGCGGGGGGACAGTGACCCCGGCAGTGGGTGCCTGGGGCTGGCAGTGGGGTCTGGCCTGGGCCCCGTGACCCCCCGCTCTGCTCTGCCAGCCTGGCCGTGTCCCGAAAACTCCGCGTGTGCCCCCGATGGCCCCGGCCTCGTCCAGTGCCTCTGTGACAGCCCCTTCCACGGCTACAAGTGCCTGCGCGAGGTGAGCGCCGGTGGGACGGGACCCCTCTCTGGCTGCCCCCCAGATGGATCAGGGAGGGCTTTGTGGGGCTGCAGGGGTTGGCACTGCTCACCGCTGCTCCCGGGCAGGGCACGTTCCCGGTACTACTCTTCAGTGGGATCCTGGGCACTGCCACCGTATCCCTGTCCCTGCTGCTGTGGGGCACCCAGCGGAGGAAGGCCAAGACCCCCTGAGTGGGGCAGGGGGCTGCGGATGGGCAGGGGACCCCCTGGCCTGGGGGTCTCTGTGCCCAGGCCCAGCTGTCCCTGTGGCTGCCAGGGATCAATAAAGCCACAGGTTTTCACCGTGTGTCCATCCACTTCCTTCCCGGGGAGGGGAGTAGGGGCTCGGTGGAACCATCATCGACAGGGGAGAGGACAGGGAGGTGCAAATCGCGCCCCCCCACCCCCCGTGCAGGCTGCGAGTGGGGGGAGGGACAGGCAGGGACAGGCAGTGGGCCCGGGGCGCTCGGCCAGAACAAACTGGGACCGAACAGAAGGAACGTCCCTGCAGAGGAACTTCCCTGCCGAGCATCAGGATGCTCCGGACCGGGCCGGAAAAGTGCTGGACAGGACGCACATCGGGGTGCTGTGAGAAATCACAAACACAGCACCATTAAAGTGCTTCCTCCTTTGTCGACACTGTCTTTGAACAACATTATCAGGGGAGAGCGCGAACGCAGTCCCCCACTACCACAAATTATGCAGTCGAGTTTCCCGCATTTGGGGAAATCGCAGGGGTCAGCACACCCGGAGTGCAAGGGATGAGCCTCGCCCTGGGAAAACCACCTGCCTGATCATGGTGTCTCCCCTGCCAGGTAAGTATGACTCCACCTCCCCAGCCCCACCGGGCCCGCCCCGCGCACCCACCCCGAGCACACGCTCACCGAGGACCCGGCCCCGCACCCGTGCGGCCCCGCGCTCCCCCCCGTCCCGCACGGCCCCGCCCCGACAGCAGCGCCCGCGGACGCGCGTGGCCGCGGGGTTTGTGTGCGGGACGTGTCCCGGCGTCCCCCGCGAGCGGCGTGTGATTTGCATGGACACGCCTCCTCCGATGAGGCCCCTCCCGCTTTGCCTCGCCGGTCCCGCAGCCCCTCGGTCCGGCCCGGGCACCGCCGGGAGCTCCCGGAGCCGCTGCCCCGAGCCCAGCACGGGCGGCTCGTCCTGCCCCGGCCGCTCCCTGACGCTGGCACTGAGTCCCGTGGGCTGGAGCGGGACCGCTGTCCCCACCATGGGCTGGTTCCCAGAGTGCGGGGCCAATTCCCACCCCCAGGCGAGGGATTGCTGGGTTTTATCCCTGTTAGCGCAGAGATGGGAGCTGGAGGTTCCCCCAAGGCCGTTCCCCGCTTCCCGAGCATCAGCATTTATACATTTGAGCAAACAAAGGCACCAGTGTTCCTTGGTCACGGGTTACACAAGTCGTTATCAATTAGCACTGAAACCTCTCTGTGCTGGGTGTCCCTCCCTTCCCACGCTCATCCCTCCCTCTGCAGGGGCAGCTCTTCCCTCTGTTTCAGTCGGGGCCATTCTGAGCAGGTGGTCAGTGGGTCACTGGTCACCATCTCCCACTGCTGGAATTACCTTTCCCCAGGTACTGCTCAGTCCTGCTGACAACACTCCTGGAGGCTCCTGTCCAGACAGCCCACTGCTCTGGGGTTGTCTCCTCTTTTCCTTGAAACAAAAGATCAGCCGAGTGCAGGACATTCACGATGGGATTTGTTGATCACAGCTGTCCAGCTGCAGCTACTGATGAACAACTGAAAAAAATTGCAAAGTTAGATTTAAATCTTGAGGGGCTTGATATCATTTCCCTGCTCGGAGTTGGCTTTTCCCATTCAAAGGCACAGAGAAGGTGACTCTGTTCACCCACAGGGACACAAGAGAAGGCCTCTTTCACATCCAACACTGCAAAGTCCATATTGGTCTTTGGGATTGAGGTGAGAAGGGTGTCGGGATTTGGGACAACTGAATGAACATCAAGTGTCCAGGCATTACCTTCCCATCACTCCTGCACTGCTCTATATCCTGAGGATTGAGGCTTTTTCACTGGCAGGACTGGAGTGTTACATTCTGATTGGCAGCAACCCAAACTCTAAAAATTACTCTATTAACGGCTCCAGTCCTTTCCAGACCCCTCATTTTCTGGGGTGTTGGTCTTTTCTTACTGGTTTGACTCCTGGTTTCAGTTCAGTTTTTACCAGACTCGGGGTTCTCGCTCATCCCGGGGTTCCCAGAGCCCAAACCAATGGTACAACTGCACCTAAAACTTCACTGGAGATTCCCTTGTCTGCAGGTTTCCCTCGGTGAGTGGGCAGAGCTGTGCTTTCCAGGGGTTTTCCAGAGGAATGTGCAGCTGGACAGAGTCCTGAGGAAAAGTCAACTGTGCCTTTAACTTGCCCAGCAAATGCTGCCCAAGCAATGGCGAAGGACACTCGGCCTGTGGAGAAAGCCATGAGTTCATTTTGTGTTCCCAGTCGTGAACTCCACGGGCTGTGAAACGGTCCGGGGGATTCCCTGTCCCGGAGGAATTTCACAGCAACAACACCCACTTTCCTCTTGCTAAAGGTCCCTCAGGGCCGGGACCTATGGAATGAGCTGCTCCAGTATCCACTGGAAAATCCATTGTTCCGTTCCCCAGCTTACCTGGAACCTGAGGACTGGCCTGAGGACCGGTCCCCTTCGGTCCAGCCCAATTTCTGCCGTAAATCCCATCTCTTCTGATTCTCCCTTCTGTCCGTTTGCAGTTCAGGACACTCCTTTTCCCAGTGCCCCTCCTGTTTGCAACAGGCACCCTGATCCTCCTGGAGGGGTGTTAATCCCCACCCTCATCCCCCAAATCCACCTCACCCTCTGCCTCCTCCCTGACCCTGCACGTCAGTTGGGGCGGCTGACAACGGATTTGGGAATTTCACCCGGCTCTTCTCCTTCCCTTCTCGCTCTTCCCTGTGGTTACAGACATCACTGGGGAAACAACCGCCCCCGGGGCTCCTTCTCTCTTCCCGAGTTTCTTTCTAACCCCCGGCACGAACTGCCCAACCAAAGGCCCGTTGAACGAACAGCCCCCGCTTCCCTCCGTTCCGAGGGATCCAACGGATCCCAACCCATTGGGAGGATCCGCCAGGGGGCGCTGCCCTGCGCGCGGGGCCCGGGGCGGGGCCTCGGGGATGGGGGCGTGTCCATGCAAATCAGACACCACTCGCGGGGGACGCCGGGACACGTCCCGCACACAAACCCCGCGGCCACGCGCGTCCGCGGGCGCTGCTGTCGGGGCGGGGCCGTGCGGGACGGGGGGGAGCGCGGGGCCGCACGGGTGCGGGGCCGGGTCCTCGGTGAGCGTGTGCTCGGGGTGGGTGCGCGGGGCGGGCCCGGTGGGGCTGGGGAGGTGGAGTCATACTTACCTGGCAGGGGAGACACCATGATCAGGCAGGTGGTTTTCCCAGGGCGAGGCTCATCCCTTGCACTCCGGGTGTGCTGACCCCTGCGATTTCCCCAAATGCGGGAAACTCGACTGCATAATTTGTGGTAGTGGGGGACTGCGTTCGCGCTCTCCCCTGGTCTCGCAGTTAAAGATCAGAACTCGAACGGGATGCAGTTCCGTCCATCTCCGTGTGCAGTACTGGGCACTCTTGGCCGTAACCGCAATCGGTAATTTCCACGGGCCTTAGCGATGTAAGTTCCTCTCAGGGTTCAGTTGCAATATTAGCAAGTTTATGAATGCTTTCAGTTAGAGTAGTTGTAACACAAGTATCCAGGTTTTGATAAGAGATGCTGAGCAAAGGCGCTCTATAACCAGCTGTAAATACGCTGATCAACGGACAAGTGCAAGGTGAGTTCAAGCTCCAGAAAACCATCAGAGACCACCAAGAGAGCACCAGAAGCCCCCTAGTGACCAAATAAGGATTTCCGAGGAACTTCTCAGAGCTAAGTAACATCTGAATGAACTTTCTGAGAAGAGTAGTGAATACGTAAGACATTTATATGTAAAATTGTACGTAAATATTAGCTACGCTGAGCGAGAACAGGACACGCAGATGATTAGGGAAGCAATCCTCCCTGTGTGTCCAGTGCTGATAATAAAGAACGCCTGCCCACTAACGCTCACAAATTGAGGCTTAGGGGTTTCTTATTTGCCAATTAACAGTAACAACGGAGCGGGACCGGCACTTCCACCACTCTTCCCCTGTGCGGACCCGCTCCCGCGGGTGGTTCCCGGGATCGTTCCGGTTCCAGGCGCAGCAGCCCAGAGCCCGCCCTTAGGGATCCACTGGCCAATTCCAGCCGGGAATGTGGATGCGTCTCCCGGGCATCGGCAGCGCCTCTTCGGAGAGGGCGTCCTGTGATGCCCCAGGACCCCCGGCTATTCCCGAGCCTCGCACCGGGAGGGCGAGCGGGCCCCCCGCACAGATTTCCTGCCTATTCGGAGGATTCCGGACACCTCGGGGTTCGCCCCCAGCACCCGCGGTCCCACATCGCGCTGCTCCGGTGTCCCTCGCCACGTCCCCGTCCAGGGGACGCTCCTCCGCTTTCATCCGCCACTTCCAGCAGCCGCGCAGTTGTTGCTGGGCATCACAAACTGTGGAAGCACAGGGCTCGACGGGCAGCACCGCCTGATTTCCTCAAGTGTTGTGGGGCTGCTTGAATCTCACATCTGTTTTTTAACTGCGAGATCAGGGGAGAGCGCGAACGCAGTCCCCCACTACCACAAATTATGCAGTCGAGTTTCCCGCATTTGGGGAAATCGCAGGGGTCAGCACACCCGGAGTGCAAGGGATGAGCCTCGCCCTGGAAAAACCACCTACCTAATCATGGTGTCTCCCCTGCCAGGTAAGTATGACTCCACCTCCCCAGCCCCACCGCGCCCGCCCCGCGCACCCACCCCGAGCACACGCTCACCGAGGACCCGGCCCCGCACCCGTGCGGCCCCGCGCTCCCCCCCCGTCCCGCACGGCCCCGCCCCGACAGCAGCGCCCGCGGACGCGCGTGGCCGCGGGGTTTGTGTGCGGGACGTGTCCCGGCGTCCCCCGCGAGTGGTGTATGATTTGCATATCCCAGCCTCCTCATCTACAAGACCCCGCCCCCTCAGTCAGTACATACTGCGTGCGGCCCCGCCCCCACCCGCCTGGCCCCGCCCCTCCGCCCGTTCTGGTCCCGCTCGCTCCCGGTTCCCGCCGCACCCGCGGAACCGACGCGCCGGCGGCTCCAGCGCGGACCCCCCTCCCCGGGGCTCGCCCCTCATTCGCTCGGTCCCGCCGGGGGCTGATGGCCCGGGTCGGGCTGATGGCCCGGGTCGGGCTGGCCCGTGCCTCCGAGCCGAGGCACCGGCAGTGCCGACGGTGCATTCACCGGCCATTGACACTGCACTGCTGAGCCGGGGGGACTCAGCACCTCGGTGCCACTGCGGGAGCTGCGTCACGGGCTCCTGGCACCCATATCTTGGAGTCCCTCCCTCACCACTGTGTCCCGGGTCTCCCATCACCCCAGCTCGGGGATGGACTGTGTAGCCACTGACAGTCTCCAGTCCAAGCCTTTCCACCTCCTCTCCTCTTTCTCCCCATCCCCTCCTGCACTCAGCATCATTCCTCTGGTCCTTGCCTGCCCAATCCAGGCCTCATTCCAGCCTCTCACATCCTAGTTTGGTCCCAGGTCAGATCAGCTGAACCCTCACAGACACAACGACCAACACCAGCAAACCCAACCAGCCCTCTGTGCCGGCCCCAGCAGTTTCCTTATCCATCCTCCCACACCCGGGAGCCACCCCCACTCACCCAAAGGTTTTGCTCCAGATGTTTCAAAGAGTGCCAGAAGTTCTCCTCTAATTCTGTGAAAGGCCATTGCTATTCTCCACCCTCTGCTCTGCACATGGACAGCATGTGCTGTTAGAGCCAAATCAGCAGTGCCCAGACAGCAGCAGAGGGACTGTGGGGAGTGGTGTTGGCTGAGGGCACGTTCGGGTCCATGGGGTCACAGGCATGGGGTGCTGGACCTGGTGGGTCTGGGGTGCCACGATTGCTGGTGTTTAACAGCCCCTCACCTTCCCCACGGAGGGCGCGTGGGCACTTCCACAGCACCGTGTTCTTGTGGGTGGCTCCTCAGAGGGCATCTGCTCTCACCACGCACCACCAGCACCCAGACCCCCGCGGTCCCAGCACTGGGGGTTGCCGGGCTGTGAAGGTGTCTGTGTATGGACCCTGTAGGTGCCATCATGTCAACCTGTACATGGCACACGGTCGGTGGTGACACACGAGCCCCGCGCGGACCCGGCCGGACCCGGTTGCGGCGGGACCCGCGGAGCCTGGAGGGGGCGGGGCCACGCTCGAGCGGCCGAGCTCTGAGAGGGGCGGGGCCTCGGGGGATGAGGGCGTGTCCATGCAAATCATACACCACTCGCGGGGGACGCCGGGACACGTCCCGCACACAAACCCCGCGGCCACGCGCGTCCGCGGGCGCTGCTGTCGGGGCGGGGCCGTGCGGGACGGGGGGGAGCGCGGGGCCGCACGGGTGCGGGGCCGGGTCCTCGGTGAGCGTGTGCTCGGGGTGGGTGCGCGGGGCGGGCGCGGTGGGGCTGGGGAGGTGGAGTCATACTTACCTGGCAGGGGAGACACCATGATCAGGCAGGTGGTTTTCCCAGGGCGAGGCTCATCCCTTGCACTCCGGGTGTGCTGACCCCTGCGATTTCCCCAAATGCGGGAAACTCGACTGCATAATTTGTGGTAGTGGGGGACTGCGTTCGCGCTCTCCCCTGACAAACGTGGTGAAAGATAGATTAACAAGCCTCAACAACTGACTGCGAATTCCACGCGGTATTTCTACTATTGCGCTTAAAACTCCTATGGCCATCCAAACTCCACATCCGTCCCGCCCCGGTGCAGCTCAGCTCGGTCCCCTCCCGCTCCGGCCCCTCCGCCCGCGCTCCGGTTTCCCCGCGCACCCGCGGCCGGGTCCCGGGTCGCTGCGCCCCCTCCCCTCCGCCCCCGCCCCGCGGAGCCCCCCCGGCCGGTGCTCCAGGTGCCGCCGCCCCGCCCCGGGGCGGTCCCGGCGCGGCCCCGCCCCGGATCCTCCCGCCCCCGCTCCGCCGCTCGGCCGCCGCCGCGGGGCCGCCGGAGCGCACGTGGCGCCGCCATGGCCCGGCTGCTGCTGCAGGACGGGGCGGTGCTGCGCGGCCGCCCCTTCGGGGCCGCCGGGGCCGCCGTCGCCGGGGAAGTCGGTGAGTGCGGCCGGGCCGGGCCGGGCCGGGCGGGGCCGGGATGTCGGGATGTCGGGATGTCGGGATGTCGGGATGTCGGGGGGCGGCCCGAGACCGGAGGCGGGGAGGGGAGGGGAGGGAACGGCGGGTCCGGTCCGGTCCGGCCCGGCCCGGCGACTCCCTCCACTCGGGGTCCCCCGAGATCGGCCCGGCTCAGTGCCCCGCGGCGGGACATCCCATCACTCCCATCCCCATCCCCGCGCAGTGTTCCAGACCGGCATGGTGGGGTACCCCGAGGCACTCACCGACCCCTCCTACAAGGCGCAGATCTTGGTGCTCACCTACCCGCTGGTCGGCAACTACGGGGTGCCCCGGGACGAGCCCGACGCCTTCGGCCTCAGCAGGGTGAGCGAGGGGGGCCGGGGGCAGCGTGTCCCGTCGTGGTGGCTGAACGGGATAGTGCTGGGGGCCAGGGCGGGATGGACAGCACGAGGTGCCAGGGCAGGACAGCACAGAGTGCCGGGGCAGGACAGCACAGAGTGCCATGACGGGATGGCACAGGGTGCTAGGGCAGGGCAGCGAGTGGCATGTCGTGGCAGGTGGAGGCTTGACTCTGATCCTGCCAGGCCAGAGCCACGGCAGAGTCCGCGGTGCTCTGACATGCCAAGGACTGGGTCTGGGCAGGGGGAGACCTGGGACTGGGGTGCTCTTGCAGCACCTGGGGAGTGGGGCTGTGTGTGTGTCCTTGCCAGGGCTCCATTGCAGAGTGGGGGTCCCAGCCCCCCAGGGCAAGGCAGCGCTGGGCCCGCTCAAGGCCCCAGCCCCCTCCCACCCCCTCAAGCCTCCAGGCTGCTCGTCCCAGGGCAGAGTCCAGGCCCGTTGTGGCCGTGCTATGCTGACCTCCCCACACTGACCATGGGGGTCTCTCTGTCAGCAGCCCTCCCCTGGACCAAGGCTCAGCCCTGCCAGGATGGGTGTGGGACAAGGTGGGGGCAGTGGCAGCCCAGCACTGGGGAGGGCTGGTCCCATACGGTGGGCCAGGGATGGGGTCTGTATCTCCTGGGACTTCTCCTGGGCTGGTGACCACCCCCCTGGCCCTGCTCACCCCCTCCTCCCCCAGTGGTTCGAGTCCAGCAAGATCCACGTGGCTGCACTGGTGGTGGGCGAGTGCTCGGAGACCCCCAGCCACTGGAGCGCGTCCCGCTCCCTGGACCAGTGGCTGAAGGAGCACAACATCCCCGGGCTGGAAGGTGGGACTGGGAGGACTGCAGGGCGGGCTGGGGGTTGGGGATCTGTGAGTTCTGAGCTGGCCCCGTCTCTGTGTTGGGATTTGCCCCCATAGAGGTCAACCCAGTGTTGGGATTTGGGGATGACGATGCTGCTGGGGCGCAGGCTCCCACTGGGGTGCGGGGTCTTGCTGGGGTTCAGGGTCCCACTGGGGTGCAGGGTCCCGCTGGGGTGTAGGGTCCCACCGGGGCGCAGGGTCCCGCTGGGGTGCGGGGTCCCACTGGGGTTCAGGGTCCCGCTGGGGTGGGCCAGGGCCGTGGGGTTGTGTCTCACAGCCCACCCGCAGGGGTGGATACCCGGGCGCTGACGAAGAAGATCCGCGAGAAGGGGACGCTGCTGGGGAAGCTGGTGCCGGACGGGACCCCCGAGGAGAGCCTCTCCTTTGAGGACCCCAACAAGCGGCACCTGGTGCAGGAGGTGTCGCTGAAGGTGCGAGGGGGGGAGGGCTGGGCGGGGCTGGGGGGCAGTGGTGGGGGCTGCAGAGCCCCTCCTGGGGGGGCCGGTCCCTGCGGGGGGACCGGGCAATCCACCCCCACGCCCTGCAGGGGCCACGCGTGTTCAACCCCGGCGGGTCGTTGCGCATCACCGCCCTCGACTGCGGCCTCAAGAACAACCAGGTGCGGTGCCTGTGCAAGCTGGGGGCGGCCGTCACCGTGGTGCCCTGGGACCACCCGCTGGACACTGCAGGTGAGATGACACTGGCCAGGGACGTCCTGGGGCCCCACCCCTCGGTGGGGTCTGGAGCTAGGGCTGTCTGCTTGGTTGGTGCTGGGGGCAGCAGGTACCTGTGTCCTGATCTGTGCCGTGGGCTGAGGGGTCTTGGTGTCGTCCTTCCTGGGGGCTTTTGGGTTCAGGGCCCTCAGTGTGACACTGCAGGAGGGGGGCCGTGGGCCTGGGGTGCCTTGCTGTGATTGACTTGAGGGGCTCTGGACTGTGGTACTGAGGGGCCCTAATGTGACTGCAAGGGAAGTCGTGGTGGACTGGGGGGGCCGTTGCTGCCACTGCGACGGGTGTTGCAGGGTCAGAGCATCTTGGTGTGACCCTGCTGAGGTGTTGGGGGCTCAGGGTGCTTCACTGCTGGGCTACTGTGACCCAGCAGGGACCTTGGTGGGCCCTACTGTGCCTTTGAGGGGCTGGGGGGCCCCACTCTGACCCCACTGCTCTCTTGGCACAGACTTTGACGGGCTGTTCATCAGCAATGGCCCTGGGGACCCGCAGCTCTGCCAGGAGACGGTGTCCAGCCTGCGCCGGGTGCTGGACGCACCGCAGCCCAAGCCGGTTTTTGGGATCTGCCTGGGGCACCAGCTGCTCGCCCTGGCCCTCGGTGCCCGCACCTACAAGATGAAGTGAGTGGGGGGCTGGGGCCGGGGTCACCGTGGGGTCCCGGCTGCTGGGGCCACCTGACACCCGTCCCACTGCCCAGGTATGGGAATCGTGGGCACAACCAGCCGTGCCTGCACGAGGACACCCAGCGCTGCTTCATCACGGCGCAGAACCACGGCTTCGCGGTGGAGGCGGGCAGCCTCCCGCCCGGCTGGGCCCCGCTCTTCACCAACGCCAACGACGGCTCCAACGAGGGCCTCGTCCACCAGCACAAGCCCTTCTTCAGGTGGGCACAGGGCTGCAGCGGGGGCCGGGGGTTGTGGGGCCATGGCTGGGGGTGCAGGGGGGCCCAGGGCTGTGCCCTGCCTGACCCCCCTCTGCAGCGTCCAGTTTCACCCCGAGCACTGTGCCGGACCCACGGACCTGGAGGGGCTTTTTGATGTCTTCGTGGAGGCGGCACGAGAGCTGCAGAATGGGGACGGCGGAGCCCGGACGGGTGGGTGTGAGCATGAGGGGCGGCCAGGGCCGTGGGCGTGACCGTGGGGCAGAGGCTGCGGGGCAGGGCTGTGCCCGGGGTCCCCGTAGCCCCATCCCCAGTGTGCCGTGTCCCTGCAGTGCGGGAGCGCCTGCGGGACTGGCTGACCTACACCAAGGCGCCGGCAGGAGGCCCAGACGTGGCCCAGCCCCGCAAGGTGCTGATCCTGGGCTCCGGCGGCCTCTCCATCGGGCAGGCAGGCGAGTTCGACTACTCAGGGTCACAGGTGAGCACCCACCGCAGGGCACAGGCAGCGATGGGGGTCACTGGGGTGGCAGGGGCCCAGGGACAGCAGCCATGACCCCTCTGTTCCCCATGAGGCCATCAAAGCGCTGAGGGAGGAGAACATCCAGACGGTGCTGATCAACCCCAACATCGCCACGGTGCAGACCTCTAAGGGGCTGGCAGACAAGGTGTACTTCCTGCCCATCACCCCTGAGTACGTCACACAGGTGAGCACCCTGGGGCGCCGGCTGGGCAGTTTGGGGGTACAGGGATGGCTAGGCTGGGGGATGGCTGAAGGACTGGTGTATGGAGGGCTGGGTGGGAGTGGAAGGGACTTGGTGGGCAGCACAGGCGTGGTAGCAGCTGGAGGAGGACACAAGACCCGCCATGGTTTCTGTCTCACCGCCCTGTGCCCCCCAGGTGATCCGGAATGAGCGCCCCGATGGGGTGCTGCTGACCTTCGGGGGGCAGACGGCCCTGAACTGCGGGGTGGAGCTGACCAAGGCGGGCGTGCTGGAGCAGTACCACGTGCGGGTGCTGGGCACCCCCGTCGCCTCCATCGAGATGACGGAGGATCGCAAGGTCTTCGCGGAGAAGATGGAAGAGATCGGGGAGCACGTGGCGCCCAGCGAGGCTGCTACCTCCCTGGAGCAGGTTCGGGGTGGGTTGTGGGGCTGCGGGACAGGGCAGGGGCCTGTTCTTCCCGTTCCCACCATCACCCCTCTGCTCCCTGCAGGCACAGGCAGCGGCCGAGCGTTTGGGGTACCCGGTGCTGGTGCGCTCTGCCTACGCCCTCGGGGGGCTGGGCTCCGGCTTCGCCAACAGCCGGGAGGAGCTGGTGGCCCTGGTGAGCCAGGCCTTCACCCACACCTCCCAGGTGCTGGTGGACAAGTCCCTCAAGGGCTGGAAGGAGATTGAGTACGAGGTGGTGCGGGACGCCTACAACAACTGTGTCACGGTATGGGATGGGGGGAGACCTCTGGGCCACTGAGGGGGGATGGACATGAGGCAGGTGCTGGGGGTGGGGGGCTTCTGCTGGACCTTGTTCCCAGGGAGAGCTCCCCTGTGCCTCTCATGCTGGCACAGCTCCTGTGTGCCATTGGGAGCTACACCTCGTGAGCCAGAGCCCTGCACCCCCCTGCCCTGGGTGGGCTGAACGCATTGAGTGTCCCGGGGGCTTGTGTTCCAGCCCAGGCTGGGCAGGGGAGGACGTGGTGGGAGCTGGGAGGGACCTGCCATGGGCAGCACGTGGGGTGCTGGGGAACCCCCAGCTCACAGTGACCCCCCACTGCCAGGTGTGTAACATGGAGAACCTGGACCCGCTGGGGATCCACACGGGCGAGTCCATCGTGGTGGCGCCCAGCCAGACTCTCAATGACACCGAGTACTTCATGCTGCGGCGCACGGCCATCAAGGTGGTGCAGCACCTGGGCATCGTGGGCGAGTGCAACATCCAGTTCGCCCTCAACCCCGAGTCGGAGCAGGTACAAGCAGCTCCCTGAAAGTCCTGGATCCCACTCCCAACCCCTGTCCAGCCCTACCCTGGGGTGCTCTGGGTTCTGCCCCATGAGTCTGTGCCTCCCTGTGCTGTGGCATCTCTGGGATCCAGCGGGTCCGGCCGTGTCGCCGGCTCAGCCGTGTCCCACGGCACCCGCTGACCCTGCCTGCCCGCTGCCCACAGTACTACATCATCGAGGTGAACGCCCGGCTCTCCCGCAGCTCAGCCCTGGCCAGCAAGGCCACCGGCTACCCGCTGGCCTACGTGGCTGCCAAGCTGGCCCTGGGCATCCCCCTACCTGTCCTCAGGTAAGGTGCTGCCACAACACAGGACGAGGCGCTGCCACAGTGGGACAGCCCCGGCCGCTGACCCCCGTCCCCTCCCCAGGAACTCCGTCACCAACTCCACCACAGCCAACTTCGAGCCCAGCCTGGACTACTGTGTGGTGAAGATCCCGCGCTGGGACCTCAGCAAGTTCCTGCGTGTCAGCACCAAGATCGGCAGCTCCATGAAGAGCGTGGGTGAGCGCGGGGGGCGGCAGCGCCCGCGGGCAGGGGTGGGCGTGGGGTCCGGCTGCTCACCTCTCCCTCTGCAGGGGAGGTCATGGCCATCGGGAGGAACTTCGAGGAGGCGTTCCAGAAGGCGCTGAGGATGGTGGATGAGAACTGCGTGGGCTTTGACCACATGGTGAAGCCGGCCTCGGACATGGTGAGCACTGGGGTCTGGGGGGTGTGTGCTGCTGGTGCAGTCCTGGGGGAGAGGTGGCCACCTACCTTCCCCAGCCCTGCTCACCCCTCCGGCCTGGCAGGAGCTGGAGACGCCGACGGACAAGCGGATCTTTGTGCTGGCGGCGGCGCTGCGGGCCGGGTACTCCATCGAGCGGCTGTACGAGCTGACCAAGATCGACCGGTGGTTCCTGCACAAGATGAAGAACATCGCGGACCACGCGGTGCTGCTGGAGTCGTACCGCGGCGAGCAGGGCACCATGCCCCCCGCCGTGCTCCAGCGCGCCAAGCAGCTCGGCTTCTCCGACAAGCAGGTGGCCCTGGCCGTGCTCAGGTGAGCTGGGGAGGAGGATGGCCCCGCCCTGCCCCTCACCCCAGTCCTGGAGCTCACCCAGCCCCTTCAGCACCGAGCTGGCTGTGCGGAAGATGCGGCGCGACCTGAAGATCCTGCCGATGGTGAAGCAGATCGACACGGTGGCAGCGGAGTGGCCGGCCCAAACCAACTACCTGTACCTGACCTACAACGGCTCCGAGCACGACCTGGCCTTCCACGAGCCCCACGTCATGGTCATCGGCTCTGGCGTCTACCGCATTGGCAGCAGCGTCGAGTTCGACTGGTGTGCCGTCGGCTGCATCCAGGAGCTCCGCAAGGTCGGACGGGCCCCAGCACCCTCTGGGACGGGGGGTGGGTGTCCTTGGTCACAGGATGTGGCCAGAGAGGGGCGGGGGGCCCTGGGCTCACCTTGTCCCACCCCCAGTAGATGGGCTTCAAGACAATCATGGTGAACTACAACCCCGAGACAGTGAGCACCGACTACGACATGTGTGACCGCCTCTACTTCGATGAGATCTCCTTTGAGGTATGGGGGCTGGAGCCCTGCCTGCTGTGGGGCGGGGGTTCTGCCCGCCGTGGGACTGGGTGAAGGCTGCTATGGCCCCGTCTGAACCATCCCCCTGCCCCGTGCGGTGCCACAGGTGGTGATGGACATCTACGAGCTGGAGAACCCCGAGGGCGTGATCCTGTCCATGGGTGGGCAGCTGCCCAACAACATCGCCATGGCCCTGCACCGGCAGCAGTGCCGCATCCTGGGCACGTCCCCCGAGGCCATCGACTCGGCCGAGAACCGCTTCAAGTTCTCCCGCCTGCTTGACACCATCGGCATCAGCCAGCCCCTCTGGAAGGAGCTCTCTGACATGGAGGTGGGGCCTGGTGACAGGGGTGGGGCGGCTCAGGGTGGCCCTCAGAGCACCTCCTGAGGTTCCGTCTCCCACAGTCGGCCAAGTACTTCTGCTGCAAGGTGGGGTACCCCTGCGTCGTGCGCCCTTCCTACGTGCTGAGCGGTGCCGCCATGAACGTGGCCTACTCGGACAGCGACCTGGAGAAGTTCCTGAGCAATGCTGTGGCCGTGTCCAAGGAGCAGCCTGTTGTCATCTCCAAGTTCATCCAGGAGGCCAAGGTCCATCCAGGGGGCTGCTCCAGCCCCAGGGCACCCTGAGAGCCCTGTCCCCCCGTGACAGGCTGTGACCGTGTTCCCCCTCGCAGGAGATCGACGTGGATGCGGTGGCCTGTGATGGCGTTGTGGTGGCCATCGCCATCTCGGAGCACGTGGAGAATGCTGGGGTGCACTCAGGCGATGCCACGCTGGTGACACCCCCCCAGGACATCACCCACACGACCCTGGAGCGCATCAAGGCCATTGTCCACGCCATCGGGCAGGAGCTGCAGGTCACAGGGCCCTTCAACCTGCAGCTCATTGCCAAGGTACAGGGGCTGGGGGCCATGCTGGGGCACAGAGTGCCGGTGGGAGAACACCCCCTGTCCCCAGCTGTGCCTCATTCCATCCTCTCTCCCCCAGGACGACCAGCTGAAGGTGATCGAGTGCAACGTCCGCGTCTCCCGCTCCTTCCCCTTCGTGTCCAAGACCCTGGGGGTGGACCTGGTGGCTCTGGCCAGCCAGGTGATTATGGGCGAGGACGTGGAACCCGTGGGGCTGATGACAGGCATGGGCATTGTAGGCGTCAAGGTGAGCAGGGGCCGTGGGGGCAAGGCTGGGGTATGGGGCTGGGCAGCCCCTGAGCCCCCACTGCCCCCAGGTGCCCCAGTTCTCCTTCTCACGCCTGGCGGGCGCTGACGTGGTGCTGGGAGTGGAGATGACGAGCACGGGCGAGGTGGCCTGCTTCGGGGAGAACCGCTGTGAGGCGTACCTGAAGGCCATGCTCAGCACCGGCTTCAAGATCCCCAAGAAAAACATCCTGCTGACCATCGGCAGCTACAAGGTATGTGGGGGTCCATGCTGTGGGGGGTCAGGGTTTCCCCCCTGCCCTCTGACAGGCCCCCATCTCGTCGCAGTACAAGAGCGAGCTGCTGCCCACGGTGCGGAGACTGGAGACCCTTGGCTACAACCTGTACGCCAGCCTTGGCACCGCCGACTTCTACACCGAGCACGGCATCAAGGTCGGGGCTGGGGGCTGGTGGGGCCGGGGGCACCCCCGGCAGAAGTGGGGGGCCCTGACGGGGTCACTGCCTGCAGGTGAAGGCCGTGGACTGGCACTTCGAGGAGGCTGATGGCAGCGAGGCCGGCGCCCGGGAGACCCAGCGCAGCATCCTGGACTACCTGGCCGAGAACCACTTTGAGATGGTCATCAACCTGTCGATGCGCAACTCGGGGGGCCGCCGGCTCTCCTCCTTCGTCACCAAGGGGTACCGCACCCGCCGTCTGGCTGTCGACTACTCCGTGCCCCTCATCATCGACATCAAGTGCACAAAGCTCTTTGTGGAGGTGGGCTGGGACACGCGGGGCCCCAGGGAGTGCGTGCAGGGGAAGGGAGCAAAGGGAGGTTGTGGAAGTCCTGTTGTGGGCGCTGTGGGGCGGGCACTGTGTGCAGTCATCGCCGTGCAGGGGTTGCTTTTGGGGTGCAACTCGGGCAGCCGTTGTTACCCTGGCCTGGGGTCCTGCCTCACAGCTGCTGTCTCTGCAGGCACTGAGCCAGATCGGGGCAGCCCCCCCACTGAAGATTCACGTGGACTGCATGACGTCCAAGAAACTCATCCGTCTGCCAGGTGAGTGGGACAGGGGCCACGGGGGGGGCAGGGGCTTCCCAGGTGGCTGTTTGGAGCTGGAGCAGCACTGGTAGCCAGGCTGGGCACATCTGTGAGCACTGCAGGGAGAGGAGATGTTTCCCTGCTGTGCTGCCATGTCCCCTGGGGCCGGGGGCTGCCGGTGCTGAGGCTGACGCTCCCCAGGCCTCATCGATGTGCACGTCCACCTCCGCGAGCCGGGCGGCACCCACAAGGAGGACTTTGCGTCGGGCACGGCAGCCGCCCTGGCCGGGGGCATCACCATGGTGTGTGCCATGCCCAACACCAGCCCTGCCATCACCGACGCCGCCTCCTTCGCCCTGGCACAGAAGGTGAGGGGCCACTGCCAGCCTGATGCTCACGTCCCCTCCCTGGTCACTGCCACGCCAGCCATGGTGGGCTTGCTGCCTGCAGTGGGCTTGCTTGCCTCGGGTGGGACTGGCCCTGCCACAGTACCCACCGCTTCACACCCCACAGCTGGCCGAGGCTGGGGCCCGCTGCGACTTCGCCCTCTTCCTGGGGGCTTCCTCGGAGAACGCCAGAGCTCTGGGCCCCCTGGCTGGGGCGGCTGCCGGGCTCAAGATGTACCTGAACGACACCTTCTCCAGCCTGCGGATGGACGATGTGTCGCTGTGGATGGAGGTTGGTGGGCAGGGAGGGGCTGGCACGGGGCAGAGCCGCTCCCAGTGCGGGCGCCCACCAGCCCCATTTCCCCCAGCACCTGGAGCAGTGGCCGCAGCACCTGCCCGTCGTGGCGCACGCGGAGCGGCAGACGGTGGCCGCCGTGCTGATGGTGGCCCAGCTGTACCAGCGCCCCGTCCACATCTGCCACGTGGCCCGCAGGGAGGAGGTGAGCTGGGAGTGGGGACAGTGGGCTCCAGGGTCGGGGTGTGGGGCCCTTTGTGTTCCCCCCACTAAGTGCAGCTCCCCCAGATCCTCCTGATCAAGGCCGCCAAGCAGAGGGGGATCCCGGTGACGTGCGAGGTGGCCCCGCACCACCTCTTCCTGAGCCAGGACGACCTGGGGCGCCTCGGGGAGGGCCGGGCGGCCGTGCGGCCGGCGCTGGGCACCCGCCGGGATGTGGAGGCGCTCTGGGAGAACATGGACACCATCGACTGCTTCGCCACAGACCACGGTGAGCCCTGGGGGACGGTGGCTGCGGGGTGGGACAAGGGGTGGGGACAGCCCCTGGTGACCAGCCTTGTCCTGCAGCCCCCCACACGCTGGAGGAGAAGCAGGGCCAGCAGCCGCCCCCTGGGTACCCTGGCCTGGAGACGATGCTGCCCCTGCTGCTGACGGCCGTCTCCGAGGGGCGGCTCAGCGTGGAGGACATTGTCCAGCGCCTCTACGAGAACCCACGCAAGATCTTTGGGCTGCCGGCGCAGGAGGACACCTATGTAGAGGTGGGTCCCTGCCCACCTGCCCCAGGTCTGGTCCTGGCCCCACTGCCTCTGACCCACTGTCCTGGCAGGTGGACCTGGAGCACGAGTGGATCATCCCTGGCTGCATGGCCTTCTCCAAGGCCCGCTGGACCCCCTTCGAGGGCATGAAGGTGAAGGGGACGGTGCGGAGGGTGGTCCTGCGTGGGGAGGTTGCCTACATCGATGGGCAGGTAAGGCCCTGGGTCTGTTTTCCCTTGTGTTGTCCGGGTCCCCAAGCACTGAAGGGGTCCCCCAGCACCGACCCCATCACCCCCAACCCCATCACCCCTACGAATGCAGGTGCTGGTGGCCCCTGGCTATGGGCAAGATGTGAAGAAGTGGCCCTCAGGAGCTATGGTGCCGCCACACGTGGCCCCTGTCAAGGACATTGTGAAGGTACTGGGATGCACGGGGCTGGGCAGGGGTCCCTGTCCATCCTGGCTCCAGCGGGGTCTCTCGTTGCAGACCCCCGAGCGGCCCCGGCACATGGCAGCTGGTGAGACTCTGCGTGGACGAGCCCCCAGCCCCCGCCGGCCCGGCCCCGCGGGCGACGCGCGCTTCCACCCCCCGCCCCGCATCCACCGGGCCTCCGACCCCGGGCTGCCAGGTAGGGGGGCGGCGGGGACGGCGGGCGTGGCGGGGGGGCGGCGGGCGCGCTGCCCGGGGCCGGTTCTGGGGCCGCGGACGGGCGGCCCCGCTGACGCCGGCCCTTGTGTCCCGTTCAGCGTTCCAGAGGCTGGGAGCCGCGCACCGCCCGGGCGCCCGAGGCACCGGTAATGTCGGGGGGGGGACTCACTAATGGCACTAACTGCAGCCCATGAGTGCATCCCCTCCCCCAGGTGCCGTGCGGGCCCCGGGCTGCCCGCGCCGCCCGCCACCGGCCCCTTCCCACAGCCGGTGCCAGGCACCAGGGACAGGGCACGGCTGTGCCGCCTGCCCCGCTCCCGCCCTGGCGCACACAGCACCTCGGGGACCCCTCGCTTGCCAGTGTGATTGGGGGGCGGCCAATTGGGAATTGCGGGGTGCGTGGGGAGAGGGGCGCAGCATGATGTGGGGCTTGGCCTGCCTGTCCTTGGGTGGCCTTCACCTGGCATTGAGCCCTGACGTGGTTTGCCTGGTGCTGCCAGGCCGGGCTGGCTGTGCCATGCCAGCAGCACCCTGGGAGGACAACAGGGCCCAGGGTGCTGCCGCTCCCCACACCCCCTAATGGCACCGCTCCCTTCTCCCACCCAGCTGAGGACACCCGTGAGAAGGCCGGCAGGAAGGCAGCAGAGCTGGGTGAGTGCAGAGGGGATCTGGGGGCCCACAGTGGGGATCTCAGGCCTACGGCAGGTGGTTGGGCTCCCCTGGGCACCCCTGTGGGCTCACCAGCTGTTCTTGGTGCCCCAGATGCGGCGGCGATCCAGGACAGCCACTTCTACCCGCTGGGCCCCCTGCCACGCCAGGCCTCCCCCCAGCGCTCCCCCCACTTCCAGACCTCCCCACTGCTGAACCCCCTCGTCGGGCAGCACGTCCTCTCTGTCCAGCAGTTCTCCAAGGACCAGGTGCCTGGGCGGGTGGGCACGGGGACCGGGTGGCCATGGGGGCTGCGGTGCCTCCTGCGCCCTGGCCAAGCCCTAGTGCCCCTGCGCCCCCTGAGCCACCTGTCCCCACAGCTGTCCCACCTGTTCAATGTGGCCCATTCCCTGCGCATGCTGGTGCAGAAGGAGCGGAACGTGGACATCCTCAAGGTGAGCCGTGCACCTGGCCCCCAGGCGCCCCGAGGGAGCCCTGTCCCGGGTAGGGGTGCCCCGGGCTCCCCGAGGTGACAGCATGGCCCCCGCAGGGGAAGGTGATGGTGACCATGTTCTACGAGGCAAGCACAAGAACCAGCAGCTCCTTCGCGGCGGCCATGAGCCGGCTGGGCGGCGCCGTCCTGTCCTTCTCCGAGGCCACCTCCTCGGTGCAGAAGGGCGAGTCCCTGGCCGACTCCGTGCAGACCATGTGCTGCTACGCCGACGTGCTGGTGCTGCGGCACCCCCAGCCTGGCGCCGTCGAGGTGAGAGGGGTGGGGGGGCTGGGGCAGCCACGTCCTGTCCCGAAGGTGCTGGGGGCTCTGCCCTGATGGTGAGGATGGGGACCTGCACTATAGGGCAGGGACATGGTCCCCAGCTGGGCAGGGTTTGGGGCCTGCCCTCACCCCTGCCTGCCCTGCCTGTGCTCCCAGCTGGCCGCCAGGCACTGCCGCAAGCCGGTGATCAACGCCGGGGACGGGGTGGGGGAACACCCCACGCAGGCGCTGCTGGACATCTTCACCATCCGCGAGGAGCTGGGCACCGTCAACGGCATGACGGTGAGGTGGGGGGGCTGGGGGGCCGAGGGGCCCCGTCTGGGCCCTGGGGGGCCGTGGCCGGGCTGACCTGACCGCTCTCCCCAGATCACCATGGTGGGCGACCTGAAGCACGGGCGCACGGTGCACTCCCTGGCCCGCCTGCTCACCCTGTACCGCATCAACCTGCGCTACGTGACCCCCCCCGGCCTCCGCATGCCCCCCGACATCACCAGCTTTGTGGCCTCCAGGGGCATCAAGCAGGTGAGGAGTGGGGTGGGGGGCTGGCCCCACACGCCCCCCCAGCCCTGTCCCCCCAGCCCTGCTGACAGTGCCACCCCAGGAGGAGTTTGGGAGCATTGAGGAGGCGCTGCCGGACACGGACGTGCTCTACATGACCCGCATCCAGAAGGAACGCTTCGAACGGGCCGAGGAGTACGAGGCCGTGAGTGAGGGGACCCCGGGTCCTGCTGCCCTCGGGGGCTGTGGGGGGTCCCCTGCCCCAGCTGAGGGTTCTCTGTGTCCCCTCTCAGTGCTTTGGGCAGTTCATCCTCACGCCCCACATCATGACCCGTGCCAAGGAGAGGATGGTGGTGATGCACCCCCTGCCCCGTGTCAACGAGATCAGGTGGAGGGGGGGAGCAGGGACAGGGGGGCTGCAGGGTACTGGGTGGGCAGGGGGCTCAGGGGTAGTGTCTGGGGGAATGGAGCTATGTAATATACATAGGGGTAGGATTGGAGTTCCCAGGGCGTGGGAGTGTGGAGGGCTCTGTGCTGTTGCTGGGTCTGTGCTGTTGCTGTGGGGTCAGGGGCACGGGGGCTGCAGTGTGCTGGGCAGGGTAGGGGGTCTCAGGGTGATGGGGACTGTGGTTGCTTGGTGGGTTTGGAGGGAGACAGGGTCTGTGGTGTGCGGTGGGTCAGGGGTCCCGGTGAGGTATCAAGGTGGATCAGGGGTCTCGGGGGGGGCATCCGGGATCCCGGTGGTGTGAGGGGTCCTGAGGGGGTCAGGGGTCCCAGGGGGATATGGGGTCCCGGGGGGGTGATGGGTCCCAGGGTGGCTCGGAGGTCCCGGTGGGATCAGGGGTCCCGGGGTGCGTGAGGGGTCCCAGTGGGATCGGGGGTCCCGGGGTGGGTGAGGGGTCCCGGTGGGATCAGGGGTCCCGGGGGGATCAGGGGTCCCGGGGTGGGTGTGGGGTCCCGGTGGGATCAGGGGTCCCGGGGTGGGTGAGGGGTTCCGGTGGGATCAGGGGTCCCGGGGTGCGTGAGGGGTCCCGGTGGGATCAGGGGTCCCGGGGGGATCAGGGGTCCCGGGGTGGGTGTGGGGTCCCGGTGGGATCAGGGGTCCCGGGGTGGGTGAGGGGTCCCGGTGGGATCAGGGGTCCCGGTGGATCGGGGTCCCGGGGTGGGTGAGGGGTCCCAGTGGGATCAGGGGTCCTGGGGTGGGTGAGGGGTCCCGGGGTGGGCGAGGGGTCCCGGGGTGGGCGAGGGGTCCCGGTGGGATCAGGGTCCCGCCGGCTCGGGGGTCCCGGGGCGGTGCCCGCTGACGCGCTCCCTCCGCAGCGTGGAGGTGGACTCGGACCCGCGCGCCGCGTATTTCCGGCAGGCGGAGAACGGGATGTTCATCCGGATGGCGCTGCTGGCCACGGTGCTGGGCCGGTACTGACCAATAAACGCCCCCGGTCGCGACACGACATCGCGCCGCGACTGACGTCACCGCGCGCGACACGCGGCCATGGCGGCGCTGGGGAGGGGCTGCGGGCGGCTGCTGGCGCGGCGGCCCGGGGCGGCACAGGCGCTCACCGCCGGTAAGGGACGGGCCCGGAGCCCCCCGGCCCGCAGCCCACCCCCGGCACTCGGGAGGGAGAGCGGGGACCCCGCCGGGCTCCGGGGGGGTTAATGGGGGCCTGAGAAGGGTCTTCCGCGGCTCGAGGACTCGCCCCACTCACCCCCAGGCCCCGGGGGGAGGCTGCCTTGGAGGTCCTGCTCCCCCGGGAGGGGATGGGATCTGGGCTGTGGCACTGGGGGTTCAGTGGGCTGCAGCCCCCCTGCAGGGTCTCAGCACCCCCTGGGTGTGTGCCAGCACTCGGGCGAAGGCACAGAGGTGCTGCCTGGGCAGAGGCTCCCAGGGCCCTGCCCTGAATTTCCCTAACGATGCTGCTGCTTGCAGGGCTGGGAAGTGCCATAAATCTGCCCTGACACTGGCCAGCAGCTCTGCTGCCCCAGGGACTCATAGCCCTGAACACCAGGCACCTCTGCCCCTCACTGCCTACTGCCCTTCTTGTTCCCCCCAATCCACCCGGGGCTGGGACTGTGGCTGGGTGGTGGGAGAGCCCATCCTGCCTGTGCTGGGTGTGCTCAGGGCCATACAGGGGCTGTGTGGCACTGCTGGCTGGGAGCAGGGTGTCCCTGTGTGCTCCCTGCTGCACCCCCTGCTCACAGCCTTCCCCTCGTCCTGCTGCTCCCCCGGTCCTGCTGCTCCCAAGCCACCAGCCCAGGAGGCTGGGAAAGCATAACCTCAGGGGGTACCCTGCTGAACTGGGGCCTCCCCTCGCAGTGCAGCCACTGGCCCTTGGCCCTGCTGCCCCCGGGTGCCCCCCTGCCCAGCTGCTGGGGCCCTGCCAGGCCGCCTCGCTGCTCCCGCTGTTATTTTTATGGGATGTGATGGAGTCTATTGCTGGGCACTGCTGGCCGCACATCCCCTGGTGCCTGGCGAGAGGCCAGGGTGGAGCTGGGAGGGCTGCCCAGGGCCAGCCCTGCCCATTCCCCCCTGGCCCCTGCCTGCTGCTGTGCAGGCTCAGTGTGGCCCTGGGCTGGCTCCAGCCCTGTTCTGCCTGTTGCTGTTTTGTATCAGAGCTGGCACTGCCATAGCACAGCCCCCCAGTCCCTCCGGGCCCCACCAGCCCCCAGGGCTGTGGGGGGCACGGCTGCTCTGTGGGTGCTGGGCTGATGCTGGATGTGGTTCCCCTGGCCCAGAAGAGCCTCTGCCCTCAGGCTGGGCTCTCTCTCCCTGCCTGTGGCAGGTTCCCAGGCCCAGCTGAGGGGGCACGGCCATTCCCTCCAGGCTGGGGCAGCACTGCTGGGGCCGAGTGTTCCTGCTCTCAGACCCCCATTCACGGCTGGGCTTGGCCCCTCTCTTCTGGCTGTGCCATGGTCCATGCAGCTCCCGTGCCCTGGGCCAGATACATTCCGGCCTCCAGCCCTGCTTTCCCTTGCTGCTCCCGGAGCCCCTGGTGCTGCCAGCTGGGGCCGGGCCAGGGAGCTGCTGGCAGTTGGCTGTGTTGCTGCATCCAGCCGTGCTCACCGCCCGAGCTGCTGTCTGAGGACCACGGGGTCGGGCAGGGCTTTGCCTCCTGCATCCCGGGCCCCAGGCCAGGCTGCCGGCAGGGCCCGGGCACAGCAGGCAGCAGCACGTGCCCACAGCCGTGACCTTGCTGTCCCTCCCTGCCTGTGGAGAGCAGCCCCGCCCTCCCGCCGTGGTGATGCTGTGGGGATACAGACGGTGCCCTACTTAGGTTCAGGCCCAATTCAGAATCCTCTGGTCGTGGGAGCAACGACCTGGGGGTCAGCTGGGCACCCTGGCTCTGGGCTTGGCCTGGCTGCAGGCTCCAGCCCCACGCAGCCGTCTCCCCCTGGGCAAGCACTGGTGCCAAAGTTATCGTGAGGGACTGGATCCAGCTGCACCCCAGGCCCGGGCAGAGACAGGTCTGTTCCCCCGGCACAGCTTTGTCACCACCGGGCACCGTGCCTGGACCGTTCGGCACTGGATGAGTAACGGCAGTGCCACGGCTGCGTGTTCTCAATGAGCATCGTGCCCCTGCACCCAGCTCCTGGGAACGCTACCTGTGGGGGCAGCCAGCACTCTGGTGTGCTGTGCTGGAATCCTGCTCCTGCTACCACCCCCTCCCCTGCACTGCTGCAGCCCGCGGGCTGGCAGGGCTGCCCTGCCATCATGGGTGGGAGCAGAGGGCTCTGGGCTGGGGGACAGAGCCCCAAACCCTGGGGCTGGTCCAGGGTGGGAGATGGAGCCTGTGAGGCGGCAGCAGGAGGTACTTGGGGCCTCCATGGGGCTGTAGAGCCCAGGCTTGCCCTGTCTGGGGGCCACATGGCATGGTGTTGGGAGAGGGAACTGGGCCCTGGTCCCCCATGAGCCGCTCGTGGAGCCCCTGGGATAGGGCTGGCCCTGAGCTGGCCGTGACAGGGGCTGCTGGGATGGGGAGTGCTGAGGCTGGTGCTCCCCAGGCCAAGGGCTTGCTGGGCTCAGGGCTTACAAGTTCAGAGCAGAGCAGCAGTGGGGCTGAAGACCTACCTGGGAACTGTCCCAGGAGGAGCGGGGGGAGTGAGCAGGAGCTGCCAGGGCCAGGGGGAGCAGTGCTGGGGCTGGGGGGCAGCACCGGGCCGGCCAAGTTGCGTCGAAGGGGTCAGGGGTGTAGAATGGAGCAGGAGCTGCCAGAGGCCCAGCCAGGCAGCATCCCACCGGGGACACTGATCTGGAAACAGGGCCAGGAACCCGTGCCAGCAGCCGGCCACAGCGAGGGGCTGGGGCAGCCCGGGCAGTGGAGAGCACATCCTGCGTGTCCTGGCTGCTGGCAGAGCCAGAGAATGGCTCTCCAGAGAGGAATCGCAGTCAGCAGAGCCTGCCCAGTGCACAGGGAGAGATTTGGGAGAGGCTCAGGAGAGGCCATGGTGGAGAGCACAGGCAGCAGCCAGGTGGACTGTCCTGAGAGCCCCAGGCACCACAGGCCCTGGGTGACGGGTGTTAATCAGTCTTTCACAACAGGTCAGCCCCGTGCCCAGGGCACCAGGAGGAGATGCAATCAGGCACTCTTTTGGCCAGAGATGCTGCAGCGTCCTGAGAGGCCCGAGGTGCTGAGCAGGGCTCACTGCAGGCAGTGAGGAGCTGCAGCTGGGATGGAGCCAGCGGGGCCAGAGCAGGCTCAGGCATCCCGGGGCAGGGGAGCAGCAGCAGCACTGGGCAGGGGGCCCAGCCATGGGCAGGGCATGCAGGGGTCTTGCCCACCTGAATGGGCTGTGCTGGTCGCAGGGGCCCTCATGGGAGCTGGGGATGTGATCGCACAGCAGCTGGTGGAGCGGCGGGGGCTGCGTGGGCACCACGGCCCCCGCACCCTGAAAATGATGGCCATTGGCTTCTGCTTCGTGGTGAGTGCCAGCACGGCAGGGTGGGATGGGATCCGGGGCTCTTTCATCAGGGTGGGGTCATGTTGCCCCCCCAGTGTGAGCTGGGACATCCTGATGGCACCTCTGGCAGCCGTGGGCAGGGCTGCTTCCCTGGAGCACGGCAGCACAGCCCAGTCAGAGGCAGGACAAGCCCATCCTGGTAGTCTTGGGCCCATATAACCAGCTCTGGAGCCCCCTTGGCTAGTGAGGGTGGGTGCTGCTCCTCACCTCCTGGCTCCTGCAGGGCCCCGTTGTGGGCAGCTGGTACAGGATCCTGGATCGGCTCATCCCGGGGAACACAAAAGTCGTGGCTGTCAAGAAGATGGTTCTGGACCAGGTTGGTGTGACGTGAGCGAGGGTGTCCCATCGGGCTGGAGCGGCAGGATGGGGTGATGGGTGCAGCCATATTCCTGTGGCAAATTTCCATCCCATTCCATGAACCCCTGTGCCTGAGCTGAGCCAAGCCCCACCGTGGTGGAGGGTTGGGGTGGGCAGGGTCGCAGGGGCTGCCCGTGGCCAGCCCAGCTCCAGGCACCACAAGCCCCTCGGCATTGGCCCTGGCTCCTCTCTCACAGGGAGGCTTCGCCCCGTGTTTCCTTGGCTGCTTCCTGGCCATCACGGGGGCCATGAACGGGCTGTCAGTGCAGGATAACTGGTCCAAGATCCAGCAGGTATGTGCTGCTGCCCTGGGGTGGATGGGGGGCCCTGGGGAACCGGGGGGGCCCTGGCAGCTCCTCCCGGTGCGCTGGCCCTGGCGGCTGCTCCCGTTCGTGGCTGTTCCCACTCCCAGGCGCTGGGTCTGAGGGCCCTGCGGGCATCAGGTGCCCAGTGCTGCCAGTCTTCTGGGTTCTGGCACCACGGCCATTCCTGTGGTGTGGCACCAGGGTCCCACCTGTGCCGGGCACAGATGCCGTGGGCTCCTGCGTGCCGTCCGACCCTGCTCCTGGCTGGGTCTCCAGAGCCATTACCGAGATGGCTCCCGTTGGCAGTGAGTGCTGGAAACCGCTGCGAGCGCTGAGTCGGCGTGTCCAGAGTGAGTCACCGGGCAGCGGGTGCCCGCCCGCCGCGGGACGAGGTTCGCTGGGGTGGTCGCCTGGCTGGCAGGGGTGGCAGCACCAGCCTCGTGCACCGCTGCCAGGGCCATGTGTGAAGGGCCCCAGCCCAGCCAGACCTGCTGCCCGGGCTGGAGCTCTGCTGCCATCGCCCAGAGCTTGTTCCTCGGTGGGGTGCCACCCCCAGGCACTGGCCTGCTGGGCTACCAGTGCGTGCCCCTCATCCTGCCCTGGGGTGCAGGGAGCAGATCCCGGGGCAGGATTGTGTCACCTCTGCTTTCTCAAAGCTCTGCATGAGCCACAGCCAGGGTATGGGGTGCTCCACGGCACCCCAGAGGCACATATGGAGAGGTCCTGGGTACAGACAGCACCCCACAAGCTCTTGTCCATCCGCTCCTGCTGCATCCAGACCAGCTGGTGCCATGGATCTTGCTTCAGCTCCCCCAAAGCATCCCACCGTGGTGGGTGATTCCTGCAAGCTGTAGCTCCCAGCTACCGTGGCTGGGCTGGGACCTGGGCAGCGGTGCTGGCAGCACCTTCACCCCTGGCTTGGGGCGCATCCGCCTTTCCCCACGCAGAGGAAGCGTCAGCAGAGCATCCATCACCCTGTGCCCGCTCGCCCCGTCCTGGGCTGCCAGCCAGCACCAGGAGGAGCCCGGGCTCCTGGCTGAGTCACGGCCAGGCTGGATGAGGGACTCGTCCTGCTGCCGTGGGGCAGGGATGCGGCACGGCCGCGGCTGCAGCTCGAGGACAGAAGGACAGCGCCTCGGGCTCCCGGGGTGGACACCCCGGCTCGGTGCCCGTCTCCGTCCCTGCCCCAGGGTGCCTGGGAGGGGCCTGGGGGTTGCGGGGCTGAATAGGGGCTCACAGCCCACACTGGGGAGAGGAGCTGCCTACCCGTGTGCCCTGGCTGTGGCACAGTGGGGACAGGGCGGTTGTGGCTGCCCTGTCCCTGCCACCCCCGTGGGCACAGCTGTGGGAGACTCTGTGCCCCATAGTGGGAATGGGGCCCTCTGCGTGCTCAGACCTCCTTTCTCTTGCAGGACTACACAGACACCCTGATGACCAACTACTGTGTGAGTGCTGGCGGGTCTGTGTCCCTGTCCCCAAGTGCCAGGCAGGGGTGGGCATGGGGCACAGGTGCTGGCAGGGCCCCTCACTGCTCTCTCCTTCTCTGCCCAGATCTGGCCACCCGTGCAGATTGCAAACTTCTACTTCGTGCCCCTGCAGCACAGGTAGTGTTGTGGCTCTGGCCCCCAGCCCCTGGCCCCCTGAGCCAGCGGCTGTGGACCCTTTCCCCTCTGTCCCCAGGCTGGCTGTTGTCCAGTGCGTTGCCATCGTCTGGAACTGCTACCTCTCCTGGAAAGCCAATCGGATGTGAGGCAGAAGCCGTGTCCCACCCCTGTCCCCAGCCTGTGCACTGCCTGACCCCGCCACACCTCGGGAGCCCTTCGAGTGGGTGCCTGTGGCTGAGGACAGGCTGAAACAGGCAGAGTGCTGGCAGCAGCTGTCCCTCTCTCTCCTTGGGGAGACACCATCACCATGGCTCCCACTGCCCCAGGGACACACTGGGGAGAAGATGGTGCCAGGGCACCCTGAGACAGGCCTGGAGTAACTCTGGCTCCGGCTCTGGCTCCAGCTCTGGCTGTGCCATGTGACAGCTCTGCCTGCAATGTGTTTCTCCATCCATGCTCAACCCTCTCCTGACCCCTGTCTGCACAGTCCTCTTGCCCCAGGCATCACTCTGCCCTTCCCCATGGCACATCCCTGGAGGAAGGAGTGGGAGTGCCACTGGGCCGGGGCTGGCCCTGGGCTGGCAGTACCATGGGCACAGAGCTGGGGTCACTGCAGGCTGGGGGTGCTTCCCCTGAAAACGGGGTTTGGTGTGATCTGCTGTAGACAGTCAGAGCACCAATAAATGGCATTTTTCACTCTCGATTCCCATGGCCCTCAGGCTCATGGCCCAGCAACCCCTCCAGGCCCTGCAGAAGCAGTTCCAGAGTGACCATTCCTGTGTTACAGATCGACAGCTCCACTCTGCCTTGTCCCAAGGCACTGAGTGTGGGGCTGTGGACCGCAGGCTGATGGGACGAGCTGCCCCACTGACTGAGTGAGGAGAGGGGGCTCCAACAGAGGGTGGATGGTGGCTTAGGGGATCACCAGGTTCCACTGCAGCTGTTCCATGGGCTGTGACAGTGCCCTCACTGCTACAGAACAGTGGGACAAGGTGAATGGTGTCAGGGTTCCAGCGCTGGGTGCAGAGTCCCCACAGGGTCAGGGTGTGCTCAGTGCAGGGCTGTGCATCCTGGGAGGCTGTGGGAAGGGTGGGGAGTAGGGCTGAAGCTGGGGCTGGGGCTGCCACCACCAGCACTGCTGCCCCGTGGGGATGTGTGTCCATGCTCACCCTACACCAGGAGTGAGCAGACACAGCCCAGCTCACACAGCACATCCCAACCAGGGGCTTCAAATGGAGCTGGTAGGATCGTGGTGGTTCACCTCACCCCCACAGGGCCTTGAGCCCCAGCCCCCTCGGTCTCACTGTGGCAGCCCCATGCAGCTCGACAGAGCCATCCCCTTGGTGCTGGCACCAGCTGGGTTCTGCGGGCTGCCAGCATGGCCCTTATGGAGAGGATGCACCATCTATCCTTCCTCCCTCACCTTCACACTCCTACCCTGGGCTGGCCTGGGCTTTGGGGCTACTCTAGGCAGGTGAGTACAACCCGAAGCATAGAGGAGCTGAATCCTGCTCCTGTGCACTCATCTGGGGATGGGGCCATAGAGCCCACCCAGCTGCTGGCACTCGCCTGAGGGTGAGGAATGGGAGGGGGTTGTGGCTGCAGCCCCCAGCAGTGCTTGGTAGAGCAGCACAGAGCTGGGGCCAGGTGATGGAACCATGCATGGATGGCACCAGGGCCTCAGGGGGACCTCAAGCCTTGTGTGGGCTTGGCCCAGGCTCTCTCCAGTGTGTGGGGTGGGTGCTGTGGGTGGCAGGGTTTTGCAGTCCAGAAGCACTGAGCCTCTTGCAGCTCTGTTTGGGGGTACAGGAGGCTCTGGGGTGTCAGCAGTGAGTGAGCTGCAAGCATGGCATGAGCCACGTGGCGTGAGCCACTTGTCCCCAGGAGTAGCTGCCCCATGGCATGGGGCTGCCAAGGCTTGGGGGCCTGAGCCCAGCCCCTGCTGAGGGCCGTGCCCTGCCGCTGTGGGAAGCGGTGCTGAGTGCCAGCCTTCACGCCAGATCATGTCACGGGGCCATGGCACTGTGTGCTGCCTTGCTGCGAGCAGGGCTGTGCCCCACTGCCCCTCTGCCACCTGGTGTGGGACACACCGTGCAAGGGGCCAGACTGAGCCTCTGTCCCCAGGTCTGCCCAACACTGGCACTGTGGAAGGAGCCCGATCTGGGCCTAGCTGGGCACCTGCACCAGCGTCGGTTCTGGGTGTTGGCTTGGCTGCAGTTGGGGTTAGGGGGTCTGCACTCGGGGCTCTGCTGGCAGTGGTGTGGTGCACTCGGGCGTCTGCCAGCAGCAGTGTGAAGCACTCGGTGGTCTGCTGGCAGTGTTGTGGTGCACTCAGGGGTCTGCCAGCAGCATGTGGTGCACTCAGGGGGGCTGCCAGCAGTGATGTGAAGCACCAGCAGCCACCTCACCGTTTGGCAGCGGCGCAGGTGCCCCATCGGAACACCCTGCATCGAGCACGCCGCTGCCGACTCCGGTGTCTCCGCTCTATGACTCACAGGACTTGGCCGGTGCTGCCGCTGTGCTTCGGGGTCTGCAGCTCCTGCACCTCGGCACCCCCCACTCTGCCCGGGGCACGGGGCCACAGACGGGCCGGGGGTCCCCCACCCATGGCCGTCCTGTCCCGGAGTTGCCGGTGCCCGGGGTGTCCTCCCCACGCCCAGGGATCCCCCCTGCCGCCGCCCACGTTCCCTGCTCGGGACGCCGCTGCTCGAGGCGGCCGCTCGGCCCGGTAACGCGGGGGTCCGTCGACGGGGAGCCACTGCTCAGCCCAATACAGCTCACCGGTACATCTCGCCGGGAGCTCAGCGGTACAGCTCACCGGGAACTCACCGGTACAGCTCACCGGGAACTCACCGGTACAGCTCCACGGCGCGTCCCGGCCGTTCAGCACCGCGGACAGCGGCGGAGAACGGGGCTGGCGGGGGGCAGCAGAGCCGGGAGAGGGAGCGAGGGAACCGGAGGGCCGGGGGAGCGGGACACAACATGACCCAAGGCACCTGCTGGCACCGGTCGCGGGACCGCCGAGCCCCTTTGGCGGGCGCCGGAACGACACCGGAGCGGCGGCCCCCGAGAGCGGGGAGAGCACGGTCTGCCCCGCCGCCGGGGACCCGCTGCCCGCCGCCCCGGTGCCCGCCGCCCGGTGCCCCCGCTCCCGCCCCCCGCTCCCGCCCCCCGCCGCCCCGTGCGTGCCCGGCGCTGACGTCAGCCCGGGCTCCGGGCCGATATAACCCCCGGGCGCGCCGCCGGCTCAGCTCCCGCGGGACGGACCGCGCTCGCTCCGCCACCAGCACCGGCAGCAACAGGGACGGGCACAGCGCACCGGGTACGGGCCGGGGCTTGGGCACCGGGCGGGGACATCGCCGGGCCGGGGCCGGGGGGCGCAGCGGGGATGGGACGGGGCGACCGGGCGGGATGGGGGCACCGCGCCCGGGGCGCGATTCCCGTCGAGCCCCCGCAGCCGCCCCGGTCTCTACCGCGGCGCTGAGCCCTCGGACTCGCAGGTTCGGAGGGACCGAGGATGCGGCGGGCGCTGCTCACTCTCCTGCTGCTGCTCGCCCGCTCGCCGCCCGTCGCCGCCCTCCCCGCCACCACCGACGGCTCCGTCCCGGCGGCCGGGATCGGGGCTCGGGGCCGCCCGCTCTGGCCGCCGCTGGCGCCGCCGGCCCCGGGGCAGTGGAGAGGGCGGCGGGACGAGCCGCCGCTTTCCATCGACCTCACCTTCCACCTCCTACGGCACCTCCTGCTCCTCGCCCGCGCCCAGAGCCAGCGCGCCCGCGCCGACTCCAACCGCCGCATCCTCGACGCCGTGGGACGCTGACCCCCCACGGGACCGCCGGACCCCCCGGGAACCCCCGTAACCCCGGGTCTGCACCGGCCTCCGGCCACCGCCTCGGCCTCTGCGCTGTGGGGCGCCCGGCGCCGCACCGGCAAACGCACCGGCACCGGCCCCGGCCCCGGCTGCACCCGCCTCAGCCCCGGCGCTGGGGCGAGTGGGAGCGGAACCGGCCCCGGGACGGTCCTGCCCCGATTTTGTAATAAAACGTGGTGGAAACACGAGGCGTGAGCAAGTGCGGGGCGGGGGCAGCTGGGGCTGTGCTGGGCCAGGGGCTGGAAAACTGGGAACGGGGGAGCTGGGAATGGGAGATGAGCTCACCAGGTATGGGGAATGGACCCACAAGGGATGGGGAATGGGCTCACCAGGAACAGGGAACGGGGGAATAGGCTCACTGGGATTGAGGAAGGGGCTCACCAGGAATGGAAAAACAGACTCATTGGAAGTGGGGGAATGCATTCCCTAGGAATGGGGGAACAGGCTCAGTGGGAATGGGGAACGCACTCACTGGGAATGGAGAAAGGACTCACCAGGAACAGGGAACAGGATGAGCTGGGCTGGGACTGGGTGGCAGCAGCTGGGCTGGCAGCACAAACCCACCAGCACTGGGGATGGGGCTGTGTGTGTTCCCGGATCAGGACATGAGATATTGTGGTCTCTGGGGAGAGAAGATGCTCCCAGACCCTCAGGTGTGGCAGCAGTGGGAAGCAGAGGGTACAGAGTGGTGGGAACAAAGGGTCCTCATCTCCAGTGAGATGGGCACAGTGGCTGCACCCACCTGTGGGCCGGTGGGGATGTGAGTGGGTGAAGCAGCTCCACCCTGGGATGGCTGGTGGGGCTGGGGGAGGGACAGACACAGGCCCTTCGTGGGGGGACATGACCACCCGTTCAGGAGCACCGGGGGTGGGGGGCACCTCTGTGGGACACACAGTGCTGCTGAGCAGGTCAGGGCTGGAGCCATGGGCAGGGAGGGGGACACTGTGGTGGGCTGTGTTTCAGGACAAGAGGACAGGGATGAAACCTTCTGAGGCAGCTGGGGGAGGTTCAGCCTCCCCATGGGTGGCCCTGTTCCTCACCAGGAACTCCAGCCCTGCCTGTGGAAGGTGTCCCTGCCTATGGTGGTAGGTGGGACTGGGTGGTCCCTTCCCATCTAAACCAACTGAAAATTCTGTGGTAACATCCCACTACATGCTGGAGGGGCAGCGTGGCAGGGCTGGAGCAGGGAGGGATGTTTTTGAGAGGGGTACCTGGGAAGGACTGCGTGGGGATGTGATGGCAGAGGAGGTCGGTGCCTGGGGCAGGCAGGAGAGCAGGCAGAGGGGTGCAGGCAGGGGGTGCAGCCCCTGGATTTTGAGGAAGCCACTTTCGGTGACCAGATGGCTCTGGTAGGAGGCAGCTCCAAGGGATGAGGGAGCTGAGGAATGCCAGGAGGCCTTTGGGAATGAGCTTGAGGCTTGGCTGCAGCTGGAAGGGACCTGGGGAGATCCCCCACTCCAGCCCCTACTCCAGCTGCTTGTGCTGTGTCCTTTGGGGCTTGAAAGGGCAAATTCCACTGTGGCATGAAGACCCTGGAGTTGGAAGGCCATGCAAGAGGGATTTTACTGGGACAGTTACTCCTTGGAAATATTCATATTGGATGGGACACTGACCTTGGCACTCCAGCCAACCCTGATGAGCAGGGCTGGGTATGGGAGGGCTCAGGGGCCTCTTACCCTTCACACAGCTGTTGGCAGCTTCCCAGCTGGTGGAGCCACAAGGCCTCTGGGCAGCCCATTCCAGATAACCTGTGTGATCAGCTTCACTGCAAAAATACCCCAAACCTTTGGAGGTTAGTTTGTGCCAGTTGCCTCTGGTCCTGTCATGGGGCTCCACTGGGAAGAGCCCAGTTCCCTCTTCTTTCCCTCCCATCAGGCAAGTATTTACATGGATTCAACCCCCCAAACCACCCCAGTCTCTTCTTTTGCAGCAGGTGCTGCAGTCCCTTCAGCATCACTGGGACCCCTCCCTGGGCTGCAGGGGTCACATCCTCCTTGCCCTGGGAAGCCCCAGCCTGGCCAGATGCTGCATCCACAGCCCCTCCTGCTTTGTGGATCCCCCCACCCAGAGAGCTGTTGCTCACCTGGATCTGCTGGGAAAAGATGCCACTGCCACCTCCCCAGCTCAGCGTCACCACTGAGGATTTTGTTGTCCTTCATGTCCTTCAGTAGCTGCAGCTGGACAGTTATGATTAAGCAATAGCACCATGAACCTTGTAGGCTTGGCTAATCTTCTCTTTTAAGGAAAAAGGAAGACCACTCCAAGAGGAATGGGCTGCCTGGGTGAGAAGCACCAGGAGTGTTGTCAGCAGGACTGGGCAGCACCTGGGGAAAAGGTAATTCCAGCAGCGGGAGGTCACGACCACCGACTCACTGACCAGCTCCTCAGAACAGACCCCCAACAAACAAAGAGCTGCCCCTGCAGAGGGATCAGTGTGGGAAGGGAGAGACACCCAGCAAAGAGGGGTTTGAGTGCTAATCAATAAAAGAGTTCTGTAGTCTGTAACCAATGAATGCTGGTGCCTTTGTTTGCTCAAATGGGTAAATAGTGTAAAGTTCTGATGCTTGGGGAGCAGGGAACGGCCTGGGGGAACCCCCAGACCCTGTCTCTGTGCTGACCGAAATAAAGCCAGAAATCCCTCCCCTCGGAGTGGGAATTGGGGCTGTGCACCCCCCTGGTGACTGGGGATTTCACAGGACCAGCCCTGACACCGGGACAACCAGCAGCTCAGCGGCACAACACATCCTGGAGGTATCTGATGGGTGAGGGGTGTGGCTGAAAATCGCCAACCAGCAGGATTCTGGGTCTGTGCTCTGCATAAGCTGCAGAAGCAAAATCTTTTTTCTACACTTTGGCGACACGTGCTGGGGTTTTGGTATTTGCACCTGTTTTTACACCAGGAGCTGGTGATGTAGAAACTGGGGTTAGAGGTGTGTGCACTGGGATAGTGTATGAAACATTGGAAATTTCAGAACCAAAACAGTTCCTCTGATTCTTTAAAAATTCCCCTTTGCTCTCCCTTGGACATATCCTGAAGAATTGGATAAGTCTGGGGGTGGCCATAAGACTGAAGATAAATTGAAAAGATGCTCTAATCAGTAATGGCCTCAATATAAATTAGATGATGGTGAAAAATTTCTGGAAAATAGGTCTTTGAAATATAATGTGATTTTACAGATGTTATTTTGTAGGAGGCAAAACAAATGGGATGAAGTTCCTGATGTAGATTTGCTTTTCACTTTAAGAAATAATTAGTAAAGTAAGGAAAAAATGTGGTTTAGAAAATTCAAAGTATCAAAATGAAATATATTTTTTGCTTAATGAAACAAGAAAAGAGGGTAAGGAGAAAGATACACATTGTATAGGACGAGAAGATAAAAAAAGATGAAAACTCTAAATTTCATTGTCGGCAGCTCCTCCAACATGAGGATCAAAGCTGGAGGTGGTCAGTGAATCTGGCAATGAAAGAGTTGGGTTTGATGCAGCGCCTGTTTTCTGGAGGACCAGAGAGAAAGAGAAGTCGGTATTAGAAGCACCTTTAAGGCAGCAGCCGGACCTGAAGGGGGAGCAGTGGATGTGCGTGTGCAGGTCACACTTCGGACTCGCTGAATCAGAATCAGCGAGCAGGACATGCCACAGGAATCCCGAGGGAATGTGCAGTGGGATGTCAATTCAAAATCCAAACTGGGCTCTTCTGAAATATTTGTTTCCCCATGGGGAATGGAGGGCAGTTTAGAAAAGGCTTGGGAAAGAGGAGTTAAGGAAATAGAAGGATTAGGTTCAGGTTCAGGGCATCCCAAATCCTGACGAATTTCTCCCTAAGAACGACCCAGAGTGGGATTCCAATCAGACACTAAAATTGTATCAGGAACTGATTTCATTGGGAATCCAGAAGGGAGTGGAGAAGCTGAAACACCTTGGCAGGTTGTATGAACAGAAGCAGGGAGCAAAGGAGTCTCTGTGGGCTTTGTATGTAAGATTGTGTGAAGCAGCTCCCACAGGTATGGACTCAGATCCAGCAAGGGAGGGAAGCAGGGTGCTCTTTAACAGGCTTTTGCTCGGGCAGTTCGTGCCAGGAATTAGAAAGAAATCCAGAAAGAGAGATTTGAGGGTGGTTATTTCCCAAGTGATGTCCATGAATAGGGAAGAGAGAGAAGAGAAGGAGAAGAGCTGAGTGAGATTCCCAAATCCATTTTCAGCTGCCCTGACCAACATGCAGGGATAGAGGGGAGGCAGAGGGTGAGGTGGATCCAGAAGGATCAGGGTGCCTGTTGCAAACAGGAGGGGCACTGGGGAAAGGAGTGTCCTGAACTGCAAATGGACAGAAGGGAGAATCAGAAGAGGTGGGACTTATGGCAGAAACTGGGCTGGACTGAAGGGGACTGGAGGCATCTCTCATCATTTCCCTGGCCAATCCTTTGGTTCCAGGTAAGCTGGGGAATGAAACAATGGATTTTCTAGTGGATACTGGAGCAGCTTGTTCTGTAATTGCAGAAAGAGGGACCTTTAGCAAAACCAAAGTCAGTGTTGTCAGTGTGGCAGAGAGGAACTTCTTCGGGGGCAAGAAATCCCTCAAACCATCTTACAAGCCATGGAATTCACGACTGGGAACACGAGACGAACCCATCCCTTCCTCCACAGGCCAGAGTGCCCCTCCTCATTGCTCGGGCGGGGTCTGCCCCGTGGGCTGGGCAGCTCTTTGCTGATGGAAGCAGCGACACGTTGAAGGGACAGCAGGAAGTTGGTCACACTGTGGGCACTGCCAGGGGGGCACCGGGAAACAACCCACTGCCCAGCAACACCTCTGCCAGAGAGCTGCACTGTGAGCCCTCACTCAGTCCCTGCCATTGGGCTGAGGAAAGAAAGTCAATATTTACACTGACTCAAAGCCTGTCTTTGGCATAGTCTGTGCTCACGGGGCAGTTTGGGAAGAGTGACAAATTTTGAGCTCGCAGGGGAGTTCGGAGAAATATGGATCTGAAATTACGAAGCTAGTGAAAGCAGTTCTTCAAGCAAATAAAGTCACAATAATCTAAAAGTGCCCTAGAAAAGAAATCCTGACCCTGTAAAGGGAAACCAAAGAGCAGATGCAGCAGGGAAAGGAGCTGCATTGAGGAAACCAAGAAGTGTTGGTTCCACGACCCTGAGTAGTTTCATTTCCAACAAATTATACAAAAGGGGAGGAACAATGAGCAGAACAGCTGGACTGCACTAAAAATAAAGAAAGATGATGGGAAACACCTGTGAAGCAGCTCTTGGTCCCTGAGGGGATGATGGAAACCCAACTTAAAAGGCTGCATCAAGAGACACACGTGGGAGCAGATGTGTCACTGCTTTTAGCAGAGAATTTCTTTGGACCCAAGACACAAAGCTTTGCAGACAAAGTAATAAAAAAATGTGTAACTTGCTGTGCTGATAATCCAAAAATAAGAAAGAAAACATGGGGAGGAAGTGAAAAGTGAGGAATAAACCCTGGGGTACATTGGCCAAGGGATTTTACAGAATTACCCAGGTGTAATCAATGCAAACATTTATCAGTATTCATTGATCACTTTTCTGGTTGGTCAAGGCTTTCCTGTTTTGTACCAACCAGAGTAGAACACTGATTAAGGTTTGTTAAAAGAAATAATACCCAGATTGGGTATCCTAGAAGAAATTTCTTCAGATAATGGACCCAACCTTTTAACAGAAATAGTGCAGGAAGTGTCCAAGTTGTCACAGATTATTTGGGAATTACACACCCCATGGAGCCCACAGTCCAATGGGAAGGCAGAAAGGATGAATCAGAGGCAAGTATCCATTATACCAAGAGGCTCAGGTGGAGCATCATCTTTGTCTCATGAGAATTTGTGCCACTCCTGGAGTCAAAGCAGTAATGAGCCCTTTGGAAATACTGTAGAGGAAGGCATTCCAGGGCAACCTTGCGTGGAAGGATGGCTGGGGGTGAAATTAGAGGAAGCTGAGTTCTATTCACATCTGTGAATGCACTGTGGATGCAACCAATGGCAGCTGCAATCATAGGGGAAGGTGAAGAAGGTACCTTACCTATTGAAATTTGAAAGGTAATTTGGGATAATGGGGTTGAATTTGAAAAGAAATTCCAATCCTAGTGGTACTTAGTCCATTTTCCCTATGATCCCATTAGCAACATGGCCACAGCTTTTGTGCTAATGATACACAATGCTTTGGTATATGAAATATACCCAACTGTTGCCTTAGAATTGAATCCCCTCTCCGGAGCACAGAGTGTTGGCCCAAAAAGATGGATATAAATGGCAGACTGTTGATGTCAATATATGCATTACATGAGAGCAATAAGGATTAATTTGTGAAAGTCACACCATCAAAGATCAAGACATTTGTCTTAATGCTGAGCAAAATGTTTGTCATTTTGAGATTCATCCTAATGAAAACCTGAAAACTGTACATGTGCATATTGATAAAGGATGTGCTTATATGAGAACTTCTTGTGATTTTTTGTTTGTGGATAATGGTACTGTAGATACAAGTAATCACTCTAGTTTCTGTACTCGTAATTTTGTCAAAATGATGAGATGCAGTTTTAATCAGGCTGTAAAAATTAACAGAATGTATGATCTAATTGTGCTTTGATTCAAGACTTGCAGCAACTTCCACTGGTGTGAACCTTGTGCTGGTAAAGAAACTGTTACAACGGGAAGACCTGAGACACTTGCTGGAAGGAGCCTGAGAAAGTGGACAAAAGACTTTGATTAGTGTCCATCACAGTGTGGAAGAAGTACATTGTGTGATGGAACAGGTGGAGAAAGATGGAGAACATCCATGGGGGGTGGTCACCCACCTTTTGGGTGGTCACCAACAGCCACTGGAATTCTCAAACAAGTGCTTCACCCTGTTGCTCTTTTGTTGATGTTAACCCTGTTGCTTTTTGTTCTGGTGACTGTGTTGTATGTTAGAGTTTGGATGATTATGAAACAATTACCTACCAGCTTCCCCCACCAATCCTGGACAACCCACGTGCTGCAAACGTACCAGACGATCCACAGAGCACAAAAGTGTGAAACGTGCTCAGTTTGGACACCGTGGAGCTTGAGTGACTGCAGCACGGGGTGGATTGTGTGAGAAGGTGGCTGGAGGTAAAATTAGTGGGAACTGAGTTCTACTCACGTCCTAACAGAAGTTATAACAGCAGGGAAATCACGGGGTGAAATGCAGCTGCTGCTCCCTGGATGGGCTGCAGGGGCAGCTCCACAATTCTCCACCGCAGAGGCAGCACCTGCTCAGGGGGTGGAACGGGGGGTGGGATGGAGTGGAGATACCGTGGGCAGGGTCTGTGGGAATCCCTGCAGGGAGGGGAACTCTGTGGTGCTTTACAGCTGATAAACCTCCAAGGGACAGATGGAGAAGATGTCCTGCTGCTGAGCCAACAACTGTGGGGAAATCGCTCTCCTCGGATGATCTTGGCTCATTAAAGCCTGATTATAATATTAACATACTCCTCCCTGCCAGGGTTACCCCCCTCCAAGGTATGACCACCCCCCACTGGAAATGAGCTCTACATTTTATTGACTGTGTCTTTAAAGGTGAAGTGAGAGGATTTTACACCAGTCAGCAACAAAGATATTTATGACTAAAGTCACTCAAGCTCCACCTAAACATAAAGAATTATAAAGTACAGAAGAAAGCTGAGAACGGGGAAAAAGTCAGGGAAGACTCCACATTAACTGCTGGGATCAATCAATGGGCTGGACCTATCTGTGCCCCACAAGGGCCTCTCGGGTAGGAGCTGCACCCCTGCACACTGAACACTTTTCCTGGGGCTTGGGGCTTGTCTGGGTATTGCTTTGGAGATGTTTTTGTGGTCAGGAAAACCCCCCACACTAAGGGTCAGGGAGATCTCCCCTTTTCATGTAACACCTTGTGAGCACACACAGAGATAGGATGAGTGGAAGGGGACAGGCAGAGCCAAAGAAATATTTAATTTACCCTCATTCACAGGTATGTAAATCAGAACCACTCCCCCCTCCTTCCTCTGGACACCTTTTTCAACCTGGAGATGTGGTGCATGTCCAAACACGGAGGGATGAGACTCTCCAAGAAAGATGGGAAGGTCCTTACGTTGCAGTGTTAAGAACATACATAGCAGTGAAAGGAACAGGAATCAAATTTTGGATCCATCACAGGTGTGGAAAAGGTCCCTGAGTCCAGACAAGATGCATGGGATTCACACCCATCTGGAAACGTGAAGTTCTGACTGACTGAGGATATAAAAGTACAAAGAGCTCTGTCATTTTTTTAATCTCTTTATGTAACCTAAAATGTACAAGTTAAGTGCTTTTATAACATGTTGTTGTTTTATGGTGATCCAAAGAAACCTGATTTTACAGCTTGTCCAATCATTTGGGAGAATCCACAGCTCCACCCATGGAACTGCTGCTTCCCCAGTGCCACAATCAGCTGAGGACCCTTTGGATTGGGGAACTTCAGGATTAGATTTAAATCTAAATTTCACACCTGTGTTGTACCCACGGTTCTGGGATTTTAAAACTCCCCCTGAAGAAAGAGAAGACATTTGGACCAGGAAAATGGTTCCTGTGGATGGATGATCACACCCTAAATTGACCCTGGCACGTGACTGACTGATGCTGTGCAAAGGGACACACCCCTCCTTCAGTCCCCCAAACTCTGGGAGGATTTTCCACGGGGATTAGACATGTCCCAAGTATGAGAAGGGTCAGAGGATGGGAAGTGGTATTATTTGCAAACCATTTCTTGGGGCATGGAAGGAGTTGGGAACTGGAGAAAGAGAATCCCACCATCAGACACTGCTGACGACAGAATGAGAGGCACAAAAACCACTCACAGTTGAATTGTATCTGAGAATTTAACTGCTCAACTTCCAAAATACAAATAAAAAGATTGGGACCAGTAATAAAAGCTATTTGGACAAATACAGTTAAGGAAAATATCCCTATTAGGTGTAAAATCAACCAAATTCCACCAGTGGGACCTGCAGTTGGGTGAGTGATGACAGGACATGGACAACCCAGCTGCCTTTCCAGGGGAAACTGAAAAGACAACTTTAGGAATATTAACTTTATGTCCTTTGTGCAGAAAAAGGCCTTTGGAAAAAATCATAGAATCACAGAACAGTTTGGGCTGGAAGGGATCTTAAAAGTCATTGGTTCCACCCCTACGACACAGCAGGGACACCTCCCACTAGCCCAGGTTGCCCCAAGCCCCCTCCAACCTGGCCTGGAACACTTCCAGGGATCCAGGGGCAGCCACAGCTTCTCTGCCCAACCTGTGCCAGGGCCTTCCTACCCTCATAGAATGGAATTTATTCCCAATATCCCATCTAGTGCTGCCCTCTGGCACTGGGAAGCCATTCCCTGTGTCCTGTCCCTCCATCCCTTGTCCCCAGTCCCTCTCCAGCTCTCCTGAGCCCCTTTAGGCTCTGGAAGGGGCTCCAAGGTCTCCCTGGATCCTTCCCTTCCCCATGGGAGCCCCCCCAGCTCTCCCAGCCTGGCTCCAGAGCAGAGGGGCTCCAGCCCTGGCAGCATCTCTGGGGCCTCCTCTGGACTCTCTCCAGCAGCTCCATGTCCTTGTGCTGCTGTTGCCCAGGGCTGGAGGCAGCTCTGAGGGGGGCAGAGGGGCAGAATTCCCCCCTCCCCTTCTGTCCACTCTGTGGGATCAGCCCAGCACACAGTGGGGTTCTGAGCTAGGGCATGTCCAGCCTCTCACCCACCAGCACCCCAGAGTCCTTCTCCCCGGGGCTGCTCCTGAATCTGTTCATCCCCCACCCTGGATTGGTCCCAGGGGTTGCCTGACCCAGGAGCAGCACCAGCACTTGGCCTTGTTACATCTCATGAGCTTCCCATGGGCCCAGTTCTGGAGCTTGTCCAAGTCCCTCTGGATGGCCCTGTCCTTCAGGAGTGTCATCTGCACCCTCAGCTTGGTGTCACCTGCAAACCTGCTGAGGGTGCACTCAATCCCTTCCTCTACATCATTAATGAAGATATGAAATAACACTGGCCCCAGTAGGGACCCCTGAGGGCACCACTGGTCAGTGATGCTACTTGGGACTCTGAGTCATTGACCACGACCCTCTGCATGTGACTGCTCACCCAATTCCTTGCCCACCTAATGGTCCACCCATCAAATCCATCTGTCTCCAGTTTGGAGAGAAGGATGTTGTGGGGGACCATGTGAAAGTCTTTACAGAAGTCCAGATGAGTGACATCTGTAGCCTCTCCCTTGTCCACTGATGGAGTCAGTCCATTAAAGAAAGCCACTGGGTTGGTCAGGCAGGACATGCCCCTGGTGAAGCTGTGCTGGCTGACCCGAATCCCATCGAGTCACAGAGACTCAGGTACATTCAGGTTCCTCAGGTGATCTTTGCTTACAGTGGAAAGGGATTTCACTCCTCCAGTCCCCATCCTGCTGCCCCTCCACTTGAGAGGTGTGGGAAGAGAGGTTGCTGTTGGAGACTGAGGCAAAATGTTGTTGAGCACCTCAGCCTTCTCCTCATCTGTTGCTAACACTTTTCCAGTGCTGTTTATGGGGGTAACACCTTCTTTGACCTTCCTTTTCTAGTTAACAGACCTGTAGAAGCCCTTCCTATTATTCTTTTCATCCCTTGCCAGGTCCAGTTCCAGCTTTGCCTTGGCCTTCCTCACCCCACCCCTACACAACTGAACTGCATCTCTAGGCTCTTCCCAGGTTACCTGTCATTGTTTCCACTGCCTGTGCATTTGCTTCTGTCCCTTTAGTTTGGCCAGCAGGTCCCTACTCAGCCCTGCTGGCCTCTTCCCTTCCTTGCCTGGTTTGCAGCTCCTGGGGATCACCAGCTCCTATGTTCCGTGGAAGATTTCCCTAAACATCTGCCAGCTCTCTTCAGCTCCCTTGTCCTGAGGGCAGTCTCCCAGCAGATCCCACTGACTGTCTCCCTGAAGAGTTGGAAGTCTGCCTTCCTAAAGTTCAGGGGCCTAACCTGACCCACGTCCCTCTGCAAACTCCCCAGTGCAAGATCACTGCAGCACAGGCTGCCCCCAGCCTCCCTGTCCCCAGTTAGCTCACTGCCATTGGTGACCATCGGGTCCAGTATCACATCCCCTCTGGTGGAGCTATTACCTGGCTCAAGAAGTTGCCCTCCATGCATTCCAGGCATCTCCTGGATTGTCTACAGCTCACTGTGCCCTGTAGGGGTGGTTGAAGTCCCCCAGCAGGATAAGAGCCTGCGAGCTCTTGTGGGGAAGAATAAAGAAATGATGATGATCCCTGGAGACGTCCTTGAGCTGGAGCTGCAGCAGGGTGGGTGTTAGAATCCATGCTCAGTGCAAAGATCACCTCTTCCCAAAATCCATGTAGGGTTACAATTTAACTGGACAAGCATAGGGATCAGCAAATGCCAGGGGGTTTCTCAAGGAACAGGCTGGGCAGGGAGGGCAGTGACGGGTGACAAGCCTCTGGAGACAGGTCACAAGGAAAAAAACTGCCCAAATTGGAGAAAACCACAGGTGGGGCTCTCCTGAGGCTGGGGAAGCACCCACGGATGCTGAGGGGCTGCTGAGTGCTTGTGAGTCCCTCTCTGTCACCTCTGCAGGGTGACAGGAACAGAAGGACATCCACGAGGGGTGGAGAGAGGCAAATGCTGCACCCCAAATGGCTGGTGTGGGAATGGAGAGGCTGAAGGCCCTCTCAGTCCCCAGGGACCACCCGAACCCTGCGAGGGAGCAGATGGTGATGGGGAGCAGCCAGGCTGGGGTCAGTCCCCAAAGCCACATTGCCTCTGCCGTGAGGGACAGCTTGGGGATGCAGGAGAGCAGAGATGTCCCTTACCCTGTCACCCATCCTCCAGGACACAGCTCCTCAGTCCTGGCCAGCACGGGGCCCCAGATGTGCTCCTGGTCTACCGGGAGCTGGGGGGCTGAGGGACCAGCCCTTGCTGCCGCCTCAGCTGGGTAGGGGGTGGCAGTGGGGACCCCCCCGTGGAGTCCAGCCCCAGGGGACCCACCCAGCCCGAGGACCACCGGCCCCATGTGCATCATCGGCCCATCAGCCGTGACGCCAGGGCGGCGGGACGAGGCGGGTGACGCAGCCACTGCTGCCACCGCCCTCCCAGGGGGCCCGGCCGCGGTTCGGGGGGCGTGGGCCCCGGCCCGGCGCTGATGTGGCCGTGTGTGTACTCAGCCAGCTCATCCCGGCAGTGTTTGCCCGGAGCACCCAGGGGACGGTGCTGCCGCGGGCGCGCAGCCGGGGCTGGAGGGGAGGGGGTGCCTGTGGGTCCTCGGCTCCAGGCGGGGCTGTGGGTGGGTGGGGGGCAGAGCAGCGTCCGAGGTGTGAAACTCCCCAGTTGCACTGGGGCTCTGGGGTCGCAGCCCATCGTGTGGGGTTCTGGGGGCACCATTGGGTGGGGGAGCAGGGGCTGCACTGGGCTGGACCCCATGGGACCAGTGTGGAGCCACCACAGGGGCAGCCTCTGTGCCCACCCCACCCACACACTGCACCAGAGATGATGTCCTTACACACGTTTAATGTTGGAGAGGGGCAGCCCCCATTTGAGAAATTCCAGCAGCAGGGATGGAACTCGACTGGGAGTGCCAGGGATGGCCATGAGCCAGGGGTGCCAGGGATGGCCATAGCCAGGGAGTGACAGGGACAGCCATAGCTGGGGGTTGCCAACATTGCCCCACGGTGTCACCTCAGTGCTGACCTATGTGGAAAAGTGGCCTCAGCCCTGTGCAGTGGGGACTGCAGGACCCCAGCCCCTGAAGCAGGGAGACAGGGATGGCCTGGGGAATATCTGAGGTGTGACCCCTCCAATCCCCATCTCCACCCCTATGCCCCCCAAGGAGGTGTCTCCTCTCCCCCACAGCACTCCACGGCTCTGCCCATCTCAGTCCCCATCAGGGTCTCACCATGGGGGGAACTCGCTGGCTTCTGCCTCGGCCCCACATCTGCAGAGGGAAAGGGGGAACAAGATGGAGACGGGGATGCCCCGGAACGCTGCAGGACCCACACACTGGCATGCAGGCCATGGCACAGCTACAGGCACGGCACTGGGCATGGCATGGCAGGGCATGGCACTGGGCAGGACACAGCACCAGGCAGGCATGGCAGACACTCACCCTCGGCAGCTTCAGGTGCCTCCAGGCTGTCCAGCCGATCCTCCTCCGTCGCAGCCTCGCTGCCCTCCCCGGGTCCATCACCCTCATCCTCACCCAGCGGCTCTGCAGGCAGGGGACAGCTCAGCTGGGACCCTTCCCCCTGCAGCATGGGGACAGCCCAGGACACCCCAGGAGGGACACGACCAGCCCAGGACACCTCAGAAGGGAGTGTCCACCAGCCCAGAACGTCCCTAGAGGGACTTGACCAACCCAGCATGGGAGCCAGGAAAGAGCCTAGGACAGGGTTGACCCTGAAAGGTCCCTGGGCAGTGCTGGGCAGGGGGGTGTCACATCCCCATTCCTGTGTGTGAGCCCCTCACAGGTGTCCAGTGGTGAGAGGATCTGCTTGTCTGAGGGCTGGGTACCCCGAGCAGTCTGGGCACTTGTCCTGGTGCTGGCACCTGTCTGGAACTCGATGGTCCTCAGCATCTCGGCCACGTAGTCCACATTGATGGAGAAGTGATCCATGTTCTCATAGCCAGGCTCAGGGCGGCTGCTCATTGATGCCTTGGACATGTCCGTGATCCTGCGGGGCAGGCAGACCCTCGGAGCTGTGGGGTCCAGCACCCACGGGGTCCTCAGCCACAGCCCAGCAGGGACAGACACAGCTGTGACACCCCCCCTGCCCCCTGTGCTCCCAGCCCTGCTCCCTCCACTCACTTTTTCAGGAGTTCCTTGGAGTGCTGTGAAGGAAAGCAAGGAGGAATCAGTATCTCCTAGACATCACCCCCACCCCAGTACATCCCAGGGGCATCCCCAGATCCTTTGGGGGTAACCACAGCCCTCCCCATGTACAGCCCTGCAATGCAGCCCCAGGTCCCACAGGGATCTCTGGCCCCACCACAGTCCCAGGGCAGCCACGGCCCCCAGAAGTTTCTGTCCCCCTTCCCGCCCTGTGCCCCGGCTGGACCTGCAGGTACACGGCCATCTGGGGCTCCTCCATGGCCTGGATGGCAGACTCCACCAGCTTGGAGGAGGCCTCCAGGTGGTCTCCGTACTGGCGGATGAGCCCACGGACACGCTGCAGCTTGGTCTCCTGCTCAGCTGCGATGCTCTGCAGCAGCTCCTTCTTCCTCTCCTCCAGGATCCCGTACAGAGCGTCGAACCGCAGCCCCACGTGCTGCTTCTGCCGCCGACTGTTCTCCTGCGGGACGAGGGTCAGGGCTGCACTGTGTCCCCCCAGCACAGCCCTGGGGCCAACCATCCTAGCCCCACCGGGTTCCCCCCACTGGCACAGCCCCGGGGTTGGACCTCCCGGCCCCCACCTCGATGGTGTGGCAGATCTCCTCCATCTGCGTGATGATGGCCTGGATCCGGTCATTCCCCGCCACCAGCATGGCGATGCCGTCACTGAGCTCGCTCTGGGAGGGGAGGGGAGCGGGTGTGAGGGCAGCTGCACGGGTACCCCCGGCCCACCAAGGGCTCCCAGGGCCCCTCACCTTCTGGCGCTGGTAGACGGCCGGCAGTGGGGCCACCTCGCAGTCCTTGTGCGCTCCAAACACCTTGCAGAGGGAGCAGGTGGGCACCTCGCAGCGCAGGCAGTAGATGTTGATCCGCTCGTCCTCGTGCTCCTCGCACATGAGGTGCTGCTCGGCCTTGTTGTGCAGGGGGCTGAGGAGGGTCGGGTGTTCAGTCAGACATCCCCAGCCCCAAGGAACACCTCCAACCCCAGAGATACCCCATCTCCCAGGGACCCCCCCATCTCCAGAGACACCCCGGCCCCAGAGATACTTCTGGTCCCCAGGGATACCCTTGGCCTCAGGGATGCCCCAGCCACAGTAACACCCTTACTCCCAGAGTCACTCCCAGCCCCAGGGACACCCCAGCACCATGTGGGCCCCATGACCCCTCGGGCTCCAGCTGCCCCCAGTTCTGCATGCCCAGTCTTCCATGGGCTCCCCTTACCCCGCTGTGCTTGCCCTCCCTTGAGGAACCCCAGTGTCCCCCTGGGCTCCCTTCCCCCGCGGGTCTGCCCCGCCGCGCCCCCGCACCGGGCCGACTCCTGCTTGTAGATGTCGATAATGTTCTCCACGAGCAGGTTCCGCTGCAGCCCGTAGACCCCGTGCCGGTCCAGCACCACCTCGTGCCGGCACGACGGGCACCGGAACCGTCCTCCCGACGGCACCGCGCTGGAACCCCGCGACTGCCACAGCGGATTGGAAGCCTGGGAGAGGCACGCGGGGGGTCACGACGGCGGCACCGCGCACCCCCGGTACCCCGGCAGACCCCGGCGGCCCCCGGCAACTCCCATCCGGGGACCGAGACCCCGCAGGCTGCGCACCCCGCACCCCCCAGGCACGGGCAGAGACACAAACACAGGCGTGGAGACAGAGATGGAGACGGGCACGGGCATGGACACAGGTGGGGACACAGACACGGCCCCCGCTCCCCCCCTCCGCCGGCCGGGAGCGGCCCCGAGCTCAGCTCGGCTCAGCCGGAGGTCCCGGCGGCCGGTCCCGGGGCCGGTGCCAGGCCAGGTCTCCCTCGACAAGGGGGTCCAGTGTTCGTGGTGCCGCTCGCCCCCCCGCACCCCTGGCCTGGGGTCCCGGGGTTCCCGGTGCCTTCCCCGCCCCACCGGCCGGTCCCACCTGGAAGACGTCGTTGGCGCACTTGCGGCAGAGGTTGTGCTGGCAAGGCAAGATGACCACGGGCTTGGAGAACATCTCCAGGCAGATGGGGCAGATGAGCTGCTTCTCCAGGCTCTCCATGCTCCGCGCCTCCGCCAGCAGCGGCTTCAGCCCCACCGCGAAGTTCATGGCCGCGACCCCGGCCCAGCCCGGCCCGGCTCTGCCCCGCGGTCCCGCTCCGCTCCGCTCCGGCCGCCCGTTACCCACTCTGTCGCGGCCCCGGCCCCGGCCCCCGGCGCTAATTTTAGCCGCCCCCGCCCCGCCAGGGCCGCAGCTGTCGGCGGCGTCGGGTGACACTGAGTCACGGCGCCGCGGAGGGGGCCACCGGCCCTGCCCGCCCCCCGGGACCGCCTGAGCCCACCAGGGACCGGCTGGTCCCGGCACCATCTGACCCCAGAACCGGCTGATACCCTGAGACCAGCTGAGGCCCTGGGATGGGCTGAGCCCTGGACTGGCTGAACTCTGGGGACTGGCTGACCCCCAGGGACCAGCAACCCTCTCCACCATGCGCATCCCACCCCGTCCCAGCCCGGAGCCCTCGGCCCAGGCAGCCCCAAGTGCCCCAGGTGAGCAGTGCTGCTCCCCAGGGCTCCCCGCTGCCTCCCACCTGGGGAGGACGAGGTCCCAGGGGACCAGGGCTGGCTGGTGCCAGGGCCGTAGAGCCAGAGGGGAACAGGGCCCAGGCAGAGTGGGACTGGGAGTAATGCCCCTCCTGCAAGCAGCTGGGCCAGGGGAGGTTGGGATCCCCCAGACCCCACAGTTCAAGCCCAGTGTCAGCAGAGTGGCAGTGTTGGTGCCAGGGCCCCTCTGTCTCCACTCACCCTGGAACACTGGCTATATTTAGGGGGTGAGACAGAGCCCATGCAGCTGCAGATAGAGGCAGTGACCAGGGGTGGGAGGAAAGGGCAAGGGGCTCACTCTGTCCCCCTCAGCCCCCTCCCTGAGAGCCCTAGACCTCCACGGGGCCACAGCTCCCCAGAGAGTAGGGCAGGAGCAGGGGGCCTGGCCAGGCAGTGGGGAGCAGGGCTCCAGGACTGCAGCAGCAAGGAAGGGAAGAGAAGAGAGCCTATGGGAGCCAGCAGCAGGGGACACAGAGCAGTTCCAGGTGGGTGGCAGGACACGAGTGACACTCACCCCACTCAGGACACGACCTGCCTACCCCATTCAGCTCACCACCCCATGGGACCCATGGGCACAGCCCCCAGCACAGGCAGGACCAGGCAGAGGCACATCCTGCTGCAGAGCATTCCAGCAGCCCCAGATTAGCCCAGGCAGACACGTGCTCCCCTCCCGTCAGCCTTTAATGGTGCCCACAAGACCTAGAGGGCAGAGGAAAGGGGTACAGACAGCAGCACCCCGACCCCACAGCAGCGTTTGGCACCCAGCACCCATCGGGAGGGTCCCATGAGGGGGGAGCGGGCTCAGCCCAGCCCCAGAGGTTACAGTGTTAATGGTCTCGGACAGCTCCTGAGCTACGGAGCCGGGCCTGGAGCGCTCTCTGCTTGTGCTCAGTGCCCGGCGGGGCACGGCAGCGGGCGAGGCACTGGGGGGGTTGCAGCAGGGTGGGCTCTGGGCCACCACCACCACCAGTGCTGGGACACAGGGGCATCGCCCCGGAGCTTGAGCAGGGGCCCGGGGGCCTCTGCATTGATGCTGGCCAAATTAACCTGAGATTATACCCCTGCTGGGGCTGGAGTGCCAGCCCAGAGGGTGGGACCAGGGTCCCGGAAAGTGACAGTCCCAAAGGAGGATCCGTGCCTCGAGTCCTGGGGAGCCAGCGGGACGGGGTCAGCCTCAGGCATCAGCACTGGTGCTGGCAGCCGGCAGCGGCTCCGTGCTGGCAGGCGGGGGCTGCGCCACGACAGGGATTTGTGGATCTGAAAAGGAAGAGCTGCAGATCAGTGGCTCAGTCCCACCCTGTGGTGCCAGCGAGCAGGAATCTGGGATGTGCCCATACCCCTGCAAGGGCTCCCACAGCCCAGAGCTCCCACACCCAGAGCAAGGGCTCCCACACTGCCAGTGCAGAGCCCTGTGGCAGTGCCCCCACCCCACAGAAGCCTGTGGCAGTCACCCAGCATCAGCCCCATCGACACCAGCATTGCCAGTGCCAGAGAATGGAGCCAGCCTGGAGCATGGCTGCTCTTCCCATGCTCCATACCCCAGAGAGCACAGGCGAAGGGTCTCTGAACTACAGGTCGATTCAGGGGGGCCCTTTCCCAGGGGCAAATGGGGAAGGAGAAGGCGTCCCCATGGCCCATCCAGTGGCTCCCTCTGTCACTGTCACCAGCCCTCACCCACACAGAAAACACCGAGGACTGGCTGGCTGTGGCTAAATCTGACCCAAGCCCTGAGCCAGAGCTCCATCCCCCATGTGAGATGTGACGGGGGAGACCCCAGAGCCCTCAACAAATCAAATGCAGGCAGTTCCAGCTGCTGGGGCTCCAGCCTGACCCAGCCCAACTCACCACTGTCCTCCGCGCGCATCTGAGCCTCCAGGTCCTTGGGGTCCACGTACTTGTAGGACTCTTCCTCCTTGGGCGGGCAACATGTCCCGCAGCAGAAGAAGCAGCAGCAGCAGCAGCAGCAGCAGGTGAGGGCACTGCAGCACAGCGCCAGCGCCTGCAGGAGGGACGGAGGGGCCGTGAGCTCACCTGAGCCCTGTCATGCTGGTCCCGTGAGCCCACTCAAGCCCCTGGCCTGCCGGGAGAGACGGTGGCCCACTGAACCCATGGATCCGGATGACGCCGGCTCACCTTGAACCACCACTTGGACATGAGAAAGTAGTGCCGGACGGCATCGTCACCGAACTGCTCGGCCACATAGAGGCCGAGGGAGCCGTACTGGTCGTAGAGGCGGCGCTTGTCCGCGTCGCTCAGCGTGGCGTGGGCGCTGTTGATCTCCTTGAACCGCTCAGCCGCCGCCGGGTCATCGGGGTTCTTGTCCGGGTGGTACTTGAGGGCCAGCTTCCTGCGGGGCGCGGCGGGGGGACCCCCGGCGTGGGGTCACGGCCTCGCTCCCCGGGACAGACCCAGAACCCCGGGATGGGAGCAGGACCCCCGGGATGGAAGCACAGCCTCGCCCCTCGGGACAGACCCAGGCCCCCGGGGTGGGACCGGGACCGCCCGCGCGGGATCCCGACCGCGTTCCCAGGACGGACCCACGTGCCGAAGCTGGCGGGACGACTCCCCGGCCGGTCCCCTCCCCGGACCCCACCGGACCCCCCCGTACCGATAGGCCTTCTTGATCTCCTCGGGGGAGCTGCCCTTCTGCAGCCCCAGCACGCGGTACAGGCTCTCCCCGACCCGGGACAGCTTCCGCTGCGGCCGCGGGGGCTCCGCCATGGCCGCGCCGAGGGCACCGGGGCTCGGAGTGGACGCGGCACCGACCGCCCCTGCCGCGCCCGCCGCCGCTTCCGCCCGCTCTGCGCAGGCGCCGCCCGCGCCCCGGTACGGAGGGCACGGCCCGGACAGCCCGCACAGGGAACACCGGCCCGGACAGCCCGCACCGGGCACACCCCGCACCGGGCACACCCCGCACCGGGAACAGCCCGCACCGGGGACACCCCGCACCGGGGTCACCCCGCACCGGGGACACCCCGCACCGGGGTCACCCCGCACCGGGGACACCCCGCACCGGGGACACCGGCCCGGACAGCCCGCACCGGGAACAGCCCGCACCGGGCACACCGGCCCGGCCCCGGACACACCGGGGACACCGGTCCGGACAGCCCGCACCGGGGACACCCCGCACCGGGGACACCGGCCCGGACAGCCCGCACCGGGAACACCCCGCACCGGGGTCACCCCGCACCGGGGACACCGGCCCGGCCCCGGACACACCGGGGACACCGGTCCGGACACCCCGCACCGGCCCCGGACACCCCGACCCCAGACACCCCGCACTGGCCCCAGGGACACCGGCCCAGACGCGCCGTCCCGCCCCGGGTACACCCCGCCCCGCCCGGCTCCGGGACAGCCGTGCTGCCCCCGGCCCGGTACCGGGACACCGCCCGCTCCGCTCCCGGCCCCGCGGCGGCAGGAGGCGGCACACGGGGGTCGCGCTGCTCCTTTATTGGTACAAAACGGCGGCGGGGGCAGCGCGGGGGTGACGGCACGGCCGGGCCCCAGGACAGCGCTGGGGCACGGGCACAGCCCCGGCCCCGGAGCCTCCTGCTGCCGCCGGGGCGGGGCGAGGCCGCCGCCGCCCTTTGGAAGAAGAACCTGAGCAACAAGGGCAGCACCGGGACGCCTCACCGCCCCCGGGGACAGCGGCTCCGCTCTGCGCACCGGGGCTGGGCCGCCACCGGGAGAGCAGCTAGATGCCAACCCCGCTACTCCCGGGGCCACAGGGTGGGGACGGAGCGCGGACTGGCAGGCATGGAGTGTGGATCGGCGGGGAGACAGTGGGAACATGAGGTCCCAGTCCCTGATGTCGGGGGTCCTGCTGGAACCTGCGGCTACCCACAATAAATACAAATAAATACGGATTCCAGGCACAAAGCTCGCCCAGTGCCCAGTGGGTACCAGGCCCTGTCCCCCTCCTCCCCTGGGGAGAGGGTAAGCAGCCCCTCAGGCACAGCTGTGGGGAGACCACCACTCCCTCTGGAGGCACGGCTGGCCAGGGCCCCAGAGGCAGGGCTCAGATGGCAAGGAATGTGCTGAAATGTCCCCTCTCCCTGGGCTGCATGAGGCCATCCCTCCTCCTCCTCCTCCTTCTCCTCCCTGGGGAGGATTGGTCCTTTGGGGTGGAGGGAGGCTGGCAGCGAGGGGCTTGTTCTGCAGGTCCTGAGAGCCGGGGGCTGCCAGGTGGGCACAGGCTGGCAGGATGGAGCCCCTCCGGGGGGCAGGGGTGGGGGCCAGCCCTGCAGCCAGCCTGGCCAGTGGCCCCACGGCTGACCAGCTCAGCAGTTCACGCCGTCACTCTCACACCAGCCGGAGGGGCCATCGGTTCCGAAGTATCTGTCCCCAAAGTTACCTGGAGGAGGAGGGGACAGAGTGAGGCGATGGCAGCACCGGCCCCACTGCAATCTCCACCAGAGCCCCCTCAGTGTGGCCGTGGGACTCCCCCCAAGGGTGCTGGGCCTGGCTGTGAGGCACAGCACACCCCTGTCCCCCTCACCGATGCCCGGGATGATGTGGAACTCCTCGTTGACTCTCTTGTCCACAGCAGTGGTGATGATGCGGACACGGGGAAAGGCATAGGCCACGGAGTGCACCCCCATCTCTGCCATCAGCAGTGACAGCAGGAAGATCCTGTCCTCCTGCACGTCGTGGTCCTGCGGCACACGGAGCTCTGAGAGCCTGGCTGGGCACAGAGGGTCCCACATCCCCACACCGCCACCCCGGCCCCTCACCAGCAGGACACGCACGGCCATCATGGCCGCAGCCCCCGTGGATACAGTGCTGTCCATGAGGATGACGTAGTCCTCGCTGATCTCCTTGGGTAGGCGCAGGTAGTGGAGCTGGGGAGGGAAGGAGGGACGGTCGGTGACCCGCTGGCGCTGCATGGCCTGTGCCGGGGTGCAGCGGGGCTCACCTCGGGCTCTCCCGTGTCCAGGTTGGTCTGGATGAGGATCTTGCCCAGGCGGATGTCCTTGCAGACGGCGGTCAGGGCTTGTTCCATGGTCTCTCCCGCTCGCAGGATGGACACGCCGGTGATCTGGGGAAGGGGCAGGGACACATGTGCCGGGCGCTCCCAGCGCGTGCTGACCTGGCCCGGGGCAGACGTTTGCTCGTGGGGAGCAGGGCCTGGGACCGTGTCTCACCCGCTGCCTGTGGAACCGCTTCCCCTCGTACGTCGTGCCCTGGGGCGTCTCCACAGTGACCGACTGCAGAAAGGGGAGCACAAGGGAGTGTGGGGGAAGCCAGGCCTCGTGGCCCAGGGGCTCAGGAGAGGGGACGGGGATGGGGCTGTGGCTGCACCCAAGAGCAGCCACTCACCTTCAGTGGCAGGAAGGACAGGGCATGTTCAATCAGCAGCCGCATCAGGCGCTTGGAGTAGAAGATGAATTCATCTCTGGTTGTGTCCTTGTTCCTGGGAGGGAGGACACACATCAGATGAGAGCAGAGCCACCACTATTTCCCTGCAGATGGCATGCAGGGCTCCAGAGGCCATCCATCAGAGAGAGCAGTCCCAGTCTGTGGGAACCAGAGCACTCTCGGCGTGACATAGTCAGTGATCACCAGCATTTCAGGACTCAGAGGCCTTGGCTGTTGTCTTAGATGGGACCACACAGTAAGAGAGGGGCTCAATTCCCCTGGGAGGGGGACACAACACTGTCTGCAGACAGTGGAGAGAGCTGGGAGAGAACGGGGGGTGGGAGCAGGTCAGGCAGCACCAGCAGTCCTGGGGCAGCAGAAACTCAGGAGCAGGACAATAGGTGAGTGCTGGGGAGCCCAGGGGGGAACAGGAACAGAGCCAGGACGGATCAGGACCCCACCGTGGAAGAGACCAGAGTGCACCATGGCCAGCGTGCTGGATGACGGGAAAAGGCTGAACATATCCCCAGCCCCTCCCTCTGTGTACTAAGTCAGAGATAAAGCACTGCCAACGAACCAGGTGATTCTGAAATACCCGGCATGCCCTCCTCACAGCCCTGATGAGCTGAGGACGGCGGAAAAAAAATGAACTAGAACAAAGCTGCCACAGAGCTGCAATTCCCAGGAAACCTGTCCCCTCCCTCGGGAGGGGTAAAGTCAGCCCTGTGTGCAGGGCATTGACCCCAGGGCAGAGGAAAAGTGACTTGCTTTTCCTACTGGGAGCGCTCTGGCTACCAGCCTTGAGGGGAACGTGAGGACAAAGGAGCTCCACAGACATGTGCTTGTTCCCAGATGGAAGAGGTGGAGCTGGCAACGCTCCAGAAAAGGCAGAAGGATATTGAATATTTTTAGTCTGCATTTTAAGACATCATCTGCTGCTTCTCACACCTTGCCGGCTGACAGACAGCCCCACCGAGGTGCCCGGAGGAGGATCAACACTCACTGCTGTCCCTGGGTGTTCCTGCAGCCATTCTGGGGACACTCACGGGCAAGCACCTGCAGCGACCACAGCAGCCCATGGACACAGACATTCCCAAATCCCCAGGCATAGCTGGCACCCTCAGGGAAGGCGGAATATAACTTCTGGTCTGGAAGGAACAGGCGCCCTGCCTACAGCTCCCAGCACGGGCTGTCAGCATGCACTCACGGATGGGCTGCACCCACACACACACCCACAGCAGCTCGAGAGCAGCACGAGCCTGGCAGCTGCCCTGCCTCCACAGCAGCCTGTCCTGTCCCAGGCAGCTGCCCCCGCCAAGCCCCACACCGGCTGTGCCAGCCCCGACTGGGTGGGACGGGACCCATAGTGCTCCTGCAGAGGCAGGTTCCTCTGGGCATGGGGGAGCACCCCTGGCCCCACCATGCTGCTTTTCCTGTGGAGGCACAACCATGAAAATTCTCCTCATACAGGGCACAAGCAGCTTCGGTGACACAGGGGGAAGGGGCGTGTGAGGGAGGGCAGCCAGACACCCCGGCAGCAGCAGGGGACCAGGATCACTCCACCACTGCTGCCATCCCGCCTCCTCAGGTGGCAGAGCATTCCCAAAGGGGACACCACTGTCCCAACAACAGTCCACTCACCCACTGAGGGCACGCACTGCTCCCACCTGTGGAGGGGGCACAAGAACTGTGGCACATGGGAGCCCACAGCTGGGCACAGCAGCACCACAGCTGGCACTCCTGAGGACCTCAGCCTTCCCCAGCATGCTCAGGAGACAGCAGGAGGGTGCTGGATGGCCTAGAGGGACCGGGAGCATCTGCCTGGAGTTTGAATTGGCTCCACTCACAAACAGGATTCTCCGCAGCCAAGAGCCAACTGGCACAGCCGGGCACTGGGAAACCTGGGCATGGATGGGCTACAGAGTCCCAGAATGGTATGGGTCAGGAGGGACCTTAAAGGTCACCTTGCCCCAGCCCCCTGCCATGGGCAGTGACACCTTCCACTATCCCAGGTTGCTCCAAGTCCCATCCAACCTGGCCTTGAACACTTCCAAGGATGGAGCAACCACAGCTTCTCTGGGCAATCTGTGCCAGGGCCTCACCACCCTCACAGGGAAGAATTCCTTCCCAAAATCCCATCTAACCTGCCCTCTGGCAGTGGGAAGCAATTCCCCCTTGTCCTGTCACTGCATCTTTCGTACCCCATCCATCCTCAGCCTCATGACTCAGACTGTGCAGCTATTCTAGTGCGAGGCTCATTTTCAGTTTCCGCCCCTCCACAACAACAGAAAATCGCTCTGGAAAGCACTTCCCCCAGGATGCCAGCCTGGATCTGCTGTGGTGATGCTCATCTGCTGCCACCAACACCCTCCCAGCAGACAGACGGGTGGAGCACGAGTAGCCTCTAGTGTGGAACCACAGGGAACGGTGCCGGCTGGCAGCAGCCTGGCACGCCAGGATCGACCGGCTGCGTCCCAGGGAGATGCACTGGGAAAGGCAGGATGGGAAAAGGAGGGAGGGGAATCCTGGCTCACAACTCTGCAGTGATCCAGGCCCCGGGTTTGGGATACCAGGGCACTCGGAAAGGCTGAGCTGGTGGGAGCAGCAGCACTCCACGAGCACTGTGAGTGGGGCCAGTGGCACCGTGGCAGCTGGAACCTGGTCTAGTGGAAGGTTCCCTGCCCATGGCAAGGGCTGGACTAAGGATCCCTTAAAGGTCCCTCCCACCCAAACCACTGTCTAATTTGATGCATAAAGACAAGAGCCAGATCTGCTGGGACGCAGTAACCTTGAGCACAGAGCTGCAGGAAGTGTGGCAAAAGGTGTGTTTGGTCCCCGCCAGCCTGGAGCTCCCTGGGAGACTGGGAGAAGGGCAGCAGGTGAGAGCAGCAGCTTGGGAGCAGAGGGTCCCACATGGAGACCAGCCACAGCCCTACACTGTGCCCAAGTCATGTAGAAGCCAGCTGACAAGTCTCACATGAGCTGCCTCCCTGTCCCCTAACACAGGCACTTCTCCCAGCAGAGCTCCTTGGCTCAGGGATTTGGGAACGGCATTGCCCCAGCCCCAGCAGGATCTAAGGAGGCAGCTGACAGGTCAAATTGACACCCCTCAGAAACACAGCCTTTCTCAGTTACCATCTGCAAAGGGCTCAGCCCACCACCCTCAACCCCGCTCCCACATGGCATCGGCACAGGAACTCGAGGCCAGTGGTGCTGCAGGTCCCAGGAACAGCCCAACCCCCCCAGCAGCTCAGCACAGCCCTGAGCCAGTGGATTAAGGTCATCAGGCACTTGTGGCACAAGGCAGAGGCACAGCCTGGGGGAGGGACGTGGGCCCTGGCAAGGGCTGTGCCTGGCACAGCCTGCAGTGCCACATCACCTGTTTTACTGCCGTGACCCACCTCGGAGCCTGCACTTCCTCAGGAGGGAGGAGCAGGGAGAGGAATGTACAAGGTGGTGCCCAGCCTGCACATGGTCATAAGAATCACAAGAGCATAAATTGTTTGGGTTGGAAGATCTCTCTGAGACCATCAAGTCCAAATGCTCCCCCAGCACTGCCAAGGCTACCACTAATGCATGCCCCCAAGTGTCACATCCACATGGCTTTTAAATCCTTGCAGGGATGGGGACTCCACCACTGCCCTGGGCAGCTGTGCTAGGGCTGGACAGCCCTTTCCATGAAGGAATTGTTCCCTATATCCAACCTAACCCTCCCCTGGCACAGTTTGAGGCTGTTTCCTCCTGTCCTGTCCCTTGTTCCCTGGGAGCAGAGTCCAACCCCCCCCAGCTCCCCTCTCCTGTCAGGGGGTTGCAGAGCCAGAAGGTCCCCCCTGAGCCTCCTTTTCTCCAGGCTGAGCCCCCCCAGCTCCCTCAGCTGCTCCTGCTGCTCCAGCCCCTTCCCAGCTCCATTCCCTTCCCTGAACATGCTCCAGCCCCTCCATGTGTGTCCTGTCTGAGGTCCCAGAGCTGCCCCAGCACTGGAGGTGCCCCAGCACTGCCAGCACAGGGAGGGCACAGCCCTGCTGCCACAGCAGTGCTGGCACAGCCCCGGGGCCATTGGCCTCTTGCCCACCTGGGCCCACCCAGGATCTTGTCCAGCCACTGTCACCAACACCCCCAGGGCCTTTTCCAGCTTTCCAGCCCCTCTGCCCCAGCCTGGAGCATTCCATGGTGTTATGGTGACCTAAGGGCAGGATCTGGCACTTGGCCTTGTTGACCCTCACACCACTGGTTTTAGCCAATCAATCCAGCCTGTCCAGATCCCTCTGCAGGGCCTTCCCACCCTTCAGCAGATCCACACTCATTCTCATCTTGGTCTCATCTGTGAATGTACGAAGGTGCACTCAATCCCCTCCAGATCTCTGATAAGGACACGGGGTTCCAAACCCACACACAAGTGCCATACCACCACAGCATGCACAGGCACAGGAGGGCCCAGCTGAGCTCAGCATTCCCTCTCTGCTATGCAGAAACACACACAGGGACTGCCAGATTCTGCAGCCACAACAACAGGGAATCCCTCAGTGGTTCCAGGGGACCCAGCCCTTGACCCTGCAATAACACTACTGTCACCTGGACAAAAGGAGCATCAGAGAGGAATGAAAAGATCAAGGGAGTGGTGAAGTCATGGAAGCAGCAGCCCAGATTCCTTCTCTAAGCTAGCTGTAAACTCAAGTGCCCTGGGAGAGGGGCAGGAGGCATCTTGCCCTGTGCCACCATCCTGTGCTCCAGTGAGGAAAGAGCCAATCGGTCCCCTCTCTCTGTAGGAAAAGGCAGCCCTTGGGTCAGGCATCACCCAAGGTAGATGTGCCAAGGTCTTGTCACCAGAGAAGTGCCTGTGGGCCAGGGCCAGTTCCATTCAGCTGTTCTGCTCCAGGCCCACACCCTCAACTGACATCCCGTGGTAGAGAGGAGGAAAATTCTCCCCAGGCCTTGTGGTGTGACAGCACTCAACAGGCTGGAGGAGGGGCAGGGACGTACCTGATGATGGTGTGCATGCCCCGCACCTGTGGTGTGCTCTCCAGGACACTCAGCGTCTTCGGCAGCGGCTGCCCTTGGTGAGCAGAGGCCAGGGCTGCCCTGCGAGAGAAAGGGGGTCAGAGCCGTGCAGCACAAGCAGAGCCACCACGTTGGGCCCTTGGAGGGACACGGCCTCGCTGAAGGAAGGCTCCAAGAGACCCCTCTACACAGGCTGGTCACCAGGAAGCACATGGCCTTCCTGTCTGGATCCTGAGGAATGACCCACGTCTGGTACCAGGTACCAGAGAGACAGACCAGGGCCAATCTCCCAGACCACACACGCTGCTGCTGCAGCCTCCACAGCACTGGCCTCAGCCAGCGTGAGAAGCAGCAGCTCTGCAGGGGCAGGACCATCCCACACACCCTGGGACCAGGCTGTGCAAGGGACAAGGGCTGTCCCACTGAGAGAGGACACGAACTCCCACGGAACACGGAGCACGCAGGGCACTTCTCCTGCAAAAGTGAACAGCCCAGGATAACCCAGCACTCGGGGCAGGAGCCCCACTCCAGACAGAGATGGAGCAGGGTGGAGAGCTGGCCATACATCAGGCACAGTGTGGGACGGGTCACACAGAGCCCGCAGCTGCGGCCACACGAGCCCCAGGGAGCTGAGAGCAGCCACTGCAGCATCGGGGAGGAGCAGCTACACTGGGGCACCAGAGCAAAGGTCTGCCAGTGGTGATGGGGAGGCAGCAGGACTCAGGATCCAGCGGGTGCCGGCAGCCCCCCACCCCAGCCCAGAACCAGCCCTTCTGTGGCGGCAGGACCCACGTACCTGACCGTGATCTCACGCTGGGCGGTGGAACGATCATCGGCGCGGCACAGAAGGACACAAGGACACCCAGTCAGTCACTCACAGGCCAGCACAGCCATCGTGGGCAGCCCGGCCAGCTCCCACCCTCCTCCCCAGTGCCTGCCTCTCAGCTCTGCTGCCCTCAGAGCCACGCTGAGGCCTTTTGAGAAGAGAGAGGTGACACCGAGCCCCCCCGCTGCTCCAGGAGCACAGGGCTGTGCACAGCCCCATCCTGCCCTCTACGTGCAGGACTCTCCTGATCCTCGCCCCGGCTCACCTTCTCCAGCTGGCTGTGCACGTGCTGCACGATGAGGTCCAGCGCCACAAAGTTTTCCCCACCTGAGAGGGGAGCAGTGGAGCCAGGTGGGACGGATGCTGACCTACCCCTGCCCCAAGACACCCATTCTCAATGGCAGGATCAGCTCTGGCCTCACCCCTGGGCACCACGATGTCGGCGACCTGCACGGTGGGCTCGATGTACTGTTCAAACGCCGGCTTCACAAACTTGTTGTACTGCTTGATGACCCCCGCGACGTCCCGCCCGCGCTCCATGATGTCGCGCTGCAGCCGCCGCACCAGCCGGATGTCAGAGTCCGTGTCCACAAACACTTTCATGTCCAGGAGCTGGAAAACTGGGAGGGGTGAGCACCCCTATGCAACCCTGCCTTGCTCCCCTCGGCCGTCCAGCCGCGGCACCCAGCGTCACTTCCCCCGTGCCTCTGGCACAGGGTGTTCTGCCAGCGAGCGTGGTGACCTCTCCCTCCACAGCCCCCACCACTGCAGTGGCACACAGGGCGAGCACCCGTCCCATCTCCACAGGTCCCCTCCAGGTCAGCATGGAGTTGGGCCAGTGGCTGCCTCAGGCAGCAATACCTTGAGCAGCTCCTTGTTGGCAAAGGCCAGGATCCCTTCGAACACGATGACATTGGCCCCATACACCGTTTTCTGCAGGCAGACAGGAGCTGTGCTCGTCCTGCCCTCCTCGCATGCCGCAGCAGCACCAGCACAGACACTCCCTGACACCCCCAGACTCTCACCAGTGTGGTGGGGCTCCCCATAATCGTCCTGCACCACCCAACCTCTCGAGGCCCTTGTTCGCACCTGCGCACCACACTCCAGCTGAGCATGGACTCTGAGCCTGGCTCCAGACCCCAAACCTCTGCCCAACACCTTCCCCCCAGCTCTCATCCTTCCTCCACACTGAGCCACTCCCTGAACTCTGTGCTGGCCTGTTCTGAGATCCATTCCCATGCTCCTGCCGCCTCTACAACTCTGGTATGAGCCTAAAACGAACCCCCCACATCTGATGATCCCCAGCCCCTCCCTGCCTTACTCTCCCAGCTCCCAGAGGTGCTCCCCTTCCTGGGGCTCTGACCCCCAGGCCCAGCCCGGCCCTGAGGCACCCACCCACTCACGGCGCCGGCTGTGCGTGGTGAAGTCATACACTGGCACCTTCACGCTCTTGCCCTTCTTCAGCTTGCGCAGGACACTGATGAGCAGCTCGAAGTCGAAGGCATCGGGGTGGTCAAAGTTGTAGTCGCTGCGGGCTGCCAGCGCCTGCTGTCCCTCATCCAGCACCTGCAGGCATCAGCACCACTCAGTGCCACGCTGGATCCCCGAGCACTGTGCAACCCCCAGGCATTGGCACCACTCAGTGCCACGCTGGATCCCTGAGCACTGTGCAACCCCCAGGCATTGGCACCACTCAGTGCCACGCTGGATCCCTGAGCACTGTGCAACCCCCAGGCATTGGCACCACTCAGCGCTGCGCTGGACTCCTGGCACCAGAACTGCCCAGGGCCGCACTGGACCCCCGAGCCCCAGCACCGCTCAGCACCGCGCCGAACTCCCGGGTCCCCACCCTTACCTTGTAGAAGGAGTCCATGGAGAGAAGCACGACCCAGGGCACGTCCAGTGCCTCGATGATCCGAGTCGCCACCGTGGTCTTGCCCGAGGCGCTGCCGCCGCACAGGCCTGCAGGGAACGGGGGGGGCACCGCCCCGGCCTCGGATCCGTCACGGCCCCGGATCCGGCTTCAGCTCTGTCCCGGTCCCAGTCCCTCCCCGGCCGTGCCTCGGGGCCCAGCTCCAGAATTTCCGACTGCAGCCTGATCCTGGTCCCGATCCCGACACGGCTCCATCCCCTCCCCGGCCCGATCCTGGCCCCGATCCCGACACGGCTCCATCCCCTCCCCGGCCCGATCTTGGCCCCGGCTCTATCCCCTCCCCATCCCCGTCCCGCCGCTCACCGATGACAAAGGCCTCGTCCACGGGCGCGCCGGTCTCGCTGTACCAGGGCGGCCGCCCGGCCGTGTAGATGGTCCGTTTGCTGGTGCGCAGCAGCGGCGGCTCCGGCTTGCACTGGCTGGCCGTGCGGCGCCGCGGGGCCGGGGCGGGCGCCAGCGGCAGCCGGCTGAGCAGAGAGCCCAGGGGGCCGGGGCCGCGCTCGGGCCCCGCCGCCCCGCGCGCCCCCCGCCGCTCCTCCGCTCCCGCCGCCGCCATCGCCGCGCGGGGCCGCGGGGGCTGCCGGGACGGGCCGCGCTGCGCACGGCCCCGCGGGCAGGCCCCGCCCCCGGCCCCGCCCCCGGCCCCGCCCCGGGACGGACCCCCCGCCCCGCCCCGCCCCGGGCACCCGCCGCACGCGCGACACCCCCGCACCGGGGCTGCACCCCCATCCCCGCGACACCCCCGCACCGGGGCTGCACCCCCATCCCCGCGACACCCCCCCACCGGGGCTGCACCCCCATCCCCGCACCGGCCACCCCCGCACCGGGGCTGCACCCCCATCCCCGCGACACCTCCGCACCGGGGCTGCACCCCCATCCCCGCACCGGCCACCCCCGCACCGGGGCTGCACCCCCATCCCGCGACACCCCCGCACCGGGGCTGCACCCCCATCCCCGCGAGACCCCCGCACCGGGGCTGCACCACCATCCCCGCGACACCCCCGCACCGGGGCTGCACCCCCATCCCCGCACCGGCCACCCGCGACACCCCCGCGCCGGGGGAGGTTCCGGGGTCCAGCCCGTTCCCGTGTCTCTGGCAATGTTTTGTCTAAATCAGCCCAGGACACCCCTCGCCGGTTTCGCAGCAAAGGCACGTTGCTGTTTCATGGTCAATTCGGTGTTCACCAGGACACCCGGGGCCTTTTATGTGGAGCTGCTTTCCAGCCGTGCGCCCCCGACCCGTCCTGGGGTGATTCCTCTCAGGGCAGGACCGGGCACTGCCCTGTGCTGGCCCTTCCCAGGCTCCTGCCCGCCGTCTCTCCAGCTCGTTCCGGTCTCTCCGCACTACGGAGCAGAACGACCCACCGGGTGCAGTCGCCCCTCCCTGTTGGGTGCCACCTGTCACCGTGCTCAGGGTGCTCTGCCCGGCCTCCAGGTCCCTAATGACAACGTTACACGGAACTGGACCCAGTACTGACCCCGAGGTACACTGGTCATTACCGGCCATTGACCACCCCGTTCTGGTCTCGGCCATGCAGCCCATGTTCACTGCTCCTCGCGGCTCAACCAGCCCGCGCTCCCACAGCTTCTCTCGGAGGATCCCACGGGATGCAGCGTCAAATGCATTCCTGAAGCCTGGGTGGGCACTGTCCCTGCGCTCCTCTCGTGCACCGGCTCTGGCATTTCACCGCGGCAGGTGGTGGAGTGGTCAGGCACGACAGCGCCCTTCCTGTCCTTCCCGTGCTTAGAAGATTCCCAGGATCAGTTGTGTCACCACCTGCCCAGGGACAGAAGTGAGGCCGAGCCCTGCAGCCCCCTTACACACAGCTCCCACGTATCCCAGCATACGGATATGCCTGGAGATCCATTGGACCCTCATACCCGAGAAACCCTCTGTTCCCCGCCCCCGACGCCCCTCCCCGGTGCTCGGAACGGCGGCACCCGCGGGCAGAACCCCCCGTCCCGCATCCCCGCGGGTGGGCGGGGCCACGGCGGGGGGCGGGGCCCGGCGGTGCCGGTGCCGGTGCCCGGTGCCCGCGGTGCCGCCCGCGCCCGGGATGGAGCCCCCGACCGGCACCGAGAGCGCCCGCCTGGTCAGCCCCCGGGGCGGCCGCGCCGACGGCAGCCTGCGCCTCAAGAGGTACTGCCGGCACCGGCACCCATCGCCCCGGCACCCCATCACCCGCACCACCGTCATTCCATCACCGCTGCCTCTGGCACCGCCGGCATCGGCACCTGCATCACGGGCACCCCCATCATTGGCACCCTCATTGCTCCGGCACGTCCAGCACCGCAGTCACCACCGGCACTTCCATCACCACCGGCACCTCAGCGCCCCGACATCCCCATGATCGGCACCAGCACCTTCATCACCGGCACCCCCATCACCCCGGCACTGCCACCCCTGGCACCCCATCAGCTCCCAGGGCCCCCGGCAATTCCTCGCACCGCCACCTCCATCATCCCCCCCCATTTGCAACCCTGGGTCCCCCCGCACCCGCACTGCCGGCACCGGCTCCCCCATTATCCCCGGCATCTCCATCGCCCCCAGCTCCCTTGGCACTCGCAAGCCCACGGCTCCCCCCCTCCCGGCACCGGCACCCCCGGCACGTCCCTCCCCGCCCGCCCCCGCGTCTTCATCCATCCGAAACGGACATCGGCACCTCCGCAGCCCCCGCGCCAGCCCTGACCGTCCGCCACCGGCACCCTCACCCCGCCACCGCCACCCGCGCCCTCCCTGCTACCGGTGCCTCCGCTGAAGCGGAGCCATTCCCTCCCGTGCACCAGCCCCGCTCCCCCCTCGGATGTCCGTCCGGCAGCTACCGGCGCCCAAACGTCACCCACGCACACCGGTACCGTCCATCCATCACCCGCCCACATCGGTACCGTCCATCCGTCACCCACTCACACCGGTACCGTCCATCCATCACACCTCCCCCTCCCCGGCTCGCTGTCCGTCCCCGCTCCCGCACTTTGCCCCACGCACCAGCGCCCCGGCCCCCGCCTCCCTTCCCACGCCTCACGTCTCCACAGCGGTGCCCCGTCCCACAGCTCGGCCCCAGGCGCAACAACTCGGTCCCACCGGCACCTCCCCGCGGGTACCCGCACCGCCCCCGGCTCCGGTCCCGGCGGGAGCCCCGTGCCGCCGCCTCCCGCTGCCGCCACCGGTCCCTTTGCTGCCCGTTCCGCCGGGGGGGCTCGGCCAGTGCCCCATCGGTTGTCTGGCTGCGGCCCCCAGGGTGGTAGTGGGACCCCCAGGGTTGCCAGGCAGGGGCACGGGAGACGGTGTGGCCAGCAGCGACCCCCGCCCCCAGTCTGTTCACAGGCTCCCAGGACCACCCGGCACTGCCGCCTGCCCCGGCTTTGGCTCTCCATTGCCGCTGCAGCCCCCCGGCCCCCAGCCCCGGGCGGGGCAGGCGCCCCAGCCGGCAGCTGAGAGTCGCCTGCGCCGTCTGCTGCCTCTTCATGGTCGGGGAGGTGATAGGTAAGGGGGGCCGGGGCAGGGCGGGTGGCTGCCGGCAGAGCACGGAGTGCCAGCTGCTCTGTGCCCGCAGGCGGGTACCTGGCACACAGCCTGGCCATCATGACGGACGCGGCCCACCTGCTGACGGACGTGGGCAGCATGTCCGTCAGCCTCTTCTCCCTCTGGGTCTCCACCCGCCCGCCCACCAAGACCATGACCTTCGGCTGGCACCGCTCAGGTGAGCCGAGAGGCACAGCCCCGCGGGGTCCACGGGGGGCACGGCTCCATGGCATCCCCATGGCCGGGTGGTGGGCACTTAGGGCTCCTGTCCCACAGAGACGCTGGGTGCGCTGGCCTCTGTCCTCTCCATCTGGGTTGTGACTGCAACCCTCGTCTACCTGGCGGCCGCCCGCATCATCAGCAATGACTACGAGATCGAGGCGCGAGCCATGCTGGCCACATCTGCCTGCGCTGTCGGCGTCAACCTGGTGTATGTCCCACATGGCCCCTGTGCACCTTCAGCCTGAGCCCTGCCCCACGTGTGACCCCGGTACCCCAAGTCCCCCAGCCATGCCCTCTGGTCCCCTTCTGTCCCTGTGCACCAGCCTTACGTCCTCAAGCACTGCCTCCTCCTCTTCCCTGTCACTCCCCGATGCTTGCAGCTTCCAGTCCACGTGCTTACATCCCCATGCCCCACATCCCCTGGCCCCCCAAGCAGCACCTTCTGAGTCCTGGTACAAGCCCCAGGCCTAAATCCCTGCCCAGTCGCATGCACCTCCCAGCAGTGCTGCAGCTTCCCTGCCATTGTGCTGCACCCCCAGCCCCACTCCCCTCCACCGTCCTGGAGGACGATACCTGCCTGTGCCCCTTTTGCCCGTGCAGGGCAAGGCAGGGCCAGTGGGGCCTCCATGCCCTGCCAGTGCGGCACTGATCCAGCCCTGCTCTCCCCAGCATGGCCTACATCCTGCACCAGTCCCCCGCCGGCCATGGCCACGGCACAGTGGGCTATGAGCAGCTGGAGAGCTCTGGGGGGTGCCAGCCTGGCCATGCCCCCCTGCCTGGCAGCACCAGCGTGCGGGCAGCCTTCGTCCACGTGGTGGGTGACCTGCTGCAGAGCGTCGGTGTCCTCGTGGCTGCCACCATCATCTACTTCAAGGTGCCCGGGCTGGACTCCACCTGCACTGCCTGCAGGAGCAACTCCCCCAGCCCTATGCAGGGTGCCCCACTCCCAGGGGCCCAGCTCAGCTCTGCCCCCCAGCCTCACGCAGACCCCGCTCTCTGCAGCCCCAGTGCAAGATCGCAGACCCCATCAGCACTCTCTTCTTCTCGGTCTTTGTCCTCGGTTCCACCTTCACCATCCTCAGGGATGTCTTCAGGGTCCTCATGGAAGGTGAGTGATGAGTGAGGGGAGTGCAAGACCACGGATGCAGGGGGGCACAGAGGCTCCTGGGGCTGCAGCTGCTGCAATACTTTGCCCATGAGGCACCTCACCTCCTCTGCTCGCCCCGGTCCACTCCTCTGTCCTTCCCTTGCCCCCCAAATATCCCCAGCCCCTCCTCCCCACCCCAGGTACGTTTTCCCCATGGTGAGGTTGTCTCAGCCCGGAGCCACTGTGCCCAGCCTAGTCCCCCTGGGGAAGCCCCCAGCCCTGGCAGACCCCACCAGGAGCCCTGGTCCAGGTGGGGGCTGTGGCTGGGGGCCAAGGGTGGCCCCCCGTGACCAGGTGGTGCTGGCAGGGACACCACGGGGCGCCGAGTTCGATGCGGTGAAGGAGGTGCTGCTGGGGGCCAGCGGGGTGCGGGGTGCCCACGACCTGCGCCTGTGGGCGCTGACGCCGAGCCACCCTGCTGTGTCAGTGCACGTGGCTGTGGGTGAGTGACCCGCGCAGGGCACGGCCGGGGGGTCCCCCAGGCCATGCCTGGGCTGAGCCCCTGCCCTGCTGCCCCCAGAGGCCGGCGCCGACCCTGAGATGGTCCTCTGGGATGTCACCGCCCGGCTCCAGAGCAGGTTCGGCTTCGCATCGTGCACGGTGCAAGTGGAGCGGCACCGGGAGGAGACAGCAGCCTGTCCCCACTGCCAGGACCCCCATGCCTGAGACCCCTGCCTGCTGCTGCACTGAGCCTGGCCCTGGCCCCCCCTGCCCTGGAGCAGCTCAGGGTGCTGTCCTCCCTGTACCCACCCCACTGCTGTGTAGCCCCGGGGTGGGACAGTGCCCCTGGTGCACGATCCTGGGTGGGACGGACCCGTGGCCTGGCCGCAGCAGCACAGGGGCTCCCTGGGATCCTCCACTCCCCGCTGTGCCACAGCCTCTGAGGAAGGGGGATCCTGCCCCACCACCCACCCCCACGGAGCCCTGCCGTCCCAGCAGGAAGGGATGTCCCCTGTGGGGGGACCCTAGATGCAGCCTTGGCCCCAGATGCTTGTGTTCACACCACCTCCTTTGCTGCTGCCCAGGCTCGGGGAGGGCGGGCCAGAGGAGCTGCTGCAACCCCCAAGTGCAGGGGGCTGGGGCAGCCAGAGCCCAGAGCTCAGCCCCCCACTGGCTGCTGTGCCGGGGCCTGATCCGTCCCCCTCGCTGAGTTGTGTCTGTGCCGCCGGTGTCCATCTGTCTGTCTGTGCCAGCAGCAGTGTCAGCACTGCCAATAAATGTGTTGGAGAAGCAGCAGTGGCGCAGGAGCCAGAGGGGCACAGGGAAGGGGACAGTGGGGTCAGGGCTGGACCCCCACAGTCACGGCCACAGCCACAGCTGCCCTGGTGCAAGCACCTCCACAGTCGTACAAAATCAACCACGTTTACTGCACAGCTGAACACAGGCTCAATGTGAGCAATTCCAAAGCTCCCAGCCCCCTCCCTGCCCCTCGGAGCGCAGTGGGGCCGGAGGCGAGCGCAAGCACAGCCCCATGGCACCGGGGCCCATGGGCACTTCTGTGGGGTCAGACCCACAGCATGTACCCCAGTACATGCACTAGTCCCACCACCCCCACCCAGCTCAGGCCAAACAGCGCAGACAGATCCTTCCGGGTTCAGAAGACGTGTCTGGAGGATCCCAGGAGCAGCTGGGAGCAGCCGCACCTCCCACAGCAGGGGCCCAGCGGGAAGGCAGCACCGAGAGGGGCCACAGTCCCTGGCCAGCACAGGCGGCCCCAGGCCCTGCCTGGGGTGAGCAGCACGAGGGACCAACCCCCCTACTCTGCCGGCACTGGGGAGCACTCGGGGGGGCCAGGGCTCCCAGACACATTCCTGTAGAGGGAAGCGAAGCGGGCCTGGCACTCCGGGAGCAGCCGGCGGCCCACACCGGAGGCCAGTCCTGCCAGGCAGTGCACCCGCACGATGCCCGCCTGCCCACCCGACACCAGCCAGCCCTGCGAGTCCAGGTTGGGGCTGAAGCGCACCTGGGGGAAGAGAGGGGTTCGGGAGGCGTGGGGCTGAGGCACCGGGACCTGGGCCCCCAGAGCAGCGCTGCTGCTGCAGGGCTGGGGCTGGGCCTGGCCCCCTCACCTTGTGCAGGGCCTCCAGCTGCAGGCGGTCGAGGCTCAGCTCTGCCTTCACCTCCTGCGTGTGCATCCTGCGCATGGGCTCCCGGCTCGCAAAGTTCTGGAAGCTGCGCTGGAAAGGGGCAGCACCACCTTGGGCTGTGGGCCCGGGGCAGGAGCACTGCAGGGACCATGGTCCCAGCTCTGCTAGATGTGAGGGGCTGCCCCAATGCCCCAGCAGCGTCTCCTGGCCCTGCCACCCCCACAGCCCAGCCACAGCCCCACAGGCCCCACTCATGCGGCTGGACCACCAGCTGCATCCTGCCCTCTCCTACCAGGTCCGTGTCCTGGAATTGGATGTAGCTCCTGGCCACCATCTCACTGTAGCACCGGGTCCTGGGCAGTGCCTGCTCAGTGCTCTTGGGCCCGGCAGGGCTGCAGGGCAGCAGGTTGGCTTTGTACACTGGCTGTGGGTGAGAGGGGGCTCAGGGCAGGGCAGGGGTCCTGCTGCTCCTCTGCAGCCGGGGGCCACCAGGGATCAGCAGTGTGGGGGGCCCAGGATGCTCTTCCCATGCCCCCTCCCTGCCTGGCTCCCCGTGTGCTGGGCCAGGCTCCCCCCCGACCCCGAAACACAACAGCCTCTTACAAATCTGCGGTCCAAGGAGCGCTTGACATTTAGGGGGTTGATGGCCAGGTCAGGCAGCACCGCAGCCACCAGCTCGCCGGTGATGTCACCCGCAGCCACCGTGTTCAGCCAGTCTGAGCCAGAGATGCTCTGCAGGGACAGAGGGCTGGAGGGTGCGGGGTCCCCACCACCCCCAGCCAGGCAGCGTCACCCACCCCTACCCGCGAGCCCCGGGCCCCAGCTGGCGCTGACCCGGCCCCCGGGACATAACGGCCCCACACCAGCCCTTACCCACACAGTGCCCTTGCGAGGGGCCACGAAATAGGCCTTGAAACCCAGGTACCCGGCGTCGATGTAGTGGATCCCGCAGAGCCCATACCTGCGGTGGAAGGGACAGGTTAAGGACAGAGCTCTGTGCTGCCACTGGGACTGCACGAGCCAGGCACAGCCCACCTTCCCCCAGACCCGGGTGGCAGGGGAGCCACCCTCGCTCTAGCAGCATGTCACAGGGCAACGAGGCAGCTCAGGGCAGATCCTGGAGACTGAGAATTCACCAGGAACACAGACCCCTTCAGCAGGACCCCCGCTGCCCTGCCCAGGGGCTGGCTGTCCCCTGGCCCACCCTTCCTGTGTCCCAGGATGGCACGGGAGAGGGGATGTCACGCTGTGCCGCTGCAGTGTGACCCAGCACAAGCAGAGCCTGCCTTTGCCACGGCATAGCTGTACAGTCCCAGGAAGGGGGAGGCCAGAGGGGCCCCTTGGGGGGTTGAACCAGGCCCCAGCAGTGGGGCTGGACTCTGGCACTCACGAGGCATAGCAGTTGTCCTGGGCCACAGTGATGCCATTGTAGGGCAGCAGCCAGGCCACCTCAGTGCTCAGGAACCTCTTGATGCTGTTGATGGGCTCGTAGAGTCGCCGCAGGTCCCAGAACTTGATCTTGCGGTCACTGCCTGCCGTGACCAGGAAGTTGCTGAGAACCAGGAGAAAGGGAGCACTGAGAGCCCAGCGCAGAGCCGGGGCCTGTCCTGGTGCAGGGTCCAGGTGGCCCCAGTCCCCCAGTGGCTCTACTGCCCTCACCATGGAAAGCCCAACTCTATCCCTCCAGTGTTGCAGAAGGCCAAGTGCCATTGGCACCATGGCCTCCCAAGCCCCTCTTGGCAAAGGAACCCCTCCTGAAGGAGGGAGCCCCTCTCCCGGCAGCACCTGTGCCCGCTCCTGCCCTCACTTGTCGGCCTTGCACCACTCGATGCTCCGGACCGCGTGGTCGTGGGCCAGGAAGCACTGGAAAGGGTAGAGCTTGAGGGAGGCATCGGGCTGGTGCACACATTGCAGCAGGGACTTGGTGAGCAGGTTCCAGATGGCCACGGTGCCTGTGGAGAGACCCATTTCCCTGAGGTGCTGCTGATGGCAGAGGTGTTGCAGTGTGGGACGGGAAGCGGCACAGGCAGGACTGTGGAATATGGCAGCCAGGCTGGAGCTAGGGCTCCGAGCAGGACAGGATGGCAGCAGGACCTGGCAGTGGCATGGGCAAGGTTGTGGGAGCTGTGGAACACAGCAGCCAGATGAGAGCTGGGGCCAGGGCTCAGAGCAGGACAGGATGGCAGCAGGACCTGGCAGGACAGCATAGAGCTGCAGATCACTGGAAGGCTGGCAGAAAATTCCATCCAGGCAAGTTGAACAGATGTGGATTAGGCCAGAGCCACATCCTGGAGCCGACAGGTATGTGAGGGTGCCGACGGCCAGCCCAGAGAAGCCTTCCCCCACCCCAGGGATAGGCAGAGGTTCCAGCACAGCACCCACCGCTGGCTGCTGCTCCCCGCATCCCTCACCCCTGGGCTCCCCCGTTCCCTGCCCCAGCCAAGGATGAGGGAGCTCTAGGGTCTCTGCCAGGGCAAGGGCTGCTCTCCCAGTGCTGCTGTAGGGTGCAGGAGAGACTCACCGTCATAAAACCCCGCTGCCAAATGATGGTGGGGCTTGGAGGGCATCCAGGAGAGGCTGAAGCACTGCCCACACTCGGATGCGTTCCCTGCCTGGATGGAGCCCACCTGGAGCGTGGCAATGCACTGCACCTGGGGGCCAAGGGACAGCCCTGGGTCACAGCCTGGCGCTGGTGCCATCCGTGCCCTGAGAGCCGGGATGTGCAGGGTGGGAGCACAGCTCTGCTCTGCCCCTCCAACGCTCCGCAGCTGCCCCGGCTCCTCCCCGCTCTCCCACCTGCACCGGCCAGGGGGCTTGCTGGGTGCTGGCCCCGACAGGGACCACCGTGGTGGGGGACACTGACCTTGCAGATAAGGTGCTTGTGGAGGGGCCCATCTAGAAGAGAGCAGAGTGGGGTCAGGGCAGGTACCAGCTTTCTGGGAGCTCCCTGCCTGGAGCCTGGATCGCAGCTCCCCATGGCCTTGGCCAGGGCTCCTGGTTCCTGTCCTGCCACCCCCCCAGAGCAGTGTCCCCAGCACAGCAGGAATCAGAGCACATGGAGCACCAAACCCAAGAGCCAGCAGGGGCAGGACCCCAACCAGGCCTGCCAATGCGGGAGGAAGCAGCCCCCTGAAAGGCACTGCAGACAAAGGTGAGGCAGGGCTGACATGCCCCCACCCCACCATGACTGGCACCAAAGTCAAGGGCATGCGATGATATGCAAGGGCAGACGTGACTGTGGCCACCCTAGGGAGGGAAGGAGTGGCTATGCAGGACATCTGCTCCATGGGGTGATGGGGCTGAAGGAGGTAGCACTCCTGGGGAAGGAAGGCTGCAGAGACCCCGTGGCCAACGGCTTAGAGTGAGGTGCCCATGGGACCCCCCCACACCAGCTCCATCTGCCAGAAAATCCCCCCCACCAGCAACACCTGACACGCGTGCTGCGGGGACCCTGTCCCACACCCCTCAGGCCTGTGGTCCCCCTGTGCCCAGCGCAGGGCTGTCCTCTGGCACAGCAGGCAGCAGACAGGCACGTCCCAGCCCGGAGCATGGCAGTTGTGGGTGGAGGCAAAGAGGAGCCATGCATCTTCCCTGGCACGGCTGTGACAGCCGGGACATGGTGCGGAGACCAGCCCCGGCTCTGCCAGGCAGGAACACCGGGTGTGGATTCCTGGTGCCCCAGGGACAGCCAGCACAGCCACGCCAGCCTGGGAGCCGCTAGCAGGGCTCAGCACTGCAGCCTGGCACTGATCCTGCGGCTGGGAATCAGTGCTCCAGCCTGCCTGTGAGGCAGAGAGATGGTACGTGCGGTCGCAGGCACCGACGTGCCGGGCCCCAGCCGGTGGCAGGAGCCGGGCCCCCCCGGAGGCCAGGCGGGCGCTGTGGCAGCAGCCCAGCCAGCCGCAGTGGGCGCAGGCACGGCCGACGCGCTGCGGGGCCGGGAGCCGCACCGCCAGCCCATTTCCCACCGTCAGCGAGGACGTGCAGGCTGTCGGCCACGGCTGAGCGCCCACCGCCAGCACGCGCCGGCCATCAATCCCGCCCAGCAATCCCGCCTGGCGCCGGCACAGCCTATTACAGGCACCATTAGCTCTGAGCCGGCCCAGCGCTCCCGTCCTGCCCTGGCACTTGGCTCAGCCAGGCTGGAGGGAGCAGCTCCAGCAGCAGGACACGCTCCCAGGGGCCAGCAGGGATGTAGAGAATGGCTGGGGAAACACTGTGTGGCTGCATCATACTCTGCATCCCACTACAGCCACAGCGACACTGCCAAGAGCCCCCAGCTTTGGGGGCTGCCTGCGAGCCGTGTCCCAGCCAGCCTCCTGCAGTGTCCCCAAGACTGAATCAAAGCAGCACTGTGACACCCTCTGACACCAAAAAGCAGCCTTGGACCCCCACACTGTGCCCTGTGCCAGATGCCAGGCTGGGGGCAGCAGGGTCCCAATCCCAGGGGTAAGGTGGGCTCACTGCCTCCTCATGCAGCTCCCGGGTTGGGACATGGTTCTGCCGGCAGTTCCCCAGCACAGTGGGACACCGTGGGCAGGGGGGCTCCAGCCCCAGGGTTCGCAGCCCCACCCCAGCACAGTGGGAGGAAGGCCAGGATGCCCCTACCCGGCGGCGCAGCTCTTCCTACCTTTTACCTGTGTTGTCTTGGCGCAGTGCAGGGCCCCGGGGTGCGGCAGGGCGTACACCACCACCCTGCCGTCTGAGAAGGCGGCAGCCAGCAGGCCCAGCCGGCTCATCTGTGGGTGCTGGAGAAGGACAGACAGGCTCAGCCCTCAGGTCACCCCTCAGGACCCTCAGGGAACCCAAGGTGAGTGCTTTGGGCAGCACTCACCGTCCGGGCCGTGGCAGGTGGCTCCCAGGCCCCACTGGGGCAGAACTTCATGTCCCAGACGCAGCCGTGGTCGGCAGCGATGGCATAGGCCAGCCTGGCTTTGTCAGGAGAGCTGTGGGCACAGGTCAGGCCATGAGGAACACGACAGCTGTTGCCCAGCAGCTCCGGTAGACACAACTGCACACCAGCAGCAGAGCTGGCCACCAGCACAGCCCCCATGGGGTTCAGGCCGTGGCTGGTGGTTCTGGGAGAGGATCAGCCTCACCACCCACTCAGCCAGAGAGACACGAGGCCTGGGCCCTGCCCCATCCCTGGGCAGCCCCTGGCCCCTTCCCCAGGCCCTGCCACTCACCCCTGCTCCAACTGCAGCGCACCCAGGCCCCAGAGCTGCAGGAGCGCGGGGCCCGTGTGCAGCCCGGCCACGCTGTGCGTCTCCTCCATGCTCCTGTGGCAGGACACGGCCACGTACTGCGGGGCTGCTGAGCCCTCGGGAGTCGGGCACCACTCCATTGCCCACACCGGGCCACCCACAAAGAAGGAGATGTCCAGGCGCTCTGGGTGGGGCTGCAGGGAGCTGAATCTGAAGGGGGGAGAGAGGTGAGGGCTGCTGGGACCCCAGGGCACAGCACGGGCCAGTTGCCCAGCCCATGGATGACCCTGGGGGCCACTGCCAGTCCTAGGCCCCACAGGGCCTGAGGACACCCTGTCACACACCTGTTTACCCTGTACAAGGCACCGTCGTCCTCAATGCCCTCACGTTGGATGGAGAAGAGGGGAGACTTCTCCTCTGCTGGCAGGTACGGGGCAGCCTCACTGTGCAGGCAGAAGGTGAGACGTGTCCCTGCCCCTCACCCAGTCACCCCAGCACAGCCCCATGCCCTAGCACTATCTCAGCCTCTGTGTGACTCCAGCAGCTATGGAGGGTCCATAGCCAAATCCAAGAGATCCTCCTTGCCCACCCCCTCACTCACTCTGCACACTGTTGGGACCTGCCCCACTTCCCCCCAGCCCCACTCCCTCTCCTCCTGCTTCAACGGTACCTGTCAGAGAGACACGTCCACCTGTGTGCCATTGGGATCCAGTCTGGGAACTCCCACTGCGAGTGCTTCTGCTCCCGCCTGCAGTGTGTGCCAGGCCTCAGCCACGGCCCCGTGCCCGGCACAGCCAGCACCCTCTGCCTTCCCCCCCTCATGGCACAGCCAGCACCCCCTGCCCTCACACCCTCCCCATGGCACAGCCAGCACCCCCTGCCCTCACCCCATGGCACAGCCAGCACCCCCTGCCCTCACACCCTCCCCATGGCACAGCCAGCACCCCCTGCCCTCACCCCATGGCACAGCCAGCACCCCCTGCCCTCACACCTTCCCCATGGCACAGCCAGCACCCCCTGCCCTCATCCCATGGCACAGCCAGCACCCCCTGCCCTCACACCCTCCCCATGGCACAGCCAGCACCCCCTGCCCTCACCCCATGGCACAGCCAGCACCCCCTGCCCTCACACCCTCCCCATGGCACAGCCAGCACCCCCTGCCCTCATCCCATGGCACAGCCAGCACCCCCTGCCCTCACCCCATGGCACAGCCAGCACCCCCATCTCTCATACCCTCCCCATGGCACAGCCAGCACCCCCTGCCCTCACCCCATGGCACAGCCAGCACCCCCATCTCTCATACCCTCCCCATGGCACAGCCAGCACCCCCTGCCCTCACACCCTCCCCATGGCACAGCCAGCACCCCCTGCCCTCACACCCTCCCCATGGCACAGCCAGCACCCCCTGCCCTCACCCCATGGCACAGTCAGCACCCCCATCTCTCATACCCTCCCCATGGCACAGCCAGCACCCCCTGCCCTCACACCCTCCCCATGGCACAGCCAGCACCCCCTACCCTCACACCCTCCCCATGGCACGGGCAGCACCCCTTGCCCTTGCCCACAGCCCCTGGCCCTGCCCCATCCCAGTGGAACACCCAAAGGTTTCTCTGCCCTTGGGCCTGTGCCAGTGACGATACCAGGGCACCAATGATCACCCCGTGGCCCCCTGAGCCCCCCAGCACCCCAAGCCCCTGCTCACAGGCTGCAGGTGAGGCTGGAGCTCTTTTCCACTGGGGCCATGATGGAGTTGGGGAAGCCGTTGGGAGCGAGGCCTCGGCACGGGGGCTTGGATCTCTGGGCACAAGAGCAGATTCAGAGCAGTCCCCTGAGCCCTGGGGGACTCGCCTGTCCCAGAGCACCAGCCCAGCCTCTGAGAACAGTGCTCTCCCCAGCCACTGTCACAGTGTCACGCTGGGCTAAAGACACAGAGCCCCACTGCAGGGACTTCCAGGATACCAGGACCCCTCCAGGACCCACCTCCACCTCTCACTGCTCCAGCAGGAGCCCAGGCTCTGCTCCCTCTCCCAAAGGACCTGTCCTTGTTCCCATCCCCATTGCCCGTGGCCCTGTGTCACCCATGTCCTGCCCCAGGGCTGTCGTGCCCCTGTCACTGCTGTCACACCTGGAGCTGTTTGTGCTGGGACACAGCTGAGGGGCCCAGGCAGAGCCCCTGCCCCTGCCCTCACCCCTGTGGCCGCCGTCCTCCCGCCGTGCCCTCGGGGCGCCTCCAGCTCTGGCTCCGAGGCCTCGCTGAGCATCACATCACTGCCCTCCTCCTCCTCCTCCTCGGCCTGCAGCACCTCCTGCGAGGGCACGAAGTCGGCGTCTCGTGCGGGGTCGTCGCTGTCCGTGTCCTCCTCCTTTCTCCTCCGGCTCCGGTGCTTCCCCTGGACACACTCGGGCTCTGGCTCCGGGGCCTCCTCGGTGGGAGCAGGGGGCTGGCACACAGACATCAGCTCCTCCGCCAGCTCCTGCAGGTACAGCAGAGCCCTGGGAGCCCAGGGCAGTGCCCGGAGCTGAGCACGGGGCAGCACAGGGACAGCCCTGCCCCTCTGGCCCCTGGGCAGGGGGTTGATCTGCTCCAGCTGCACCACAGCCCACCAGCACAGGACCCCCAGCTCCCCCCAGCAAACTCCTCCTGCTTCCCCAGGAACCAAGGAATCTCCCCATGCCCCAGATCCAGAACTCGTGGATGCAAACACATTCCTGAAAGTGGGAAATGATCGTTCTATGGGGAATCGGTTCATGCCACCAAAGTGGGACAAAGCCCCACAGGGAAGACACTGAGACTTCTTGGGATAGGCAGAGGCCATGGAATCATGGATTCAGGGGACAGTTTGGGTTGGAAAGGACCTTAAAGCTCATTGTATCCCACCCACTGCCACGGGCAGGGACATCTTCCACTATCCCAGGTTGCTCCAAGTTCCGTCCAACCTGACCTTGGACACTTTCAGGGATGGGGCAGCCACAGCTTCTCTGGGCAACCTGTGTCAGGGCCTCATCACCCTCACAGGGAAGAACTCCTTCCCAAAATCCCATCTAGTCCCGTCCTCTGGCAATGGGAAGCTATTCTCCTTGTCCTGTCCCTCCAGGTCCTTGTCCCAAGTCCCTCTTCAGCTCTCCTGGAGCCCCTTTAGGCCCTGGAAGGGGCTTTCAGGTCTCTCTGGAGCCTTCTCTTCCCCAGGTGAGCACCCCCAGCTCTCCCACAGGTGGCCCCCGACCCCCACTGCCGCCTCCACTTACACTTTGGCCGCCCTCCTCTTGGGCCGCCCGCCCCGGGGGGTGTCCAGGCCGGCACCCTCCTCGCTGCTCCCCAGCATCTTCTGCACCCGGATGGGCTCCCGGGGCGGGGACAGCTCCAGCAGCAGCACCTCGGCCTTGCCCTTCCCGCCGCGCTTCCCGGGAGTCCCCGGGGTCGGCCCCGCCCCGTTCGCAGAGCTCTCGCCATGCCCCTCCGCCGCCCCATCGCGGTTGATTCGGGGCCGCACGTTTTTTTTCGGGGATTTGGCAGCTTCTCCTCCACCATCACAGTCCGGATCTCCCGGCGGTGACTCTTGCCCTGCCCAGAAACACCGGAATCAGCGCCAACCCCCTGCAAGACTCCCCGGCACGTCTCGGTGTCCCGCAGCACCGGGCGCGGCGTTACCGCTTCGCACCCGGGGAGCCCCCCCTACCCGCCACCCCCGGTACATACGGAGCGCTCGCTTTTCACCCTCCCGGTCCCCACTACGGCTCCGGCTGCGCCCGGCGGACCCCGATGCCCGTCGCAGCCGCCCTCGGCGGCTCCGCTCCCGGCAGCGCGGCCCGCGGGCGGCGCTTGACGCCATCGGGGGCTCCCGGAGCCGCCGCCCCGCCGTGGGGCCGCGCCGCCAGCAGCGAACCGGAAGCAGAAGCGGCAATGGCGCGGGATGATGACGTAACGGAAAGTGCTCTGGCGGGGCGGGGCCACGAAGATCCCCAGGGCAGCAGAAGGGGCGGTGCCTCCGCGGAGGGGCGTGTCCATGCAAATCACACACCGCTCGCGGGGGACGCCGGGACACGTCCCGCACACAAACCCCGCGGCCACGCGCGTCCGCGGGCGCTGCTGTCGGGGCGGGGCCGTGCGGGACGGTGGGGAGCGCGGGGCCGCACGGGTGCGGGGCCGGGTCCTCGGTGAGCGTGTGCTCGGGGTGGGTGCGCGGGGCGGGCCCGGTGGGGCTGGGGAGGTGGAGTCATACTTACCTGGCAGGGGAGACACCATGATCAGGCAGGTGGTTTTCCCAGGGCGAGGCTCATCCCTTGCACTCCGGGTGTGCTGACCCCTGCGATTTCCCCAAATGCGGGAAACTCGACTGCATAATTTGTGGTAGTGGGGGACTGCGTTCGCGCTCTCCCCTGGTCTCATGGTCAAAAACAGAAATATCCTGGGGAAAAGGAGGGTTATAGTGATAGTTCAGGCAGTGTCGGTCTGCTGGAGGGCAGGAGGGCTCTGCAGAGGGAGAGATGGGAAGGATCCAACAGTGTGGGTTTAAACAAGGCCAAGTGCCGACTCCTGCACTTTGGCCACAACGACTCTCTGTGGCACCACAGTCTGCAGATAGAACAGCTGGAGAGAAAGAGACCTGGGGGTGCTGTTCGACAGCAGCTGAACATGAGCCAGAATGTGCCCAGGTGGCCAAGAAAGCCGTCGGGACCTGGTCCGGATCAGGAACAGTGTGGCACCAGGACCAGGGAAGTGATTCTTCCCTGCACTGGTGAGGCCCCCCTGGAGTACTGTGTCCAGTTCTGGGCCCTCAGCTCAGGAAGAATGTCGAGATGCTGGAGCAGGTCTGGAGAAGGGCAACGAGGCTGGTGAAGGGTCTGGAGCACAGGTCTGATGAGGAGCAGCTGAGGGAGCTGGGTTGTTGAGCCTGGAGAAGAGGAGGCTCAGGGGAGACCTCACTCTCTACAGCTCTGACAGGAGGTTGGAACCGGGTGGGGTTGGAGCCAGGTTGGAGCCTGGGGCTCTTCTCCCAGGCAACCAGCAGTAGGACAAGAGTATGGTCTTAAACTGCACCAGGGGAGGTTTAGGTTGGACATTGGGAAGTTCTTCACAGAGAGAGTGGTCAGACATTGGAACGGGCTGCCCAGGGAGGGGATGGAGTCACCGTCCCTGGAGGTTTTTAAGAAGAAACTGGATGTGACACTGGGTACTCTGGGCTGGGTGACAAGGGGGTGTTGGGCCATAGGTTGGATTTGATGATCTCAGAGGTTTTTTCCAACCCAGTTGATTCTGTGAATGGGAGCCCTGCGGCCGCAGGCATCACCCGCTGGAGGTGGCGAGGGGACAGCAGAGAGCCTGGCACTGGATGGGGACGTAGTGAGGGACAAGGAAGCCGCAGGACGTCGGACCGTGGGTGTAGGGGACGATCCCCAAGGTGTCTGGGACCCTCCGGAAGGGCAGGAAGGCAGTGAGGGGAGCCCAGTCCCAGTGAGAGGCTGCGGAATAGCTGGAGGTCCTGGAGCATCCCGGGGCGCCCTCTCCGAACAGGCACTGCCGATGCCCGGGAGACGCATCCACATTCCCGGTTGGAATTGGCCAGTGGGCGGGGCCGCGGGAGGGGGTGTGGAGGTGCCGGCGCCCCTCGGGAATGGGACACATCCATACCCGAGTAGGGGTATTGAAGTGAAGCAGCCCAATGGAGACCAGTTACTGCGAGAGCCTCGCAGGCCATAAAAATGTTGTTGTGCAGTTACCACTCTTGGTTCGATCTGTCTTTGACCACGAGACCAGGGGAGAGCGCGAACGCAGTCCCCCACTACCACAAATTATGCAGTCGAGTTTCCCGCATTTGGGGAAATCGCAGGGGTCAGCACACCCGGAGTGCAAGGGATGAGCCTCGCCCTGGGAAAACCACCTGCCTGATCATGGTGTCTCCCCTGCCAGGTAAGTATGACTCCACCTCCCCAGCCCCACCGGGCCCGCCCCGCGCACCCACCCCGAGCACACGCTCACCGAGGACCCGGCCCCGCACCCGTGCGGCCCCGCGCTCCCCACCGTCTCGCACGGCCCCGCCCCGACAGCAGCGCCCGCGGACGCGCGTGGCCGCGGGGTTTGTGTGCGGGACGTGTCCCGGCGTCCCCCGCGAGCGGCGTGTGATTTGCATGGACACGCCCCCCGCGGAGGCCCCACCCCCGCCTCGGAGCCGCTCCGCCGTTTGCGACGCGATTTGCGTGGCCACGCCCCTTTCGTCAGCCCCGCCCCCGAGGTGCCGCGCCAGCCCCGCCGCCCGCGGTACCCGATCGGTGCCCGGCGCCGGGGCTGCACCGGCCGCGGTTCCCCAAGGCCTCACTGCTCCGGGCACCGTCCGCCACCGCGCCGGACCCCGCGGGAAGGCTCCAGTTCAAGGCTGGCGCCAGAGGCCACGGCAGGAGGGGCCCGAGCTCTTCCACTGCAGCCCAGCTCGAGGGGGCTGCCAGAAGCTCAGCTGGAGGAGGTTGAGCCAGGGGCCATCACCACAGTGTCCCTTTTTCCCCAATTCCCAGAGGAGAGGCCCAGGGACACAGAAGACCCTTCCCTGCTGCAGCTTGGAGCAGGAAGAGAGGGGCTTGGGCCAGCACGCCCAAAGGAAGGTGCAGAGCTACCCCAGTGGTGACACAGGTGCCAGGGCTCTGCCACACCACAACAGACAGCACACATAGGGTACTGTGGGCCTAGTTTATTAGTGTCCATGCAGCTGTCCTGACTATTGATCCACGTTCTTGACACGCAGGACCACAGGCACCGAGGTGCAGGGGATCATGCCCAAGTCTGTGATGACCAGATCCACCAGGTCTGGGGGTGTCACATCATAGACCAGGTTGAGGAGACGCAGGGACTTGTTCTCAGCCCAGCCCCCCAGCTGGGCCTGGCCCTTCCGGAGCACAATCAGGTCATCGGGGTCATCTGTGGAGAGAGAAGCAGCCGGTAGGATCAGGGGGAAGGACAGCACCTCTCCATCCTGCCCTGGGAGCACACACTGCTGCTGCCTGCCAGGCCCCCCTGACTACGAGTGGTGTCCCCTCGCCCAGAAAGCAGAATGGCAGGGCAGAGCAGCCTGCTGTGGCCCGCAGCAGGGAGTGGGATGACATCCTAGGTGGGAGGAAGGGGACAGAAGCCATACCCAGCTCATTGGAGACAAAAGAGTCTGTCTGCACTCGCTCACAGAACTTGTAGGTCTCACAGCAGACCAGGACAGGCACGTTGTAGGCCTTGGAGACCAGCGCGATCTGTGATGTCCCCACCCGGGACATGACAGAGCCGTTGGCCAGGAGCGCGTGGGCTCCCAGCAGCACTTTGGACACCTGCCAGGGCAGCACAGGGACCTGTCAGCACCTCTGATGGTGCTGCAGCCTGCCCCGCGCCGGCCCCGGCCCAGCCCCTCACCTCGGGCAGCACGTAGGAGATGGCGTTGATCATCACGTAGGTGCAGTGGATGCCCTTGCGCACCAGCCGGCGCAGCGTCTCCCGGCCCTCCAGGCGCGGCCGGCTGTCCACCACGACCACGCGGAACGCGCGGCCCTTCTTCGCGTGGGCGTCGCACAGCGTGCGGTTCACCAGGGAGGAGCTGGCGGGCACCGTCAGGAGCTGCCCCCTCACGCCAGGCCAGGCTCTCACCCAGCCACAACGTCCACCCTCGCCCTCATGAGTGCTGCCCCTTCCAGAACCTTCCTGCCACGACGGCTCCCAGGGCCCCTCTCCCTGTCTCTGCACAGGGAACCACCCCTGGGAAAGCGGACATCTCAGTCCTCCCTGAAGCAGCACTGACCTCCCCATCTGTAACCATCATGACGTTCTCTTCAAACTCTCTCCCAGTTTCCCTCTCCCAATGCTCCAGGCCCGCACTGGCCTCCTGCCCCTGTTCTTTCCTCTATCCAGGACACACATCACACCTGGACTCTTGCTGCAGCAGTCTCTGGCTCCTTTTCCCACCTCTACTTTCTGGGACATAGGCCTCCCAAGGAAGAATAAGCTCACATATTTTTGCTTTCTGACATTTGACTTTGCTGCAGCTTGTTTAAAATCCAGTGAACAGCCACGACTGCTCTGCAAGTGCCCTGGGTGGAGGGAAGCTGTGACTCTGCCTGATCATGGGGTTCTTGGAACCCAACTCTGGACACACCAGATGAGACAGAGCCAAGCCCTGCATAGGACTAGCACAGCCTCACTTCCTGTGCTCACTTCCGTGCTGTTCCATTTCCTCCTCCCACTCACTGGCCTGGTTGCTCGTGCTCTGTGCTCACCATCCATACACCAGGATCACGTCATGGTCATTGATCTTCTCAAAGGCAGACCTTGAGATGGCTTCAGCTGCCAGGACAATCTTCTCCCGCAGGTATTTGTCAATTGTGTCCTGCAGCTTCTCCTTTGCCTGGGGAGACACAGACATCCCATACAGACCTTCTCACTCTCTGCAGCTCCCTGTTGGAGCCAGATGGGGGTTGGTCTCTTCTCCAAAGTAACATGCTTCCAACTCCACTGAAGCACCATTCCCAGTCTGCATCCCACCCTTGCTCCCAGTCTGCATCCCACCCTTGCTCCCAGTCTGCATCCCACCCTTGCTCCCAGTCTGCATCCCACCCTTGCTCCCAGTCTGCATCCCACCCTTGCTCCCAGTCTGCATGCCACCCCACTCCCCATTCAGCCTCTCCACCCCGGGCCTAGAGCCTGCTGCTCAGCAGGGCCACTCACCTCCTCCTCTCGCAGGGTGTCAGGCAGGCATGAGATCTCCTTCTTGAGGAACTTGATGGCGTTGCCCATGCTGGCCGAGAGCGGCCGGCACTGGTTCAGGAAACTGCAGAGGAAACTGGTTTAGTTACAGAGCAGCCCGGAGGGCCAGGACAGGGCCAGGAAGGGTGGGCAGGGAGGCAGAACTGCAGGGAAGTCACCTGAAGTTTGAGTGCACACCTTTCCAGAGAGGTGACTGATGGACCACGCTCCGTGGAGCTTTGGCACCTGGAGCCCTCACCTGATATGTGGCTTCAGCTTCGCCACCAAGTCCCGAGACAGCTCCTCGTTGGGGGGAGTGGAGTAATCCCGGATCAGCTGGCACAAGAAGGAAGGGAGCATGAGCTCAGGGCACCTCAGGGTAGGGCAAGCGACCACCCTGTCCAAGGGGCTGCAGCCCAAGCATGTGTGCGTCCTGCACAGCCTGACACTGCCACTGTGGGGCAAAGGGTGTCCTAGCAACTCAAATCTGCAGTGCCAGTGCCAGAACAGGACCCCAGCAGGGTCCACAACCCAGAGGAAGAGGCTGATGATGACTGAGTATAAATACAGCCTCAGCAGTCAGGGAACAGGAACACACACCTGTGCCTGCTGCAACACCCCTGCCGCCAGGTATCTGCTCACATACCTGTTTGAAGACTTCCAGCAGCGCGATGCAACGGGCATTGGAGCCGTTGATGATGCCCTGGGAGTACTGGAGGCCAAGGCGCACCACTGCTGGGTGGATCACCGTGGAGGGGATGCTGCAGGGACCAGTGGGAGGGAGCTGTCTGCACCTCTGCAGCCCAAAACAACCAACCCATTGCTGGGCCCCAGCCCAACCACCCGAGGGACAGCCCAGGAAGGGAGCTGGCAGTGACCTGAGGAGCCAGGTTCACCCCGCAGCCCCTTCTCCTGTGGCCGAAGTCACTGAACAGGGAGGACGTCAGGCTGCCCCTGCCACCGCTCCCCAAAGCAAGTGAAAGGGTCCCCCACCACCCCATCAGGCCTATCCCACATGCAGGACCAAGACACCCCATCTCTCTGCAGCCAGGCCAATAGGCCAGTAACAGCAGAGCCCAACATTGCCAGGGGCCTGGGCTGGGGAGGCCTCATACCTCATCTGCTGTGTCAACGGCTTCTTCCTGCTGTACTGGTGCAGGTGGGAGAACAGGTTGACTTTGGTGCCATAGTCCTGCCTCAGAGGTACCTGCAGCCCAGTGTGATGGCTCAGCCAGGGTCGCCAGAGAGCCCTGCTCACTCCAGGGCCACCAGTCACACCCAGCACTTGCTCAAGGCACGCCGAGATCCCCTCTGCCCTCAGAGAGCAGGTCGCAGTCCCACCATGTGCCCCCCCAGCTCCCATGGCACGGCTGCCCCAGGCATGCAGCCTGTCATCCAGCCTTCCTCCTACCTGCTGCCGCTCCAGCTTCTTGGCCAGTTTCCTCTGGGCAGCGGGGTCATCCACCTGCACGTGCTCCGGCAGCCGCTTCACCACTGCGAGGAAAGCCGGGGTGAGGCCAAATTGCCCTGGAGCACCCCCAAATTCAGAGAAGGCAGGGCAGGGCAGGATCCAGGGACAGGCACGACCCACACTACAGATGGATTGCATAGGCAGCCCCAGCCTGTGCCCACCCCAGACCCTCCCTCCCCGCTCACCCACCCTCTGCACCCTGTGGTGACCGTGGCCTTACTGGACTGGGGCTCGGTGGGGCTTGGCCGGGGCTTGGCTGCAGTGACTGCCTGGCTCAGCTCTGCCTTCCTGGCCTGCTTCTGGGCCCGCTCAGCCTCCTGCTTGGCCCGGCGCTCTGCTCGCAGCTCCGCTTTGCTCTTGCCTGCCGCGGGCTTGTTGCCGTCGCTGGGGCCATCGGTCGAGGCCGGGGGGGACGCGGGGTGAGCGGCTGCTGCGGGGCAGGGAAGGGGGAGTCTGTACCCAGCCTTCATCGCCGGGAGATGCAGCCCAGTGAGAGGCAGGGAGAGCCCTCTGTGCCAGAGGCTGCCCTGGGAGAGGGCACCTCAAGCAGCTCGCAGCCCCGGGCGGCCCCGCGCTCCTGCGGGGAGGAGAGTGGGCTCTCTGCTCCGCAGTCCCTGCGGGAACGCGGGTGTGCGGGGGCGCAAGGGCTGGGACTGGGCTGCGGCGCGGGGGGACGCCCCGGCGGTCCCGCTGGAGGACGCTCCCGGCCCAGGGCGCTGCCAGCCCGGGAGACCCCCGGTCCGGCCCGGCGCTGCCCCGCCCGGGGCTCTGCGGGGACGGCGGCGCTCACCCGGCGGCTGCCCCGGCTCGGGGGGCGGCCCCAGCTCCGCGGGCTCGGCCGACGGCCCCTTCTCACTCCTCTTTTTCTTCTTCTGCTGCTTCTTCTCCTTCCGCAGCTGCAGCTTCTCCTCTCGGGAGAGCTCCGGGGCCTGCGGGCACACACCGTCAGGCGGCCCCGGCTCCGCACCGGCCCCGGCCCGGCTCATCTGCGGTCCCGCCGGCATTGGCGCGGCTCCCTCGGGGCCCGCACCTGGAAGGAGGGCAGCGTGAGCGGTGCCGGTGCCGGTGCCGGTCCCGGTGCCCCGGATCCCGTCCCGCACTCACCCTCCCGCTCCGCCATGGCGCCCGCCCGCAGCGCCCCCTGCCGGCCGGAGGCTGCTCCGCGTGACTCCCGTGACGTCATCCTCCCCGCGTGACGCGCCTGACGTCACTCCGCGGGCGGGGCGGTGCCGGTCGGTCCCGGGTCCGGTCCCGGGGGTCCCTCCCGCTGCCCCGCCCCCCCGGTCCTGCCCCCGCGGCCGCCGCGGCGGGACCGGCCCGCTCGGGCCCGCGCTCAGCCCCGCGCGGCGGGGGCGCTGCGGGGCCGCTGAGGCGCGGCGGGGCCGCCCCGGGCGGGCGGAGCGGGGCGGAGCGGGCCGGGCGGGGCGGCCCCGGGCGGGCGGAGCGGGGCGACCCCGGGGCGGGCGGTGCCGCCGGCCGCGCCATCGCGGGGAGCGCCGGCCCGAGATGGCGGCGGCGGGAGGCGGGTAGAGAGGGCGCGCTCGGCCCGGCCATGCACTTCTCCATCCCCGAGACCGAGACCCGCGCCGGGGACGGCGGCGCCGCCGCCTACGTGGTGAGCGGGGCCGGGGGAGAGGAGCCGTCCCTCGGAGCAGAGCGGGCGGCGCGGCCCGGGTGCGGTGCGGCCCCGGTGGGGCCATGCGGGCCCGCAGCCCCGGCGCGGTGGCGGTTCGAGATCAGGATCGGGACCGGTGCCGGTGCCGGGCGAGGCGGGCAGCCCCCGGCCCGCCGCAATCCCCGGCCTGCTCCCCGTGCCAGGGCCGGGCGAGGATCGGGCTCCGCCGCGCCCCGGGAGCAGGTGTGGGGGTCCCTGGGCCCGCCCCGGGGGTGCCCGGCCCTTGCCCTGCCCGGGGCGCCGCGGGCGGGGGCGGCAGCGCGCACGGGCCCCGTCCGGTCCCATCCCCGGCCGCGGCTCATCCTGGCCCGCCCGTCCGTCTGTCCGGGCTTCCTGTTTTGCTCCGTGCCCTGCGCCGTGAGCGCCTCGGGAGCGGGGCCGGGGTGCGCTGCGCTGCGGGACGGTGGCGGCCACGGGGTGCCCGGACGCCCCCCGGGGCCGGCAGTAGCGGACAGAGCCCCCGGGGTGGGTGGTGGCTCCGGGACGGTGCTCTCGGGGTGAAGGTGGGCAGCCCTGGGCTCCACGGTCCCGCGGGGACCCTCCGGTGCCGAGATCCCTCTCCGGAGCATTCCCCTTGGGAGCCCGAGGTGGGGTGTAAGGGCACGGACGCGGTGGTGAGCAGCGATGGAGGGACCTGGCGATCGCAGGAGCTGCGGTTGCACAAGACTGGAGGAGCAGGCAGCCCCCGAGACGTTTTGACGCCATGACCCCCTGCACTTTGCCCTCGGCAGTCACAGTGGCTCTTTGGGCAGGGGGAGACCTCAGGAGAGCCCTTGAGCAGGCCAGGGACTGGGCAGGAGCCGTGACCCCACAGAGGGCCCTGAGTTGGGCAGGTGTGAGTGCTGCCTGGACCACCCGTGTCCCTCCTGGTCCCTCTGCGGGGACCTTGAGACACCGGGCTGATGCCTTTGAGTTGGGAGATGCCAGTGTGAGCTACAGTGTGGCTGTGCCAGTGCCTCTGCTGAGCCTGGGCAGCCCCAGCGCTCAGTCAGGAGGGCACTGGGGGCAACCACAGGAGGCTGGGCTGCCATGGCTGGCTGGAGGCTCATCCTCCCATCCTACCAAACACTGCTCTGAGGACGGCAGGAGCTGAGGGGACAGTGCTGTTCCCTGGGAGGACGTTGCCCATGGTGCTGGGAGCTGGGCTGTGGAGTAGCTGGGCTGTGGAGTTGCTGGGCCCAGAGCACTTGGCAGCCAAAGCTCTGCTCTGCCTGTGGCGTCAGAGGGAGCTGAGCCAGGGCAGAGGGGGCACCAAGAGACACAGCCAGGAACCAGCTCCACGGGGTGCCCTGGGAGCTGGGAGGGGTGGCATTGCCTCCTGGCTTGGGGACACTTGTGTCTGTGGGGCTGCAACATGGCTCTGTGCTCCCTGTAGCTGGGCAGTCACAGGGTTGGGCCTTCCTGGTGTCCAGCACATACATCTCTTGAATGTGCTCATTCTTCCTGAATGGTTTTGACAATCTGTCCCTTGACAGGGTCCTCAGGGGCGTCGCCTCTTCCTGGGTGCTCCCTGAGGTGTCCTGTGTGCCTCGAGCTGGGCAGACCCTGGGCCCCCTCCATCTGGCGTGTGCTGGGATCTGACTGGCATCTCTCCCTGCAGGCCTACAACATCCACGTGAACGGGGTGTTGCACTGCCGGGTGCGCTACAGCCAGCTCCTGGGGCTGCACGAGCAGGTAGGGAGGGTGGGGGGAGCTGCGCTGCCCACTCCTGCTCTGTGACATCCCGACTGAGTTCTTGCACACTGCAGGTTGCCCACGTGGCTAAGGGATGCTGGTGAGCTCTCTGCTCCCCTTGCTGGGTCCCTGGGAGTCAGCTGTGGTGGGGGCTTGGGGGCCACCAGGGAGGTTCTCGCAGCACTCTGCTCTTTTCCCAGTTAAGGAAGGAGTATGGTGCCAACGTGGTCCCAGCCTTTCCCCCAAAGAAGATCTTCACGCTCACCCCGGCGGAGGTAGAGCAGCGACGGGAGCAGCTGGAGAAGTACATGCAGGCTGGTAAGCTGCCTGCCTGTCCCAGCCCAGTCGTGCAGGGCACTGAGGCACTGCCCATGGCTTCCTCCTGAACTGCTCCATTCACCAGGGCCCACCTTGGCACTCCCGGTGTCACGCTGGCATTAGCTGGGCTTGTCCTCTGGATGCCAGCTGCTGTCCCAGCCCCTGCCCTGCGCAGGCAGAGGGGGGCCCTGCAGGGGTTCCTGGCTGCCCCAGCACAGTCTGGGGCCAAACCGAGGAGTGCAGAGGGGCTGGGCACTGGTGTGGGTCCCTGTCCCTTCTCAGGGACTCCTGATTCCTCGCTCCCCTTCCCGCAGTGCGGCAGGACCCGATGCTGGGAGGCAGCGAGACCTTCAACAGCTTCCTGCGCAAGGCCCAGCAGGTGAGGGTGGGGCCAGGGCAGGGGCCCTCAGGCTGCACCCAGGGGCCGGGGTGCCAGTCCTGCTTCTCTCTCCAGGAGACGCAGCAGATCCCTACGGAGGAGGTGGTGCTGGAAGTGCTGCTCTCCAATGGGCAGAAGGTCAAGGTCACCATCCTCACCTCGGACCAGACGGAGGACGTCCTTGAGGTGCCAGAGCTCTCATGCTGGGTGTGACCAGCTCCTCCTGCTGCATTCTGTGGTTTCCCACATGTGTGGGGTTCTCGCAGCCCAGCAGCCCCCCCGGCCCTCCTTGCCACATCCCCACCCCAGAGCAGGGTTGACTTGGTGGGACTGAAGAGCTAGGAGCTGGAAAGGGTGTGCTGATGGGCGTCTCTGGGGCCACACTGATGTCGAGGGGGCCCCCAGCTGTTTCCTGGTGGCAGTGACGCCTCAGGCCTGGCCTCAGGGCAGCAGAGGTGCTGGCTTCCTGCTGTTGAGAGGCCCCAGAAAGCACATGGGCTGGGTCCTACTGCAGGGTCAGGATGCAGGAGTGCCACCTCTCTCGGGAAGTGGTGACCTCCTGCTCTCACTCTCAGGCTGTAGCCTCCAAGCTGGATCTGCCAGATGACCTGGTTGGCTACTTCAGCCTCTTCCTAGTGAGAGAGACCAAGGATGGAGCTTTCTCCTGTGAGTAGAGCCCACTGCAGTGGACATCTGCCCTGTACCCTGCCCGGAGTGAGGGCTGTGTGCTTGGACCCTGCCCTGGATGGGAGGCCCAGCGGGTACCCCAGGCACCCTGGCTGAGGGGTCTGGGGGCACTGCTGCCCTGAGCCACTGCTGACCTGGTGTTTCCCCACAGTCGTGCGGAAGCTGCAGGAGTTTGAGCTGCCATATGTGTCGGTCACCAGTCTGCACAACCCCGAGTTCCGGATCATCCTGCGCAAGAGGTGAGCCGGGGGCAGCAGTGGGGTGCTGTCTGAGGCTCCCTGTTCAGCAGAGGGACCCTGCTCTCCTGCCACTGCTGCCCACGTGGGCTTTGGCCTCCAGGAACACACCTGGCCATGACACCGGGGCATGGGCTGCCCTGCTTGGCTCAGCCCATCCCATGGCATCCTGTTTAGAGGGGGAGCAGGGCACAGTGACCAACGGTTACAGGAGAGCTGGCCAGAGAGTCAGCCTGGTGCCTCATCCCACAGGAGGATGATTTTCTCCCCATCGCTGTTAGGAGCTGGGGAATAGGTTGACCCATGTGGTTCTCTTCCAGCTACTGGGACTCGGCCTATGATGACGATGTGATGGAGCATCGTGTGGGGTTGAACTTGCTGTATGCGCAGGTGAGGGTCGGTGTGGCCCAGCCAGGTGAGGAGGGGCACTGCACCCCTCAGCCACGGCTGTGTGTGGGCTTGTGTGGCTCTGAGCCCAGCTGCTCACCAGCCTCTGCTGCTTGGTAGACGGTGTCGGACATCGAGCACGGATGGATCGTGGTCAACAAGGAACAGCACCGGCAGCTGAAGTCCTTGCAGGAAAAAGTTTCCAAGAAGGAGGTAGGGGAGGGTGTGATGCCATGACTGGGGCAGTCCTGGTGCTGCACCAGCCCTGCTCCTGTGTGGTGCCAGGTTGGTCACCTGTTCCTGGCCTGGGTGGACGGCCGGCGGTGCTGAGCATCCCCGGATCTGCCCGCAGTTCATCCGCCTGGCGCAGACCCTCAAGTACTACGGCTATCTCAAGTTTGACCCCTGCGTCACCGACTTCCCAGAGAAGGGCTGCCACGTCGTCGTCAGCGCTGGCAACAACGAGCTCAACTTCCAGGTGCGGCTGCCGAACGAGCAGATCAAGGAGGGCAGCTTCAAGGTCACGCGCATGCGGTGCTGGCGGGTCACATCCTCGGTGAGTGACGCCTGGGGAGCAGGGAGGGCTCCGGGGAGGCTGGAGGGACCTGGCTGTGCCACCTCTCCCCAGGAAAGGTGCTGGCTCTGACGCTGGCTTCCAGCCCAGCAGGCCTGGGGAGGGTCCGAGTTGTGCCTTGGGGGATCGTTGGTGTGAGGACGTTCAAGGGGCGCTGATGGTGGCAGAAGGCTGGTGGGCACTGCGCAAGTGTTCCACACCTGACTGAGCACGGCCCTCGGTCTGCACTGGGGCCTGGGGAGCTGCCACTTCCCCTCAGGAGGTTCCCAGCCTCAGTGTGTGCCCTCGCAGGTGCCAATGAGCAACGGCCCCTCAGGGAGCAGCCCGGGGAAGTCCGAGGTGAAGCTGGAGTTGGCTTTTGAGTACCTGATGAGCAAGGACCGGTTGCAGTGGGTCACCATCACCAGCCCACAGGTAGGGCTGCCTGCATGCTGGTCTGGCAGTGGCTGTGGGGAAAAGGGTCAGTCTGGGCCTGGTGTGGATGTGGGAAGCGTGTGGTGTGTGGAGCCCTGTGACACCTCTCCCTTGCAGGCCATCATGCTGAGCATCTGCCTGCAGTCCATGGTGGATGAGCTAATGGTGAAAAAGTCTGGAGGCAGCATCCGCAAGGTGAGAGTTGGGGCTGGATGGTGTCTCCGGGGTGGGATCCTAACCTGCCCCTGTGACTTCTTGGGGTCTGGGCTGGGCCCTGAGTGCTCCCCTCAGGATGGGGCCGGCAGACAGATCCCCAGGGCCAATTTTAAGCCCCGGAGCTGCCTCCGGGGACCCTGCGGCTGAGCCGAGCTCCTCCCTGCAGATGTTTCGGCGGCGGGTGAACGGGGCCCTGCGGCGCTCGGACAGCCAGCAAGCTGTGAAGTCGCCCCCTCTGCTGGTGAGTGGGGCCCTGCGGGCCTGGGCGGGGCACATTCACAACCACGGGCTCTTCCGTGCGTTGGGTAAGAGAGTCCACTGCCCCTAGAGAAGCCACTGTCCCCTTGGCAGGGCTGGGGCAAGCCCAGGGGACAGCAGGGCTGTGGTGCCCCGCTCCCAGACGACTGGGAAGGGAAAGAGGTCCTGGACCCACATCGGTGAGCCTGACTCCCTGGGGGAGGGAAGGACAGAGGGTGGCCTGGCCTCATCCCAGGAGAGTGGGTGGTGGGATGGGTGGATGTTGTGTCCTACAACCCCGAGCTCCTGACTGTCGTGTCCTCACAGGACTCACCCGATGCCTCCCGGGAGCCCATGGCCAAACTCTCGGTGAGTCGTGTGTGGGTGCCGGTGCCCTCAGGCTGAGCAAGGAGGGGAATTAGGAGGGTCCTCTGTAACATCTCCCCTCTCCACAGAGCAAGCTCACCTCTGTCAGCCTGCGTGGGATCAGCCACTCCAGCTCTGCTAACGACGTGGGTGCTAACGACTTCCACGGCAATTATGCCTTTGAGGGCATTGGCGATGAGGATCTGTAGTGCTCCCCTTCCCAGGACAGCCCCGGCCCAAGTGAGGGCCTTTGCTGAGGAATGTACGACCTGCAGCCAGGTTGCAATCAACGTGCCTCTCACCTGCTACATCCACCTTCCCCTGCTCCCTGGGGCTGGGAGCTCACCCCCAGCCCGCCGTTGCCTTCGGGGTGGGGCAGCTGAACTCCTCCCACTGCTGGCTCCAGCTGGGAGACCCGAGCAGCGCACCTGGGCCGAGCCCTGGAGCAGTGGCGTGGGGCCTGGCTCAGCACAGGGGGTAGAGCTGCCCCTTCCCCAGCTGGGAGGGCCTGGCCCAGCCTGGGGGCAGCTGCTCCGGGTGGCCCCGGGCAGGCTCCATAATGCCAAATTAGTGTTTAGGTTTGTGCTCCGAGACAGAGTGCAGTAAGCTGTCTCAGGGGGCTCCGTGCTGAGCCCCCTCTAACCCGCTCATAGATGCCAGTGTAATCTAGGCTTGTAACCACGTATCTCCTGCTGCTCAGCCCGACAGAGCATTAATGGACAGTAACTGATGTTTACACACTGCAACAATGATTAAAATGGATCCTGATTGGTACTGGGCTGTTTGTTGTGGGGTGCCTGCTGTCCCAACCTTCCCCGTGCCAGCCCTGTGCTGTCTTTCCCTGTGGCAGAACAAGGCCCCCAGGGAGAAGAGCAAATAACAAAAGTGACTGTTTAATGCTTTTATACACAATATAAATTACACCGACCAGCATGGCAACAGCCATGGAACCAGTCCTGTCCTCCCCTCCCCCCCTTTCCCCAAACCCCAGCAGAGAAAGGCTCCTGCAGGCAGGAACAGGCAGGAACAGGCAGGTGGGGTGTCTGGGGGCATGGCAGTGCTGCCGTGGGGGCAGGTGCCTGAGCTGCCGGTCGTGGCTTCACCCTGCTCTTCACCCTGCTCAGGCAGGACAGGGCTGCTGGAGGCCCTGGCGTAAGGCAGCCCTGAGCCCCTGCAGAGTCTCCTGCCATCCTCCCTCCCCCAGGGAGGGCAGGGGCCGAGGCACCCCAGGCCTGCCACTGGGCTAAGTGCTGTCTCAAGGCAGGGCCGTGCCCACGGCCGGGGGGGCCAGGAGGGCTTTGGCATTGCGCGGGTTCACCCAGCTCTCGGCCGTGTGGCCGTGGATCTTCTGGTGGCGCTTGTAGTTGTCCCAGTGGCCAGTGGTGTAGGAGCAGTCCCGGCACTGGAAGGGCTTCTCGCCTGTGTGCCGCAGCATATGCCGCTTCAGGTTCATGCTCTGGTTGCAGCTGTAGCTGCAGAGGCTGCACTGGAAGGGCTTGTCGCCTGAGTGGATGCGCCCATGACGCTTGAGGTTGGCCAGGTTGCCACAGGCGTAGTCGCAGAGCTGGCACTTGTAGGGCTTCTCGCCCGTGTGCACGCGCTGGTGCCGCTTCAGGTTGTCCAGGTGGGCAGAGGCGTAGGGGCAGAGCGGGCAGGCAAAGGGCTTCTCCCCGCTGTGCGTCTTCATGTGCCGTGCCAAGTGGTTGGGGTAGTGGGTGACAAAGGGGCAGAGGCTGCAGGCGAAGCCCTTGTCCCCAGCGCCCTTGCGGGGGCTGGCACCCGGCTCGGTGCCCAGCACTGCCAGGCTGCAGCGCCCGCAGACCTGCTCAGCCAGGCCCTCGTCCTGCGCGAACCCATCGTCCAGCACCAGCCCGCACATGCGGCACGTGAAGGGGAAGAGTAGCTCGGGCAGCGCGGCCGCCTCCTCGCCCCGCAGCCGCGCACAGCCGGGCAGGAAGGGGCCGCTGCCGCTGCCCACGTGCAGGCTCAGCTCCGGCAGCAGCGGCTCTGTGGGACAGACAGACAGGGCTGTGAGCAGGGTGGCACAGCACCAGTGGGGATCGGCTCTGCGAGGAGCCCTGGTGCCCCAGTGAGCCTGGCAGTACATGGCATCAGGTCAACGGCAGGACCAGAGTCCTGCCCTGGCCCCAGGGCCCTCCCAGCTGCTCTCCCCCCATCCCCACACCCCTCCACCTTTACCTGGGTCCTTGTCCCGCCGGTGCGGTCCGTCGCTCTCGGGCAGGCGGTGGCTGAGCATGTGCCGCTTCAGGTTGCGGCTCTGGCTGCAGCGGTAGTCACAGGCAGCGCACTGGAAGGGCTTGTCCTGGCTGTGGACCCGCTCGTGGCGTTTGAGGTTGCCCAGGCTGCTGCAGGCAAAGCTGCAGCACGTGCAGCGGTACGGCTTCTCCCCGGTGTGTGTGCGCAGGTGCCGCGTCAGGTTCACCAGCTGGGCGGAGGCGTAGGCACACTGCGGGCAGGCAAAGGGCTTCTCCCCGTTGTGTGTCTTCATGTGGCGCTTGAGGTGGCTGGAGTAGTGGGAGGCGAAGGGGCAGAGCTGGCAGGAGTAGACGATGCGCTGGCTGCGGCTGCCCTCGGCGCCAGCGCACTGCAGGCAGCTCTGCCCCAGGCTGGCAGCCAGCTGCAGCCCGCACTGGCGGCAGGGCAGGGCGGCGGGGCCGGGCTCGCCCCCCTCCTCGGGGTCGCTCTCCACACTCAGCTGCTGGTACCCGGAGGAGCAGTCGTCGTCACTCAGGGCGTACGCTGGGATGGCAATCTTCCCCACCAGCGTGTCTGCTGAGAACACCGTGGGGATAGGGCACTGTCAGCCAGGCTGGCCTGGGAAAAGCCCCTCCACCTGTGCCCCCGGTCCCAGAAGGGTCTGGGCAGCTGTACCTACCCTGTGGCACCCAGAGGGAGCCCACCACTCTGTGCACTGCAGTGAGAAGCCCCATGGCCACAGCCTGCCCCAACACCCTGCTGAGGGCTTGTCCTGGGCACCTCAGGAAACCCTGACACTTCTGCATGTCTGGCCAAGACCCTGGCACCAGAAAGGGCAAGGGGACAGTGGTGGATCAGGCACCCACTGGCACTGCTGGGCCTGGCGGTTGGGAAGGTGGCGGGTGCAGCCCAGCCCAGGTAGGAGAGCTGGGTGCCCATAAAGCTGCTCCGTGCCCCCCTCGCTGTGCCACTGCCCCAGCCCCGTGGTCAGCAGCTGGTCACGCTCCCATGGCTGACACCACGGGGCTCCAACACCAGCCCCTCCATCCTGCAAGCAGTGCCTTCCCCAGCCCCACACAGCACTGCTGTCCCATGGCAGTGGGGGAAAGGCTGTGCCAGGCTCTCAGGGGGCACTTCCCAGCTGGGCACAGACTCATCCTCCTGCAGCCCCTGTGCCCCAGATGTACCCCCAGGCTGGTGCTCAGGGCTGGAGGGGCAGGAACATGCAGCCCAAGCCTCACCACTACCAGCCACAAGCCGTGTCCTGCTGACCCTGTCCTGTTCCTGACCTGCGGCCCTGGGGCCTGTCAAACCCAGCAGCTGCCTGTGACCTGGAAAGCGGCCTGGGCCATCCCCTCGTCCCCCCCACCCTGCTGGGTCAAGCTCCCAGAGCCCCAGGCAGGCAGAGGGATCAGGCTGACCCATACTGTGGAATGGGGTGGTCCCTCCAGCCTCTGGGACCCTTCCACAAGCACTGCCTGGAGCACGACCCCAAAACAGGGCATCCTGCCAGGGAACCCTTGGCCCTACCTCAAGCTCTTTGCCAAGGGCTCCCCTGTCCCTTCAGCTCAGCCCCACACCAAGGGGCCCCCTGCCACCTCTGCCCAGCAGTGCCACAGCATCCCTGGAGCACCTTCCCAAGCAGCTGTGTCAGTGCTGCCCAGGTGGGACAGTCTGTCCATCCTGCAGGCCCCGAGGTCCTGGTCCTGCTCCCGGCTGGGGCTCAGTGGGAGGACAGGGATTCCCAGCAGCTTTGGGCCCTGGCAACACAGACCTATAGAGCAGCCGAGTGGCTGTCCCAGCACAGGGAGGCACAGCCACATCTGCCAGGCAGCTGGGCCTGAGCCCCAGCAGCGGTGCTGGAGCTCAGCACGGCCACCGAGCACAGGGAGCAGGGCTCAGCCCTCGGGGCAGCGACGGGACAGCCGCGGGGCCAGGCAGGCCGTGCCCCCTTCTCTCGCCGTTCTGTCCCCATGTCGCTCACTGCCAGGGGCAAGGAGTGAGGCTCCTGCTGGTCCCTGTGAGGCAGCTCCATGGAGCTGAGCAGCACTCGCTCCTCCGGCTGCCTCGGCCGGGACCGCCCCAGGTCCGGGGCACCGGGCCGGGGGTCTCGGGGTTGGGAGCGCACCGCGCCCCACACAGCGCTGAGGGGGGCGGCAGGGCGGGACGCTGCGGCCGGGCCCGGCTCCCGTGTGGGCAGCAGAGCCGAGCCCGGAGCCGGGCAGGGGGCGGATCTGGAAGGAGCCCGGCCCCAGAGCGGCCGCGGGGACACGCCATGCCCGGGACCCTTTCCGGCAGGGAGCGCTCGGGGGTCGGTGCCGGGCGAGCAGAGCCCACCCGGGGGCCGGGCCTCGTCCCGCGGTAGAGGAAGCGAGGCCGGGAGTCCGCAGCGGGCGGGCCCCCGCCAGGGCGAGCGCTGCCGGATGCGCCGAGCGCGGGGCCGGTGCGGCCGGGCCGCATCCCCGCCGGCGGCGCTGCCGGAGCGGGGCCGCGTCTCCGCGGGGGCCGCACGCACCTGGCGGTCCCTTCTCGGAGGCCGGGCCACGGCCCAGCAGGAGGTCCCCGGACAGCACCAGCGCCGCTCCCGCCGTCTCCTCGGTGCCGTCCTCGGCGTCCGCTGCAGCGCCCCGAACGCCGCGGGTCCCCGCCGGGCCGCCGCCGCCCCCCGGGCCCGCCGCGCACTCACCCTTCACCGGCTGCGGGTGGCTCTGCTTCCGCCGGGGCATCGTGGCGGGCCCCGGCGCCGGCCCGGCCCCGCCGCCCGCCCGCCCGCGGCCCGCCAGCCGCCCCCGCCAGCCCGGGGCGGCCGCCGCCGCCCCGCCTCGACCGGACGCTTCCGCTTCCGCTTCCCCGGGCGCGCGGGGCGGAGCCGGAAGCGGCCGCGCGACCCGGAAGCCGGGCGTGCGCGTGCGCGGGGCCGCCACCGCCCCCCGTCCCCGGCCGTCCCGGCGGCCGCGGCATGAGCGGCACCGGCACCGGCACCGCACCGCGCCGGGCCGGCCGGGCCGCGGGACAGCCGGGCGGGGCCCGGGGGGGCGGGACAGCGGCGGCTCCGCCCCTTCCGGGCGGCGGGAAGCGGGGGTGCCTCCGGGCCCGGGTCGGGCGGTGACGGTCTCTGTGCCCCTCCGGGGGCGGCTGCGGCCCCCCCTTTGCTGGCCGCCGAGCGCAGAGCCCGGTGAGTCCCGTGCCAGTGTCCCCGCGAGGTCAGAGCGGCTCACCCGGCGCTTTGTATTCCGCCCCGTGCGGCGAAGGGCCGCTGGTTGCCCGGTGCCGCCGTGCTCCGACCGGCGCCGGAGGCGCAGCCCGGCCGCGCCCCGGGGCTGTGCCCGGTCCGCGCCCGCAGCACTGGCCCCGGCTGTGTGAGCCGCGGCTCGGCCCCCTCACGGACCGCTGGGGCCCTTTGCAGGTCCCGGGGGCGCTGGATGTGTCGGTCCGTGGCCGTCCCGGGGGAGCCGTGGCCGTGCCGTGCCGCCAGCTATGATTCCCCGCTGACAGGTACAGCCTCGGCCGGTCTCCCGCTCTCCTCCACCACTTAACTCCCGTTTCAGCCCGGTTTCCCCGAGCTCTGCCCTCGCCCGGTCCCCGGGCAGTGCTGTATCCCCTGGGGAGAGGTGGAGCAGCCCCGCACTCGGGCCAGCGGGGCGGGTGTGATCGGACTCCTTGGTCTCCCCCGAGGTCACTGGTCCCTCCCTCTTCCCGTACCGGCCTCTGCCTGAGCTGCCGCGGGCACGCTGAGGAGGCAGTGGGACGCAGCGATGCTGCCCAGGTGGGGAGGGCAGGGGGCAGCTTTGGGGTGTAGAGGAGGAGGGATGGGCACTGCTGGCGGAGGGGTTGTGGTGTGACCATGGACTCCGAGCTCTAAGTAAGGGAAAACAGGCTCGGCTTCCTGCTGGAATCACCTGGTTCCTGGTCAGTGAACTGGGTCTTGGGTCCCTTGACACTCCAGGGGAAAGTCGGTGCCTCAGCCGTGTCTCACGCTGGGGAAGGGGTGTGTGCCACACTGCCCGTGCAGGAGCTGGCTGTCGCAGTGGCACTGCTGTCTTCCCCACCCCGTGGATTTGGGAGTCCTGTGCCTCTGGACTTTGGTGCTGAGCTGAAGGAGACAGGATGGGGCAGGACAGGCCCGGGGCCCGTCGGCAGGGCACTGTCGGGGTCCCGTGGGTGGTGAGGGCCCGTTCCCAGGGCCTCGCCCTCAGGAGCGGTTTCTCCGCAGGCTGAGCGGCATCGACTGCAGCCGAGGATGGTTCCGCCGCTACCTGTGGGGAGGCCCAAGTAGGAGCCGGGCCATGGGGGCCACGCCGGGACTGGCACCTCCTCGCTGCCCTCCGTAGCCCGACAGCAGCCGGCGGCCACTCTGAGGGCCACCATGGAGCGGCCCCCGCGTGTGCCCGGGCCCCGCTGGCTCCTGGGCTGCTTCGGTCGGAAGCCACAGGCCGTGCGGGGGGAGACGCTGCCGGAGCCGCTGCCGGAGCCGGAGCCGGAGGAAGCTGAGGAGACGCGCGTGGCGCTGACCCCGGGCGAGAGCCGGGTGCTGGAGGAGTGTCCTCTGTGCCTGCTGCCCCAGCCCCCCGAGGCCTTTCCCACGCTGGCCTGCTGCGCCCACCGCTCGTGCCGGGCCTGCCTGGAGCAGTACCTGCGCCTGGCCGTCAGCGAGAGCCGCGTGCTCGTGTCGTGCCCGCACTGCCCCGCCGCGCTCCCCGCCGCCGACGTGCGCCGGCTGCTGCCCGAGCCCGCCCTCCGCGACAAGTACGAGGAGTTCCTGCTGCGGCGGCTGCTGGTGGCCGACCCCGGCACCCGGTGGTGCCCCGCGCCCGACTGCAGGTATCGCCGGGCCCGGCGGGGGGCGGTGGCAGAGGGGCGGCGTGGGCCCGCGGCATCGGCGTCCCGTGAGCCCTTCCCGGGCTCGGTCCCTCGTCACTCGGTCCCGCGTGGGGCTGGGCTGCGCAGGGATGTGTCCGGTCCCTGTCCGGCCCCAGAGGCCTGTCTGCCAGGGCTGGTGCCCTTGGCTGCGTCGGGCAGCCCGTGAACCGCAGGGCTGTGGGTGCTGGACCGGGCGGGCTGTGCCGCAGTCCGTGCTGGTGAGGGCCCCGGTGAGCCCCTGAGCCGCGGCTGCGGCTCCAGCTCAGCACGGGGCTGCGACCTGCCGCTGCCCAGCCTGGCTGTGCCAGCTCTGACTGCCTTCTCCCCACAGCTATGCTGTCCTCGCCCACGGCTGTGCCGAGTGTCCCCGCCTCACCTGTGGGCGCGAGGGCTGTGGCACCGAGTTCTGCTACCACTGCCGGCAGCCCTGGCACCCCGATGGCCCCTGTGTGCCAGCACCACTGGCCCCTGGCCTGGCCACCCCCACAGCACAGCCGGCCCAACCTGAGGACTCAGCCCACGGTGAGGCCCTGGCACAGGATGGGAGCAGCAGGGCCGGGGTGTGGCACAGTGGGGTGCCTCTGTGCCTCCTGCCTGTGGGTGTGCTGGAGCCGGGGCTGCTGGGTGCCTCAGGCTTGTAGCCCTTGTGCCAGTCGGGATGGGGCGTGGCACTCTGGCACTCGTGGGACTTGGGGAGCCTGGGACAGGGTGTGTCCCATCCTGCTCCCCCATCCTGTCTCATCTCCCCCCCAGCTGAGGCTGAGGACATCAAGCTCTGTCCGCGCTGCAGCGCCTTCATCATGAAGATCAACGACGGGAGCTGCAACCGCATGAACTGCACGGTCTGCGGGTGCCTCTTCTGCTGGCTCTGCCTGCGGGAGATCTCCGACGTGCACTTCCTGAGGTCAGCGTGGGGCCATGGGGGCTGGCCCAGGTGGGGGCCCTGACAGGAGCTTGGGGGCCGGGATGGGGGCAGCCAGGCCTGGCCCCAGGTTTGGGGCTGGCTGGGGGGAGCAGCGTGGTCTGTGCCACTCGGTCTGGCAGGGCTGGGGCCAGCTGTTGGCATTCCCAGGAGGCAGCTGGAGCTCAGGGTTGGGGGAACCTGGCTGTCTGCTCCCCAATGGGCCTGTGGGTGTCCCCCAGCACAGGGTTGGGCTGTGCTGGTCTCTGCCTTGGCCCAGCCCTGCTCTGTCCCCACAGCCCCTCTGGCTGTACTTTCTGGGGGAAGAGGCGGTGGTCGCGGACCCGGAGGATCCTGTGGCAGCTGGGCATGGTGCTGGGTGCACCCATGGTCATCTCCCTCGTCGCGGGCGTTGCTGTCCCTGTCATTACCATTGGGATCCCCATCTACATGGGTAGGAAGGTACTGGCAGGAGGTCTAGGAGTCCCTGTGGCCCTGCTCCCAGCTGAGCCTGGCAGCCCATGGCCCCTGGCCAGGACAGACCTGCAGTGCTCCCTGCTGCCCATAGCACATCTCTGACTGCCCTCAGCATGTCCCTGTGCCACCCCTGAGTGCCCACAGCACATCCCTGTGCCACCCCTGACCCCCCTCAGCATGTCCCTGTGCCACCCCTGACTGGCCACAACCCCTCCTTGCCAGGACCCTCCGTTTCCCCCCAGCACTCTCTGCCAGTGTGGGTGTGCTCAGCCTGGGGAGTGGGGTTTGGGGTGGGTGAAATGGAAAAGAGGTCTGGGGTCCTGGGGGAGGGTTGCAAGGACACCTGAGCTGTGGTGGCAGGGCAGTCGTGGCTGCCTGTCCCTGAGGAGAGGGAGGAGGTCCAGGTGGCTGTGGTTGTGACTGGAGCTCTGCCAGGCTGGGAAAAGGCCGTGAGGTCTTTGTAGAGCCCTTCACCTGTCTTCTTCTGCAGGTGCTGGGCCAGAGCCGGCGGAGCAGCCTGTCAGGGTGCCAGCAGTGCCTCTCTGTCACCAGCAGCGTCCTTCTCTCTCTCTTTGTGTCCCCCATCATAACAGCCATCACCGTGGGTGAGTGCAGGCTGGGGCCAAGGGCACTGCCCTGCGCTGGGCAGTGGGGCTGGGGAGTGGCCTCAGGGGATGTCTGGTACCAGGGGCAGTGACTACCTGTCCACCCACAGGTGTTGGTGTGCCCCTGATGCTCACCTACGTGTACGGGACCGTGGTGCTGTCGCTGTGCCGGAGCCGCTGGGGCTGTGGGGGTGGCCGCACACCTGGAGACATTGGTGTGGTAGAGCTGGAGAACCTGGCCAAGCGTGAGTCCCATGCCTGACCCTGGCCTGTGCCCTCCCTGCTCTGGCAGGGAGCAGTCCTTGGGAACAGGGTGCTCAGCGCTGTCTTCCTCCTGCAGTGAATGAGCTGTGGTCGGTGCTGCCCAGCCCAAACCCCAGCCCCAGGCCAGGTGAGGACGGAGCCCCAGACCCCACGGCCTCCCTCCCCAGCAGCAGCCGCAGCCAGCGCCCTGGGCTGGCATGGGACAGCCAGTCGGCCAGCACGGTGGCACTGGCAGGGAGCATGCTGAGCGAGGGCCAGGACACCTCCGACAGGTGAGCAGAGCAGGGTGGCCGTGCTGGGGACTGACACATCCCTTGGGAACAGCCGCCCTCACGCCCGCCGTGCCGCACAGGGACAGGTGATGTCCCCCTCCGGGCTGCTGCCCTCAGGCTGGTGTCTGTCCACAGGGAAGGCGTCACCATCGAGGTGGAGGTGTCGGTCGAAGCGGTGCCGCGTCCTGCCCGGCAGCAGAGCCTGAGCAGCGCCCTGTCTGGGCAGAGTCTCTCTGGGGACTCCCTGGGAGCCACCAGTGACAGGGGTAGTTCTGTGGGTGTCCCCGTGGAGTGAGAGGGCTGAGGGGAAGAGCCTTGGTCCACACACAAGCCCGATGCACTCCTGTGGCAGAGCCAGTCCCCCTCTGTGGGCACTCCCAGCCCCAAGAGCTGGGTCCTGGGTGGATGTGGACCACATCCTGCACTGCTGCGCCAGCCCCAACCGCCCCCTCCCCAGAGGCACCACTGGGAAATAAAGCTGCTTTCCGAGTTCATCTGTCTCCTGTGGCACAGTGGGGTAATGCCACAGGCTGTGGGTGGGGACCCTGGGCCACATGGGGTGCACAGTCTCAGGCAGTGGGGTCCTGCCTCTGGCCACTCTGACTCCACTGCAGCACCCTGGGGGGAAAAAGCTGCTTCTGGACATTTTACTGCTCAAAGTTGGGCAGTCACAGAATGACAGAAGGGTTTGGGTTGGAAGGGACCTTAAAGCTCATCTCTGCCCTCCTGCCATGGGCAGTGACACCTTCCACTATCCCAGGTTTCTCCAAGCCTTGTCCAACCTGGCCTTGGACACTTCCAGGGATGGGGCAGCCACAGCTTCTCTGGGCAAACTGCCAATGGCCTCACCATCCTCACAGGGAACAATTTCTTCCCAACATCCCATCTAATCTTGCCCTCTGTGGTGGGTCCTGTGCCACATCAAAGGCCCCTAGAGTTGCAGGTGTTTGCATTAACCTGCTGCAGCTGCTCAGGGAACAGACTCTAGAGTTCCGCTATGACTGCCTGGCAGATTCTGTCATGGCAGCTCACATGGGGGAGCTCACATGGAGGAGCATAGGATCCCAGGAGCTGTGCAGGGAGGGCCCTTAGGATGGTCAGAGCCGCTGAGGACCAGGGGAGCAGTGGGAGACTCCCCAGCAGCAACAGGCTGCTGCCCACAGGGCTTGTGGCTCCCTGTGGGATCCCAGGGCAGGTGGGACTGCTCTGGGCTGTGCAGGAAGGAGGGACTGGGGGGAAGAGCAAGTGTAGGAAACAGACAGCAAGGGGCCAGTTGCATGTAAAAGAAAAAGAAAAGAAGAAATAACAGCTCACCACAGATGCTCTTCTTTTCCAGCAGTTTGCCGAGTCTGTGGCTCTTTCTGCTGCACAGGGAGAGCCCACCTTTCCATCAGTGTTTTACAGCCCAGGGACTTCACTCCTGCAGGAGCAGCCACAGGTATCGACACACCTTGTACAAGCTGTGCATCAGGGAGGTGCCCCTTGCTGCACCTTGTCAGAAGGTGCAACTCGATGGGTGCTGCCTGCTGAGGGCAGGTGAGCTCAGGAGAGTGACTGGTGCCTCCATTCCTTCAGCAGACACAGACTGTCTCCAGAGACTCGTATCTGCTCTGAGTATCCTCAGCAGAGCCATCCTGGGGGAACTGGGAGCCACAGGCCAAAGCCCTGCAGTGCTCCAAGACCCCAGGGAAAAATGTCCTTCCCACCCTACCTTCCTCATGTCCCCTTCCAGGAAAGAACCAAGGACCAGGAGCATAGCTGTGTTTTCCAGTCTTTTAGTTTGAAAAAAGTATTGATTGAAAGTGTACAACCGAACACGGTGTGGCCTCAGCACCACCACCAGATTGTTTCACAAATAAAAACAGAAAGGGCCTTAAATAATCGGGTGCAGATTAAAAAAACCTCAACAGTGAAAAAGTTCTTCCCTCCGAACAGAAATTCACAGGCACAGAAATGGCAACAACCACATGGAGACAATGGGGGGACATCCTCCTCCTCCTCCTCACCACGGGCTCTGCGCTGTGGCGCTCCCGCGCAGCTCCGTCCTCGCTCCCTCTTTGGAATGGTTACGGATGAACAGTGCGACATGCCCTCGCTAGCCAGACCCGCCCCCCACCCCCCGACCAGGACACGGACAAACAAGGCCTCTACTAAGGCTAAAAAAAGGACAAGACTTGGAGTCTTGAGTTCAGCATGGGTAAGAAACGAGAGTCTGGTGAGCACAGCCCAGTCCCTGGGCAGGCCCCGCTACTCCAGCTTGGCCTTCTTGGTGCTGTCCCCGCCGTTCTCCTCCACTGGTGCCGCCACCTCCCCCAGTTTCCGCTTCCCACTCTCAGCAGGTGGGTGTGTGTTACGGGGTTTGAAGCTGATGATGATGCAGGTCATGTTATCGCAGCCGGTGCCGTCTCCTGAGGTGTCTGGAGCCAAGCACTGATCCAGCAGCTGGGGAGGGAAAGAGCAAGTCAGCAGAGAGCAGACACACACTGGGACCACTCCAAGGCACTGGGCCCATTCCAACACCTAACAGTGGCTCAGGTGCTGCCAGGCCAGGGCTATGTGGGATGAGTTAAATGCTGTTCCCACCAGAGAAGGGACAGAAATGGCCTCAGCAGCCCCAGGTTTCTGAATGTGGGCAGCAACTCCTTCGGCTGGACAGCACCCCTGAGGTCAGACACAGGCCTGGGTGCCCAGGGAACTGGGTCTCATTGCAGAGGTGTTTCTGCTCCTGCCCATCGCAGCCCATGAGCTGCAGACCCCCTGAGTGCTGAATGAGCCCATGTGAGGGAGCAGGAGGGCAGAGCCAGGTCCTGAGCTGGGACACAAATGCTGTGCTGCTGCAGGGACAGCAGAACTCCAGATTTTACCTCTTCTACGATGGAGGAGAGCGGCCGCAGGACTCCGTTCTCATCCTTTTGAGTGATCTTGGACTGGATGAAATCCACCACTTCCTGGCTGCTCATCACATTCCTGCAGAGCAGAGAGGTCAGAAGAGCAGGCGAAGGGAGCACACATGCCAGTCTCCAACAGGCCTTCCCCAGGCCCAGCTCCAGAGAAAGACCAGAGAAGCGATACCCCAGAGGCACAACAGCTCCCTCACCACTCACCAGATTCCATCACAGGCAATGACCATGAAGTCGTGGTCATCATTTATTGTCAGCACTTTGATGTCAGGCAAGGCAGAGATCATCTGCTCTTCTGGAGGGAGGTTCTTGTTCCGCTTGTAGAAGTGATCCCCTGTGGTGGGGAGGAGGATGTCTGGGCACGGGCAGTGCTGCCTGCCCTGCACAGGGAGCAGCACTGCCCCACAACAAGGCCCCAGTGGGATCCAGCCAGTGCTCCCACAGCCTGGGATCAAGCTGTGGGCCATGAGGCAGAGAACTACCGGAGGTTCCAAGTGTCAGCTCTGGCTAGTCCAGGGAAGAGGGGCCTTGGCCAGCTCAGCCTCTCTTCACCCCAAATCAAGTGCTGCTTCCCCACCTCCTGGGGCAACACCAGGCCACCAGCACACAGCACCTGTCACCTCTGGAGAGGCTGTGGCTGCCCCAGCCCTGGAAGTGTTCTGGGCCAGGCTGGATGGCACTTGGAGCAACCCAGTCTAGTGCAAGGTGTCACTGCCCATGGCAGCGGGGGTTGGAACAAGATGATCTTTAAGTTCCATCCCATTCAAACCATTCCAGGGTTCATTCTATGATTCAAAGCTCACTTGAGAAAACTGATCCTCAGCTCCAGCTAGCAGTTTATCAGGAATCAGAGCCTACAAAGGGACTTCCAGGGCCACCACAAAATAGCAGGTGGGAATGTCAGTGTCTCCCTAGATAAACAAACTCCTTGTCTCTATCCTAAAGATGTTTTTATCTCTTTACCCTAGGATAATGATTTCAATGGTTTGGGTCCTTCTGCAGAAGTACAGATGACCAAGTGGGTTCAAACTACCATGAAGCCAGGTCCCCAGGAAGCAACACACCAAGGTCCCTCAAAGACAGAGAGCAGGAAGAGTCCTGTTTCCAAAGGCAGCAGTCTGGTTTTGGGACAGTTTACAGGAGCTGGTTTCTGATAACCCAGCTACTGGCACAACAGCCTGGGAGGTGCTAGGTGCTGCTTTCCACTGGTGTCCAACTGCTTCATGGCCATTTTCTCCAATTAGACTGAAATCTCCCATCAAATAAAGAACAGGCTCTACTCATCTGGTTAAAAACTGTTCCATAACCTCGGTGGCTGGCAGTGCTGGCAGCACAGCTGTCTGAGGCCAGGCCTGCCAGCATCCCCCCTCCTGCTCACCGATGGCCCTGGAGAGGTTGAGGCCGCCGTTCACCCTCCCGTCCATGGTGACCTTGCCGCCAGCGTTCTTTATCCTGGCCAGCTCCACCTCATCCTCTGGCTTGTGGTCGTACGACATGTCCACGGCCTTGCCGCCCTCCGACACGACGCAGCGCGAGTCCCCGGCGTTGGCCACGATCAGCTGCTTGCCCCGGATCAGCGCCACCACCGCGGTGGTCCCGCTGTCCGAGCCGGGCTGCAAGAGACACGGGATTTGGGTGAGATTCCTTTCTCTATGGCTCCACGTCGGGTCACTAAGGGAGCCAGCCTCAGCTGTGTCCCAGACCCCAGGGTGCTGCATCTCACCCCATGAGCACACACAGAGTGATGGAGAAAGCCTAAGGGAGTGGGAAACACCAGGGAGGTGTTCGCTGAGGGGCAGGATCAGGCAACAACTCCATTTCAACTTCATGCAGCTCAGTGGGTCAGGATTGCCTGGTGTTCCACATGTCCTGCCATATCCCCTGCTCTAACATGCTGATTCCAGCCCCAGCCCAGCTCAAGCAGATTGTCACTGCAAGCCAGGCCATCTCCCCAAAGGGAGAAATTGCCACCTTGGAAGCCATGTCCCCTTTACATGACCTCTGGGTTCCTGGCCCCCCTGCCTGCACTGCACGGGCTGAGGAGCCGCAGCCCTGACCTGGCGAGGAGCGATGCTGTGCCCTGGAGCGGCAGTGCCAGTGGAGCCCGTCTGCTCCTGCCCCATGCTCTCCCTCCACACGAGCCCCACAGCATTTCCACATACCCCACACCCAGAAGCAGCCTCGTCTACCTCAGCCTTCTGCCCAGATCCAGGCCCATCCCTCAGCCTTTGCACAAACCCAGGCTGTTGGCAGCTCTCTCACCCCCAGGAGAGCACGCAGGGTGTTCTATCCCCACCTGAGCAGGAACAACCCCTTACTGAGTCTCCCAAGTGCCCCATGCTCCACACTATGCTGCAGAACACAAGAACAGGGTGTACCTCCTCTTTCCCCTCCATGCCTGGTAACAACATTTCCTCCTCTTCATCCTCATCCTCCTCTAATTCTTCAGTGTCATCCTCATCATCTTCATTCTCTGCTTCTTCGCTGCTGTAACCATCCTCATCCTCACTGCACTCCTATAAGAAAGGAGTGATACCACAGGACTCACACAGGACACTCAGTGCCCTCTCCCCTGCTGGTCCCTCCATCCTGGGGACTGATGGTCAGTTCCCCCAGAGGTGTGAGGTGACCTGGCACATGTCCCCCACACCTGATGGCTACAACCAGAGCAGTTGGTGTCACTACAGCAGTGGATGAAGGGATGGTGCATGCAGCAGGACCCAGGGCTGTTGGCTATGGCCGCTGCAGGATGAGAGTGTGTGTCCTTCAGGGTTAGCTCAACAATCCCAAACATTCCCATGGGATGGCCTCAAAGGATCAGTCTGAAACACCTGCTCCTAGGACACACCTAGGATGAGCCAGGGGCTCTTCTCAAGTACCACCGTAAGCAATGCATTCTGCCCAGCCAGAAGGCCATTCTGTCCCAGTGCTGTTTCCTACCTCACTGTCTTCCTCCTCTTCCTCAACCTCATCTGACTCATCCTCACTGTCCTCAAAAAATTTGGATTTGGTTGTGCGCTGGGGCTTTCCCGTGGAGGAGCAGGAGGGCCCGGCCTCCCCAGTAGAAGAGGTGACGGCCTCGTCACCTTTGCCTAGTTCAGGCTTCTGCAGAGCAGGGCTGTTGCCTCCAGCGCTGGCTTTGTCTGAGGTGGAGGAAATACCCGTGATTTCTTCATCTGGCTTCCCGTTCTTCCTCTCCTTGTGGTCAGGAAGCTCCCCTGGGTCAGCCTCTCCATTCATATTTGACTCCCCATCATGCTGCTTGCCTGTCCCCTCCGCAGTGTTATCCCCAGCTGCAGCTACAGACTTGGCTTTGAGGTTCTTGCTGCAGTTTTGTCCATAACGTGTGAGAAGCTCCTCAATGGTCATTGTGGCTTCTTCGTGCAGAAGAGCAGCTTCCTCATTATCCACTGCAAAAGGAAAGGAGAGGAGGTGAGGACAGAGAGGCTCAGAGAGCAGGATACCCACCACGCTGGGTCCAGCGATGAGCTGCCCTGGCTAAGGCTGCTGCTGCAGAGTTCCAGCAGTGCTCCCCAGGCTCAGTGTGAGCACACAGTCAGGCCCATGCCATCCCAGGTGCTGCAGACGAGCAGGATGGAAATGGCAGGGCCACAGCTCTGACCACGGCACAGCCTGACAGTCCCCCCAATGCCCCAGCCCCGGTGCTCCCTGGCTGACTGACAGCAGCACAGAGCCTTCACATCAGCTGCATGGCTGGGAGTAGAGCCTTGCTTTCCTGAGCACAGGCTCCTGGGGAGCTGTGGGCAAGCAGACTCGCCGCTTCCATGAGCAGGTTTGGTCAGTAATGCTGCAGGACAAGAAGAGAGTAGTTGCTCCATGGGCCTGAAACACTGCAGGGATCCCCACCAGCTGTCACCTGGACAGGTGCAACAGGTGGGAGCACAGCTTTGGGCAGTGACCACAGCATCTCCCAAGTAGGACTAGGCAGAAAATGGGATGACCTTCCCTAAACCATAAGCCAATGACCACCACTTCCCTACTGACATCCCCTTAGTTATAGTTTGCTCTGCTATTTAATCCCAAAAGGAAACCGCATACCCACATCCCCAATGCTCCTGAAAACACAGGACAAAAAGAAAGAAAACCCAACCAACCAACCACCTACTTCATCCCTGTCAGCTGGAGAACGACATTCAACAAACTAACTCAGTGTTTCCAGACCAACAGTGTTCACAGTGACGGTACTGCCTTACATCTGCCTCAAGACTGGTCACAAGGTACTCAGCAAGAACAGCACAGAATTCCACCCCAGGAACCACCTCCTGTCTGGTTCTGGGGGCTGGCAACCACTTGCTGGTGGAACACTTGCTTTTTTGTGAAGAGACCAGAATCTACTTCAGTCCTACCTGCTGCCACCAGCCTGGGAGAGCAGAGTGCTGCACACCACATTATTTCCCTTCCACAACTCAGCCCACTTCCCAGCTCAGAGTTCCTGACACATCCTGCGACCCTGCACCCTGTGGAGGAAGGCCTATGGAAAATGGTGACAAGCTGGTTTGTTATCCATAGCATTAAGCTCCCAAATGGATCTGGACTCCCCCAGCACCAGCCCAAAGCCACAGACAGTGCTGAGGTGTGGCAGCTCAGCTCAGCCAAAACTTAACTGAGAAACTGGGACAGAAAACATTGTGCCAAAGGAGACCTGGCCCTGCTGCTCTTGGTCCTTGTCCTGCAGCTGCAGCCTTGTATGCTCGGTGGCAGCTGACTTACTTACCATCATCTTCATCAGCAACTTTCTCTTTCTCATCTTCATCATCTTGGGGCCGCCCGGCCATTTGGGAGAGCTCCTTAATCACCTCCTCGGTGGTGAGCTTGGCATCAATGGCCAAGAACGCATCTTCCAGGGCCTGCATGTGAACAGACGTGAGTGGGCAGCCTCCACTTCCCTACGGAAGCATTGCCATGCTGTGCAATCCTGTCTCTTCCAGCATGCCCACCATACAGAATCACAGCATGGCTGCAGCTGGCAGGGACCTCTGGGATTCTCCTGATCCAACCCCCTGCTCCAGCAGGGATGCCCAGAGCTGATTGCCCAGGACCATATTCAGACACATTCTGAACAGCTCCAAGGATGGAGCCTCCATTGCCTCCCTGGACGACCTGCACAGAGGCCCTGGGTACTGACACAAGGGCTTTCCCCCGCGTTGGTGCTCACTCATTCCAGGGCAGAATTGGCTCCTTACCTTTTGCAATTTGCCTTCCTTGTAGGCCTTCTGATCTTTGATGATCTCAGGGAGGTACTTGGCGCAGTACAGGGCAACTTCTTCTCCTGAAAAAGAGCAGAAACCATTTAAAGAGGCTGATCCTCCCATATACAGCATGCTCTTGAGCAACTGAACTCTGGAAGCAAATCCCAGGACACAAACCAGAGCTGCCCCAGACACAGAATGGTGACACAGCAGCTGACTCTGGGGGTCCCACTCACACCTTCCCAGGGGCAGCACCCCAGAGCAGCAGGATTTGCTGATGGCCCTGGCAAACATCAATGAGCTCCAAACCACCAGGTGTGGTCAATGCTGTGAGCTTCCCAAGAGCGAGCTTAGGCCCAATGTGATATTCAGACTGACTCTTTAGGCCCAGGCTACCTGGACACCTCTATTTTCACATGTCAGTGCAAGCAGAAGAAAAGGGAAGCTTTTGATCAATGTAGGCTCTCTCAGATCATTATCAACATGCAACGAGCATATAAAAAGTGCTCTGTGCTCTAGTGTGTGTTCCACACCAACAGCAATGGGATCCCACAGCTTGAGATGAGCCTTTCAGAAGGTGGGGCAGCCACCCTGGTACAGGAAGGGGTGTGTGTGTGTTCACGGCACAACAAACAGCAGCTGGCAGGAGCACCATGCCAAGAGCACAAGGGATAAACTGGGACTGAGGAACAACAACTCAAGCCAAGTGCCCACCCTAGAGCAGCTGAGAGATTTTTAAAAGCCAGAATTCCCTCTACAGCTCAGTAATTAATGGTGTCACATACAGAACAGGGCATGGAGGCATTTGTTGTGATCATGGAGGTGCTATTGAGAGAGGAGAAAGAGTAAACAGTGAGGGATCATGAATTTCTCTATTTTATCTTGAACGGGGACCAGAAAGAGTAGTGTAAGAGATCAGACTAGTCATTGAGGTTTTTATATGAGGCAAAGAACGATGTAGGACACAGGAACATGGCTCACATTCACGAGAAAAAAAAGTTAAGAGCTAGAAACTGAGAAACAAATGAAATGACAGCACAGGAGGGAGGGGAGCGGGGCAGGCTGCAGGTCCTGCCACAGGGTCCAGGGGCATCCTTGAGGCTGTGCTGGACCAGCTGTTCCCTGTCACAAGGCAAAGAAGCAGCAGTGTGGGTAGCTGGACACAGCACTCCAGAGCCTCCCTGCACCTGGGGCTTCCCTGGGGACGTGGGTACAGCCAGAGCCACGTGTGCTCCTTTCCTTCGGGCTACAGGACAGTTTCACACAGATGGTTTTTCACAGGATGGACCAGCCGCTGCATATCCCAACTCCCTGCCCTTCTCCCAGCCCAACAGAGGCTGTGCAGGCAGCTGGGCATGATGAGAAGTTATGCAGGCAGGAGCAAGGCTCTGTGAAGGAACGGGGAGCAGGGGAGTTGAGGGTAAAGGAGCAGCAGCCATCAGCTCAGCAAAGGGAGAGGCAGAGGGAACACAGTGGGAACTGGAGACGCGGGGAGATTTGGGAGAAAGAAAGAAACAGCAGACAAGGGACTTTTCCAGTGTGCCTGCTGAAAAGGGATCAAGTGGCCATTGACAGAGAACAGAAACAGCAAACGGCTGCTGCTACACAGCACTGCAAAGCACTCCATGGTACAGACCCAGGGAACAGAGAGACTGGGTTTGACCTGGGAACACTGGAAAGGATCTAGGACAAGGGCCTGGAGCGACAGACAAGGGTGAATGGCTTCACACTGACAGAGGGGAGGGCTAAATGGGATATTAGGAAGAAAGTCTTGCCTGTGAGGGTGGTGAGGCCCTGGCCATTCTGTGTTTCCTCCACAAAAACCTTTTGGAGGAAGGTAAATAATTGTTAATTGTCTCCATGAGACGAGACCTGAAGGACAGCGATGGCCTCAGTGCAGAGCCCAAATGCCAGATTAGGCCCAAGGTCAGTGTTTGAATAACAGATCTCCCAGGCAAACACCACTAATCACTGCAGAGCCCACCAACAGGCAGGAGCCAACAGCAGCCTTTAGCAGGTACAGCACAAAAAAGATCACAGCGTGGGTCAGGTAAACTGATAGCAGGAACAGCTGAACCACTGTGGTGACCTGCAGCTGCTAACAGCTATAAATCCCCTCTAACATGCCCTGCTCAATCCGTTATTAGCTCCAACCCTTCCAGACCCACAGTGGGTGCCAAGAAAGGACTCTCATGGTTTAACCCCAGATGGCAACTAAGCACTGCCCGGACACTTGCCCACCCACCTCTCCTCGTGGTACGGCAGAGAGGATTGGAAGGGCAAAAGGGAGGAAACCCCTGAGTTCAGAGGACATTAAAACAGTAATAATAGCAATAATTATTTAAAAAAATAGCAAAATGGAAAATAGCAAAGAGAGAGAAATAAAGCCCAAGACAGACAAGCAATGCAAAGATAAGTGTCAACGAAGACAGTTATTAAAAGGAAGAGCTAAAAGGCTAAAGCACAAGGAGACAGTGACAGAGAATGATCAGAAACCCCACTGAAGGGGCAGAGTGCCCAAATATCATTTCCAGGATCTGGAGGGAAGAGAGGCCAGGGCACATAAAAAGGAAGCAGAGGAAGGCAAAAAACCAACCCAGTAGCATCTTTCAAACACTAGAAGGCTTGCCCACAGCAGGGAAATGTAAGAGAAAAACTATGAGTGAAATGGAAAAAGTTAATAGGAAAAACCCCCTCAAACCCACCCTTTTTTCAAATAACACAATAATAAAAACTTTTCCCAACCCATTTGAAGCAGGAAGCTTACTGGAGAGTTTCATGCTGAGAGATAAGCAAGGTATATAAGAGAAGCTAAATTCAGTTTTTGCACTGGCAGCTAATAAAGCTTAGCAAGGTTCCCACCCAAAAAACTAACTCTTACATGGGAGAGACCTGAGAAATTGTTTCAAACTAAATAACTAATGCATCAATAAACTCATACAATAGCAGAGATGGGCAAAAGCTGTTCTTCGGAGTCAGGTTCAACTATATCCATATCTTTCCTGATAAGGTTTGTCCAGGAAGAGCTGTAGAGATTCAACCACTAGAAACCTAAACTGTGAGTTAGAAAGCCATGCCTGTGCTTTGCCATTCCGTGCCTTTCCCCAATGTCTATCTGGAATCTTTCCTGTTGTATTTAAAATCCCCAAACACACCACTTCATGTCCTACACTAACAGGAATGTCACGAGTGTCCACAGTCTCTCTAAAACCCCACATGTGGAACAGACCTTCTTGGCAGCTGAAAAAACAACATCCTGAGCTCAGAGGAGAACAGACGGTTTGATGCTATTCATTCTTGACCTGTTTATGGTAGATGCTCCTTATCTTTATTTTTGACTGACATACACAGACGGTTTCTGAGTTGCTGCACTGAGGTGAGTAGCTGCTGAATCCCCACATCCTGTTTCCTTGTCACTCTCTGCCTCTCAGCACCAACCCATCATCCCCATGCTCTCAAACATACTCTCCAGGATATCAGCGACTGCTCCACTCGAATCTCTGCACACTCTAGGATGAAGTTCAGGAGGAAAATACTTTAAGAGCATTAAATACATTCTACAGCTGAGACAGCATCTTTGGAAGAGCTACTCGCCAGCAGCCTACTCAGGCTGAGCTTTTTAGTATGGACTATTGCAAAAAAAGGTCTGAAGCTGTAATTTGCAAATTGGCAATTTAGGATATCTCAGGTCTAAAGGCAAGTGGAAATAATGAACAACACTGTGTAACCTTCCACTGAAATCTGCTTCCTATCAGAGAAACGAGAAGCAGACAGACCACACCAAAAATACGCTGAAGTGCCTCAGAGTAGGGGAACTGGGCTCACAACACTCCAGAGCAGCAGGGCTGGCACGGGAGCACAGCAAACAGGACAAACTGTAATACACACGGCTTTTAAATACTCAGGGACACATACACAGCAGGGATAGTCACTAACTGGCCAGTGTGTTTCAGAGCAAATGAGCAGGAGGAAACGGGCAGTTTAGTTCATCTACTCCATACAGATTTTCAAAAGGCTTTCAAATAAATCATCAAATGTTTCCCATACTGCTGCCATGGGAAAAGCAGCGAGGTTGGACAGGAGCAGTTTCCAGAACGGAGGAGGGCCACTGGGAGAGCTCCTTGAAGAGATATGTTGACCAACATCTACATAAATTATCAGGAAAAGAGGTTATTAAAACGTAATGGATCACTAAGGATGATCAAAACTAAAATAATTTGCAAGATTTAACAACAGGATCTTGTGCTTTTATGTGATATTGGCAGAAGGAATTCTGTAATATTAGCAAAAATATTTAATAGCAATATTCAGCTGTATTAGCAGAGACAAGCCCAGGGCTTCTCCAACTGAAAGAAAGGACCTGAAGTCCAAAATGGTAAAAGTGAAAAGTGCTTATGGAGTGATTACTCACTCATTCCTCATACGTGTCAGAGATATTGCAGTGAAATTATCAGGCAGCAGATTTAATCATATCTTTTTCAAATAATTCTATACAAAATGCACAATGCAAACAATCACCAAACATAGAAACCTGTTTAAAATGCAATTAAACAAATCATGAAGAGACAGTTCATCAAGAAGGCTCCAACATGTGTGCAGGATGGAATGGCTGCAACTTCCAGCTCAGGGAACCCTTACCTGGGGAGTGGGAGCTGGGCAGGTACAGCAGGGAATGGATCTTCCTGTTCTGATTTCCACTTTTTCCCGTGGCAACCACCAGAACACACTGCCTACATTCAGACCTCTGATCCCATCTCAGGTGGTTTATCTTACCACCTTTCCTTCTGTGACTCTCCTGTCCAGCTTATCCACCATGAAAACAGCCAAAGTCAGAGGATGGAATGCAAATCTGATTTCAATTTCAGATCAGCCCCTGACCTTCCTTCTAGGACCCCTGAGAAACATTCAGAACCTCCACTGACGATCCCTATCAAAGAAAATGCTTCCCAGGAAGGAGCAGGATTCCTAGAGATGGATGGATGCCCCAGCAGGCACGGACAGCCCAGGGGGGTCACACTGAGGGACAGGAGAGAGCACAGCGGGCACAGTTACCTCCGTGTCCATCGTAGACGGAGAACATGGCTGTTTCACTGTCCAGCTCGGGAATGCAGTTGTGGGCATCCTGAAACAGAGAGCAAAGGTCTGGAATGACAAGGATTGCATTAGACCCACAGAAAATCATAGAACCACACGTTTGTTTGGGTTGGAAAAGCCCTCTGAGACCATTGAGTCCAACATTCCCCCAGCACTGCCAAGGCCACGGTGCTGTCACATGTCCACAGGTGCCACATCCACATGGTTTTTAAATCCCTCCAGGAATGGAGACTCCACCACTGCCCTGGGCAGCCAGTGCCAGAGGCAGACAAACCTTTCCATGAAGAAATTGTTCCCATTATCTAACCTGACCCTCCCCTGGCACAGTTTGAGGCCACTCCCTCTCATTCTGCCCCTTGTTCCCTGGGAGCAGAGCCCAACACCCCCCGGGCTCCCCCCTCCTGTCAGGGAGTTGCAGAGAGCGAGAAGGTCCCCCCTGAGCCTCCTTTGCTCCAGGTTGAGCCCCCCCAGGAGCTCCTCATCAGGCTTGTGCTCCAGACCCTTCCCCAGCTCTGTTACCATCTCTGGACATGCTCCAGCACAAAAGGTCAACCACACATGAGCCACACACGTTGCTTAGCTCTTCTCTCCACAAGGTCTCTCTGGAACAGCCGGCTTTGAGGGAGGCAGCACCCCGATTTTACAGTCAGAAGAGGTGCTTGACCTCTTCACCTACAGGTAAGCAATCCCACCTTGGCTATTTCAATGCAGAGCCTGGAACAGACAGACGGGCTGAACCTTTCCTACTAAGCCTTCCCCTTGCCCAGCTCATCTCATGACATTCCTTCAAGTCCAACCCTCACCCACCACCTCACCGCACCCCACACCCTCGTGTTCAGGAACCATCCTGTGATATGTTCAGCAACGTGATCTTTGCCATGGTTCATCACCTTAAACGTGCTACAGCTGCCCCAAAACACGGCTCACTCCAACATCTGGCTTAAATCTCTGAATGTGTCCATACTGCCCTCCATATCCCAAAAGCTACACACACGCTGAGCTACACCCAATCACAGCCCAGCAACCACGGAACTCTTCTCGTTTTTCACATAGGACTCCTTGGATAAGGGCTCCTCGCCCTCTAGAGTCCCACAGTCTTGTAAAAAGAGAACTCTATTCCCTGCTGGGTTCACGCAGCATTCCGTGCAATGGATTGCTGGCACCGGGATGAAAAGTGTCTGAACAGGCAAGTGACAATCTGAGTTCAAAATGAAAAAATTACTCTGAATGGTAATGCAGGAAATTTCCCCAGAGCTCACTGGAGAGAGCACAAAAGAAAACAAGGATAAACTGAGAACCAGCATTTTCATACTCACTTTTCTGAGCATCCACAGAAGCCAGTGAGACAGCAAACCCACAGCACAGTAACTGGGATGAGTCCCAGGTGACCAAACAGTGGTGTAATTAAAGAAATGCAAATGCTGCTGGGTAGGAAACCCAGTACTGGCACCAAAAACGGTCTGTGCTGCCCTTGCTGAGCCCCCACTGCAGCCTGTCCTGCCCTGTCCCCTCACTGAGCCCTCCCTGCAGTCTGCCCTGCCCTGTCCCCTCACTGAGCCCTCCCTGCAGTCTGCCCTGCCCTGTCCCCTCACTGATGTCCCCTTATAGCCTGCCCTGTCTCCTCACTGAGCCCCCCTTACAGCCTGCCCTGTCCCCTCACTGAGCCCTCCCTGCAGTCTGCCCTGTCCTTTGAGTCTCTCATCTGCCCCAAACACTTCCTTAATCCTAAAGCAACCTCTCTAGATTAAGTTACAGCATTTCTTCAGAGCCCTGTATACCCACCTCACTTGGCAGTTCCTAAAACCTAAGAGGCAAAAAAAGCTCCTTTACACAGTTTATGCCACCCAAAATGCTTGTGCCCTACCACCTGCACACTCTGGCTGCCTTCACTGACACACAGAACCAGAGTCTTATGCACAAACATTTGCTCATAACTTTCTGCAAGCCTTGTAGAAAAGCAAAAGTGTAAATAAATGTGAAGAAAAGGAAAAAACACAAATCAAGACATGACAGAGAGTGGAGCACAGAGCACTGGAATGCAAGAGAATGAAACAGGACTGCTCAGCAGTGGGTGTTCAGCTCCTGCCATCTGCTCTTTTTTGGGACAGCTCAGCTAAACCACTCTAAGGGCCTCAGCACTGCCTCTGCCAGCAGGGATAAGTCAGGGATGTTGGGTAGTGCAAAACCCACAGCTGCAGCCCAGGCCCTCGTCCAGCCTCTGCACAGGTACTCACGACAGCCCTGGAGTGAGTGAGGTGAGAACCTGGTCCCAGGCTGGCTCCTGAACACACTGCAGCTCCAGGCACGGGGATGGGAGCCGTGCCCATGTTCAGCTGCTTGCACACTAATCACCTTTGAGATTACATCTCAGTGCTCCAGGAATGCCCCAGTTGCCCCCTGCAGGGTCACTGGGAGGGACCAGCTCAGACACTGTCAGCCTGCTCAGCACACACCTACTCTGAGTGTCTCTCAAGAGCACAAGTACCAATTCTGCACCTTCTACCCTGAGAACCAGAGCTCAGGGTTTCACATGCAGAAGGGAGGAAACACCTGGTCAGTGGTCTGTCACCTGTACTGCTGCCCCACTCCAGCAGTGGTGAAGTGTCTGACAACAGGCTCATGACCCCCTGAATGGGACACCCCCCCAGCAGCCACAGAGCCACGAACCAGACACTGAGAGGTGAGACTTGGGGGGCTCCAGAGACCAGGGTTAATTCTTCCTGAATTCAGCTGTGTGTTGGCTGCCCAGAAGGGAAATCGAGCCAGCACATTACTGGCACTCCCAGAGGGTGTGAGGCCCACAGCCCTGCAGGGTCAGCAGCCCCACTCTGCCCTCACACCAACCAGCAGCTTCACAGGGCAGCTCCTGCATGGGGGAGTGTGGGCACATGCCTGGATCCTCAACCAGGTGTGGGCCTGGGGGTAACTCATCTGCCCACACTGAGCCCAGCAAAGCCAGGACTGGCTGCAGGAGACTGAGAGCAACCAGCAGAATTCCTTCTACAAATCTTCCTAGAAATAGATAAAAACAGGGAAGGAGCACAGCAAGACACTCACATTTCATTTCAGGAGAGAAACTCAGACATTTTCCCTCAGGATTTCCCCCTTGCTTTCACTCCGCGCTTTGCCCCAAGCACTAAACGCTCCTTCCCTCGGCTTTTTACCCTGAATTCGTCATTGCTCGCGGGAATTTCTCCAGCCGCACGTGCCCCCGCGAACGGGGGGGTCTCTCCCCGTGGGAGCCAGGACACGCGGCTGCCATAGGGCACTCGGGGAAGGCTGGGGCGGCATCAGTAGAGGCAGAATCCCTCCCTCGCCCTCGGCAGTTCCCGGGCCCCCTCGCCGTCGGGGCCTGTCGGCGCAGGACCCCGATGAGGGCTGGGGGCGAATGCCGCCGCCCCGCCAGCCCCGGCGCCCTCAGCCCCTCACCTCCATGGAGACGCGCCATCCCTGCATGGCGCTAAACCCGAAGTGCAGCGGGCGCGGCCCGAGCCCGGCGCCGTCCCCGGAGCTCTTCACCGTGTTGGGCTGCGACAAGTAGGCGCCCATTGCGGCCGCGACGGCCTCGGTCGGCGGCGACCGGCCCGGACCGGACCGGGGGGCGCGGGCGGAGCGCGGGGGCGGCAGGACCTCGCACCGGCGGGCGGCGACCGGAAGTCGCGCGGCCGGAAGCGCGGCCGCCGGAAGCGCGGACCATAGAGAGGCAGCCAGAGCGGCACCGCGGCCCGCTCCGCCTCGGGACGGCCTACACGGGTTGCCGCTGGCTTCGAGCTGCCTTGTAGCTCCTTCGGGGGAACAGGGGACTCGGTACCGGCTGAAGCCGCGCGGCCTCCCGGGGACCGGTGCCAGACCTACCCCTTCCCCAGCGAGGGGCTCGCGCCCACCTGGCACATTATATGCGCTCTGCCGAGAACACCAACCAATCAGCGGCGCTGGCGGCTCCTTATCGCGCTCCCATTGGCTGTCGCACGGGTAGGCCCCGCCCCCTCACGGTCCTTCCCTGCCCGGCCCGCAGAGCGCCCCCTGCCTTGCGACTTCTCGCGGGGCCCCGCCCGCCGGCCATTGGCGGGCGCTGACGCGGCGCTCCGGGCACTGATTGGCTGCGTGGAGGCCCCGCCCCGCCCGGCGCGTTACGCAGCGCGGCGGTTGCGGCGGGGACGCGCTCGGGGCCAGGAGGTGCCGCAGGCCCGGTAAGTGTGCGGCCCCCGCCTCTCGCCCCCCCGCCGCGCCCACCACCGTCTCGGCCGGGCGCTGCCAGTAGGCCCGAGGCGCGGTCCCGGCTGACAGGCCCGGCGGGCGCGGCCCGGCCCGGTCCGGCCCGGTGGGCCCGGCCTGGCCTCCCGCCGCGCCTCACGGGCCGCGCCTCTCCCGCAGGGTGTGCGACCGCAGCATGTCGGAAGGCGAGTCCAAGCAGGTGCCGAGCAGCGGCTCGGACCCCAAGCCGGAGCCCGCGTCGTCTGGCCCGGGGATGACCTCGGTGTCTGCGCCGGTGACTTCCGCGGCGCCCCCGGAGGAGGAGGAGGAGGAGGAGAGCGAGGACGAGTCCGAGATCCTGGAAGAGTCGCCGTGCGGCCGCTGGCAGAAGCGGCGCGAGGAGGTCAGTGCCGGGGGCCGGTTCCCGAGGCGGGAGTGCGGATCGGACCGGGCCGGGCGGGGCTCGGGCAGCCGCTTGTCCCGCCCCGCTGGGTCCTTCTGCCGCCTGTCCCCGTGTCAGTCGGGCCCCGGGCCGGAGGTCCGTCACGCTCCCGAGAGGCAGGGAGGTGGGTGGCCCTTTGCCAGCCGAGGGGCCGCCGTTCCTCGGGCCCGAAGCCTCCCGGCTGGAGCGCAGCCGGTGCTGCCTTCGCCTGCCGCAGGCCGGTGTCGCGGCCAGCTGTTGCTGCTGTGGAGCAGGGAGTGGCTCGCGTTTCGTGGATCTTTGCTTCTGGGAATGGTGAAGAGCAGTAGCTGCATAGTCCTTGGTGCTTGCTGGGGAGCGTGGACAGTACCTGCTGCCGAGGCTTATCAGCTTTTGAATCCTTGCTTTTGGTTTGCTTGGGCTTCTGCAGTGAGGATAAAGCACAGTCAGCTCACACAGGCTCGTTTCTTGATCTGTCCTACTTGCCCCCACTGCTCGGTGCTTGTGCTGGCAGTGTGCACTGTGAAGGCACAAGGAGATTAGATCGTGTTGTTTGGGACCTCTCCCTTTTTCCGCTCGTTGCTGGGTCCTGTTTTTCTTCCTGGGGGCTGTCTGCACAAACTGGTTGCTGCTCTGTGCTGGCGCAGTGCCCCTGCCCTGGCTGGGCAGGCTGTGCAGCCCTGGCAGGTGCTGACAGCCAGACAACGCGCTGCGGCACAAGTGCTGAGCACGGGCGTTTGTCTGCTTTGTCCCTCGCTGCAGACACGGGCAGTGGCTGGTGGTGGTTAGAGTCATTTGTTCTGGTGTGAATTTGGAGGTCAAAGTAAGGTCAGGGATTCCCCACAGTTCTTCACCTTTGCTTGCTGAGAGCTATCATGGTTTGGGTTAACATGAGCCAAGCCCTGGCATGGTGGGGTCAGAATGTACCTTTTCTGGTGGGGCTGTGCAGATTAGTTACAAGGAGAGGGTGTCAATGTGAAGCTCTGGTGCTGCCCTCCACAATATATTCCTTACCTGAAGTGCTTTATCTTGTGCTCTGTGCCGAACTGGCACATGTTGGAGACCAAAGCTGGTTTGTTTGTGTCGTCCTTTCAGTGTGTTTTATCTGGTACTGATCATTTTGACACAGAAAGAGAAATTTCCTTCCAGGCTTTTCTGTGCTCTCCTACATGTCAAGTAAGATTTGAGAGGCCCAAGTATTTTCTTTGAATTTGACTTCCCCCCTCTGCAGACAGATTAGGACCCAGACACAAGAAATTCATTGAAATTTCAGCGTGGCTAAATGACTGGCTTGTGGCTTCAGGCTGCCATAGAGATCCGAGCTCTGCTCCACCCCGCAGGTTGAGGGATGGGTGCCAGGGACATTGTTGTTGGGTGATCGGGGTGAGCTCGGGGCTGCTGCTCACCAGTGAGGGCTGCACCAACTGCCCTCTGACAAGGAGTGAGTAACACACGTTGCTGTGACCCTGCACTGAAATCCTGGTGTATCTCAGGATTTCACATGTGAATCTGTGGCTCGATGAGCCCCGAGCTTGCGGAGAGGCTTTTGTTCCCTGAACCGCGTGACATCAGACTCTCTTTGCCATCTTCAGCATTTGGACTGATCTGCTCCCCAGAGTAAATTCTCCCACTGCTGTTGTCCCAGCATGAAATTTATTTGAATAACAGCTTTACTTTCTGAGCATCCCAGAGCAAAGTGCCCCTTGTCCTGGGGAGGTGTGACGACTCCATCTGCACTGGTTTTTCTGGTCAGCGCAGCACATGGGCAGGCTTTTACTTGATACCCCTCGTAGGGAGGGGGTGGAAAAGGGAGGTGCTGACCTCTCCTCGGTGATGCAATCCTGATCCTTTATCATGGCAGTATCTCCTGAATGCTGGGTTAGGTGGCACCGTGGAAGCAAGGAGATGTGATAACTGTGGAGTGGAATGGGCGGAGTGACTGTGTGCTGCCTGTGCTCTGCTGCTCCCCAGGTACTCATTCCTGCTTTGCTCTGAGCACCGTGCTTGGATGTGCACTTGGGAATGCAGTGGCCTGGTCTCACTTTTAAAATAAATAGACTATATTTTGCTAGCCATCGACTGTGATGACCTCGCTGCAGCAGAGGTGGGGCTGTGCAGGCAGAGCAGAGAGGGCCCGTGAGCCGTGGGGAGCGAGCTGCCTGTGAGCCGGGGAGTGTCGGTGCCTGTTTACCCAAACGAGCAGATTTCGGCGGGACGGTGCCCCCGCTGCCGGTCCCGGGCACGGAACGGTCTTGGAGCGGCAGGACGGCCTGCGCTGGCCGTGCCGGCCCCGCACGTCCCGGCCGCTTGCTCCTGGTCCGGTGGAAGCGGCCTTAGGCCCTCCCGAGCGCCCCGGGACCGGGACCGGGACCGGGACCGGGGCGGTGCCGGGTGGGCGGGGCGGGGCGGGGCCTGCGGGGCGCCCAAGCCGGCCAATGGCAGGTGGCGGGGAGAGTTACATCACCGGCAGCGGCGCCCATTGGCTGCGGCCCGCGCTGGCCACGCCCTCGGGCCGGTGTCGGGCCCCGGGAAGAGCCCCGGGAAGGGGCGGCCTGGCCGGGCCGAGCGGCAGCGGCCGCAGCCAACTTACGGGCATAGTTTAGCGCCAGCCGCCCGGGCTGAACCGCGTCCTCTGATAAACCTGAAAATACGTGGGTTCCCAAGGGGAGGTGGTGCTGGGCACAGGTCTGCGCGGGGAGCGGAGCAGCTGGGGCGCGGCACGCAGGAAAGGAACCCGAGGGACTCGGGCGCTGGTCGGCAGCAGTTCGGCCAGAGCAAGCGTGTGCCTGGGCACTGAGAGGGCAAAGCCCATCCTGGGATTCCGAGCCGAATCCCGCTCTGGAATTGTGCCCAGGGCGCAGGTTCCTGTCCTGACACACACACGGGTGAGGCCTTACACGGGGATCTTGTTCCATGGCAGAGGCACAGGGCGAGGCTCCATGGCGCCAGGGCAGGGCGGTCCCAGGGCTGATGGGCTCTCCCAGCCCGTGCTCGCCTGTCTCCCTTCTGGCTGCTCTCCCTGACAAACCATCTCCTCTGTTTCTGTTGTCCCCCTGTGACACTCCATGCCCTTCTTGCAAGCAGCATGCATGCATAACTTATTTTTCTTGGGTTGTCCAAGTATCATCAGAATTATCTGCTGTGCCTCCTGGGAATAGAAACTTCCTAACGGAGCTGAATTGCAGCACCACATTGACAGGTCGGGTTTAGCCTCCTGCAGCTGGCTCGTGGGGAACCTGAAACAGAGCTTGGTGCCTGCTGTCCCTGGGAGCTACACAGCTCACATGCAACAGTGGCCCAACATAACTGTAGGAAAAGTTGTGCTCTGCTGCAGCAGAATCTTTATTTTTAGCTCAGTGTTATGGTGTTGGGCTTGGCAAGCTCATGTGAGCAGGAGAGTCTCAACCCTTCCCGGGTGGGAATGTCCTGGGTGTGACAGCTGCCTATTGACCACATTTCTTTCTGTACCTTTTCTACATAGGAAGACACCATGTGACTGCATGAACCAAGACTTTATAAGAAATACTTTGCTGACATCTTTGTAATGTGCTTTGGTAAATAACCCTTTCAGTGCTGTTGAGGGAATCTGTGTTGCACTGTGGATGTGGGCACAAGTGGGTCCCCTTTTGGGGGTGTGTGTGAGCGTGTCTGTCATAGTGAAGAGGGAAAAGGCTGGACAGGCCTGGGTGGGCCTGGCTGCTCCTTCCACAGGCTCCTTGTGAGGCACAGCCTGGAGTGATGTCGCTCTCCTCAAATGCTGCTGCGCTCCCTAGCACAGAGGGCTTTGTGAGGATGTGAAGTGTGGCACGTGGAGCAGAAAAGGAAGATAATGGGAGAAAGAGCATTGATCTCTGCTTAAATACCTTCACCCTTTCCCAGAGGATATGTCAGGCTGCTCAAGAGCAGTGGGAGAACCTTGTGTCCTTCCCTGGAAACTCACCCTGGTGCTGATTGCACCGTCCTGCGCTGAGAGTGGGCACAGGGATTGTGCTTCTGTCCCACAGGTTCTAAAGCATTGAGGGGATCTTTGGGATGGCTGAAGGTGATGTTTCAGTTCTTGATAGCCATCAGTGACCTCGTGGCTGTCTTGTTCTGTGCCTGATGTGTTATTGACTCTTTTGGAAGCTTGGCTGCTGGAGCACTTCCCATGTTCTGCCCCACTGCAGTGACTGCTGAAATCAGGAGGTTCCTTTCTGCTTCATCCCTGGGGACACACCTCGTGTGTCAGTGTGACTGTGCATGCAGTGGTTGCCATGCTCATTAATTCTTGGTTTTGTCTCTGGAATTTTCCACTGTCAAGTAACTAGATTAAAGCTCAGTCCTTCCAAGCTTCCCTTACAGGGGTGTGTGGACTAGGACAGGGTAATGGAGTTCCATGTGGCCCTGGATGTCATGTCAGGTGCAAAACTTGGGGAGCAGAGTTTGAGGCAGTATGTGCTGTGCCTGTGAGTGTGTCCTAGTCCAGTCTTGCTGTTCTTCATTGGGTACTGTTACTGGAAGTTCAGAAAATTAATTCAGGTAGCACCACTGCCATTTGTTTGCTTCTCTTTTCCTATGAAGGATCTGGCTGTCATTTGGATTGGCACTTCCCAGCTATTGATGGCTGGGTGTTACAGCTGGATTTCAGTGCTTGGAAAGAAACTTGCTGAGGTAGTAAAAGATAAGCACCAGTTTGTCTTTTCCTATCACACATCTGAGTTTCTGTGTGTGGGAAAGGGATACATCGTTCCTGGGAAAGGTGGCATTTGAGGTGCTCTGAGTGTTGGGTTCTGCTGCTGGAAGGAAGACGGGCTGCAGAGACTCTCCAAGCAAGCTGGTGCTCGGAGAGCTGCCAGCTCCCTGACAGGCTTTGGCAATGGACCTGGGTTTTTTCCAGCTGATGGAGAAAACTAATGCCATGCTGTAGTTTTTATGGTGTTCCTTGACCATAGGGAAGATACTCAGAAGAGGGAGTTTGTGCAGCCTTTTAACGTTTTTATTGGCTCGTGTGGGGGCTTTCTGGAAGGAACGAACCCTCGGGATGTGCCTGAATGAGCTGAGGGGCACTTAAGGGTGCAGAGGGGACTGAGCCTTTGTCACAGCCCTGTTCTGTCCTTGCTCACAGACTGTGACAGACAGCTGGCACTCGCTCCATGTGGCTGTGGTGGGGAGCAGGGGCGGCTGGCTGCCGCTTTCCCAGCGCTCCCGGGAGGCTGGAGGTGCTGGTCACCCTCTACCGAGGGATGGGGTTCACTCTGCATTCCTTACAGAGCTGTCCTAAAAATACCATGGCCTGTGCAGCAGCACTGAAACCTTCCCTTGTCGGCCCTCTGCCTCTCAGCCCTGCCTCGGGAAGCCCAGGCAGCAATCGTGACAGCTGCCATGGGTTTGGTGGAGCTCAGGCTGGGGAAGTGGGTTTGGTGGGGCTCAGGCTGGGGAAGAGGCTTCCTGCTGGGCCACCAGATGGGAGAGGCCATGTGCTGCTGCTGCCTCTGACTCCATGTCCTGCCTGCGGGGAGCCTGCACGGCAAATCCTGATGGACAGAGGCACAGCCATACCTTAAGTTAGCCATGGGAGCGTGGTGCTTTTACAAGCATCCCACGGCAACGTGGATGACAGGAATAGCTGTATCCTGTTTCTACTTATCAGTGTTCAGGAAAAATCCCATTTCAGGTCTTTAGTACCTGTCTCACAGAAGAGCAGGATGGGCTAGAGCAGAATGGGAACAGCTCACTTGGTGTTTATCCTGTCTGGATTGCTTGTTTATTTTGAAGCACCAAGTGAAACTTGGGCTTGCAGTAGGCAATTTGTATTCATTTCTGGTGTCCATTAAATAGATGGGAATGATGCCTGTCTCCCTGTGGGGTATTTGGCACTGGTGGGACCGCACCTCAAATCCTGGGTGCAGTTCTGGGCCCCTCATGACAAGAGAGATATTAAGGGGCTGGAGCATGTGCAGGGAAGGGAACAGAGCTGGGGAAGGGGCTGGAGCAGCAGGAGCAGCTGAGGGAGCTGGGGGGGCTCAGCCTGGAGAAAAAGAGGCTCAGGGGGGACCTTCTGGCTCTGCAACCCCCTGACAGGAGGGGGAAGCTGGGGGGGTCGGGCTCTGCTCCCAGGGAACAAGGGACAGGAGGAGAGGGAACGGCCTCCAGCTGTGCCAGGGAAGGGTCAGGTTGGGTATTAGGGAAAATTCCTTCCCTTAAAGTGCTGTCTAGCCCTGGCACAGCTGCCCACGGCAGGGTTGGAGTCCCCATCTCTGGAGGGATTTAAAAGCCATGTGGATGTGGCCCCTGGGGACATGGATTAGTGGTGGCCTTGGCAGTGCTGGGGAAGCAGTTGGACTCGGTGGTCTGAGAGGGCTTTTCCAGCCTCGGCGACTCTGTATCCAGAGCAGTGCTGCTGCTGTCCAGAGCACCTTCACTCCTGTCATACTTTTGTGGGTTTTTTAAGTTGTTGATCTACTGCCTGGGGGGAATTTGTAGTGAGGTCTGTCCTGTGGTGTGTTGTTTAGCCAGAACTGTTCAAGTGCTTTTGGAGAGGCTGGATGGCCACTGGGTGACAGCCTCCGGGGCGGTGGCCTGGCACAGTCTGTGTGACACAGTGCTGTGGCTCAAAACTCATCCTTTTGCTGCAGAGCAGCTGTGGCTCTGGCCTGGGCTCCGTGCAGAATGTCCTGGCTCCCAGTGAGGTCCAGCTCGGTGGGCCAGCGCGGAGCAGGACCAGCGGGAAGCGACAGGGACACGTCCTGCCTGTGCTGAAAAGTGTGTCAGGTTCTGACTCATCTCTCAGCAGGACATCTCCTGAGCTGGTGCAGGGCAGTGTAGTTACAAGCTCTAACACATGGAGGACTTTTAACCCTCTCTTTAAATGGTCCAGATGTGCCTGTTGGGTTAACAGATGAGCTTCTCGCAGATGTGTTTGATCTTGTTACTTGTCGCAGCATGTTTGGAAGAACCAATTATTATACTGCTGATGGTCACATTGTCTTTTCCTTACACTTTAGTTGCTGTGTGGGTTGGTTTGTACAGCCATGGTAATAGTCAATACGTTCCTTTCCTTGCCACTGTTATATTACAGTGGTTATTTTAATTTTCTTGTCGAATTAACACCTTTCAAGCATTTTGCTACTATAATTGCCAAGGCCAGTGTGTCAGTTCAATTAAAACTTGAAGTAGGATTGCTTCTTTGCTTTGTTGGATTTCTTTTGCTTTTTCCTGCAGTGGATCTGGCATTCTTTATTGTGTTACACTCTGAATTAGCCTCAGATCCCAGAGAGCCCTTTTTGTTCTGTTGCTGATGGTAAATTTGCTGCTTTTTGTTTCCCCACAGCTCAGGCAGAAGCTGAGCTCCACGTGGCCCAGCTGCTGGCTCTGGAGTTCTCTTATCTCTGGTCCCAAGAGTTTGCCAGCTGGTTGGGCAGAGCTTTGATCCCTTTCTCTGGCCTTAACAAGTGGCCAGGGAAACTCATTATCATATTCATGCTACTCTGAACCAGACCCGAGGCTTCTTGTGAGGGTCTGGCCTGATGTGCTGCCACTCCCCATCTCTTCAATGTGCAATTCCATTCCTTACTGATATTTTAGTTATTATGGGCTTTTTTCCAGTTTTTATACCTTTTTTTTCTAGATTATAAATAATAACTGTCACTTGTGGCTTAGGCTGTGTTTGTTTTTTTGTTTAATTGACAGATTATGTGAACTACAGAATGTCTCTCCAAAAGCCTGTGTTCTTTCAGTGATAGATATCCAGATGTTTGAGAGCTATAGAAAAAATACACCTTGGACAACTGAAATAACTTACCAAAGGGAGATTTAGCTTCCGGATTTTTTCCCCTTAGAGCTCTTATGCCACTTCCCCCATTCCCTTTTAAGTAATTAAATTCACTTGGATTCCTCTTGAGTTTCCTTGCCTCTTGCATACACAGACACAGAGCTGTGTTAGTACCTCTGTGGTGTGGAGCTGCTTCCTTTGCTGTGCTGCAGAAATCCAGGCTAAGCTGGGCTCAGGTCGCTTCTCCCTCAGAGTGTAAAAAGCTGCCTCGTCTGTGGGCTGTCTGGGACAAACACGGGAGTGATACATTATGTCCCTGCTTTCTTGAGGGCTTAGGATTCTGCTTTGCCGAGCACGGAGAGGGATGTGGAACAGGGATTTGGCAACCTGAACCCAGGAGGAATCAGCTATTGCCTTTCAGTTGTCTGTGCATTTATCCCCTTTTACTCTTCTGCCCAGGCTGTCGAATCTCCTCAGGAACTGAGAATTGCCATCGGTGATGTCAGCTGGGTTTGGTGTCTTGAGTCATATCTGGTGCCCTGGAATATTGCCTATGAGTCATGGAAATAATTTACGCTTGTTGAGCTTGGCCAGAAGTGGGAGATGTGGCAAGTCCACAGCCCCTGGCTGTGTTATCGGGGCAGATTTTGAGTAGCTGCCAGTACTTGAGGACTTAGTTAATCCAGTAAAGCTGGGAGTCTCTCAATAGAGGGCCTTTAACAGTTGGACTCGGGGATTTGGAGGTCTTTTCCAACCTTAATGTTTCTGTGAATAGGCAGCAAGCATGATGAAAGAAGAGAATCCAGAGGGGTGAACGGGCACTGGGTGTCAGTGTGGTTGCTGTTACCTTGTTCCCTGCACTGGCTCACACACACCTGCCTTTCTGCTGTCTGGGGCTTGTTTAAAATTGCTGAAGTTAAAGCCTTTTGTCATTCAGCTTTAGTAAATGTACTGGGCATTTTTATACTGCTATCATCCCTAAGATATTGCTTATACTACGATTTGAAGGAAAAATGTTCTATCCTTAATTATCTCTTTTTCTTTCAGCTTTCTTTAATGATGAAACATAAGAGGCCTGGCCTGGTATTTAGATGTTGGTGTCAGTGTATATGTATACATATGTATATATATATATATAAAAACCCCCAAGTTTTTAAGATCAATGTGAACATCATATTAAACCAAAACTCAGTTCTTTCAGCCCTCAGTTATGCAGGTGGCTCAGGTGGAAGGGAGCAGGGTAATTCACGTATAGCTGTCATCTCCTGTGATAGTTTTCAATAGTTATTTTCCATAGCTCAGGCTGTCCTTATATAATTATGACCTGTATTCCTTATTCCTGCCTGTGCCCCGCCTTGCAGCTGTTGTGTCACACTCATTTACTGCTCAGTTGCTGGAGAAATCTGCATCACTCTGGTTTTACTGTGCTCAATGTCATTTGTCACTGGAGTGTGTCACCTGCAGTGTCAGAGTATTGAATGTCATTGTGCTTCTTTGGATTCCCCTGGGAGATCATAAAGAGCGTCACTTGTATTGGTGGACTGTCACTCTGTGTTGTTGGGCTGCTGAAGGAGTAGAACGGGGTAGAGCAGTTCAGCTGGAATGATGAAATTGGGTAAATTTGATCATGTGAAAGTGGCTGCCAAGGGAGGAGGGACTTTTGAGGGAGCTCTTATATGTGGTGAGAAGCTTCCAGCAAATGGGATGCTGATGGGGTCGGTCCCTAGCGAGGGAAGAGAAGGTAACAGTATGAGAAGGAAGAGCTGTGAAATGACCAGGACTTAGAGGTGATAGAAGTGGAAGATGAGTCTGGATTTGCCACGCAAATCTCTGTGTTAGCTGTTACCTCATGGGGGAAATTGGATCAGCTGAAAGCTGCCAAGCCTGGTAATGAGCACCAAGGCTGCCAGAGTTCAAGGAGCATTTGGACATTGCTCTCAGGCACACGGTGGGATTCTTGGGGTTGTCCTGTGGGGGGCCAGGAGCTGGACTTCAATGATCCTTGTGGGTCCTTTCCAACTCAGGATATCCGGTGATTCTCTGAAGTGATTCTAGGTGTGTGGCCAGTGGATGGGAACAGTAATTGTTGCTGTTTGACCATTAGAAGGTAAATTCTACCCTCTTGTCCTCTCTGAGTGCTTTGGGATGGGAATCCAGTTCCATCACCACACATTGCCTGGTGCAGTGGGATGTTCACCATGACTGTGCCTGTCAAAGACATTGCAGAACAGCAAATGCTCTGGATGTTGGAGGAGAGAGCCTGTGCACATCTTTGGATGCTGCAACATATCTGAGGAAAAACAGTGTTATGGAAAAATTTGCTGTTGGGAATGTGATTCATCTCAGATCTCTGCAGGTCTTTCAGCATTATGTCCTCTCAAAGCCCTCACCATTCTTGTGCTGGGCTCTAAACCCTCAATCCCCTCCCCTTGCCTTGCTGTTCTCCTAGTGCTTATCTTTGTATTTAGTATTGGGTGTGGATGTGCTGGGTCAGAGTTTGCATTTATTAATTAAAGAAATTACTGTAGCAGTTTCCACTGTCATTGATTCCCATGTCTGTTCTGAACCTGCAGCTTTCCCTTTGTTCCTCTTTGCTTTGATTGAGTTTTTTGTATCATCACCTTTCAGAAGATTCCTCTATGAAGCTGCATCTGAGTTCTTGAGACATTTCTGTATCCCTTTTGTATGGTTGGAGTTTTTTTTTGTGGTGGAATAAACTACAGGTATCCTAAAACATGCAAATCTAACATATTAGATGGGAAAGCAGAACATAGCTTTGCTCCAACACAGCCTTTGTGCACAAGAGGTTTTCTCTCAGGTATGCCCAGGGCTTGCTGCTTACACAGCCTACGGTGGCTCGTTTTGGGTATGCCCCATCCTGAGCTACATGTGCACAACCCTGTCCTGGAATGCTCATTTAATTAAAAGTTAATGAGCAGAGTTCATAATTCTCCCATGAGGGTGGCTTGGCAGTGATCTGGTCTTGCTGTCTTGGAGCTCACACCTCTCTCCATCCTTCCCTCCAGGTGAACCAGCGTAACGTGCCGGGGATCGACAGTGCCTACCTGGCCATGGATACGGAGGAAGGTGTGGAGGTTGTTTGGAATGAAGTTCAGTTTTCTGAGCGGAAGAACTTTAAGCTTCAGGAAGTAAGTTGATGTGCTTCTCAACAGAATGTGGAAACATATCTTGCACCAAGGTGGGATTATGAGTACTGGTGACCTCTTGTGGGGATTATTGGCTGGGTTTGGAGTGCTGTGCTGCTCAAGCATAGCCAATTTGGCTGAAGCCTGGTCTGTCCAGGAAATGTGCTGGAAAACTGTTGTGCTGTTTCCATGGGCTCTTGTATTCATTTGGATTTGGTGATCAAACCATGCTCTGCTGAGGTGCAGTGCAGGAGGAAATGAGATGCCATCTGTCCTTAGTGTAGGAGCTTGACATGTACAGTGCTGTTTAAGGGGACCAAGACCCAAGGAGAAAGAAGGATATGGGTTGATGTGGTCTCTGATGTGACATGTCTTTGTCTTTCTGTCTGCCTTTAAGGAAAAAGTTAAAGCGGTGTTTGACAACTTAATTCAGCTGGATCATCTGAACATTGTGAAGTTCCACAAATACTGGGCTGATGTGAAGGAGAACAAGGCCAGGGTAAGAGCAGCAAACAGGCTGGTGGGTTTTCGTTGTGTGTTGTGTAGGTAATTAGTGAAGCAGAGGGTAATGACTCACACTGCCCCACAGGTGATCTTCATCACTGAGTACATGTCTTCAGGGAGTTTGAAACAGTTCCTGAAGAAGACAAAGAAAAACCACAAAACTATGAATGAAAAGGTAACTCTTTTTTTCCTGTATGCCCATATTCCCTGAAAACCATCAGCCCTTGGAAAGCTCTTTCAGCAGAGGATCCCTTTGAGAACCTGGTGATAACATGTACCTCCGTGTCCCTGTGGCCTAGTTCAGCTACAAATTCTCTGAAACAGCAGTTCTGTGCTGGTTCTTTGCTGCCAGCAGCTCTGCAGCTTCATACATGTGGTGTGACAGGCATGTCCCTCTCCATGGGCCCTAACAGGAAAGAGGGAAGGTGTCTGTGTGGGGGAGGACTCAGGAGGACAGATGTGTTTCTGGACCCATGAGAATATGTAAAAACAAAGCTGAGCATGAGAGAGCTGATCCTTTACACCTGCACTGGGTAAAAGCTCAGGTGCCACAGAATGGAGCGTGTATTCCTGCCTATGAACAGGCTGTTAATCACAGAACTACAGATCAGCTCCTTATGGGTGATTTTTATCCTTTTCCTCCTGTGTCTGCAGGCCTGGAAGCGATGGTGTACCCAGATCCTCTCTGCTCTCAGGTACGTGGGGTACTGACCTTGGGATCCTGGCAGTTGTGACTCATGTGGTGGGGAGTGCAGGAGTTGAGCATCAGGGAGCTCTCCAGAGTATCCAGCTTTATAACCCGGGTCTCACCACAGCCAGGAGGATGTTGCAGAGATGACAGAGAAATGAAATTCCACGTGAGAGGCCTGAGGAAACCTTCCATAGCATTGGCAGGCTGCAGCCCTGTGGCAGGCAGTGGATTCATGGATATTGAGGCATGGTGTTAGATGTGTGTGTGGGTCTGTACATTTCCTGATGATGCAGGTCTTCTGCAGCCGTCTCAGTGCAATGCAGCTGAGTAGAATGTGTTTTGGGTTTTAAAAATTCCTCTCCACCTGAACCAGAGTTGGTGAGTAGCTAATGAGAGCCTTGGAAAAACAATAACCCAGATGGCAGAGCGCAGCTTGCGCTCCATAGACAAAACTCTGGTACCATTTTGTGAAATTACAGCAGTTGGTGAATAGCTGGGGTTCTAATACACTTTGGGACCTGACTGTCCTCATTTGTGCTGGCTGCTAACTTAAACCCAGGCAGAGTGAGGTGCGAAACCAGGGTGTACCTGGGACCCCAGCAATGAAAAACTTTATTTGTGCCTGCTGGTAGATATGCCCAGTCCTGTGTGTATAGCACTAAGTGCCTCTCTGGTGCTCTGTGAGTAGGGCCAGAATAAGGCTCTGATATTTTTGGTATAAAATTGTAACCCTTTTAGCACCCACCCAGCAGTACTGAGATGGATGAAATAGTTTTTACCTCTGGTACCCTGAGTTTCTTTGGAACTGATCAGAGAAAGGTTTCTTTTTTCTCCTGTGTTCTGGAGATTGATTGTTAGAGACAATTACTCAATATTCCTGATTCTCTCCTGGCTGAAGGCTGATGTACAGTCACTGAATTGTACCACCCCCCACTATTGTAAATCCTTGGCATGTGCCCTTTGCTCTCCTGTTCTCTTCTGATATTGCTTGAGGTGGGGATGGGGTTAAGGGAGGGATTCCAGGCCTTGGCAGTCCTTGACCAGTGCTCTGTTCTGCATGTCCAGCTACCTCCACTCCTGTGATCCCCCCATCATCCACGGAAACCTGACCTGTGACACCATCTTCATCCAGCACAACGGGCTGATCAAAATCGGGTCAGGTAAGGCTTGCTGGGGGTGCCCCTGCCTATCAGACAGACTGCCCAGACAGGAAAAGGCTACTCCTTTCCAGGTTCCCTGGCATGATAGGCATGTGTGTACGTGTACACCTCCACATCAGGTATGCCAAAGACCGGGAGTAGAATTCACTGGTGATTGAACCCCTGTCAGGTGCAGGAAGGACTGATGTTAGGTGCTGTTTGCGTTTGAGCCCCTTCCTTAACTTTTTGTCTCAAGAGACTGACCCAGGAAATAATGCTGAAACTTTCAAGTTTTGTAGGCACATTATCCATGGGTTCATCTGCTCCTCAGTCTTTCATGTTAATACACGCAGAGTTCTCTTCCCAGCACTGTGGAGCTCTGGGAGCTGTCTGGGTAACTCTGCCCACCGAGGCCACACGAGTGCTGCCTGTAGCAACCCACATTTATAATCAAGCTGACAGACTGTGGCTGCAGCAAGTGGCTTGTCTGGGCATCTCACCCAGCATCCTCCCTCCCTTGGGCCTGGCTCCAGGCTGCTGAGCTGCCCTGAGCCTGGTTGGCACAGACATGCCCTGCTTAGGCAGCCACGCTGTGATGAAATGATTTATTTCATAAATAAGCAGTGATGTTCCTGGCAGTGCAGTGCATCCTTGCATGCTCTGGTTTTTCCACCTTTGCTATGCCCATGTCTCTAAAAATCTGTCTGCAGTTGGGATGTGTTACGTCACACCTTGACGTGACCTTTTAAGGGACAGCTTTGCTACCTGTTGTTTGACTTCTGCAAGTATTCTCGACCTGAGGAGTGGGTCTTTGCCTTCTCGGAGCCTTTGTCTGTATGGGTTTTGGTTTGATGTGGCAGTGTACTGGGAAGGATGCTCTGCTTCACCTGTCATCCAAAAATAGCCTCTCATCAGCTGCAGGTCTCTGACTTTTCTTCCCATCAAAGAACTCTTGTGTTGTCCCTTTGTTCCAGAACCGGGGTCTCTGTTCTCCGTAGCAAACCTCAGATTCTTGCTTGTACCTGGGAAACAGGGTCATGGCAGGAGGCACACTCAGCTCCCAACCTGCCTGTAAACTTGGGGACTTGCTCTTTGCACAGGCTGATGTCATCATGGGATTCACTTTATTGTCTTTTCCTGACTTTGTCCAGGTGGAAGAGATTTCCAAGAGTGTGTACATCTGGTACCTGTATGCTGGCAAATACAGCTGGCTCCTGGCATTCAGTTCAGGCCGTTGATGGGAAGTCTGCTGTAGACTTGAGGACACAAGAAGTCCTCTTTTTCTAGCTTAGTTTAGAAGTATCATCCAGGTGCCCTTGTTCTGCGGGGCAGCCGGTGCTGTGTGCAAAGCCAAACCCATGGAGCTGGTGTTGGAGCCACGGCTTTCACCAGAGGGGGGTCCTACAGGTCAGACGAGCCATTCGCAGAGCGTGCGGCTCCAGCGGTGCCGTTCAGAGGCGGCCTAGAAGGAAGATGGCTCTTTGGGTGTGGGGCACAAATGGTGGCCTCAACACAGTTACACCTTTGCTCCCTGCAGTTCCACAGAGCTTTGGTTCTATCAGGCACGGTGGGAAGGACACGGCAGTCATCCCAGTGGGCTCATGCCAGGAGTAGCTGGTGTCTGTGGTCACAACTGCAGGATGTGCTGGAGTGTGACTGTGCGGCAGCAGTGCTCAGGCTCAGCTGTTCCTGAGCAAACCCCTCTGTTCCACAGCTTTGGGCTGCCTGGTTTGCCTCACATTCAGAAGTGAAGTGATTTATCTGGGAGATTCTGGTTTCCTAAATAAAAAAGGAAGTGAGCGCGACTGGACTTGTGGTCAGAAGAGGAATCCTCCAGATGGTAAAGCTGTATTTCCAGTGGAGGCTGAAATCAGAGTTGGCAGTGTTGCAGGATGTATTCCTATTCCTGCAGTGCCCACCCAACCAGGAAAGGCAAAGCTATGTCCCCAGGAATGGTGGTTGTGTTGGAACTTGAGCCTTCCTCTCCAGCACTGCTGCCTGTGCAGTGCCAGACAGGCTGGGTTCACGTTAGAGCCCTGGAGCAGCAGTCACTCCAGGGTCACTGATGATGCCCGGCCCATGTTTGCTGCTTCCTGTCCTTGTTCTGTACAGCTGGCTGGTATCTGAGCACTTCCCTGTGTTTGCTTAAAAGCAGTGGGGCAGTAGTTCCCATGGATTTATGGGGAACAAGGATTCAGTGCACTATGATCTGCGCTTTGGTGCTCTGTCCCCAGCACCCTGCTGGCCACTGCTCCCAGAGCTGCTCTCCCCTTGGCTTTGGCAAAGAGAGAATACTTGCTGAATACAGGGCACAAACCTGGGCTAAGGGAGCTGCTGGTGTGCACTGCAGGACATCCTGCTGTCTTGGAGGGGAAGGCAGTGCCAGGAGAGCAGTGTTGTGTCGGAAATGATTGGTACTGGTTCCTGTGACACCTGTTCAGGTGTGGGAGCAGGCCTTTGCTCCTTGCTGCTCCCTGGGATGCAGGAGCACGTGTGCTGGCTGGACTGATCACTGTTTCTCTGTTCTGCGTGTAAATCTCTGTGTGCTGAGGAAGAAAAAGGGAGTGGGAAGGAGGGTGGATTTTGAATACTGCTTAAATGCAAAACCCATCCGTAATCCATTCATTTACTAACCTTTTTTTTTCCAGTGCCATAAAGTGCAGAGTTAATAGATTTAAAGAGGGAAAGTTTCAAATGAGTGGGGAGCATTGGAGAACTTGTGATGAGAATAGGAAAGACACCTACGGCTCTTAAACTTGCCACTGGTGTTCCCAGAGACTGGAACGTTCCAGCTGCTTTGTGGAGCTGTGGTCAGATGAAAACATTCCTTGTGAGAGGTCCAGGTTGTGTCCTGTGTACTCTTCCCCAGAACCCGTATGCAACACCATGGTACCTCTGTGAGTATCTGTGCTGTCTCGCGAGGGGACATGCTGCCAGGTGTGTTCCTGGGACAGCTGCTGGTGCTCTGAGTGGGAGGAGAACACCGTGTTCAGACAGGGTGTCCAGTGCTGCTGCCTGCTTGTGTTGGCATTGCTGGGAGGTGTTCCTGGAATTCTCACTGTCTGTGTAAGAACCATTCGCAGGTGAAAGAAGTGATGGGTTTGAATTAAAAATCCTTTTTGGCAGCTCTTGGAGTGCCCCAGCAGATGGGAGGCTCAAACTGGAGAGTCTCAGACGCAGCAATGCGTCAGCGTGTGCTGAGTTAGACCTCAGTGGAGCACAGTGGGAGCTGTGTGGGGTGCAGTGCAGATTTCCCACTCGTGCCTCCTCCGGGCACTGGTAACGTGTGTGTCTCCTGTCTGCACCACACCTGACCTGGGACTCATTCAGTATGTCATTACTCAGAGTCTGCCCTCAGTTCCAGGCCACGGGGTGAGGACTCTTACTGGGTGTTAGCTCTGCTGTGGCATCACATGGCCAGGTGTGTAAGTGTGGGTTCTGCTGCCGAGATCCATGACCAGGAGAAGCTGCTGGGTTGTAGATGGGTGGGGGTTGCTAGGGGACTGTGGGACACTCACAGAAAGAGCAGAATTTCCAGCTTCTTGGCCTCGGAGTCAGCCATAATATTCTGCTTGGTCAGAGGTGCCTTGTCTCTCCTGCCCGATCTGGTTCTTAGGTAGAAACCTTGATGTTCCTTAGGTAAATTTCTTTTGAAGAGGGGGCTGGAGGCAGGGCTCAGTGCTCAGTCCTGTCCCTGTGTGCCCTGACTGACCCAGCTGTCTCTATGGATGTAAGTGCTTTGCTGTTCATCAACTCATTGACTTTATCTCGTTTTACTTCCCGCTCACGGGCTGCTCTGTTACAACAGTCTTTCATAGGATATTTGCTAATGGTGAGCAAACTTCTCCGCTCCTGTGATGTGACTCCACTTTTGTCATGTACATGATTTTATCTGTGTGTGTATCTGTATATATATATTTATATATATATAAGTGTGTGTATATCTATATTTGTAACACACAAACATACACACTGATCTATTTACAGTGTTCCCTTGCTATAAGGCTGTATGTAAAACTGTTTGGCTTAGGTGCATCCTGCTTGGAGAGCTCATGTTCTGTGCCGGGATGCAAACCGTTCCTGTGCTCTTGGCCAGAGCCTTACAGAGAGGGAGCACTGCCCTTTGTGAAGTCTCCTGGTTGGTTAGTTCTCTCCCTCTCCATGTTCTTAGCGTGTGCTAGTCCACGGGCCCTGTGCATGCCGGCTCCCGCATGTCAACAAGCCATGCCTTGTTCTGAGCAATTCCCAGCTAAACTTCCCACCTCCATTAGGCTCTTCCCTGCTGCTGCTCTGCTGGCCTTGGCTGGTCCCCAGCCCTGGACTAGCCCCGCTGTATGCTTGGCTATCCAACTGCTTGCTTGTAGTTTGAACTCCTTAGATGTGTTGGTTTTAAGATGAATGTTTCAGTGAATGTGTCTGGCTCCTGATGGCCAGAGCCCTCCCACCCCAAATGAGTCCTTGGTTTGAAGTAAGCTTGGCTATTGATGTTATCCCAGATAAAGCTCTGGTTTTGGGAAGATATGTGCATATGAGGAGGGAATTGGGCTGGTGGGGGCCAGAGAAGGATTCGAGTGCTGCAATTTGTACCCTTATTGCATAGAATACCATGTTTACCTGTAAAATAATTATTTTATTTTTACCATCAGGGTTGTTCTCAATGTTAGAGTTTGTTTCTACTGAGTTGGGAACCACCAACCATCAGCTGGAAGCATTGGAAAGGGAAGGGCCTGACCGGTTGGACTCTGTGCCTTCCACCTGTTGGCAGGAGGCCGTGGCTTGCCACTCTGCATCCGCAGCAGAGCAGAGGCCCCCAGAAAGCTGAACCTGGGATCTGGTGTAGCTGAGGGGGATGGTCATGTAGTCAGGGCTTGAGTCCTGAGGAGGGCAGGTGTTCCTGGGCATGGCTGCAGGCTGGGCAGGATGGCAGAATGGCAGTGGGCAGATGATCTGGGAACGAACCCGTGGAGTGGGAATGTGACTGAGCCTGGGTTCAGTCATGCTGAGGGCAGCAAGGCTTAAGGCTGGTAACCATTTCTCCGAAATCAAGCCACCTCTGAGAGCAGAACCAAAGGCCCTGGTTCTTGCAGAGCAGGAGGAACCTGAGCCAGCGCTCTTCAGGTGCAGGGAGATGCTGTGGTACCTCCCCTGAGCTGGCCTTGGAACACTGAGCATCAGATGGCCTTGGAATACTGACCTGTCCTGGTTGGTTCCTTGTGAACTTGTTCTAACTGTTGTACCACAAAGTATTGTTGATATGAGAGCTGGGAATTGTTTAAGCCTTAGACATTGAACAGTGATTTAGGTTTGAAAACACTAAATATAGCGTATAAGGCTCCTATTTCACTTGAGCATTGAGCTAATGAGACTGTGAGTGACATGCTTTCACAACTAAACTTATTTCAGTCATCACTTCACTCCCTTGGATTTTCTTGCCTGATGTTTAAAGACTTGTCATGCTGATTTCCACATCCTTAACAGACACCCGAGGCACTTAGGTAATGTAGGAATAAGAGGTTACTAGGATATCTCGGATCTGGCTTTTTTATTTTTTCAACTATGGGAAGTGTGGTTTAGAGAAAAAATAATGGATAATTGGAACCATCAGACATAGAAAAATCTGTCACAAAAATGGAAAATTCTTTCACTCATGATGGCATTGATTTAGTAAGATTTAACATGAATTGATGTAGTTTAGCTTCTTGCTGTACAGTTTTCTGTGTAAGTCAAGCATGTCTCTACCAAGCCAAACATTTTCAGTTCCTTAGAAACTTGACAAACTAAGGCAGTTCCCAAGATTTGTCTGTGGCTATAGGTGCTGCTGGGAATGAGACTGGGCAGGTAAATAGTTTTGAGTGGAACTTTTTTGCCCAGAATGCTTCAGAAAGTCCAAGGTGGGATCCAGGTTACTTTTGGGGGGGCATTCTCTTACTTAAAGGCTTTGTCTGCCATGGGTCTGTGTTGTCTTTGAGACTCAGTGGTGTAAAAGCCTCTCACCAAGTGAAGATGCTTCTCATTTGTGTTGTTCTTGGGAAACTGTTGAACAAACTGGGTGGAATAGAATGAGGTTGATTTCAATTGTAATGGACAGGCATCTCCTGCTGTAGCTGCTGCTGTGACTACTGGAGTGGCAGAGACAGTTCCAGAGACCTGCCCTGGGTTTCTGTGTAAGCACAGAGCTCAGGGCAGGAGGAGCAGCTGTGGGTAAGTGACAGCCTGCAGGCTCTGTCCGTGGTTTGTGCTGGAGGTTGCAATGACTGTGTGTGCTCTGATTCGGTGTGTGTTTGGGGGAGTGATGGGGTTTTAAAGTCAGATTTAGTGGTAAGAATTGGTGGCCTTGTTGCAAAGATGTTTCTCCTACTATGCTGTGATGGTAATAAACTCATTTTTATTTTGCAGAAGGTTTAAAAGCTGGCTCTTGCTCTGTGTACTTACCTCCTTTGCTCAGTGTACCCTCTGTGTGTTGCTGTGAGTCATCTCACTCATGAAAACACCAGAAACTATGATCTTCTAGACTGGTTGTAATTTTCAGTTAAATAGGACGTTTTAAAAGTTTTAAATGTGTCGGTTTAGTGCTCCAGGCTATGGAACATCCCTGAGGTCAGTGTTATTTTATGTTGCATTCAGGGCACTGCTGCCTCAGCTTTGCTGGGCTCTGTTTTTTCTCTGCCTTTGTGTGGCTTTCCCTACAGGTCAGGAGACATGGATTATAGTCATCCAGGTCTTCATTCACCCATTTTGGTATTAGCACAGCAGTTGCAGGTGGCTGCTCCTTTTGGAGCCCTTGGATTGAAGGCTTTGGGAACCTCAGCAGTTTAAGAGGCTTCTTTGTGCCAGTTCTGGAAAGATCACTTTGAACACAAACTGAGCAAAGGTGGCCTGTGGTGGCTGACCCTGCCTGAGCAGGGGGTTCTCAAGAGGTCCCTCCCAACCAGGACAGGTTTGTGATTTAGGCCTTGTGATTTAAGCCAAGCAGTGTTTGCTCTCTGGCTCCTGCGTCCAGGGATGAGCTTTGCTGTGGGTTAAGTCTCCCAAGGTCCCTTTGGCATGTTGTGGAACAACAGTAATCACAGATGTGGAGTTTGAAAATTGGGAAAGTTGAACTGGAAATTCTAGAACTTGTGGATTCTAATTGCATTTTAGTGGAATGTCATTTATACTGGTTTAGTCCCCATTTCTGGGGGAGCAGAGCTGCTCACAACAGAAGATAATTTTCAGAGTCATGTTTCTGAGGACTTTGTTTTACAGTGTATATGCGTGTTCTGGGAGTAGAGGAATCCAGAGCAGCTCAGTCTGTAGCATTTCAGTGAATGTCTGTTCTTGTTTTTCTGATTATGTGTAATTCTTGCACTGTGATGTGAAGATTTTTATCTTTTTGATATCAATACTGCATTGCAGTCAGATGGCACAGCCCAAGCAAGGGTTCGAATGGTCAGTGGGACCTTCATTCCTCTGGTCTAGAACATGGAACTTGGTTTCAGGTGCACATTTCAGATCTCCAGATCTACTTTGGGATGAAGTTGTTTGTATTGTGAACTCTTCCAGATAAAATGTCCATAAGCTCCTAAGTCCCTGCTTAAGAGCCTGCATGCAGCCAGGATTGACAGGTACTAATCTTACAGCTCCTCTTTATCTGTTCTTATGTTTCCTGCTCTGCCTAGTTCCACTCTTTGCTCCCATTTAATGGATGTGGTCAAACGGGTCAGGTTGAAACTCCGAGTGCTCTTTTACTTGAATATAAAAATACCACCCACTGCTTCACGAGAAATGGCACAGTGTGACCATGTCCCTTGTGGCACAGTCACACAAATGAATGTGCCTTGGCCCCAGTGGTGGCTGAGGATGCCCTGGGCTGTGTTAGGCAAAGCACTGCCAGAAGAGGGAGGGGATGGTCCTGGCCCTCTGTTCGGCACCAGTAAGGCCACCCCGGAGCGTGGGGCCCAGCTGTGGCTCCCCAGGACACGAGGGACAGGGCTGGGCTGGGAGAGCCCATGAGGGCCCTGTGGTGCTGCAGGGTGGGAGTGCCTGTGCTGGGGAAAGGCTGCGGAGCCGGGGCTGCTCAGCCGGGAGCAGAGCGGGCTCGGGGGATCCGTGGCTGTGGCACCTGCAGGGAGGTGCCTGGAGGTGAGCCAGGCACTCCCAGGGGTGCCCAGGGACAGGACCAGAGGCCACGGCATGGGCTGGAGCCCAGAGGGTCCTTCTGGACCTGGGACACCCCCCTCAGTGCCCAAGGCAGTGATGGAGTCTCCATCCTTGGATCTACCCAAAAGCCATCTAGACATGGTCCTCGGCAACCAGCTCTGGGTGTCCCTGCTGGAACAGGGAGGTTGGACAAGGTGACCTCCACAGATCCCTTCCCACATGAGCCATGCCGTGGTTTTATGATTCTGTATTAATTTCTGTGGAGAGGTATCCTTCTCTAGTTTTTGTGTGACATCAGCTTTCTGTTGCCAGTACCACTGGTTCTGCTCCAGCAGTGTTTTCTCTGGAGTGAACCATGGGCAGTGTTTAGCAGAGGTTGGTTATCCTGCTGGGAAGCAGTGTCAGTGGATGTGGCAGGGGTGAACATGTGTGTAAGCAGCTTCACCTGGCTCTGGAAACTGTGTAGTGAGCTTTTCTCGTGCTGTACCTATTTGCCCTTTCAGCTCATAATACTCAACTGTTAAAAACAATAAAATCCTGTTGCTTCTGATGACTCAGTGTTGCAAGTATTTTGCAATCCCTGATACAGATCTGAGGGTTGTAGCGTGCTTGTATTCTGTGATCAGCTTACATCTGATACTGCTTTTCCTGTTGGACTCTGTGTCTGATCACTGTATGCTTCTTTTTATTTGAAATAGCTTCCTAGTTCCTTATTTTCTAGGCCTTGCCCTCCCTAATAAAAAAGCTTTTGTTGTTGTTGTTGTGTGCAGAGGAAGCGAGCTGTGAAATGTGATGGGGTTGTGCAGTCTTGTACCCTTTTGCAGGAGTGAAAATGTCTTGAGCATATGAGTGCAGGGGATAATAATGTGGCCTTGTACTTCTCCTGGCCTTGTGGCCACCCCTTTATAGCAGCAAAGAGATGGTCTTGGGTTCACTTGATAATTTTGGGGTGCCTGTGGTGCTAGTACAGTGGTTAATCGTATCAGTGCTGGATTGCACAGCAAGCCTGGGACAATCTTAGAGGTCACTTGTTGATCCTTCTTGCTGTTACCTGGTTTCCCTGTGCTTTCTGAGCCTGCTGAGATCTGTTGGATTGGGCACTGAGCCCTTTGCTGAGGAGGGGAGTCATGTTGTGCTTTGGAGCTTGCTCACACGCTTGCAGGAGCCTGAGCAGCTCAGTGGTTGCTGCAGGAGGAGAGGCAGAGCCGTGGGGAGGCCTGTGGGGAAAACTGAGGCACGGGCTGTCTTTCCTGCCTTCAAGGAGGAAGTGCTGAATGCAGAACAAAGGTGGGTGTGAGTTGGACACCACACAAGAGGGAAGTGTCCTCTGCAGCGTGGAGTGTTCCGGGGGCTGGGGGCTGTGATCCCCAGGCACTCTGCTAAACCTGCCGTGGGGACAGCTGGGAAGGAATGCCACTACTGCATCCTTGGCTGGCACTGCTGACAACTGGTGGGTGCTCTGACGAGCCATCCACTTACTCTGGCCAGTTCTGCATGTCCTTGAGGGTTTTAGAAGTATAACCAGCTCCCCATGTTCCTGTAGGAATGCTGATTATCTCTCTTTATGCTTTTGTTGTCAGATTGAGTTCAGCTTACCAAATACAGGTTGCTTGTCCTACCTTCTGCTGTGCTCTTCCTATCACCTGCTCTGCACAGACACTGTATTTGGCTGAACCTTTTTCTAAAATTAATCTTTGCTAATTCCCCACCAGGCTGGTCAGTCCCAAGGGGGTGTGTCTTGCAGTCTGCCCCTTGTTGTCACCTTCTTGGTGGCTGAGAAAGACATGTTTGTTGTTAATGTTGGTGATATGGCTTTCCTTTGTGACCTTCATTGTTAGTCTTGCTTAATATAACCAACCTCAGCCTTGGTCCATTTGATCTCTCAGTGTGGACCAGCAGTCGTGTGTGAGTCGGGCAGGAGAGCTTGTGTCAAAGGTCCCTTCAGGTGTGTGTTCTTACCTTCTACAGTCAGGAGCTTGGGTTAAAATGAAGGCTTAGGTGAAGCTCTAAAGCCCTGTCAGTGTTAAGTGGCCTGTGCACCAAGGTGATGGACCTGCAATAGCACAGTGACCAGACCCAAAGTTTCTTGTCCCAGCATCTAAAATCCTGTCACAGGTTAAACAGCACTTGTGCCTGCCATGTTGAACATGCCTGCAGGGAGTTTTTCAGAGCTGACCTCAAGCAGGTCGTGCTGTCAGTGACACAGAGCAGGGCTGTCCGTGCTCAGCTCGGAGGCACACAGGAGATTCTAGGGGTCTCATGCCATTCCTCTGCTTCTGCCCTGCCTCAGCTCTGCAATAACAGAGCAAGGTGATGCCTGTCACTTCAGTCAAGCTGCACGTGAGCTGGGATATAGACGTCTGGAACAGGCAGATTCCTTGCCAAGTGTGGTCGATCAAACCCAGCTGCAGAGCCAATCTCGGCAAGGGTGATGGAGAAACACTCCAGTGGGAATCAGCAAGTTGGGAGGCACAAGGACCAGACTACCAGAGGTGACAGGTCCCTGGCTGACCCACAGCAGCAAATTCAGAGCTACCTGTCTGTGTGTCCAAGTTGGAGATTCCTACAGACAGTGTGAGCCTGGCTCTTTCCAGAAATGCTGATGCCACTGCAGAAGGTCTATAGGACCTGGATGCAGAGGAGCTTGTTATCAAGTCCTTAATGAGGCCCAGGCAGCCATTATAGATGGAGGCTGCTGGGCTTCCACTCTACCTGCCTGTCCGGTATGGGAGTGTCTCGGTTACCACACCGTCACTGCTGAGGTTTCTGTTGATATTCTGGTCTGTGACTGATTACTGCCTCATCCCTCTCCTTAAATGGGCTCAGGAGCCAAGAACAGAGTGGCTGGATAGGGGACTGGCCCTTGCCATCCAACACGTTTGTAACAGGATTTAAAGACCCACTGAAAAATGAAACTGATCCCAACATCGCATGAAGGGGACTTTATCCTTGGCTGCTTCTGCTCCACGTTTGGCAGGAGAGGGTTCTCAAGTTTTGGGTTTGTGTTTCCTCTTACAATCCATTGTACAGATAAGAAAGGCAGAACAAATAGAAGATTCAGAAAATAGGTTATTTCCTCTCCCCAGACTGTGTGTTTCACCCCCATGAGTTCCTCTGCCATGCCTGCAGGAATCACAAACACCTGTATGATAGTTCCTGTACACTGCATCCTTGACAGACATCAGGGATTCCCATAAACAACAATATAAATCTGATGTTAGAACAGAACGGTTTCTGAAGCCTTAAATACTCTCTTTAAAAGGCCTGGTATGAGAACTCAGTGTGCTGGACAAGCTGTGGGCACTTTGCTCCATGAACTAAAGGTGGTGCTGAACGGACGCGTTGTGATGGGGTAGGGGCTGCCCCATGGAGGGGTTGGCTCCAGCAGCACAGGAGCACGTTAGAGGATTGGACAAACTCCAGTTGTAACTTAGGAGTGTGAAATACAAAGCTACACAGAAGTCCAGAGCTCATCATTTGGGAACTGAGGAGGATCAGGTGTTTGCTGGCCACTCGAGGGAGGGTTTTGAGCTACTTGCCACGTGGGGGGTGTTGAGATCCATTGGGACAGAGTCCCCAGTAGAGAGAACTGGTGTAGCTGTGCACGACCCTGGCCAGAGCTTGTCTAAAGGAGTCAGTGTCACTGGGAAAACAGATCAGGTCTTAGGAGAAAGACAGCTTACGCTGCCTGGGGATGTGAAGGTGAGAGGACCTGGTGGTGTCTGGGAACAGGTGAGCACTAGGAATTAAGTCATCTTGCTGGGCTCCCAGAATCAGAGCTAGCACAAGAACAAAAAGCAGTAAGCTACTTGTGAATGGTTGGTTGGGAAAGAAGCTGCTGACTACTGGAGCAAGCTCTGCTTCCAGCTCAAATCAGATACAATGATTTGTATGAGCCATGCAGCAAGGCAGAGCTGAATTACTGAGGGTGGTCCTTCTTGTCTGACTACAGCCCAAAGAACATCTTTCCTCTGAGACTGGAAACTAGTCTGGTCTCATTCAGATGGGAATCCTCTTTGGTGTGGAAAAATACAAGCAGTTTGGCATGTCCTGGGTGAGCCCATGTTGTACCAGTACAGACCAGGACCGATTGTGATTGCCCAAGAGGGTGACCAGGGGGGAGATGGGCCTGAAACTGTGGGACTGGGCACATTCCAGTGTGACAGTAGAGCTTCAAATGGGTGATGGCTCTGTGCTCCCTGCCCACCTCAATGTTTCTCCCTGGCAGAGACAGCTGCTTAGTTTTAGAGGGTTGCTTGCAATCTCTGCAGAGGTTGCTGTCACAAAGGCTTATCTTTCATGGGGGTCCATACTTGTGCTCTGCTCACTATTCTTGTGGCTGCAAGTTATTCCCTCCCCACAGCTCTGAGTGATTTGTGGAGGTGCTGGCTGCAGGGAGGCCTCTGATGGTCACCTCCCTCCACTTCAGCAGCTTGGCTTAGCTCTTGTCTGAAGGCACTCTGGCACCAATGTCTTTCTGATAAGTGTAAGAGTTACCTGGTATATCCATCCTCCCAAACCCCTGAGGTGGTGACTGATAACAGTGACTTTGGCATCTCTGGATGTTCCTTGGGCTGCTGTTCTGGATGAGTTGCTCATGACAAATGTTATAGATCTGATTGAAGTTTGGCACTTCAACTGAGAGTCATTCCCAGCTTGTCTTCTCATGAGGCAGCAGCTGTGGTCTCCAGGTTTGCCCTTGGAGGGTGATGCTAAGCTGCCAAGGAAACAGTGCAGGACTGTATTGGGGCAGGTGACTGGAGAGGAGCCACCTTAACTCCACCATCCTGCCCCTTTCCACCAACATCCCTGGAGTTGCAGGTGTTCCCTGGGATCTCATCAGGGATGGGCTATGGTTTCCTGTATCCTAAGCATTCCTGACTTTCTTCTAGTGGCACCGGACACGATTAACAACCACGTGAAGACCTGTCGTGAGGAGCAGAAGAACCTGCACTTCTTTGCCCCGGAATACGGAGGTATGGCACGGCTGTGGCCACAAGCCTGGGTTTGTTGGCTTTACTGATGCTTCCAAGCTGTTCTGCGCCTTGTTCTCAGCTCCAGGCTCCTGTCAGATGTCACATTAACAGTTCTGGGCCATTTGCCTGCTGAAGTGCTTCAGCTTCTCTGTCCTTTGGTAGCAGAGCAGGGAGAAGCTGCAGGACTGTCCCAGCCCTGCACAGAACGATGCTGCTGAGTGCAGGGCTGAGTGATAACAGCGCTGTTTCTGTGTTACAGAAGTTGCCAACGTCACCACTGCTGTGGACATCTACTCCTTTGGGATGTGTGCACTGGAGGTGAGTGTGGAGTGTGGGCTGTGGGACAGAGAGGATAAATCTGAGGAAGGAGATGGCTCTGGAGAAGCTGTGGCCATGGGTGGGTTACCTTGGTGACAAGTGTGATTTGTTCTCAGAGCCAAGTGCACTTTGCCTTGGAGGGATCCCTGTGGAGGCTCCCCTAAGAGCCTCACTAAGAAGTAAAGGGCTCAGCGATGCGTAGTTCTTCCCAAAATTCCTAACGGGTAATGAATATGGGTCTTGGCCAGTGCTGAGGTCTGACCCATTGGCTGGTGGGAACAGTCACTGCTGCCAGTTGTACATAATGTCCATGTACGCTCCCAGCTGGGAAGTGCCTGTTCCTCCTGGGGTGTCCGGAGCAGAGGGCAGCTGTAGTCCATGACTTTTTCTGGGCCAGCCTGTGCCCATCTGACAGATGCTGGTTGTAGTCAGTGTGAGTCTACACACCTGGTTGTAGCAGCTTTGTGGTTCCTTAGTCCTTGCAGTCAGCAGGCCCAAGTCCAGAAAATGGGAGTTGTTGCTAGAAATATTTTCTGGAAAGAATTGTCAGAAAGAGCCAACACGAAGAACTCTCAACCTGTGCTGCACATTTCATAAATGAAGCAGGAAGAGAACTGTGGAAAGATGCAACTTTCAGGAAACAAAACTTGAGTCTAAAGACCTTCTCTGCAATATTTTCCAGCCTTTCCTAGCTGGGAATTTGTGTCTGTTGTCTGTAACCCATTCTGGGTGTGTTGTGTGGTTGCTTTTGTTCTGTGATATGGAGTTATTCACAAAGCCAGGAGGGACACTGTCAGATCCTGGCAGTAATCCAGCACTGCTTCATTAGAGGATAGAATTATCAAGTAGAATGACAGGCCAATGGATCATGAGGTTCAGAATGGGGACACTTAGTGTCCAGGGTGCTGCTGGCAGAGTTCTCAGGTCTCCCTGGCAGTCTGTTGGGGTGCTAGGAGCAAGCTGTCATAATGAGGAACCACTCTCTCTGTCTCTCCCAACTGTGACCTTAAATAGCCCCGAACAGCTTGGCTGTGATTATCTCACACTTGGCAGTGGTCTCCTTGAGCTCTCTTCCCTGCAGTCTGTCATTCCCAGTGGAGTCTGATGCTCTGCTCTGTGTTTGCAGATGGCGGTGCTGGAGATCCAGGGGAATGGGGAGTCATCATATGTGCCGCAGGAGGCCATCAACAGTGCCATCCAGCTGTTGGAGGACCCCCTGCAGCGGGTGAGCGAGGGGGGTTGGTGCCCTGCATTGCTTGGTGGCATTGCTCGTGGTCTCATGCCGTTTTTGTCTTTAGGAGTTCATTCAGAAGTGTCTAGAACAGGACCCTGGCAGGCGCCCCACGGCCCGAGAGCTCCTGTTCCACCCAGCGCTGTTCGAGGTGCCATCGCTGAAGCTGTTGGCTGCTCACTGCATCATCGGGCACCAGCGTGAGTACAGAGCCCTGGGAGCCACATCCCCTCATCAGTCTGTGTCCTGCAGAGCTTTGCCGAGCTGTCAGTGCAGCTGGCTCCCCGGGAACCCCCCTCCCTGCTGCTCTGCATGGGCAAGGACCCGGCTGTGGGATGCAGCGGTGGCCACTGCGGGGCCGGGAGGGCTGCGGTGCCCAGCCTGCTCCAGGAGCATCAGAGAGCTCAAGACCTTTCTGCTTTTCATTACTTTTCCAAGTCTGGAAAGAAACTGCAATTGTTCTTTTTCCTTTTTTAAAAAAATTAGATATGATTCCTGAAAATGCTTTAGAAGAAATGACCAAAAACCTCGACATGAACGCGGTATTGGCAGAGATCAATCATGAGGACAGGGAAGGAGTCAAGATGATGTGAGTCCCTGTGGTGTGCTCTGGGGGCTGCTGGGGGCAGCAGTGCTGGGGCCCTGGGCTGAGTGCTGTGGGGTCTGACTGGGACTCTGCCCATCACTGAAGTGGTGGTGTTTCACCACTGAGGGAACCAATGGGAGCTGATGGAGCTGGAGGTGAAGGAGCAGTCGCTGCCTCTCTGGGCACACAGAATTCTGGGGAGACTTCTGGGTGGGAGGAGACCTTGCACCTGTGTCGTGGGAGCAGATTCCACGCAGCTGAGATGTGAATCTTTTCCCAGGTGGAGGGGTGGGAAGTGAATATGCTGTAGTCCTCAGTGAAACATGGCTGAATAGTTTGGGAGGGTGCTCAGACCAATCACAGCCTTGTCAGATGAAGTCCAACACCTTGGAGGAAGAGCTGCTCCGCATTTTCCTGATGGAGCAGCCTATTCCACACTCTGCACAAGGAAAGGCAGTTTGGGCAGCTGTCAGTGACACACAACACCACTTACACTGTAGGAGTGGCTCCCTGAGGGAGTTACTGCAATGCATATGGAGCAAGTAGAGTGTCAAAAAGTGATTTTAGATAGCAAAGCCTTGGCCACTTGAGGGATTATCTGAAAAGACTAACATGTGAGTGCTGTGTTCCCAGAGAAGCCCAGGATGCTTCCAGGGGAGCTCAGAGTTCTGAGATGCTCGAGCTACTGAACAAGAGTAACCAAGGTGACAAGGAAGAACAGCTCTGTCTGTTTGAGCAGCTCTCTGAGCCATAGAGACCCTTCTAAAAACTGACCTTTCAGTTGTCATAGTTCTAGAAAATATTAGTATGGAATTCCCTTTGGAATGTTTTTTATAAAGGTTCAGAATGGAGGACAACAAGTGAACAGCCAAAGCTGTGCAAGAGAGATCCTTTACATACATGGGATGTCAGTCTGTGTGGGTTTGGCTGTCTGTAGGCACCAGCCTGGGGCTTGATTTTGGTAGTGCCATACTTCGGAGGTGCTGGAAAAGGGAAAGGAAGAGCAGCAATGACTTGAAATGTCAGAGAGCATCACTTTTGAGTGGTTCATCAGACTGCCATGCAACCCAAGCTGCCAGAAAAAAAAAAAAATTTGTTAAAAACTACTGCTGTGTTAGAGGATGGGACAGTCCTAGCTGCTGGGAGTGTGGGAAGGGCTGGAGAGTGGTCAGGGAGCCAAGGCAGGTATGCAGCCCACACCAGACCTGTGGATATCCTGTCAGGGTTTGAGCAGTTTTGCAGTCCCTGCCTCATCTCTGAAATGCTTCAGAGCAGCCTTGAGACATGGGTTTGGCTATTCAAAGTGTTTGTTGCAACCAGTGGGCTGTGTGGCAGGTGTCTGTGAAACACCTTGCCAGGAACAGTGTCATTGGGCCACCTTCCAAATAACTGTGCATTGGACAGCTCTGCAGGGAAGTGAGACTGCTCTGCCCTAACCTCTGCCTCGTCCTTAGCTCCTCTGGGTAGTTGTGTCCTTATGGTAGGATTGGAGCCTGTCCCATCTGTGGCTGCCTCTGTCCATATCCATCCTGCCCACAGACACAGCCCAGGACATGGGGATTTGGAACTGGACCCCAAGAGACCCGAGTGGATGTTATTGTGAGATAACTTCTCATCTCAGGACGTTTTGTTTTGTTTCCAGCTTCTCACAATCTCCGGCGTTGGAGCTGGACAAGTTCCTGGAGGATGTGAGGTAAGAGGGTTTTTTTAAAGGGCACCTTTAACTGTGTGTGAGACTGGAAAAATTTCGGAGAGCCATAACCTCAGACCCTGTTACGACCTGCCCCAGAAAAAGGGGAAGGGGGGGGTAACTCAGGTTTTTATCAATAATTCCCTTGGAGTGGATTAGAGTGAAACGACATTGAATAATCGGTGTTTGAAAACATATACTGACAAGGTTTATTTCAACAATTCTGTATCAACAAGCATGCTAGCAGTTTGGGTGTTGTCCTAAAACAATGCAACATAGAGATAACTTTTGCGGGGGAGAAACTGTTTAGGGGAGAGGAAGCTGAGAACACAAAAGAAATGGACATGGTCACCACCCACTGGGTCCAGCGATGCTTGAGAGCAATGGTCATGATTCACAGGCGGTGGGGGAGAAGGAGAACCCCCAAATTCTCAAAGTCACCAGTCAGTTTATATACCCTCAGCATGCTTTTGCACCTCCCTGGCATGAGGGGTTGTTTGCCTTTTAGGGCTTAGCACTGGAGGGAGGGATGGGCCCAACTGGCCACCTGAGGTGTCTTCTTGCCGTTTAGGGCTTAGCCCCTCTGAGGCATCTCCTTGCCTTTTTAGGGCTTAGTCCACCTGAGGCATCTCCTTGCCTTTTTAGGGCTTAGTCCACCTGAGGCATCTCCTTGCCTTTTTAGGGCTTAGTCCACCTGAGGCATCTCCTTGCCTTTTCAGGGCTTAGTCCACCTGAGGCATCTCCTTGCCTTTTTAGGGCTTAGTCCACCTGAGGCATCTTGCCTTTTTAGGGCAAAAGTCAAAACCTGCAAACTCCTGGAATGCATAAATCATTAACTGTTTCAGTCTCTGACAGACCCTGCTCCTTTCTTGTAGGAACGGAATCTACCCCCTCACAGCTTTTGGGATGCCGCGGCCCCAGCAGCCTCAGCAGGTCGTGGTGAAATCTCCCATTGCTCCCCCGTCAGTGAAAACCCCAACTCCAGAGCCCGCTGAGGTGGAGACACGCAAGGTGAGCGCCCGGGGCTCCGTTCCCCCGTCCCGTCCCCAGGCAGGGGAGCCAGGCAGCCACTCACTGCCTCTGTGCCTCTGTTCCAGGTGGTGCTGATGCAGTGCAACATCGAGTCCGTGGAGGAGGGGGTGAAGCACCACGTATGTTCCCACTTCTGGCTGAGCTGGGGGGGACCAGGGCAGCCGTGCAGAGCTCATGGCTCTGATGTGCTGCTGGTACCTGGGAGGACCCTGTGCTGCCACAGCTGCCGCTGCCGGGACCCAGAGCCCGACTCGGGCTGTGCCAGCCACTGACCCGTGACCTCAGCCCATCCCCAGGTCCAGGCTTCCTGTGTGGGATGGTGCTGCCAGCCGTGGTTCGGGACAAAACTGGCTGAGGCTGCTGTCGGACCCCTGTGGGGCTCTGGAGGGGTGGTTCCCGTCCTGGGGGGCATTTCTGGGGATGCTTTGGGCTGGCTGTGGCAGCCTGCAGGACTGCAGTCCCTCATGAGAACTTCTGTGCCCCGCAGCTGACACTGCTGCTGAAACTGGAAGACAAGTTGAATCGACACTTGAGCTGTGACCTGCAGCCCAGTAAGTACCTTCTTCAGCCCAGTAAATAGCCTTCTGACCATGCTGAGGTGCACTGGGGACTGGGGACTGACCCCCTTCCTTGTGTTGCAGATGACAACATCCAGGAGCTGGCGGCTGAACTGGTCCAGCTTGGATTCATCAGCGAGGTAAGCAGGGGCTCAGGTAGAGCTATAGGCCTGTATTCCTTTCTCAAAGTTCAATGATTTAGGCCAGATCAACCCTTTTCTGATGGGGAGGCAGGAGGAATAAGCCATGTCCCTGCCCTGGGGGGCTCCAGCCAAGCTCTCAGCTTTCGGTGGACAGGGCCTACCCTTAATTGTCCTTGTTCTCCCCAGGCTGACCAGAGCAGACTCACCTGTTTACTTGAAGAGGCGTTTAGCAAGTTCTACTACACTCGGAATGGATCCCTGACGGCAGTGACTGTGTCATCTTAGCCCCACGGCTCCCGGGCGGCCAGCGCGGCCTCGCTGCCTGCGACCCCTCTGTCTGCCCACCACTGTCGGGCATCCGCAAGACCCCAGCTGCAGTGCTTGGAAGCTCATCCTGCATGTGCCGTGGCTGGGCTCAGTGACAGTCCTCCCTGCCCGCCTCTAAAGGGGACTTTGCGCATCAGTATTATTTCCAGCCCTGTTTTTGTTGGGATTTTGCCCAGGTCATGCTGCAGAGCTGAGGCCTGGCTCGGGGTGTTCTGCAGCCCCACTCATGTGCATGGAGTTTGTTCTGTTTGAATTGTACAAAGTGTCTTTTGCACAGCACCGAAATGGTTTTTTTTTTTTTGGTTGGTTTTTTTTTCCTTTTTCTTTTTTTTTTCCTTGTTTTAATTTAAAGGTAAGCAGGGGTGAGCCCCTATGCCCCGCCCCCATCTGCACCCCCCGTCACTCCCCCCGTTCCCGGGCCGCGGGGCCCGGGGGTGGCCGGGCTCCCCACCCTGCCCGGCGCTTCGCTCCCGCCCCCGGCTGCACTTTGTTTACTGGTTCGCACCCGCCCGGGGCCGCGGCGTGAGCCGGCCCCGGGCTGTGGCCTCGCGGCCCTGGCAGCCCCCCCGCCCCCCCTGCGGGCCCCGCGGGCTCCCGGGGCTGCGGGGGCTGCAGCGGCCCCGTCGCCCCGTCCCGGCGCGTGGCGGGGCTGAGCCGCGGCTCCTGCATCTCATTTCTATCATTTCCTATTTTTAATAAACTGTTTTGTAAATACGCGAGTGCCGCCTCTTTCCGGACGGGGCGGGCCGGGGCCGCCCGTCCCTGCCCCGGGGCGGTGCGAGGGCGGCGGCGGCGGCGGCCATGGCCGGGGGACGGCGGGGGCCGGGGGCGCTGGCGGAGCCGCGGCGGCTGATGCGCTCGGGGCTGGGGCTGATCGTGCTGGGCCACGGCAGCCTGGTGCTGGGCGCCATCGTGCACGGCTCGGTCCTGCGGCACGTGGCCGGCGCCCGCCGAGCCGTCACCCCCGAGTACGCGGCGGCCAACGTGGTGTCGGTGTGCTCGGGGCTGCTGGTGAGCGCTCAGCGGGGGCCGGGCGGGGGACGGGGGGCCCTGCCCGGCCCCTGCTGAGCGCGGGTCTCCCCGCAGAGCATCGCCGCCGGCATCGTCGCCATCCTGGTGTCGCACAATCTGTCCCGGGCGGTCCTGGTGAGTGCGGGGCTGCGGGGCCGAGCGGGCCGGGGGCCTCGGCACGGCCCTGCCTCGCCCACGGCCGCTCCCCTGGACCTTGGCCCCGCGGGCTCCTTCCGCCTCGGCGGCGGCTGCCGGGGCTGCGGGTGTCGCCTCTGCCCGGCTCGGCCCCGCCGGCGGCCCCGGGAGGGCGGGAGCGCCTCGCTGGGTGAAGCTGCAGCCGCGCCGGGGTCCCTCGTGGGCTGAGGGGTGGGCGGACACGGAGCGGGGGGCGCGGGGCTGAGCTGCGGCGGGGGCGTCCGGTGGCGCCGAGCTCACAGGGGGTGAAGGATGTGAAAGGTGAGAGACGCTCATCCGCGGGCAATGAGCCGTCCTGGAAGAGGCAAGAGGTGGTGTGCTCTCTGTCGGAGCAGATGTCTGCCGGGTTCCCAGCACGCCCGCGACCCTGCAGAGCAGCTCTGCAGAGATGGGGGTGCCGGGCCCTGGCATTTCCCCCATCTTGGGCGAGCCCCAGTCGGGTGTTCTTGCCTGCAGCACTGGACCCTGCTGAGCGTGTCCCTGCTGAACTGCCTACTGTCCACCGCGTGTAGCGTGGGGCTGGCACTGGCCATCACCCTCACGGTGCACGGCCGGGGCACACATCTGGTCAGGGGCTGCAACAGCTCTGCGCTGCCTGCGGACGCCCGCACAGCCATCGCAACCAACGACTGTCCCTTCAACACAACGCGCATCTATGTGAGTCTGCGGGGCGCCACACACCCGTGCTCCTCCCATCAGCCTCTTTCTCTCGCTGCTTCCTCTCGTTTTTCTTCTTCTTCTTCTGTCTCCCTCTTCTCTCCCCTGCTGCCTGGCGTGGAGGCAGCCTGGTGCAGTGCCCACACTCTGCTGACCCCCTGCTCCACAGGACACGGCCCTGGCCCTCTGGTTCCCCTCCCTGCTGCTGGCAGCTGCAGAAGCCGTGCTCTCGGGCAGGTGCTGTTTGGTTGCTCTGGTCTTCCGGGGCATCGGGCCCTGTGCACACAGCTGGGACAAAGAGCAGGTATGCCCTGTCCAACCAGATGGGTCTCCCTGTATCTGCCCCACAGTTGCTCCCTTTGTGCTGCATTTTGAAGGTGCTGGGTTCTGCTGGGAACAAGCAGACTGCAGCAGTGGGAGGGGGTGATGCCGAGTTGGAACCTTTTCTGGCTAGCCTGGGTACCAGACTGGCACCCCTTCATCTTGGAGAGTTGTGGACAGACCCTCTTCTTCATGACCCTGAGAGTCAGGGGCTCTTGTTCTTCAAGCCTTGTTCTTTCCTTGTGTAAACTGCCCACCACACACCATTGCCACCCTCCCCTTCTTTTTTTTTTCCCTTTTTTTTCCTCTGTAGCTGACCAGGCCAAGTGCAGCGACGGAGAGGCCACCCCGAGAGAGGCAGCAGCTCCTGGCAGGGCTTGCTGAGTCTCGTGCCTAGGTGGAGAGGTGAGCACAGCACATGGGCCGTGCTTGGGGACAGCAGGGTGCAGGCTCTGCCATCAAAAGGGCCCCTGCCCACACCAGCCCCCCAAAACACCTCTTCCCAAGCACATGGCCAGTGGTATCAGTGCGATGCTGGGACCTGCAGCACAGCCTTGCACTTACACGTGCTCCTTCACTCCCAGGTGGTGCTGCAGGAGTGCTGTGATCCAGAGCAAGGTGACATCACACCTGCACCATGCCCCTGCTGTGGGTAAGGTGGGCTGCATGGGTGAGGGGTGTGCCTTCCTTCTCCCCCAGCCCCACCACCCCACCTGGCACAGATCCTGCGGGTTAGAAGGTGCTTTGGGCCCCAGACACTCTCCCCCTTCTCTCCCCAAGCTGCCAGGCCCTTCCTGGCATGCTGAAGGCTCTGTCAGCAGTCATGTCTGTCAGCAGTGACTGGGGTGAGCAGAGGTGCCGGGGCCCAAGTCCTGGTGGCACTGCGAGCAGGTCAGCTGGCTGTGCCGTGCTCAGGCAGGGCAGGGAACAGAAGGTGAAGAATCCTTTTGGTGTGAGCCTCTGGCTTTCTTGAGTAAATAAACTTTTCCACACTGGGTTCTGTGAGTGGCTCTGCTGGGCAAGTGCTGTCTGGGAGCTTGGCCTGCTGAGGGAAGGACCGTGCAGCTGCTGGGAGAGTCCATGTCCATGCTCACCACTCCCTAGGCACAGGGATGTTGACAGAGCCATGGTCTCAGTGTGACAGTCGTCCATCAGGGTGGAGGTTGAGACTCGTGTACAGGGTTTATGGCCCTGTGCCCCAGCAGCTGCCTGTGTTGTGGGCTCAGCATCCCCTGGCACACAGGAGCACAGCAGGGTTGAGATACACATTTATTGGGGGTGGAAGGGGAGGGTGCTGAAGAACTGCCCTGAAAGCTTCCGTAGTCCTGCTCACTGGAACGAGAAGCTGGTGCTCGGGAGTGCCCCACACCACCGTCGAAGAAACTCGATCACATCCTGGCCCGCTGGGCTGTGGGATGTCTGCAGAATGAGAGAGGTCTTGGCACTGGAAAGAGGGCCCTCTCCCAGGGGGCTCCCCGAGAGTACCCCGGGGGCTGACAGGGCTGGGGCTGTTAATTCCCACCCAACAGCACACTGGGAGAGTGCAATAAACCTTCCTGGGAGAGTGACTCACCCAGCATGACTGTATGGTCAGCATGAGGGGCTGAACCCACCCCCACAGCCTGCCTGCCTGCCCCACAGGGTCCTGGCTCACCTTGACAGCCATCATGAACTTGTACCACGCGTCCTTGTTGACTTCTCGGCCTGGCTTCAACTCGATCTTGTTTCTTAGTACAGGGTATCCTGGGCACAAAGTGACACGTTCAGAACAAGCTGAGCCCCACAGCAGACCCCCACCTGGTGCATCCATTCCCTCTGCCGTGGTTGGGGCTGCCCCATGGCACAGTGTGGAGAGAGCGATACTGCCTCAGGCTTTAAGAGACCAGAATGAAGAAGGGGGTGCTCAAAGTGGCAGGATCAAATGAAGATGAAGGCTGAACTGCCCTTGGCCAAGGACACCCAAGTGAGTAGGTCAAACAGTGGCACCCAGCTCCTGATTTTAAAGCCTGTTCTGGTGGCTCACCTCTGCTCTCCCTTCCCTGATCCTCTTTAAGTCCTGCACTGCAGTCCAGTACTGTCTGAAGTGTGCACATGGGGAACAGACCTTGCCAGAAGTGACAGCTTTTGTAGAGCAGGGCAGAGCAGGGCCAGGTGCTGCCCGGGGACAAGCATCTGTGCTGGCCAGCCTGGAGTCCCCAGACAGAGCTGTGCCAGCCTGAGCCATCACAGAATCACACAGAGTGGCTGAGGTCGGAAGGGCTCTGGAGTCTGTATGGTCCAACCCCCTGCTCAGACAGGGCCACCCCAGCCCAGGACCATGTCCAGATGGCTTTTGACTGTCTGGAAGGACGGAGATGCCACAACTTCTGTGCAACCTGTTCCAGCGCTCAGTCACCCTCCCAGTAACAAAAGGGTCCTTCTATCTCCTCCAGCAGCGCTGGTTCCCCACAGCCACAGTCTCCCCACTCCTCTCCCAGACCTGCCCGGCAGCATGTTCCCACTCCCTGCATGGCACCATCATCCCCTATCTGAGTGAGCTGGCCTGGAGCTTACCTGTGAGCAGGCAGGGCAGGGAACGCACCCCGGTCCCTGCTGCCACCAGTGAGGCTTCGTAGGTGTTGCGCTCGTCCTGTGGCAGCACCTGCTCCAGCCGCTGGTCCATGGACATGGTGAGCACCCAGTCCTTGACCTCCTCCCGCTGCTCCTCCTGCAGGCACAGGCCAGTGCATGGCCTGGAACTGCTGTGCCGCTGCCTGGCTGCAGCCCCACAGCCCCAGGGAGCACAGGGGAGAGCAGGACACAGGCATGCAGGACGTGCACAGGTGAGCACACACACATGGGTGGTGCACAGCAGAGGGCGAGTGCATGTGTGTGTGTTGGAGAGCACGGGAAAGAATGTGTGTGTGTGTGTGTGTGTGTGTGTGTGTGTGTGTGTGTGTGTGTGTGTGTTGGAGAGCACGGGAAAGAATGTGTGTGTGTGTGTGTGTGTGTGTGTGCTTGCAGTGGGGTGGGGGCCACAGAGCAGGGCCAGGGCTGGCTCTGTTTCCATCCCCAGTAGTCCCTACCATCCCAGCCTCATCCCAGTCCCTGTTCAGAGGGCCCTGAAGTACCATCACTGCTCACAGCAGCTGGAGAATGCAGGTGACACTCACAGGCACATGCTGTTGGGCTGGAAGTGGCACTTCAAAAGGAATGTCTGTTCTCTGGAAATCAGAGTGGTCCAGGGAATCCAGGTTCCCTTCTTCAATGGCCTGGGAAAGGAGAAGTAGTGAAGCACTGGGCAATGCCAGTTGTGGAGCTCACAGCACAATTCATGGTGAGGATACCCCTGTCTGTTCGTGCTTTGGTGACCAGGCCCTCCTGGCATCCACGGCCACCCTCTGCAGTGCCCCTCAGACACTCTCCTACTCAAACTTGTCAGGTGGCCTCAAAGAAAGGAAAGATGTAATCCAGGGCTTTTATTTTCCCCCAGCAGCTGCCAACAGCTCTTGGGAGTGTGGCACAGTGAGGTCTGTCAGCTCCCTTGGGTTTGGTGTTTCTGATGACCAACCTGCTGGTCAAAGAAGGGGCTGAGGGGACTCTCGAGTCTTGTATCACAGTGGCCAAGGCACTGGGTGGTGGCCTCCACCCCCCAGGTAGTTTTCTTTCCCTTGGAACAACTGAAGTGAGCTCATCCCGAAAGCTGTAACAGCACCTATAGCCATAAGGACTTCAGGCCTAAACGGTCAGGCCAACGTGCTCTTTGCTGCCACGTGCACTGTGGCATTGGCACGCCCAGGGCTGTACAGGTGCCCTCCCTGACAGGTCCTCCCACAGGTGGTGTGAGGGTACCCAGTGCTGTGCACACACACACTGAGTGGGGTTTGGGGCTCTCCATCAGCATGAACTCCAATGTGCTGCCATAAGAGCCTCAGATGTGCCCTGCCCAGGCTGCGGGTCTGCGGTGGCCCTACTGCTCGGTGTCATTTTAGTGGGACAGCCCTCCCCCTGCAGACCATACGCACGTCTGAGAGGTCCAGGAAGCGGTTCAGGAAGATGAATGCCATGTTCTCCCAGCTGACTGCCTGGTACAGAGAGGAACCCCGAGTGAGACCGGGCAGCTCATCCTCACAGCCACAGCTCTCCTCCCAGAGCCACGTCTGGGGAGGACATGGCTCTCTTTGTGTGACAGCATCCTACTTGCAGCACAGGAAATGGACAGAGACTGCACATCCCAGCTCGCCTCCCCCGAGGAATGAATCCCTGGGACAACCAGCCCCGTGGCCACAGGCTGTCCCACACAATGCAGCCAGGCATTATGGACAGGCTGGATGAGGCTTGGAGCAACCTAGTCTAGTGAAAGGTGTCCCTGCCCACGGCAGAGGGTGGAATGAGATGAGCTTTAAGGTCCCTTCCCACCCAAACTATTCCATGATTCCATTATTGCACAGCCAGGTCCAGGTTGTGAGGGCATGCTGCTGTCCTCGCCATGTGTCACCTGGGCAGACTGTCAGACACTTGAGTGACCCAGAGCAGTCTCACAGCCACACTAACAGAGCCGTAATGTGGCCTCTGTCCACCCCTGGCTCTGCAGGTCCTGTCGGTTGGCTGAGGTCTGTCCTCCCTGCCTGAGGCTGGACAGCTGCGGGAGTTTGGCTATTGGGCTGCAAGTGCAATCAGGGGGGAATTTGGGAAGATAAAGCTGAGAATCTCTGAACCCAGGGTGCCCCACCTCCTCCTCTGCTCTGCTGGCGGGTAGCTCTTACCTTGGCAGCTACCCCAGCCTCATAGAAAGCCTTGTCTGCAGGGAGCAGATCCGTGTGGCGCAGCAGGGAAATGGACAGCTGGGCAGCCATGGTGTCCTGTGAACATAGAGGACAGGAAAGACACAACAATTCAGCACAGAAAAAACAGCTTGTAAGGGATCTCATGAGATCACACCACCCCAGACTCACGGCAGGGACTCTGCACCCACATGTGCCCTACAGGTAACAAACAAAGGTCAAAAGCTTCAGTTCTGACCCTGACTTCCCTCACTACTGAACACATGGGACTGTCACCTGAGGGTGAAATTCTTGTGTTTATGAACATTGCTATTTTTCAGTAGAAGCCAACCCCAAATTCCCCCCATTTGAGTCACAGAACAGGTGAGGTTGGAAGGGATTGCTGGTGACTGCCAAGTCCTGCCCGAGCCCTGGTCAAAGCAGAGGCAGGAACATGCCTGTCAGGTTTTGACTATCTCAAGGGATGGAGACTCTCCAGCCTCTCCAAGAAACCTACTCCAGCCACAGTCTCAATAAGCTTTTTCTTGTATTCAGTTATGTAAGAATTATGGAGTGGAGATGAGGAATTAAAGGGGGATTTCACTTTTCTGCTTGCCAGATATACATCATCACACCAGAACTGTCAAGGCCACCCCTGCTCCATGATCCCAAATAGACTGCGCAGCATCTCAACATTCCACAGCTGTGAGGGTCTATACAGACTTGCTGTCTGACATGGTTCTGGACTCCCAACATCCACACATACAGCCATGGGGAAGTCCCAGTCTCCCCTGTGACTTTCACTGGGGTCCTAGCTGTGGCAACCTTTCCTTTTTGCAGCCTTCTCCATCACAGCTCCAGTCCCACACTAATACAGACCTCTAGCACAATTCCACAATCCCACATGGATCAAGACTTCAGCAGGGAGGCTGCTACATATTGTGGTCCACAACAATTCCCAGTCCACAAAAGACTCCAAAATACTTACAGTGCCTTTTGTGCCCCCCTCCCAGGCCCGTGAGCTCCCAAAGCCCCCTGAGAGGCTCAGTACACAGGGCCAGCACCTGCCAAAGCCCCGGGCAGATGAGCTGCTCTCAAGATCATGTGAAGCCCAGCAGCTCTCGCAGCCCAGGACAGCAGAGAGGAAGCAATCCCTCTCCTGGGAAGACCAGATTTTTTGTGAATCCCTAACTTTCTATGGTGCCTTTGCTCTCACAAGTCATGCCAAACACATGGATCAGCTTTCCCCTGGTTTACAGCTCAGCCTCAATGGCTGGGGCAGTTGCCACTATAAGCAGGGAAGACCATCTCCAGTTTCACCTGCTGGTGAAGGGCTCCCAGATCACTGCAGTCCTATTCCCATGCATCCATGATACATGTAAGTGCTCCATTAAGTGGAATAGTAACCCGTGGATATCCCTGAACCTACACATCCCCTCAGGGTTCCCCACTCAGGGTGGTGACCTGGCAGAGGAACTGCAAAGCCTCACCAGCTGCTTCAGGCCCTGCGCAGCGGAGCGGGTGGCGCAGTAGTGGGAGATCAGCAGCATCCTCTCGAACTCCTCGTGTGCCGGAGTGTTTGCCTCGCTGGACTTCGCTAAGTTTTCACACTGAGAAGAGAAAATGAGAGTAACTGAGGGCATGAGAGCACAAGGGCACTCTTTATCCACTTGAGGCCAGGAAAGCCCAGGGAGAGAGGGAACTGAAATATCCAGGCACCTCTAGAACTGGAAAGGGGCCGGGCCTTGGGTGCTCTGCCTCCCATAGCATGCTGAAGGAAGGAGGCTGTGGGAGCCAGGAATAGTCAACAGTACTGCAACAACAGCCAGCACTGGAGGCAGGAGTGAGTCTGGATGGACAAAGGGGGATTTGCTCATTTCATCTGTGCTAGAGCTATTTTGTCTGTGCTATTTGTGGGACAGAAACAGTGATGAGGCAATCATGAGCTCTGAGGTGTTCTGGGACAGGAATGAGGAGCAGAAGGCTCTAAGCATCCCTGGGAAGATGGGGAAGACTTGTATTTTCCAGGCTCAGTAGCTCTGTGCTTTCCCCATGCAGCCTGGTGAATATGGGTGTAGGATGAGAAGTGGACGTGTCATGATAGGCTCTCATGTTGCAGTGACACAGAGAGCTCTGCAAGGGCCAATGGCCAGACCCACTTCTAGGATTTGGCCTCGAGTGCAGAGTCACCTTCTTCTCTGCCTTCTCTTGCTCAGCCACATTCATTTCACATGATCCTGCTGTCCTGCTGTCCACACTGCCATCTCTTTCCCCTGAGCTTGTGTTCTAAAAACACTGCCCATGCCACCCGGTACGATTCTTCTTCCTGTCCCGTCAGGAGTCCCCAGGGGCTGGAGCTGCAAGGGCAGCGGTGGCCATGGCCACACTCACCAGACTGAGGAGCACATCCCGCAGGTCAGCCCAGCTGGAGTACGCCTCGGCACAGTTCATGCCAGAGGCATTCACCATCTCCACAAAGAGACGCTTGTAAATGTTGAAATTCTGCAACAAAAAGGAGAGAAGTGTGGAAGGAGCCAGACCAGGACTCAGTGTCTCTGGAGCTCTCCTGCTGCCAGGCACAGACTGAGGGAATGGCTCCTGGTGTGGCAGTGCTGCAGGTTGCTGGCTGCAGGGAGTGCTGGGGACAATGCAGGGAATGGGAAGGATGGAAGGATGCTTCCTGCAGCCATTGCTCTCTGAGAGGCAAATGGTTCCTTTTGTTCTGAACTTGGTGCTCAAGGTGTTCAAAACAAACACAAACGCTCAACTCCCTCTGCTGCTTCAAGTAGAGAATGTGCCAGAAGATTGCCTTTAGCCCTCTGGAAGAATCCACCGCAGGCTTGGACATGCTGAACAGTTGGCAGTCCCAGTTCTGACTGGGAGCCTGACTCAGGTGGCAGATCCCAGCACACTGGGATGTGGTGCTGCCCTCATTACCTGTGGGTTGGCAGGGGCTCCATGGTGGACGTACAGGCGCAGGGCCTTGTCCCAGCTGCCCTCCCGGATCAGGTGTGTTGCATACAGAGCGACGTACTTGTGCAGGACTTTATAGTTCTGGAGAAGACACACAGAAAGCAGCAGCATGAGACTCGTGGACTGAAGACTTGTTCCTCCGTGGAGACGGATTCAGCCGTGTGTGCACCCACCCACACACCTGAGTCCCAAAGGGCAAGACAGGTAATCAGAGCCAGACTGTTCACAGCACACCTGGGTTTTGATTTGGACCCTACTGACACCTTAATCCTGGCTAGCTGATACTGTGCTGATCCTCCACACATGCAAATACAGCTGTTTTCCAGCTGTTCAGCACTTGCCAAAGAAATACTGTCAAACACCTGAAGGATGCAGCACTCTACTGTGTGGCACCATGGGTACTGACTGTAAGCCAGCCCTTAGTCTAGCAAAGAATTAGCTAAAAGCCTTGGTGAAGATGTTTGTAATTTACAAGGCTGCTCTAGTCCATTTTCCACAGGATGTCACAGCTCCAGGACTCCAGACTTCCTTGGAACACTGCTCATACTTGTGCTGACCCCACAGACACTTCTGAGGACTGCTCTTGGCCTCACAGAAATTCAAGCGAGGAAAGACCTCCTTTACACACGCTTAAATATAGTAATAAGGAAGAAAATGGCACAAAATGTGCCTGTTAAAAACTGAGCAATGGAAGCAAGTTTACTGTGCAGAAGAGAGACCAGTGCCCCAGCAGATGTCTAGAAGTTGAACACCCAGGCTCAGCACAGCTTGGGATAAAGATTCAGTCTGGTATGTGAGCTGTTTTGATAAATGTAACATTATTGCTGTATAATCACTGTATATCAGCTGAGTCAAAGTGATGATATTCTGAACTGGTTACAGAGCAGGGTGGTGCTAATGCTCTTAAGAGGCACGAGCAGACCAACATCTCCTTGGGCTCAGTGTGACCGTGGGGTGACTGGCCAACAATAAACTGACAGAGCCTTTCCCCGGGAATGGAGTGTGCAGTTATTTTTTGTGTATGAAGATCAACACCTGCGGCTCCTGATAAACAGATTATCAGTACAGGAGCCTCCAAGAGAACAATGATTACAATAGGGACCATCTGCACCACAGAGAAGCCCAAGTCTAAGCGAAATCAAGTTTGTTCTAGTAGAATCCAAACTCAGGTTGCTGGAACCAAAGTTATAAAACCACACTCGCAGACATTCCCAGTGCTTTTCCAAGGCATCAGTGCTGGCCCAAGTGATAAACTGTGGTGTCTCCACTAATGGCAGATGCCATTGTCAGGGCTGCCCTGCTATTCAATCTGAACCAATACCTCATTCCAAAAAATCAACACCTTCCTTTGGTTATCTTCATTATCAACAACCACTGAATCATTAACCAATCAATCACCAATCAATAACTACTGAATACAAACCATCCCTCGAAGGAGATCCTGGTAATTGAGAGCTTTCTCCTTCTGTTACTGACATGGAAGAGTACTGTAAAACAGTTTAATTTTGCTTTTCTTCATTTTTATTACCCTGCTCAGGTAATTTTGTTACTTTTAGGTCAGAAAAACCGAAAAAATGTCGAATTTGCTTTCCTGACAAAGATGTCTCATTCCAACTAACACCAGGGCTTTTCAGAACATGGAGAAAGAAGGCTTTCTTCTACAGATCCCTCTGTTTCCATGGTACCAATTACTTTCAGTCCAAACAACTCATTTAGCTTCTTCCAATGCTCCATTAACCACAAAATTTGAACACAATATGCTTCCCCACTCAGCCTGGCTGGCCATGATGGGGCAGTGGTGTGGTGCTTCCTGAGCTCCCCATGCTGCCCACCCGCTCCGGCTGTCCCTGCTCCTGTGCCAGGGCCCTGGGCCTGTCCCCGAGGGCTCACACAGGCACTCACCTGCTTAGCTGCGACTTCCAGGCACTTCTCCCACTGCTCCTGCTTTGCATATATATCCAGAGCAGCCATGACATCGATTCCCACCAGCTGGGGATGGAAGCAACCGTAAATTCACTGTGCAGGCCAGGCTTCCTACTCACATCCAGGCAGGCGTCAGCTCACCTGTGTCTTTTTCTCCCAGACACACAGTCCCTCCCTCTCTGTGGCATGAACTTACAGAGCCAGTGTGACCCATCTGCCATCCAGAGAGACCTGGACAGGCTGCAGAGGTGGGCCTGTGCAAACCTCATGAAAGTCAACAAGGCCAAGTGAAGGTGTTGCACCTGGGTCAGAGCAACCCCCCACACAGATACAGCCTGGGTGGAGAATGGCTGAGAGCAGCCCAGGGGAGAAGGACTTGGGGGTATTGCTGGGCAAAAGACTGGACATGACCCAGCAATGTGTGCCTGGAGCAACATGGTCTAGTGGAAAGTGTCCCTGCCCATGGCAGAGAGGTGGAATGAGATGAGCTTTAAGGTCCCTTCCCAGCCAAACCGTTCTGTGATTCCGTGGTCTGGTATGGAATAGCCACGGCTCACAGGCACATACAGATTTCTCACCCGTGGGCACAGTCAGGCAAAAGCCCCATGAGAAAGGCCCCAAGGATCTGCACAGGTCCTGACATCACTCCCTTGCCTGCAAGACATCCCAAATACGTACCGAATCCACCTTTCCTTGGTTCTTTAAATACTCTTTATAACGCTGGTCCACATACTCCTCTGACCTGTGGGTAGAAAGAATCCTTGTGCCTTGCATCAGTGCAGAGGCTGGATTCAGCCTTGGAACCAGAGGACTTCCAGCTGTGCTGTGTCTTGCTGGTGGGCTGCTGGCACACAGGTAGAAGGGGGAGGAAAGGGCCGAGGCAGCTCTTCACAGCATAACGTGTGAGGAGAACAAGGGATCACAGGGCTTTCAGAACAAATTGCATGCACAGGACTGTGACAAGGGAAAGGGAGATACGGATAGGGACGGAACAAAAGGGAATAACAATCTTCATGGGATGTCTGACAACAGAAGAGTGTCAGAATGGTAAATGGCTTGAGAAGGGTAGCTGTGGAAAACATGCCCTGTTGAGCCTGGGAAGGCCACTGTGGGAAGAATCCAGGAAATCTGGGGACCGCAGGACAGGAAAAGACAGGACAAGGGATCATCTGGGAGTGGGAGAAGGAGCAGGAAGAGCATAATTTGCAGAGTTCAGGACATACCTGGGGTCCAACTCCTTGGCCACATGCTTGGCTTTGCTCCATTCCTCCCCTTCAATGAAGGCATCAATAGCTTCTCGGATGAGGTCCAAGTTTAGGTAGAGTTCAGCTGCCTGGAGGGCGAGAGACAGTCCCATGGGAGACAGTCCATGCATTCCAGGCTGAAGCTGGTGCAGACCAGCACACAGCCACAACAGAAAGTCTCTTCCCAAAAGACAACCTGCTCCTCTCCTTCCTGCTTCCTCCCAAGGCCTGCCTCTCTCACACTACTCCAGGACTTGATTCCTTCCCCTCCTTCATCCTCCTTCAAGACTCTGCACTGCCTAACTCTGGATAGAGCCATCCACCCATCACCCCAGGATGTGACTTGGCCTCCTTCCCTTGGATAGAGCTCTCCCTTCCTATGTCAGTCAGTACTTCTCCAGCAGTTTGGGGGCAGGAGCCAGCCCTCACCATGCTGTATTTCTTCATGGCCACCAGCTGAGGAGCCACAGTCCGTGTCACCTCCACGCTCTGTGACTGACCCAAGAATTTCACAGCCAACTCAGCAGCCTGTGAAGAGAAATTGTCAGCAGCACAAACGATAAAAGCTGTGGGAGAGTAGGATAAAGCTGGGAAGTTCTCAGTTCCAGCTAAAAGACTGAGAGTTGGAAGCACTTGAACTATGGAGAAGGGGAGAAGAAATGGCAGCTCACTTCAGCAAGACAGAGAAGCAAAGCCCAGCTACTTTCACACACAGAAGATCAAACGAGGATGTAATTGTTGAAGTTGGTACAAGGACATGGATGTGAGTGAGAAGTATGAACAAGAACAAAACAAAGAGCGGTGCTCCTCTAGCAAGGGCTGAGGCATAAAGTGCAGCTCTTCAGTGCAGGGAGCTGTGGGCACACAGACAGGCACTGGCCTGCCACAGGCAGTGGTGCCAGAGCAGGGGGGTCAGCGCCATGCAGGGTAAGCACAGCCCATCATGGCTCAAGAAAACAGCTAGGAAGGCTTTCAGCTCTGCAGCCACTGCAGCCTGCAGGTTCTCCTGTGCCCTGCAGTGACTGGGATCTCTAAGGTGCTCTCAGGTTGTGGGAGAGCTCCCAGGCAGCAGAGCAAGTGAAGGGAACCACAGCCCCTGACGGTACCTTCAGCAAGCACTTCTCCACCAGGACACTGTTGCTGGGATCCCGCACCTTCAGGTAGCAGTCCACTGCCCTGGCGTACTCCCCAGCCTGCTCCCACTCCCGGGCCTGCTCCAGCAGCCCTTCGGTTCCGCTGCAGGGAGGAATGCAGGCTGTGAGCAGGGCTGGGATGCTGCCAGAGATCCTCTAGACAGTGTGTAGGGTGTGGGCAGGGAGGTGCACGGCACAGGTAAGCCAGGGACCTCAGACGAGAATGGAGCACGTGGCAGAGCGCACACAGTGCTGAGGAGAGAACTGACTGAGGACCCCTGGAGACGCACTGGCAGGAAAGGACACCGTGGAGATATATATGTGGCAAGAGGCCATCTGGGAGACCTTAAAAGGCAGCAATAAGCCTCCAGAGCAGGGAGGAAGGATGAGAGGAAACCTCTGCAGTAAGAAGTCTAGAGCCCTCAAGAGGGAAACAACCGGATCAGGGTTCCCATCAGGGATCCCATCAGCCTGTAAGGCATCAGCACTATGGCCACAAGGAAGAGCTACCTGGCTGTTTCCTGCAGCCTGACCACAGCATTCCCTACCCAGAGCCCTTCTTGCCAGCTTCCCTGCCACACTCCTCCTGTAGCTCTCCCAGCCGACTAGGCATGTATTCCTTGCAGATCCGCAGGGCCTCGCTCCACATGCCGGCCTCCTGCACAAGCACAATGGGGAGAAGTTTTCACCAGTTCACCAGGATCCCTCACACTCCTGCATTACATAACATATCTAGCCCCTCATGTCATCTCACCAGAGAACCTATGGAAGAAACAACCACAGCAGCACCATCCAATTCTTTCTTCCCCCCAAATGGCACCTATGTCTATCCACTCATCCAAAGTACCTCAGGGGAACGTGTTCATCCATTCCAGCTATCTCCGTGGAATGGGCACTTAGACACCAAATGCACCCACTTGTGCTACCCCCGAGGACCACCCATATTCTGGCAGGACACCTCTTCTAGGAACTGTGAGAGAGCAAAGCTATGCTGTGATATCCACTGGTTCAGTCTTCAGGCCAGAATTAAGTTCCTCTAGGAACCCCCTGAGTAAATGGTTTTTCTTTGGCTATTAAGCTGACAGGGAGAGCTGGGAGGTGGATTTCACTCCTCCATCCAAACTACGTTCTTGTCCAGCGAGGAAGGCAATGATGTTGCTACAGACTACACTCACCTTGTAGTACTTTATGGCCAGCTCAGGTCTCTGTGCTCGCAGGAGGAAGGCCTCTGCCTTCTGGAACTCCCTCTGTTCAAAGGCAAACTGTGCCTGTCCAACAAGCACATCAGCCACGCTGTCCGGGTCATGGGCCTCAGCCACTCGCTGCGCCGCGTCCCAGTCCTGGTTGTGCACAAACCTGGGGGAACCGACACGGGATGGAACAAGGGGGATGACACGGAGCAGCCTGATGCTGGAGAGGCATCCAGGCTGGCATCATGTGGGGAGAGCAGATGCAGCAGGCCAGGATGTGGAAGGACACATACATCAGCACGGCCTCCTTGGGCTTCCCAGCTTTAATAAATTCTCCTTCAGCCTCCTCAAATTTGCCCTAGAAGAAAGGAAGGAATTTGCATGCCCTTCCTGTCCCGATACAATTACATGACCTCCTCTACTTACCATGAGGCAGGGAGGGTTTATGAAGCAAAGATGTGTGTGGAGCCTGGGGTTGTGGAGCCCTTTGGATGTGCAGTGACTGCAGCCAGAACTGTGCCAGCTGCAGCAGTCCCGGGACAACTACTCAGCTATCTGAGCAACCAGAGAACTCCCACCTATTCCAGGGGAGAAATTACCTCATCTTCTAGGAACATGGCATACTTTAAGTGGATGTCTGGCATCTTCTGCTTCATGGAGAGGCGGGCCAGTTCAAAAGCAAATTCAAAGACCCTGCAATGAAAGCGAAAATGGGGTGAGGGCAGGACTCTGTGCTCTGAGGGCATGCCTTCATCAAGAGCAAGACATCAAGGAGAGCACAAGACACTGGGAGAGGAGAGAGGGTCCAAAGTGAATGGGCACTGCGGGTTCCACCTGCTCCTGCCCAGAGAACAGGAACTTTTAGAGTCTCCACTGAGGAAATTCAACTCCTTCACACCTGCTCTTAGCACCCGAGGCCCTTGGCTCCATCCCAAAGGGAGGTGACAAGACTTGCGGGAGCTGAGAGATGTATGGGCTTGGGGGAGAGAAGCAGGGAATGGCCATGCAGGCACACACCTGGCCCAGTGCAGAGCAGGGCCAAAATTCTTGTGGCAGGCAGCTACTTATGGTGACATGAGGAATACCTCCTCTCATGCTCAGAGGCTCTCACAAGGCCCTTCCTGCTGAGGTTAAGGAACAAACTGCTTTTGCCTGCACAGCTCAGACTTGGCATTTGAGAGACTGACATGAGGATGGGAAGTGCGATGTGTCAAGGGAGTGGAATGCCTGTGGGAAGTATGGTGGGGTGGGAAGACATGCCATACCCTGGCCCTGCTGCTACCATGTGAACAGAGTTATCTTGGGCCACCCATTTTTCCTCAGGTCAGGCAGAGGGCAGGGCAGTGCTGCAGAGGCAGCTGCATACCCACTGTCCGTTGCATGGTCAATGGCCATTTCCAGAAGCCCGAATTTGCTGAGGAGTTTCACAGCTGCCTCTCCACCCAGGCTCTTCGCCCACAAATAGGCCACGTGCTTATGGGAGTTTGCTCCCCCATGTGCCTTGGCCACCTGTCCAAAAAAAGGAAGTGGAAGAGCCCAGTGCATCGATCTCACCTTCAGCAGACTGAGCCTCTCTCATGTGATGCCTGTTGGTATGAGAGAGCACCAAAACCATCTGTTCCCTCCTGAGGAACCCTTCTGTGGCCATCACTGGATTGGTGAGTGGGAGAGTGAGACAAAGGCATATAGGGCAGAGCAGAACAGCTGCTGCCTTCTCAGCACAGCCCACACCACTGTTTGGGCAGCAGAAGTGACCCTGGCACTCCATGTCCACACCGAGGGGAGAAGTGCTGGGGGCAGCTGCAGCCAGAACAACACCTCTGAGGTACAAGGGGATGCAGTGGTCAGGGGCAGAGCAATGCCTGGAGGAAGGCACTGCTGCAGAGAGCCCAGGGGTCAAGCCCTACTTTTGGGCTTCAATGCTGCAGAGCAGGAGGCCCACAGGCCTCCAGGGCTGGGGCAGTGCTGAGGCTGGGTAGTGCTCTGATCTTGCAGTGAAGAGACACAAAGCAGTTCCCACCAGAATCCTGCAGCCAGAGTCTGACCCCCGCACAGGTGGGGAGCTCTGAATGATCATTACCCTGTACGCCTCTTCCCACATGTCATTCACTCTGTACATGTTCACTGTGGCCTTCCAGTCCTTGGCTTCCAGGTAGTGGTACTCAGCCTCCTGCAAGCGCCCCTCTGCTTCCAGCTCCTGCAGTCAGAGGCAATGAGATCGTGATATTCTTGCCCAGGCTTGGCCTAGCTGATCTCCTGCCATGAGATGCACTCACCTTGCCCAGGTGCAGGTGAGTATCTCCAAGTAAGTCCTTGTGGTACTTGGCTACTAGGCAAACCATCTCATCATACATCTTACACTTCTTGTACATGGTGATGGCCAAATCAGGTTCATTCACAGTGATGTACAGCCTGAGAACACAAGCACATCCAAATGGCTCAGTCAAGGACATGACCAGTCCCTGAAATCTCTCTGCATCCTGAAATATCAGCTTTAGGTCTCTGTGTGTGGCGAGGGTTCCTCCGGTCTTTCCAAACCCCAGTCCCAAATTCTACTTCTACCCCGGGAAAGGGATCCTCCTCACTACGGCTATTTTTTTCAGGGCTCAGTCTTAGACGGGTACCAAGGAAGACACTCACCTCTCTGCTTCTTTGTACTTGCCCTGCTTCTCCATCTCCTGGGCCTGAGTTATGTACAGCACAGTCACATCCTCCTGGCTCATACACTTGATTGCCAGCTGCCAAAAGGAACACACAGGGAATACGCTGCACAGCAATTTCCTGACGTATGGCAGTGAAGGAGAAGGGGAAAACCAATTTCCTTCCCATCTGACAAACAGGTATCCATGTTATATGCTCTGCAGAGAATGGGCAGTCGCTTGTCACTGTGATCAAAGCACATAGGACCAGCTTTTGGAGAGGGTCATTTGTGTCACAGGTGCACCCACATGGGGCTGTGAGACAGAGAAGGTCAGGATGTGAATACTAGGAACAGATTTCTTGCTGTCTACTGGATGGCCCTGCATGCATCCTTTGGGAAGAGTGCTGGTTGATCAGGTGGTGGTGCCTTGTGCACCAGCACCTGATGGAAGACACACTTTACCAAGTGGGGTGGGGTCCCCAGAAGCTTTGGCTTCTGACTCTACCTTGTGAGCCTGTTCCCAGAGCCCAGCCTGTGTGTACATGTCAATGGCATCCTTGGTCTGGCCTCCTTTGATGTACAGCTCCTCTGCAACCTGCCAGGAAAAGACCCCACTCAGCATTCCCAAGGGATACAGAGAGCACTGGTGACTGTGTTCTGCAGCCTCACCTGATACTCCTGTAAAGCTGCATAGTGCTGGGCAATCTTGAGGTAATATTTGGCTGCTGTCTGTTTGTCCTGCAAGTCCAAAATGTAGATGGCCTTCTTCCACTGCCGGGCTCCCAAGGCTGCCTCGATGGCCTTAACTGAGCACCTAGTATCAAACCCATCACTCTTTAGAGCCAGGCAGCAGCCACCTCCTCCAGCTGTGCTCTGCCAGGGAGACCAGAATGCTCTGCTGCTTGATTCAGCTTCCTGGGTCAGAGCAGCACAAAGGATCTGAGTAAGTGGCAGTGCTAAAGGGGATGAACAAACTAGGACAGCAGGGATGAGCAATCAAGGCTGAAAGACCTTGGAAGAGATGTGGGAAGGTATCCATGGCTGGTGCCAGCAGAGACTGCACACAAGCACTGGGGGCACTGCAAAGCAGCGTGGTGGGGGCTCAGTCAGGCAAACCCCCCGCTGATAGAGGCAAATGATATCAACTTCACACCCTGCCAGTATCCTGCTGCTTATACAGCCTTCCCCTGCCCCCACCTGGCTTCGATGTAATGGTTAATAGCAGCATCCAGCTGTTTCTGCTGCACCAGATGGTCTCCCCAGGCCTCCTCCAGCTTCACAACTTCTGCGGGGAATGCCAGGCGAGCCAGCTCCACGGCTGTAAGGGAACAGGAGATCTGGCACCCTCAGGCCAGCAAGGAAGCAGAACTGTGGGGCAAACATGGGCCTTGGATGGGGCACAGAGGGAGGGGAATGGTGACTGTCTAAGCCACTCCAGCTCCAGTGGGTTACCCAGCAACCTGGACCCTGTGGAGAGCCAGGCCAAATCCATGCTGGTGCAATCAGCATGGTCAAAGGCTTGGGAACAGGACACTGTTCTCGGATTGCGTGTGCAAGTACAACTACGTGAAAATACACACAGTGAAGAGACAATACGTGGAAGCTTCAGAGCATTCAGGCATCTCTGGGCTCCAGAGCAATTGTTCATGTTGCCACCAGGCCAGAGTACCCAGGCTCCTGTTGGAGATGGAGGGGAGGAATTTTGAGCACAATACCTTTCAGGAAGGCACTGCCCTTGCCATAGCATTCCAGAGCCTTCCGTGGGTTCCTGACCTTCTCGAACAGGTCTCCAGCCTAATGACAAATACAAGCCATCAGTTTCCAGAGCCACCACTTCCCCACACCTTCATACCCTACCAGTCTCACAAAAAGAGCTTGTCAGTCCTGCCACGCAGACTCCCCCGCCAGCTCTGCCTTGCCCCACTAAATAAGAGCATAGGGACTAAGGAACTTCTAGGAAAGAGCATGGGTGCTGAGACCATTGTCCTCTCTCCCAATCGACCCCAGCACAGACATCCTGGCAGTCCAGAGGCTTTAGCATTTGAATGGTGGCAAGAGCACACCTCTAAAGAAAGACTGTAATAACACAGTGAGTATACAGCACCCTTTCCTCTGTTATATCTGTCCATCTCTGACAGCCTGCACAATAGAAGCCTGAGTTTGTGTTGTGATGCCCTCACAACACCATATTTAATGGCTTTTGACAGACTCTACCTCCATGATTCGTCTAATCACTTTTGGACCATTTATACTTTCGGTAACCAGGCATCCAGCAGCCACAGGCTCCACAGTTATTCTTTCAACTGAAGGCTTAAGAAAAGGTGACAGGTTTGGAAAAGCACTAAGTTCTCTTGGGTCCAAATGAAATAGTCAGAAAACGCTGGAGGTAAATTGAGACTGGAGAAATGTAATTTGCACAGGACACATAAAACAGGCCAGTAAAAAGCACTGTTTTATTTTCACATCACATAGATCTCAACTCATAGCCAAAACTGTAATTCAAAAGTACAGATGGTTCAAGCAATAATTTGACAAGTTCATGGAAGTAAAATCTATCAGGAGTTCTTGAACATAAAAATAAAAATGTTCAGGTACACTGTAGCCTTCAAACGGCTGGACCCCATGAAAGCACACTAGGGGAAGTGCCACCCTGTATTTTGTCTGCCCTGTTCTTTATTTTCCTTTCTTAAGCACCTGCCAGAGGCCCCTGTCAGCCAGGATACCGAGCTGTACAGTGGGCAGACTCAGCACTGTTTTCTTACATTAACATGATTATGTGCTGTGGGAAAAACACCTTTTGGTTTTAAAACTGTTACCTAATAATAAACAGTTACCAATTTTTGGTGTAATTAGACAGTGAGAATAATCATGTCCCTTCTTTATGATATTTATGACTCTATAGATAGTCTTCAACCTCCTTTGTTTACCTCCCTTAGGTTTTCCATTTAGATTATCCTTACACCACCATTTTTTATTCTGCTATGAGGAAGCACTGACATTTCCACAGTGATATCAAGTTTTCTGTTTGATTCACAACTCTGTTCCTGTTTGTTCCCAACCTCCCAAGGGCCTCCTTGACGATTACTAATGCTCAGAGGATATTCTGGAGACATGTTGCCCATGAGATGCAATCTTTTTCCTGATTAATAACAGTAATTCTAGACCTCAACCATGTACAATGGATGCAGTGAGGATTTCCTCATAAATGTTAACTGCAAATTTATCAACAGAGAATTAGCTCTGCTGCCTTCCAGTCCCCCTGTGTCTCACAGGTGCAGGGGATGGGGTACGGTCCCCGATGCCCCTAAGAAGGAAGCCCAGTGGGAAGGGCCACTCACCTGTTCATACAGTTCCCCTCTGATCAATGCTGTGGAGATCCTGTCAATGACATCCTCATTGGTGAGCAGCTCATCCCTACTCATGGCCAGCCGTGCTGCTTTGGCTGGCAGCCCTGCCCGCAGATATAAGCTGATGGCTGCCAGGTAGTCACCCTGTCCCTCTTGGACCTCTCCAGCCTTCTCTTCCTGCTGGGTATCCAGCAGCCACTGGTAGTAACCCCGACGCAACTTCTCCAGCATCGGGTGTCCCTGTGGAGAAATGCAGCACTGGGTGACCTGGGCAAGGGGACATGCTGTCCAGCTCGTCCTCAGGCTCTGCACACCTGGTCACAGCACCTGGCCTCTTGCTGCCCAGTTAGCAGAAACCACGATGCGACAGTGCCTGTGTACCACAGCGCTATCTGTTCTTTTTTGAAGCCACAGATACTCCTAAACCAATTTCAGTAGCTTCTCTCTGTCAGGGTTGACAGCAAGCCTGTCAGCAGCCTGGCATTTATCGACGAAGCAGTGGACATAAACCAGATTACAGTATACCCCTGAAAGGAGGAGAACACAACATGCAGAGGAATGTGGGCAACTTTCAGAAAGGAAGAAGATGGAGGACAGAAATGGACTTCCTGTACTTTCTGCAAGTCAGGATGACTCGACAAAAACTGTGTTTACTAGTTTGCAATCAATCCTGGTGTGTGTATACATGAAAGTACCAATAGCAGGTTGACATGTGGATGACCTGATGGCCTGATCTACATGTACCAACAGTAGAGTGATATGTGTATGGCCTGATCTATGAAGGCACCAATAGAAAGTTAACATGTGTGATGTGTGAAAAGTATAAACGTTTGCAACCTGTTACAATAAGGTGATTGCAGCCCTCTTGCAATCCTGTCCCTGCTTTGAAAGAAGATTCTATGTCGCTCTGCCTGTCCCGACTTTAACAGCGACATCTCTCCCTCACTATTCACCCAGGTCTGTACTTACACCAGTGCAACCTTTCCTTCTAGTTGGAGCCCTTCTAAGCAGAAGCCAGGGAGGGCAGGTGAAGAGAACCCAGACCCGAACGGATTCTCAAACAGAAGATTTACCAAGCAAGCTCCGCCCACAGCCCAGTGCAGCAACATTCTGTACCTTGGCCTTGGCCACCACAATGCATTCATCCCACATGTGCAGCTCCTGGTACATGTCCATGGCCTCCTCTGTGGCATTCTGTGTCAGAAAGCAGAGAATCCAGATTAGGAGCAGACACACTGCCTCGGAGCTCTCCAAGTGGGAAGGGTTAGATGTGCAGAAAACACTTGAAAAATTGTACCATCTCCTTTACATGGATATGCATCCTCCCTCACCCTCCTCATGCACCTCAGTGTAATCCTACACCTTAGAAAAAGGAATACCTCCTTCCACTTCATGGCAAAAACTGCAAAAACAGGCAATGTTTTCCGTTCCTCTTACAGAGCAGGACACAAACCCCTGTGCTCAGAAATAAATTAAATCTTTTCTACTCCTTGTTCCTTTACTCACTTGTTCCAGGAAGATCATCTCGGCCAGCTTGTAGTTCTTGTCTAGCATGGCCAAGCGGGCCCGCACCAGGTAATGGTCTGTGCCATCCCCACCCTGCAAACAGCAAGTGAGCTCAGTTTGCTGAGGGAAAGAACAGACTCTGGAATGGAACCTGGAGGGGACTGCAGGTGGGGGCTGGGTCATTGCAGAAATGAAAGACAGCTGAGAATCCCAGCAGTGACAAGCCAGGAGCAGTCACTGAGGCCAGCCCTGAGAGGGACCTGGCAGGCATGGATGAAGGATGTCAGCAGTTTCTACATGACCAGGTACTGGTCTGTAGCATGACACTGGGGAGCATGGACACAGAAGATAATGTGCATGCGAGTGTTTTCAGGAAAACTGTGGCCCTATAGAGCAGGAAAAGTTTGACTTACATGCTCTTGAGCTGCCTGGTCAGCAATGGCATTGGTTTCATGCAGAAATCGAGCCTTTGCCATGTTTCCCAGAGCTGCAAAGCACCTGGAAAGGGCAAAGAAGTTAGTCAGTAACTGAGTTTTGTTGCCCACTTTTGGTCCAAGAAAAGAAAATCAGAACTTGGGCAGCAGACTCAGGGAGAGGTGGGGTACCCCTGCTTCAAGAGAAGGATTTTGCCAAGACTCGTGTTCAGATGTGCCCTCTAGCCCTGCTCCATGGCAGAATCCATGGGCATGACCAAGGCTCATGTTTCACCTCTGTAGGCTTCAGAGATGCCTCGAGTTTGTCCATCTCTGTCAGCTCCCTTAGGCCTTGCTATACACTGCTTTATATACATCAACAAAAATTTCTGACACAGAGGGATCTCTTCCTGCTCTCTGTTCTGGCATTACTGGTTGGGATGAAAGGGCAAGTCATCGCCTGGCATAGAGAACACTTAAGTCTCCAACTCAGTGCATCTTCCAGGCCACACACAGAGCCATGTCTTTAGTTGGACCCTGGTTTCTATGAGGGATTCAGCAAAGAGAGTGTTTAAGCCAGGAAGATGGCATGTACCTCTCTGCAATATGCAGCTGTCTCGCTTCCAAAGCCAGTCTGCTGAGAGTCTTCCACATGGCTTCAGTCTCTGTGGACATTTCCAGCGTCTCCAAAAATGCAGTAGCCCTTGAGACAGAGAGTTGCAGACTTTCAGTTACAGAAGAGCTCTCTGACGAAAATCCCAGGCTGAGACAGGAGCTTCCTAACCACAGCTGCACTGAAGACAAAGCAAGTTGGGTGTGCTCAGTTCTGAAGAGGACAGTGTAACACAGGGCCTGACAGAGCAGGGGAAAATTTAGAGACCTAGGTGATCCCTACCTGGGCTAAGGTACTTAAGGCAGATATCAGCAGAAGGCTGTAGCAGTGTGGGACAAGTCCAAAATGTTGTGTCTGATGCAAGTCCCTGGTGAAGAAGTCTCTCAAGCAGTAACAGTGCTAGGAACACATGAAGTTTTCTCCCCTGGTCACTTTTAAAAGCCCTATAACAGTGTCAGCAAGGCCCAGGTGGCTGCCATCACTGCTTCAGACAGTCAGTTTTTACTCTGCACAGCTCCTGGCTGTTTCCATGACACTGCCACCATCCCCAGAAGGGCAGCAGCAGAAGTACCCAAGCACTACTTCACATCTGGCTGCTCTGGAGACACACTTAATCACTGCAATTAACTTGACAACTGCCTTCAGCAAATCCTTGTCAGTGTCTATGGGACCAGTCTCTCCCTGAGTTTGAAACCACAAAGCTGTGAGAAGGTAAATGCTCAATATGTACTCCTGAAGGACTCTGGTGTTCTTTATAGCCAGATGTGGCACCAACATCATGCTCAGAGACTAGAGTTCAGCTCTGTATGGAAAGCTGTGCTGCTGCCACTTCTGGATCACTGATTCCCAGGTGGAATGTGGAATGTGATGTGAGCTACCTGCCATTCCCATCGGTGTACGTAGCCCTTACCTGTGATAATCCCCATCATCAACAGCAGTTCCAAACTCTATGAGGCCTTCATCCAGGGTGTAGGACACAGTGTTCACCCCTTCAGATACTATCACTTCAGTCTTTCCGTCATTCCGTTCCAAGTCTACGATATCCCCCTGGAAAGAGTATCAGCTGTCAATATTCCTGTGTTCTCCTGAAGTACGTAGGGCAGCAGGGATGGGAGGGCAGCACCACGACAGTGCTGCCAGTCACAGTTCTGCTGAATGAGCTCCCACTGAGCAGACTGAGCCACGAAGCGGCTCCTTGCTATATTAACTGCCTCCATCTTCTGCCAGAAATGTCTGCCACAAAGCTGACGGATGAGCTCATATTCTGTCCAGGAGAAACTAGCTGTTCCCTTCTATCTCCCTCCTGCCGTACCACCCTGACTAACCCCACAAGGGTGAGCAAGAAGAAACAGAAACTGCAGGAGGCAATCAAAGGCTCCAGAGCTTTACCTTCAGAGGAAACATGGTGACTCGCTCTGGAGCATCGATGTTGTACCAAATGCAGAGGCTGTTTCTGTTCTGAGCCACCACCACGTCACTGCCCGGAACCCACTGCACGTAGGAGCAATAGCTCAGAATGGTCGTCTTGGTGCTGCTTTCAATGTCATAGAGCTGCAGCTGGAGAGGGCAGAGGAGAACAGATCAGCTGGGCTCATGGTTGGGCTGCCAGCTCACACAAACATTGCAGGAACATCTGAGCAGGCATCTCGTAAACAGACATTACCCATCAGGAAACAGACCTTCTCCATGACATGCAGCCTAAAATCCCATACTTATTTACACACATTTCTATCCAGGAATTAAGACCTTTTTAAAGCCTTGCAGCATTTTAAGCAGAATGCTCAGATCCTGCCTCCCTTACATGTCCATGTAAGGACATGGACAGATGAATATAAACCAGAATACACCTTGTGCTATTTCAGTTCCTTCTCAGCTGCAGAGCTGGAACAGGAGGATGGGCTCTTAAGTCTTTCATGGAAACAAACTGAGGGACCAAGAAGGGTCTTCCTCTGAGGTTTTGGGCTGAACTGTCCATCCCAGGCATGGTCCTATTGCAAGGACTGCTGCCAATAAGGTGAGAGGTTGGTTGTTTGTAGAATATACTGCCCAGAAACAAACCTGACAGTTTGGAAGGTGTAACCTGACACATGACATAACAAAGATATATGATGTCTTGTGACTTAGAAGTCCTATAGGATGTCTCTGTTCCTTGTCATTACTGTCCTCATCTAGCAAAGATGAGAAAAAGAAGAGAGAACTGTGCTAGTCTTATGACACACCTGTCAAAAGAGAACAATAAAGTCCCTGTTTCAGTTTGTACCAAAATGGATGGAGAAATCATAGAATCCCAGAATGGTTTGGGTTGGAAAAAATCATCTTATTCTAACCCCTTGCCATGGGCAGGGACACCTTCCACTATCCCAGGTTGCTCCAAACCCCATCCAACCTGGTCTCGGACACTCAGGGCTGAAGTAGCCACAGCTTCTCTGGGCAACCTGTGCCAGGGCCTCATCACCCTCACAGAGAAGAATTTCTTCCAAATATCCCATCTAACCCTGCACTCTGTCAGGGGGAAGCCATTCCCCCTTGTCCTGTCCATCCAGGCCCTTGTACAAAGTCCCTCTCCAGCTCTCCTGGAGTCCCTTTAGGTACTGGAATGGGCTCTGAGGTCTCTCTAGAGCCTTCTCTTCTCCAGGATGAACAATCCCAATTCTCTCAGCCTTTCCTCACAGAAGAAGTGTTCTAGCTCTCTGAGTATCTCTGTGGCCTCCTCTGGACTCTCTCCAGCAGCTCCACATCCTTGTGCTGTTGCTCCTCAGGGCTGGAGGCAGCTCTGCAGGGGGATCTCAGCTGAGGGGGCAGAGGGGCAGCATCCCCCCCTCCTCCGCTGCCCATGATCCCTGTGGGATAAGCCCAGGTGCAGCACCAATACTTGGCCTTGTTACATCTCATGAGCTTCCCATGGGCCCAGTTCTGGAGCTTGTCCAAGTCCCTCTGGATGGCCCTGTCCTTCAGGAGTGTCATCTGCACCCTCAGCTTGGTGTCACCTGCAAACCTGCTGAGGGTGCACTCAATCCCTTCCTCTACATCATTAATGAAGATATGAAATAACACTGGCCCCAGTAGGGACCCCTGAGGGCACCACTGGTCAGTGATGCTACTTGGGACTCTGAGTCATTGACCACGACCCTCTGCATGTGACTGCTCACCCAATTCCTTGCCCACCTAATGGTCCACCCATCAAATCCATCTGTCTCCAGTTTGGAGAGAAGGATGTTGTGGGGGACCATGTGAAAGTCTTTACAGAAGTCCAGATGAGTGACATCTGTAGCCTCTCCCTTGTCCACTGATGGAGTCAGTCCATTAAAGAAAGCCACTGGGTTGGTCAGGCAGGACATGCCCCTGGTGAAGCTGTGCTGGCTGACCCGAATCCCCTCCCTATTCTCCATGTGCCTTAGCACAGCTTCTAGGAGGGTCTGTTCCATGATCTTCCCAGGCACAGGGGTAAGGCTGTCATGTCAGTAGTTCCCAGAGTCCTCCTTGCCACTCCTTTTAAAGATGGGCACTATGTTTCCCTTCTTCTAGTCACCCGGGGCTTCCCCTGAGTGACATGACTTTTTGAATATCACAGACATACGTACAGCAGAAGGATCTATGATTTTCATTTTCGGCTGTGATGAGATGAAGCAAGATGTCTAGCAACTAAGTTCAGCATTAGCTATGACTCAAGACCAAACATGCAACACTGCCAGCTCATGCAATCTGGACACAGTCGATCCTTCTCAAAGGAGCAGTCAAAAAATGACGAGTACTTCAGGTGTGTTTCTCACCTCCCTCCCTCCACTCGGGCATGTCTGTCTCTACCTCTCCCCAGACATGCCATCCTGCCACATGGCCCAAGGTGCCTGCCTCACCCTCATCTTCTTGTCCCTGAAGAGCAGTTTGTGGCCTGTTTCATTGAGCTCCAGCCAATCGATCTTGCTGTCGTGGCTGATCATGCCAGTGCTGTAGCCACCGACAAGGTCCACTTGGGAAGGAAGAAAAGGAAACAGTGTAAGTACTTGATGTACCCCAAAGTGCTGAAAATCCAATGCTGTCCAGTGGGAATCAGGTGCCTGGGACCTAATAGGGCAAAACCCCTGGCAAACACTCTGTGACATGAAAACCAGACAGCAGTGACATTTTATCTTGATGCCCTCTCAACAGCAACTCTCTCCTGCTGCCTGTGAGCTCACACACCTCACGGGCAGTGCAGGCAGTTCAGTGCACGCTGAACAGAGTCTGGGTCCAGGCCACAGCCACAGACACCCACGGCTGTGTCCTTACAGTCGAAAGCAGAACAGCCTGGTGTCCAGTGGGTTGCTGCCAGGCAGAAGGAATGCGAAGGGGAACTTCAGGAATCTGCTACTTGGGAGAGGGAATTCACAGAGGACCTTCAGGGATATGCTGCCTGGCACAGGAAATGCAAAGGAATCAGGAAGGCTGGCAAAATAAAGGGGAGGGGAGGGAGGGTTACAGTCACCTGTTGCTATAGTCTTGATGTCTATCAGGTAAGCCAGTCTCTTGTTCTCCTCCACGCCTCTCTGCCGTCTCTCATTGATACGGACACTGTGATTTGAAGGGAATGATGACTATTACCTTCACTACTCTCAAAATTCACATCTGAATCACACAGTCCCTCCCACACTTCCCTACAGTTCCCCCAAGCACATGGAGCCTATGGCAGTTCCCTGACCTGTGACTCTTGCCCAGTACCTATAGCTGCCTCAGGTGAGAACAAATTTTTCAGATCCGTGGCTTTCCCCTAGAAGCTGCCCCTCTGGAACAGGGGTCCCCAACAGCAGATTAGCTACATCGCTTCCACCTCTGAGCAGCTCACGACCCACCCTCCTCCCAAAGCAGAAAACAGGGTATGGAATTTCAGAGGGACAGAGGAGGTCCTGCTGGCAACTGAGTCTCTGATGATGCTGTATCAGGACCAGCTGGGATGCAGAGCTGCCTGAGAATGTGCACAGGAGATCCCTCTTCAGCAACAGTCATGCACTAAGCATGGATCACTGGTAAAGAGGCTCTTATGCTTCTAAAACTTGACAACCAATAGCCAGACAACTAAACCCACCACTGGTCACTGTCAGAAGCGGGTTACTCAGCTCCCAGCATCTGAGGGCTGCATGCTACAGTGGGACACTTCCAAGGTTATATGTCTGAGCTCACCCTCAGTCAACTCCTGTGTTGGCTACACGGGCAGGTGTAACCCTTACCTGACAAGATGAGGGTTCACAAACTCTGTGCGGACAGACCCCAGCATGTCATTGCTTCCATATTCCACCAGCGTCAGCTCTCCAGCATTAAAGATCATGCAGACCTGACAGTGAGAGGGGAATACACTCTCACAGAAAAGCCATGTAGAGACTCATACTGACAGTGAGAGGTGTAGAAAAGAACTCTGCTGAACACAAATCTAAATTCAAACCCTCTGGTATGAATAAGGAGCTGTCCTTGGCTTCCTGTTGTGACTGCCAGCTTTTCCTCAAGGTTGGGGATTTTAGTTCTGGACCTATCAGTCCTGCAGGAGTCAAGCTGCCCCCTAACAGCTGTATTCTGTATCTCTAACACCATCTCTGGCTGTTGCTTTTATTGTTCCTCTCTCCTTCAGGGTTATGACTTATATAACATGTCAGTCCACACACTGAGTTTGTTCTGTACCTGGCATGAGGAAAATGCAACTACAGGGAGGAAGCAGACTGGGATCTGCATGGAGAGGGTAAGTCCAGGAAACTTCTGAGAAACAGGGTTTTCCAGAAATGCAGTTGACACTTTTCCAGCCAGTGCACATACATTTTACTCATCCTTCATGGGGAACATTCTGTCCCATCCTACTTACGTTCTCATTGTCAAAGAAGAACTTCTCATTCCCCCCGGATCCTTGCCAGGCCACCTGCAAAGCAATGGCACGGAGTGAGGCCAACAGGCTGCCAGCTCTGGCCAGGACCAGGCTGCAGGCACGGGGCTGCACTGTCCATTTCTCTCTCTCCCACAACAGACAGCAAGAGTTACACTGCAGAAGGGATCGTGTTTCAGCACTTCAGCTGCCAGTCATTTCCAGCCTGCAAATTCCATACTTTCCTCTCATTTCTTTAACCTTAGCTTCAAACTCCAGTTCTCTTTGTGTAGTATCTTACTGCCTTTTGGACAAGAGGCCTTTATGTGAACGAGGAACTCTATCCCATTCCTTCACAGGCACTTCTCCACCTTCCCCAAACCAGCTTTATTACAGAAAGCACCAAACCAGCCCTTTGTCTCCATTAATCTTCTCCACAGAATCAGTGCTACTACTGGTGGGAGCAGAATCTCCACACTACAGGTGGTTGAAATCTTTCTTTTTTGGGGTCCTGCTAGAAATGATTGATCAGCATAGTGCCAGTGGGAGAACTGATTGAGAATTTGAGAAGAGCATTGGAAAATACAATAGGTACTGTAATGACAACAGGCAAGTGGTCAGAGAAGCAGAAAACTGAAGCCAAAGTTACAGCTGCCCTCTTCCCTCCTGGAGTAAGAGCTCCGAGCCACTGCTTCAACAAAACTTCAGTGAGACAGCAGGATGGCAAATGGACTCCTCAGAACCCTGTTCCTTCTGAGAAGTGAGTATAGCTGTGCGACCGAAAGAAAAACTGTGCAGTAAGATGTTGAGAAACCTGGAAGTTTTCAGGCCAGACTCTCAGTTCCACTACCAAGTATCACCATTCTCCAGCTCAAGTCTGTAGTCAGAGCTCCTGCTCCCAGGGAGACTGATTAGCACACCAGTAGCCTGATTAAAAGCATACGATACCTCTGTGAACAAAGCAAATATGTCCTTGAAGCCTATTTACTACTTTTATCAGACATGGGCCTACTGCCCACGTTCTCCAGAGTCAGCACAGGGGCCCAGCGCTCTGTGCACTGTGAGGCTCAGGGGAGGAACAACTTCGTATGAATTGTTTGGTACCAGAAATGACACTGGCAAAAGCCGTGGGACTGCAGGCATGAATGGTATTTTGGTTTTTTTTTTTTGTTTTGGTTTTTAAAAACACATTAAGATTCATACATTCACATCTGGAATGTACAGATGTACAACATCCAGTTTGGGACCTCCCTGTACAAGAAAGTTCAGCAGACTGCCATCAAGATGCTTAGGGCTGAAGTACTTAAATTGTGAAGAGAGGCTGAAGGAATTTGGCTTCTTCAGCCTGGAGAAGGGAAGGCTTAAAGGACCTCTAATAAGATGATGCCAGGGTTTTTTGGCAGATGCACTGTGAAAGGGTGAGAAATGGTCATAAAATAGCAGTCAAAATTCCACCAAGAATTAGGAAAAAGGCTTTCCTCCATGAGGATAGTAAAGCATTGGAACATCAAACTGAATGATTCTACAGTTCTTTGAAAACAGAGGTATTGTTCCCATGCAGAAATCATACCCTCTGAGTTATGAAATCAAGCATTTGACACTCCAGAAATGCCACAGATTTCCCAGTACCTCACTGAGCTTGTTGGAGCTGATGTCACCCAGCAGCAATGTGTCTGAGGTATGGGCCACCAGATACCTGTCCTTTCCTAATATCTTCACCTCATCAATCTCATAACCATACTGGGATTTCAGCACAACTCGAGTTCCTGTTGAGAGGTTCTTCACGATGACCTAGAGAAAGTGGGGAAAAGCAGTATAAGGCCATACACACAGGGAGAACACAGGCTTCTTGTTCCACAAAAGATTAGGCAGATGATACTTTTTTAGATGTCCCCTCACATCATTTCACTTTGCTTTTTGAAAGAAACCTTACCATTCCTTTGACAGCTGTAGTACACATGTGGGACTCTCACTTCTGCCATTTACAAGTTACCAGCCTACTTGGAGGCCTACACAGGCCCCCAAGGACAAGATCCCCTCGGAGAGTCCTGCACTCTCATCCCTGACTGCAGAGGGGTGCCCAGGCTGCCAGCTCACCCTTACTACCTCGTTTTGAACAAGGTAAATTTGGTTGAAATTAAACCACTTCAGGAGTCTGCATTTGGCGTGGAGGTACCTCACACAAATTCACAAGCTAGGAAATAAACTCCATGGTCTTTGATCCTAGCCAATTCCCAGCCAGCCTTGGCCCTGTGCCTGGAATTTCCTAACAAGTAGTTATGAACAGACTGTAGGTGCAGAACTCCAAACACATCTAGTTCTAGCAAGCATCCAGTTTTCATCAGGAATTTCATACCTCATTTGATATTCTCTTACCTGGCTTGGTCCCACATATGTAATTTCAAATTTATTTTTGTAAATGCTTCTGCGAAGGCAGCAGTCAAACTGTTCAACTCCTCCACACAGTGTGCCCTGAGGACACAAACACACCACGTGGTCAGTGAACTCTGTGAAGGAGAGATACTCCAGACCCTGCTTACATGAAGAGAATCAGCGGTGAGACACAAACCCACCAGTTCTGGCTGTCCTGGGGAACATTTCTCAAGCCCCCAGATGCAGGAGGATCAGCCCTGACTTTCTTGAGACAACAGAAAGATTGAGCCACTCTCAGAGAAACAGAGATTACCAAGCACTGGCATGAATGTGGGAAAGGAGGAGGAGGGGTTAAAAACCAACTTTACCCTCATTTGCCCCATTATCCTTCTCAATTTCTCATTTGTCCCTCCTCTAGCCTCCCAATCTCTCCTCCCTTCCAGCATACCCCTTTCACCTTTATCTCTTTCTTTATAACATCCCCATTCCTTTCACTGATCTCCTATCCCTTAGCCCCCTTCCCTTCTCTGCAAGTATTTGTTTACATGTTCAAAAATTCTTGGTCTGAAAATATTTCAAGGATTCTTGATTGTTGAACACAAAAGTATGCAAAAACTACTAAAGAAAAGTTGTAAATAACACCTTTCCTAAATATTTTCAGTGTTTAAGAAAAATTTGCAGAAAGATTAATTTTAAGAGCCCTTAAAGAATTATTTAACTTAATAGAGAAAGGCAGATCAAGGCTCAATGGCTGAAAGTAGAAGAAAGACAACACTGAGCTGAAAACATAGCACAGAAACACAGAGTGTAAATAGCAGCTCAACTTTTATACTGCATCTCACAGGTGCTCAGAGAAAAGAATGCTCCTGAGACTGCTCTGGACTAGATATGCTGACCTCCCCATGCTTCTGGGAAAAGAGGAGGGCTGCTGTAGCCAGCAAGCCATCACATCAATGGCCACGAGGTTCCACAGCTTTGCAGTCTGCACACCTGATGCAGCAGTTCCCTGGCACAAGGTCTTGGCCTCTGCACAGGCCATGGTGTGACCACATCACCCGTCCTGCACCCCCACTGTGTGACTGTATCACCTGCACTGCACCCCCAGGTGACAGCACGACCCCGCTCAAAGCCCTCCCTGCACCACACCACTTTGTTCCATGCACGAGCACGTGTAAGGCTGCAGGGCTGTCCCTGGTATGGGACTGCACGGCTCAGGGCTGCTGACTGCTGGTACGAACCGCACAGATCCGGGAGCCGTCCCTCTTCCACGCCAAAGCTGTGATAGTGTACAGGTGAGCTATTTCTTTGGGCTTGCCTTCCTCCCAGGCACTGCGGCGTGGGCTCCAGTTCAGAACCCGTAACCTGGGAGAGAAAGGAGAGAGCAGAGATGTAAACTGTGTACAGCTGACAAAAGAAGCACTATAAAGGGGAGACTTCCCCATCAGGTACATGGTACCTGTCATAGCTGCCGATGACAATGGACTGGCCACCAGGACTGGTGGCTGCGGTGGTGAATTCCTTCTCCGACAAGTCCCGGCTGTAGTCAAAGGTTTGAATCACATTGCCTTCCTTCCCATAAGCAACAATCTTCTTGTCACAGCCTGCAGCCACAATGCTGTTGGAAGTCCAGGCGAGGGCATAAGGAGGACAGGGATGCACCATCAACTTACCCTACAACAGACAAAAACACCCTGAATACCCAAATGGCCCCAGCCCCCAGCTGGCCTCTGTACTCAGCTATCCCAGTGAGACCAGTATGGACCCCTCTGTAAAGCCCAGTTCTTGAGGGCAGCTTTGTCTGCTTGCCCCAGTCTGCAGGAAGACAGAAAACAGAACTGAGTGATGCATCAACTAGGCCATTCATATAACTGTGAGAGAAGATTCCTGATATCAGTAAGAAGAACGATACCATTAATCAAACTGGAATTGAACTCCCAACATAGCTGAGTATAGATGGGCCCTTCAGCATGTCACAGCAGCGAGTAGCCATGCTCAAATTGCTTCAGGTGAAGAGATCTGAGAACAGCATTCCTTTCACCACAACTTGAAGCACAGAGAGACTCTCAGCAGAGGAGCAGGAGGCTCAGCAGAATGCTGGGTGTCCAAAGACAGAGTGTGAGGCTGAGATTCAGGGTTAACTGGAATAACTACACACTGCTTAGCATGGAGATGACAACAGCTATTCCTTGGAACCCTACCTGTAAAAGCATCATTGTCCTGGATACTTGAACATCAGGTCTTTCCAGACACCTGGACAGCCTTATGCCTCATACACAAAAGCATAACTTCCCCTCTTACCATCATCTTCAGTGTATTCCAAAGCATCTAGTCACTGTTCTGCCTCCATCAATGCTTCCCAAAACCTCTGCTAGCAAGCACAGCCTGTAGTTCCCCTCCAGCCTTGCGCTCCCTCCATAGCCTGATCCCTTTCCAGAGCTCTCGAGCTGGGGAGTAGGCTGTGCAAACAGGAATTTTGTTCATCGAAGAAGGATCTTTGATACCTGTGATTCACCTGAGCCCTCATCATCAAAGAAGAAGCGCACTATGGTTCCATCTGCATGGCCAGATAGGATTCCCTTCCCCGACACACTGCAGAGAAACAGACAGCATGATGAAATGCTGCAGTAAGATTTGCACCTTTAGTTTCATATCCCTGCCCACAGGAGCCAGTCCCACGGTCACTGTTGACGTTCCTCATCAAAGGAACCTTCCCCAAAGACAAGAAGAAGATATATCAAGTACCCGTACCAGTGTCTGTAAAAACAAAGTAGTCAAAAGTACAGAGAGTAGAGAGTGGCCAGTTAAGTATCTTTATCATGTAAAATCACATTAACCAACTTTCTGTATTACTAAAACCCAGAGAGGTTGAGTGATCTTCAGTGGAACAGTGACTGCACACAAGTTCTTACAGCAAGGTGTATCAAACAGCCCTTGCAGTGGAACTGCTCCAGAAGTGAGGCTGTATATTGTGACACTGGGAACCCCTAAAAGAAACACAGTGTAGAAAAAAAACATCTGGACAGACACTCCAGGCCTAAGTTCATTATTTGTAGTGTTAATGTCTTGATGATTCCAAGACTCAAGGACAGAATACAAATACTATGGACACTGTGACAATCCAGAAATCATACATCTGTCACCAGAATGACAGCATTTAGTGAAAATCTAGGACCATGATATGTCTTCAGTTTTCTTAAGTAAAGGACACTAAAGTAGTTAAAATGAAATCTTAATTTAGAAAAATTTTAAATTGCACTTTATGGGTATTTTCCTAATTACAGTCCCATCATAGTTTTATCTGGTGTAATATTTTTACCTCTTTTTAGCCCTTAAGCTTGATTAATGTTTGTAATTAGATAGATGAAGCTGATGAGTGCAATCCTTATAAAGTCACAGATTAAAATACATCAATGTATGTAAGGAAACTCATGGCGACTTTCATCCTGAACTGTGTTTGAGGGACAATCAAACTTCACAGGCCACTGTGGTACAGCCAGATACCAGATTTTAGGAAGGAATTCCTTCTGGAGAGCACAGAAGGAATGTTATTATCTTGACAAGTAACTGACAGCAGAAGGACATTGGCAACCTCCCATACTGGCACCAGTTATGCCAGGCCAGCAGCGGGTAGGACACCAAGCCAAAGCAGGGCAGGCCAAAGCAATGCCATACTCACTTGGAAGTTAGCGAGACCACGTAGGAATCTGTCCCATAAATGGTGGAAGACTTGTTGTTCTTTGTATTTGCTAAACGAACCTGAGAGAGAGAATCTGATCAATGTTGCTTCTGTCTGCAGAAGGTGGATCTTCCCCAGTGTAACATCCCCAGAGGTTTCCCAGTCCCTGACCAGCACCAGAAATCACAGGAAGCTCACTGCCTTCTAGGAGGTTGGAGAAGCAGAAAAGTTGGAGTCACACTTCCACATTTCTAGAAAGGCTTGGGAAAAGAACCAAGTGATCCAGTAGAACCTCCAAGGACTAGCTGGGAATCAGAAGATTCAAGTCCACAGTGTAATCTCTTTGTTGCTATTCCGTGCTCAGTGCCACATGTTGATGGCTCTTACCTGCACAGCCCAGGTGCTTGCACGCCCTGGCAAACTCAGCATGGAAAAAAACCCAGGCAAATAACAAGTTTCTCTACCTTTCCTTCAGCAAGACCAAAGACAATGACATTCTCCGCTGGCCACAATAAGCAGGTTACGGCACTCTGCCAAGGAGGAGGTAAAAAGAGAGGTTAGGAGCTCCATCCTACTCAGTTTCCTGCCCCATTTCCACCTAAGACAGCTCATGAACACTGACAGCACTCAGGCCAGGAGAGATGGGCCATTTGGTAGGCCTTACAGTAGGGTTGAGGCCCTGCACGTTGAAGTTTAAACTAGGTAATAGTGAGTTAGGGCAAAGTAATGGGCTCGGAAGGGCTAAGGGAGGGCAACAAAGTGACACGGATGTGTTCAGAATGGAGCTCTTCTGAGAGCATTACTTACTGAACAGGGATGTGTCTTTCCATGTGCTGTGGCTGAATGTAAAAAATCATGGATGTTTTAAAAAGTTTTTTGCAACAAGTATAAAACATAAAAATAATGTGACTGCCAGCTTCTCTAATAGCTATGAGAATACTTGCACTTTGGATCTTCATTTGATGTATCAGAAATAGCCTTTATTTTTTCATTGACAAGCAATATTGTTATTAGCCACTACTAAATACAACCCAAAATCTGGTTCCAAATTCCCAAAGTCTGAGGTGGGATCAGGATAAATAAAGCCGACCACAAAACCTAACTGTAGGAGAGGGCCAAGAGAGTTAATGAAAGCCCTTCACATTTACCCTGCAGAACTCCAGTCAGTAAGAAGGCTGGTGTTCGTCTCTGTGCCACCAGCACCAGTTTCACTGGCTCTTCTGTCCCATCTTAAGCATCTGGGATGCTTTAGATACATATACACCCTCATTTACTCATTTCACCCTCTATCCCCATTCTGATCATTCCTATCAGCAAACACAGCTACAATCAGGCAACAAAATGTCCCATGGTACCCAAACTGTTCATAATTAAGATGCACAATCAATGACCAAGACCCATTTTCATTACCACTGTTTCCCAGGAATCTGTGTATTTCCCTCATTATCTGGCAGACTCTTGTTTTCAGTCTAACACAACAAAAGCTTGGGAACAAGCCTCACAAGTGGGGATTTGCTTACTGCTTCTGCAAGGCAGTCACAATTGCACACACTTGTCCCAGCCCTCAAGCAGGAGGCCTGGCTTGCCAGCAGGGCTGAATAGTGCCACTGTGATCACTGGGTGTGTAACAATGCCCAGTGGCAGGAGAGGGAAAGGGATCAATAAACGATGTCTCATATTGACTGAACACACGAAAAATTTGTGAATAACAGGAGAAAGTTGGACACAGTGGTAAAACCCCACACATATAGTAAAAGAAAAAATAAAGGATTTATTTCGTTAGAAATGGTAGAAAAGGCATGGAGAAATGAGAGAATGAGAGGAAAAAAAATCACTGAGTTCCTACATTAAAAATACAAAACTTGTATGCATGCTGCGCACAGCATCCGAGCTTGTGAGAGGCGAGCAGGCTCCCACCAGGCTGCCAGCCAGAGGGGTGGGCAGCCAGCAGTACACAAGGAAAGGGCTCTCCAGGGAGGCTACAGGTGTCCACACCTGTGATAACCACCCTGTTCAGGAAAGGGACAAAAGGACACCAAGCCCCTCTTGCTCTCTTTTCCTCATGACACACTATTCCAGTGTCATGACCACTCAGTGCAGAAGCTCAGCCACAGAGAAACAGAGGTTGACCAGCAGCTTTCTTATTGCCCGAGCCACAGAATTCCAAGAGCTCCCCTCCCACAGCCAGAAGGGAGCACTCAGAGAGGCCAGGGGGGCCTCCTGAGCCACCCTAAAAGCAGCCACAGTGGTGGGCTGTGACTCAACTTTGAGATGTAGGCTTTCAACCCACAGGCTGAGGCTGCCCTTCTCCTGAGAGAAACCACATAGTTTGAATTCTGCATCCTTTACATTTTATTTAAAAAGGAATCTTGGGATTTAGAGTTGCTAACCTGTGAAAAATAGTTGGGCACTGAGTCTCTCCTGGTTTTCCCTTTCAATTCCCCTAAAATATTCTGTCCACTGATTGCTAAAGTAGTCTCCAAAGTTTTGTAACTGACTGCATCGATCGTTCAACAATTAACTGTGGTGTTGTACCCAGGAGTTAGGAGGCCTCTGAAGCTTGGTGAGCAATACATGCCTCAAAATTTAGAGATTCTCTTAGGATCTACCTGCATCTTTTGGAGGTCAAGTACAGTTTGGCCAAGTTTGTCTTTTCCTACATATGTTGGAGAAAATGGAGTCAAACAGGAGTCAGAGTCTCACCGTTTGGATGAACTTGTTGCATATCACCTTCTTGTCACCCCTGCAGAGAAAGGTAGACAAAAATTACTATCAGCAAGGCTGGCAATACTGCCCATTCTGGTCACCCCACCGTTTGTATGCAGTCTGCTTTGGTACGCCCAAACACAAGCTGCTGAACTTCTGCATGCTGCTTGTTTATCACAACTTTAGGCAGAACATCAAAAAGAACCCAAATTTCTGAGCTTCCAAAATTCTGGTGATCTGCACAACTCATGCCAGCAAATGAAGTTGCAGTGGGGCAGGCGTGTGCCACAGCTACACATCTGTGACACAGGGGAAGACAGCCCAGGCTCCAGATGGCTGCACACACTGACAGGGCTCCAGAGGGGCTGTGCCAAGGAAACCTCACCTGCTGTTCCCCACGGACACCTGGGTGACTCCCTGCGAGTCAGGTGATGGGCGCTGCAGAGTGTGCCAGGGAGAGGATCAGGCCCGGGGAGCCCACAGCAGGGCGGGATGGAGCGTGCCGGACCCCACCGCAGACTCACCACTCCTCGCCGATCCTGTACACGTAGACAATGTTGTCCGTCTGCCCGATGGCCAGTTTGGTGGAGTCTGGGGAGAAGGCCATGCCTTTGACCACGTAGCTCTTCCTGCCGTACTGCAGAGAGAGTCGGTGTGAGCGAGGGAAGGTCGGCAGCCCCGGCGCCGTCCGGCCTCGGGCCCCTCACCTTGGCGTCGGCCGGCTTGGTGGAGAACTTGTCGCGCCGCTCGCCTTGCTCGTCGTAGAGCAGCACCACGCGCTCCGCGGTGCACACGGCGAACCGGGAGCTGCTGGCGGACCAGGCCATGCAGGTCACCCGAGCCGTCCCGTCCTGCGGGCACACACAGCTCAGCAGGCACACAGCCGGAGGGCCCGGCCCGCTCCCCCGTTCCTCCCCAGCCCGACCCGGCCCGGCCCGGCCCGGCCTGCCCAGCCCAGCCCGACCTGTGGGGCTAGCAGGGTCCGCACGTGCCGCAGCTGCATCGCGCCCTACTCCGGGGCCGGGGCCGGGGCCGGGCCGGGAGGGTCCCCCGGGCCCGCCTGGCTGCCGCTGCCGCCGCCGGCTCCGCCTCGGCCCACCCCCGTTGCCGCGGCAACCCCGGCGCCAGCGCCGCGCTGACGCGAGTGCGCCGAGCCCGCGGGGACCGACCCCCCCGCCGGCAGCGGCAGGGCTCGCCTCGGCTCGGTTCGGCTCGGCTCCAGCTCCGGCTCCGCCATGGAGGCGCTGCGGGCGGCGGGGCGCGCAGTGCTGCGGAGCCCGCGCCTCGCCCGGCACGGCCTGGGGCTCCGCCGGCGGCGCAGTGAGTGCGGGCGGGCATCGCTCCGGGCGGGGAGCGGGCAGGGGCCGGGCATCGCTCCGGGAGGGGAGCGGGCAGGGGCCGGGCATCGCTCCGGGAGGGGAGCGGGCAGGGGCCGGGCATCGCTCCGGGAGGGGAGCGGGCAGGGGCCGGGCATCGCTCCGGGAGGGGAGCGGGCAGGGGCCGGGCATCTCTCCGGGAAGGGAGCTCGCAGCTCGGCGCGGTCGATCTCGGATGCGGCCGCTGCCCTCCGAAGGGAGCCTCAGGGCGAGGGGCTGAAGGGCCGGGCCGAGGGGCCGGGGCACTGCCGGGCAGGGGACACAGCGGCGCTGCGACCGCTCGCCAGGCTCTCCCTGCCCCGCTCCCCTGGCTGCCACCACTTGTGAACCGAGGCCGCCCGCGCCGGGGGCTGACGGGCCCGGGCGGCCGCGCCAGCGCTGGAACACGCTGGGCTGCACCGGAGCCCTCCCCGGTCTGCAGCGAGTGTGCCAGGCCTGTCCGTGCTGTCCGACCCGCGGACCCATCCCTGGAAGTGTTCGAGGCCAGGCTGGACGGGGCTTGGAGCAACCTGTGATAGTGGAAGGTGTCCCTGCCCATGGCAGGGGGTGGAACTGGATGAGCTTGAAGGTCCTTTCCCACCCAAACCACTCCATGATTTCATGACCCCTCAGGCACCCCGTGGCAAGGGAGGGCTGTGTCTGGCTGTTCTCAGTCACAGCTGCCCAAAGGCTTTTGGAGCAGCAGTGCTCACCTTGGCATGCATGGACAGTCCTCAGAGTTCAGTGACATAGGACTCTTCTGCCTGGGGGAGAGGTCACCAGTGTCTGTGTGGCACCAGGCAGGCTCCCTGGTAGTTGTCACTTGTGCAGGAGTATGCTGTGCAAATAAGGTCTCCTGATTTCCCTGTAGGTTCAGATTATTCCAATTATGAGTTGGACCCTTCTGCAAGTGTGCCAGTAATGCTCAGGGAGCTAATCCCAGGGAAGAGGTGAAAATAACCCTGAAAAGTATTAGCTTAGCATGAACGGTACATACCGAGGCAATTCCCAGCTCTTTCTTAACACAGCATCTCTGAGGTGCGGTTGCTTCCTAGTTACTGCAGCTTGGATCCCGAGTGCTGGGCAAGCTACCCCTTCCCTGGCAGCCTGCTTTGCTTACACTGGGGCAACCTGGGGTTTTTGATCTGCGTGTGGCACTGATTGCTGCTGCTCCTGAGGTGTGCCAGCAGCTCAGGTGGGTGAGATGGATGCACCACTGAGAACATTTCATTTGTAACGAAACAAATGAGAACCAGGAACACAAGGTTTGTGCAGACAGCAGTGAGCACTGTAGCATCCTCAGTTGTGTGCAGATATGGAGGAGCTGTCTGCCTGTGCTGACAAAGCCTGCACATCCAGGGCTGGAGGACTAAAGCTTTGAGGGTGAACTGTCTTCTTCTGTTCCTCTTATGAGAGTGTCACAGAGCCAGGAGAGTGTCCTGCCGAGGTCAGGGAGCAGCACTGCTGTGGGGAGCTCTGAAGCTTCAACAAGGCGGGGTGGCTCTGCGGGCACTAGCTGTGAGGCCGCTGGCACATGGCTTCCATGGGGTTTTGTCTTTGCAGAGCTTCCTGAGAGCTGGGCTGATATGCAGGAGCCACTGCTTGAGGGAATGTGCTTCACCCTGAAGTATCTAGGCATGACTCTGGTAGAAAAACCAAAAGGAGAAGACATGGCTGCCGCTGCCATTCGCAGGATTGTGGCCACGGTGAGACTCAGCCCTGGGGCCCTGCTGTTCCAGGGTCAGAGCCCAGCCCCTGAACGCCCAGAGTGTCCGTGTCCTAGCCCTGAGCTCCAGGGACTATGCCCTTCCCAGGAGTAGGGTGGTGTGCAGGAGGCTGCTGTTCTCTGCCTGTGTGCTGTGGGGAAGCAGCCTTCCTGCAGGACAGTCCCCACCACCTGCTCCCACACCTGAACCCAGCTGGGAGCAGAGCTGTGCCTGCCACAGCACGGAGGAGAGGGTGAAGTACTGGAGGAGGTGGGATCTGTCCCTTCCTGTGTGCATGACAGTAGTGTGAAGAGATTTCCAGAGTGTTCTGTGCAGGGCATGCCTGATCTCCAGGCTCTGCTGTCCCATCGCTACTGCAGGAGCCTTTGCAGCAAGGGTCCAAGTGGGTGACACTGTACAGAGTGTGGGAGGCTCCTTCCAGCAAGGGGGTGAGGTGAAGACCCTTGCCAGGTTTGCAGAGATTACTGGTGTCTTCCCACTACCAGGCACGGGTGGGAGCTCGCAAGTTCCAGAAGGTGATTCTGACAGTGTCTCCGAGGGGCATCTCTCTGCAGGATGCAGACACAAAGGAAATGGTGGAGAACGTCTCTATCTACAGGTGGGCATGGTGTGGGGGGGGCCCCAGGTGTTCCCCAGCAGCCAGCTGAGATATTGGGCAGACAGGGAGGGCTGGGCCTTCTCTCAGCAATACCTTCAAGCTTAGGTCTTCCTTTGGCTCCCTGAGGCCTGTGCCCTCTGCCTGCTGTGCTCCCAGCACTGCCTGGGGCTGAGTGCAGGCAGGGTCCTGGGTGACCTTGAGTTCATCTGCCCATCCATCATCTCCTTGTGCCCTGCTTGTCTCTTCTGGATTCAGCAGGATGTTGAAGCTGATGGTTGGAAAGCCTCACAGTTAGGACAGGACACATGTCTGCCACCACTGCTGGGACTACCCTTCTGGCTGAAGGATGCCAGAAAGTGCGGCTTATTTGGGCTGCCTAAAAGTAGTTCCTATGAGAGCTGATGTTGATTTTTCCTGCTGCAAGCTGTGCTTTGGCTGGGTTGGGTGTCTGTGGGTGCTGGGTGTGAGGGGAGCGTGGCTGCAGACTGGTGGCTAGATGGGAAACAGAGACAGGACATCTCTTTGCTGTAAAATTTGGACCATCCCTCTGCCTGACCTCCAGTTGTGTCCTTGGAAGCAGTCACCCTTCTGTGTTCCCCTTATCTCAATGCTTGAATTCACACATTGGGCTGATCTGGGCATCAGAGGACCACAGAGCACACTTGGGTGGTGCAGGAGAGAATGCCTGTGGATCCAGTGATCTCTTACCTGCTGCAGGTGCCAAGCAGTCTCAGGCCCTTGCTAGGGGTTTGGGCTGCCTGGACAGCTCGGGCAGGTGACAGCCTCAGGTTGTCAGCAGTGCTTGCTGATGTGCTGGGAGTGCAGCAGACGCCCTGTGCTGAGGCCCCAGAGTGCCCTGACAGCTCTTCTCTCCACAGGATCTCCTACTGCACAACAGACAAGCTGCAGAACAAAGTCTTCGCTTACGTTGCCCAGAGCCAGGAGAGTGGGGCACTAGAGTGCCATGCCTTCCTCTCACCCAAGAAGAAGATTGTAAGCACTTCTCTTCTGCTCTTGGCTCTGTGAGGTAAGGGTGGGAACAAGGCCCTGCCTCCTCCCTCTTTGGTGAGAGGCCCTTCCCTCTACACATCTCAGCTGGATTTGGAGCCAGGGAGCAGGTGTGAAGGGAGTGAGCAAAGGGTAGTTTCCTGTCTCAGCTCCTGGGGGTCTCCTCTTGGGGGTGGCTGTCCTCCAGGAGGAGACAGACATAGCAGTGAGCTCTGGCTTTCCATCTGTATATTCTGCAGGAAAAGGCAATGAGGGATGCTGGGGGGTCTGGGATTTCATGGCAGTGGGGTTGTCCTGGCTTGAGGGCCCAGATGGAAGCAGATGTTCCCTCTCCTTCATGTACATAGGCACAGGCTGTGACTCTGACCGTGGCCCAGGCCTTCCAGATGGCACTGGATCTCTGGGAAGCAACACATGCAGGTAGGAGGAATTTCTCAAATGTATCCCTCTGCATAGCCCTAGGATCAAGGTCTCTGGTGTAGGACCCTGTCCTGGGCTGTGTGGAGGGGAGCTGACTCACTGCCTGGCTGATAAAACACACCAGGCAGGGAGAGTGTTGTCCCCATGGCTGTGTTCTCTGCCACTGCCCCATCTCTGGCTGGGGTGGGGTGGGAGGCATCCCTGCTCCCCATGCTGAACTGCTCTGCATCGCTGAGCTGTAGCCCTGCTCAGGACCCAGTGGTACTTGCCCTAAGCACTGATTCCCCCACCCTTGTTTGCACCCTCCCCACAGCACAGTGGGGGTTCCCTGTCCTTTGCCCACAGTCCTGCCTGTACATCCCCAGCTGGGCTTTTTCCAGGTTGCAGGCACTAACTCTGCTGCTTTTGCCCTGTCCCAGGCTCTAGGCAGGATCAGCCCTTTCACCCTTCATGTGTCATGGAGAGCAGTGAGCCCGGCAGACCCCGTGAGCCAGCCCCCCAGGGGAGCCCTCCCTTCAGACACCAGTTTGGGGTACAGTATGTGCAAGTCTGGCCCATGCCCAGGGCTGTTTGGAATTAGGGCAGGAACAGAGTGATCCTTATGCAGCTCCCTCCTCCTGCCCTCCCAGGGCCCTGTCGATACCTGCACAGCCCCCATCACACATGGCAGCGCGACATGAGGAAGAGCACTGTGCTTGCACAGCAGCTGTGGTTCCTCGGGCTCTTTGCTCCAGAAGCTCTCCTGTCAGGCCCAGCACTGCTGCAGCCTCATCCCTGCTCTGCTGGCCCTGTCACACAGGGAGCTGGGACCTGTGCTGCACACCTGGTGCCATGGCTAGGGTGAGAGCTGCCTCTGAACGAGAGGACCCTTGGGTCACCATCCTGCCAGCCTGGGCTAAGGCTCAGCCCTGCCCATCTGCACTGTGTCTCCTGCATGGCCACAGCAATTGCAGCATTGCCATGTTGCCAGTCTCACTATGTCCCTGCCCAGGAGACTCTGGATGCTTGCTCCTTGGCCTCATGCTTCCAGTGCAGGCCCAGCCTGGCAGTGCTTGGGGTTGTACTTGCGTGCAGCCTGCTCACGGTGGTCTCTGCCTGCCCTCCCACTGCAAGGTGTGCCCACCCACCACTGTCCCCGGGCAGAGTGTGCTGTGTCAGCAGCTGTGGCAGTGTGGTCCCTGCTCACCACCTGCGTTTGGGGCATTGCTGCTGGAGGGCACGTGGGATGAGCCATGGCCTGTCTGTTCCTCATGTGCCTGTGTGCTTGAGCCCAGAGGGTTCTGGCAGTCCAGTACTCCCAAGTCTTTCCCGCTGTGGGAACCCTCTGTGCTGTGTCTGGGGAAGTGACTGTCTTGTGAAGGGGCTGGGACTGCCCTGCTGCTCCAGACAGGCTCTGAGCGGCCCGGCCTCGCTCCTGGCAGAGACCTGCCCGTGCAGTGAGGTGTCATGGTAGTTTTTTTGTTTGTTTGCTTGCCAGGAGGAGGAAGAGGAGGAGGAAGATGATAATGTCGGTGAAAGCTTATCTGGGTAGGTGGTGAGCTGCTTCTTCCTTTCAGAGATCTCTCTGATGCACCCTGTCTTGTTTCGTTTTCTCTGCTCCATGCAAGGGGAGCTGCTGGGGCAATGGGCATGGTGGGATCATGGAGGAGAGCTAAATGGGACCAAGCAGAAGCTTCACACTCTGCCTCTGTCAGTTGAGAGCTCAAGTGAACAGGGGGCTGAGCTATGGAGGGACAGACCTCGCAGTCCAGCTTTTGCAGTGGAGCTGTGGGGGACAGATGGTGACCCCCAGGGTGCACCCAGAGATGTTTCTTGTTCTGTTTCTGCCACTCTTAGTTGATGCCAGCCTGTCCAGACATGCCTCTCCGATGGGACTCAGAGTTGTCCCCTTCCTCTGACTGATTTCCCTGGGGCTTGGACCAGGATGAAGGCTTGGTCATGCTGACTTCTGCATGGACTGGGGCTGTGGTCTGAGCTTGATGGTGTCTGTAGAGGAGCTGATGGAACCAGTCCAGCAGTGGACTATTAATCTTCAGGTCTTTGCAGAAGTGCAGAGTGTGAGAGGCCTGTTTCATCGTGGCTGTTCTCCATGTGCATGGCAGTGGGACCCAGCTGGGGTCTGGCAGTGCCACATGGCTGAGCCCGAGCTGAGCTGGTGCCAGCCAGGAACCAGTGCATGCACAGGCGGGAGCTGTGTGTGCAACCTGAGGAAGTGGCAGCCCTTTGGACATGGGGCTCCTGATGGGAAGGAGATGTGGCTATGCAGTCTCAGGACAGGCTGGTCTGGGGAGGGAGTTTGGTAGCAAGTGGGCTTAAGGCCTTCTGCACTCCCAGTGCCCAGTGCTGCCTGCCTTGTCGGGGTCAGGAGTGTGCAGTGTCTCTCAGGAGGCCATGCTTGGGGTATGATAGGTGTTGTGTTCTCTTCCAAAGCAGCATGGAGGAGCTGGGGAGGGGAGCCCATGACCCAGCAGGTAAGTTCCTTCCTTCAGTGCTGCATTGGCTCATTCCCCAACATGTCCTCTGCACGGGGAGGGGGTTGATGCTCACCTGGGAAGGTCTGCTTCCCCTCCCATGCTGTGCTGGGCTCCCAGCCTCATGTCTCATGGTCCGCCATGTCTTCCTCTCTCTTTTCAGAATTAACACCTCTTGTGCCCCCAGCGTGCTCTCCTACAGCACAGCTCCTGTGCTATCGCCTGGGGCAGCCCCCGGACAGCTGGACAGGGCTGGGAGGGGTTGGAGACCTCCCCACCTCTGGCCCCAGGACTGCTGGCCCCAAGACTCCCCTGGGCTAAGCCAAATCTCTGCAACAATGGACCAGCCACTCAGGATTCACCCTGTGCCTGCACCCGGGACAGCCAGTGCCTGCCCCTACCCTGGCACTGCCCTCCGGGCACGGGGGCTGCCGGCACTGCTGCCATGGAGTGCCCAGGCTGTGACACTCACTCCTTGTCCTGTTCTGCCTGCATGAACCGCCTACAGCTGCAGCTGCTCCCAGCTTGGGCTGGGGGACCTGTGCTCCTCGCTCTGCCTGCTCCCAGGCCACACAGGACCACTCTGGGTGCTCTGAGCCTGCTGGATGCAGCCAGTGCACATCCTCAGGGAGCAATAGCTCTTGGCCTGGAGCAGTGTGAGGAAGGCCTTGCCCCTGCAGTTCAGCCCCACACCCTCTCATGAGTGAAACGAGCTGGTTTTTTCAAGGAAAGCTCTGCCTTTATAGAGAAATAAACCAAGTTTTTTACTGTTGTTGTTTAGGTTTGAGTGCTGGATAGGTGCCATGCACAAGCATGAAGGGTACTGTGTCTGCTGCACTGCGTGTGGTGAGGCTCACTGTGCCCTGAGCTCACGGACCCTGGAGCTCCCATGTCTTCCTCAGCTGCAAGACGTGAGGGAGCTGTTCCCCCTGTGCTGAGGGCTGCTGGGGCCCAGGGTGCCCTTGTGACCTGGGAGGAGCTGTTCAGGCTGTGCTGGACTGGTGTCTTGAGCACCTGTGAATGTGACCTGCGCTGATGGGGGCTGATGCTGACCATGCTGAGGCCAGGGCGAACACAAGCCCCTATGTGCCAGCAGGTCTCAGCCTCTCCTCACATGCCTGTTCTGCTTTGGAGTGCCTCTGCCCTGCTGCACCCCAGCTGTGCTCTGCACAGGCAAGCCATGCACTTGGTTTCCTTCCCCAGACAGAGCAGAGGAGGCTGCAGCCATCAGGACATCTGGTCTCTCTGTCAAGTAACAGCTTGCAGCTATGTTCTGGCTGAGGCCCTCACTGTTGGGTTCCTGTCACATCTCCACATAGCTCCCCTTCTCAGGCTGCTGGCACTGACAGCCCAGTCAAGCAGCAGTCACTGGCTGCAGCCGTGGTGGCAGGGCCAGTCTCAGCGAGTGCCGCAGGCAGCTGCCATGGGAAGGCTGGCACTGGGGAGGCTTGGGGTGCCATTGGAAGGCTGGCACTGGGGAGGCTTGGGGTGCCATTGGAAGGCTGGCACTGGGGAGGCTTGGGGTGCCATTGGAAGGCTGGCACTGGGGAGGCTTGGGGTGCCATTGGAAGGCTGGCACTGGGGAGGCTTGGGGTGCCATTGGAAGGCTGGCACTGGGGAGGCTTGGGGTGCCATTGGAAGGCTGGCACTGGGGAAGCTTGGGGTGCCATGAGTCAGTCAGGAGCTGTGTACTGTTTTTCTCACTTGTAGTTTCACATATTGAATCTGGTCTCGTACCTTTCCTCCCTCAGCTGAGGGCACATAGCAACCTGTAACTGTTGTTAAGAGTCAGCAGGTCATTGTCAGGCCCTCTGCTTCCAGCACCCATGTCTGCAGTTCCCTGCCCTCCTGCACTGCCATGGTCTGAGAAAGAAGTGGTGGTTTGGGGTTTTTTTGGGTGGGGAAAGTCTTTTTTGCTTCAATACCACATCCTACTTTTACATTTAATATCAGATCTTTGTGTTTCTTTTTTTATTTGGCCCCAACCAGTGCATTTTGACAATTTTTTTGTGCTTTCCCTAGCTCCTCATCTCTGCTGTAGTATGATCCTTTGATTCTTTGTGTGTGCCTACTCTTGTATTTCCCTGGCAGCCCTATTTTTTTTAATGTACTCTAAAAAACAAGCCAGTGGGCAAAACAAGGTATTTGTCTTTCTGGAGCTGCGACCATGCTCCCTGCAGCCCAGGGTACAGCCCAGCAGCAGTTGCATCCCATCCCCACTCAGGTACCCCCTTCCTCACCTGAGCAGAAAGCAGTGCAGGCCCCTCCAGCCAGCAGCCTGTCAGGGTGAGGCCTTGTCCCCTTCTTGGCCCTGCTGCCAGGATGTCTTTGCTCTCTGCAGAGACGCAGCTGTGATGCCATCCTCAGTGGGACAGCCTGCCACTGGTCCAGCAGCACAACATGGCCCAGCATGCAGCACTGGCTCTCCCTCAAGGGCCAGAGGAGCAAGGTGACCTTGGAGGACCTGCAGCTTTTGCCCAGCATGCAGGAAGAGGTCTTCTCCTAAGCGCCAGACAGATGTATTCAACAACTACTGATACACACACACGTGCACAGACACACACAAGACCTGCAGCTTTGCAGAGACAATGCTGCCTTTGAGCCAGGATGCTTTTATTGAAAAGACCCTGCCGCAGGAGTCACTTATCCCATCCCTTCCCCACCTAGTCCTGCAGCAGGAGCTGAGCAGCACCTGGAAGGAAGAGTCCTGAAAGTGCTTTTATTGGGAGGTTTATTCCTGGAAGACGCTGGATCCTGTGATGCTTGAGTCCAGGGCTGCAGGGCCAGCACATGGCAGGCTGCAGAGCAGAGCATGGAGGGAGAGCAGCAGCCAGGGCAGCAGAGAGCCTCCTTGTATCATCCTGTTCCCTCCAACTGAGACCTTGCAGGCCTCACCACATTGCCTCCTCCAGGCAGCACAGGCATTGTGCTGCTCACAGAGTGCTCAGCAGCTCCCCACAAATAGCCTGAATGTGCCAGCACTGAGCCCTACTACAGACACGGTGCAGCCACAGCCATGCCCTGGCACTGCCCACTCTCCCAGCTCTGTGGGGCTCTCACTAGCAATCCCTGCCCTGGCTGCAGGCTCTGCGGGCTGGCCAGGCACTGTGCCAGCACTCACTTCTCATCCTCATTTGTGCCTTTGTCCTCTGTAGTAGAGAGAGGCCTCAAAGTCCCTGTGTGGCCATGACAGAGTGCAGTGGAGCCCTGTTCTCCAGCAGCAATCCACTCTTCTTCCCCTGTGCTGGCTGGGCCCAGCCCCACAGACAAACACTCCTGCCACCTGGCCACAGCTCCCCTGGTAGCACTGGGGCAATGCCTGCACTGCCCCATCCCCTCAGCCTCAGGGCCCAGAGGGGAGCAACTCCCGTCCTCCACAGGCAGCCCCCCAAGCCCAGACAGGCAGCTGAGAGCAAAGTCTGTCCCGGGCTGACACCAGGCAGGCGTCCAGTGCCACGGCTGCACCCAGGGCTTTGACCAAGCCGGTGCCCAGGGACGTGGCCACCCTCAGGCCAGTGCACTGCCCCCTCGGCTCCCCTCAGCTCCCCCCCAGCCGGTGGTGTGGCCCCCCACCCGCTCTCAGCTCCGTGCTCCGCAGCGGCGAGGGAGCGGGGCCAGGCATGCGGGAGGGGCAGGGCCACACTCTGCATGCACGGCTGGGAGCCAGCTCCAGGCACATCCCCGGACAGCTGCCCTCGGGAAAGTGGGAGTTCTGATACGTGGATCATCGCATGCTGAGTTCCAGGCTGGGCGCCTGGTGCTGCCTCTTCTTCCAAGGCCTGCTTTGGCTCTAGCAGGACACTCAGGACCCCAGACGCAGAGCTGGTGCTGCACTTACACCTCGATGATATTGACCGAGGGAGATTTCTTCTATGAGAGAAAAATTTGCTTTAAGGCTCTGCTTTGCTGTGCCCCTGGGATCAGACCCCTTGGCAGAGCCCCCCAAGCCCACAGCAGGCACCAAGACCAGCAGAACTCAGCAGAGCAGGGTCAGTTTGCAGTAGGGATCCAAGAGGAGGGATCTCTGGCAAGGAGTAATCAAGAAGCTGGAAAATCTGGAGGAGGGGAACTGGGGCCTTGAAGTCCCAACAGGAAGGTTCTGCTCCTGACATCCACTGGAAACCAAGATGTGGAGTCAGTGGGGCAGTCAGGCAACACAGTGAGGGGAGTTCCCACCATTGACACAGGCGGCAGATGAGACACAAGCAAAAACCTAACACACAGTCCCATTAGAGCATCAGGGCTATAAATCACTGTCTTTGGCAGGTAACAAAGGAGAAGTGTCAGGTGCTGAGGGAAAGTACTCCTCCCTTCCCATCCACAGCCTGGCACAACATCTCCATCAGGGTGGGGAAAGGGCTCTGGAATGACTTGTGTGGTGATAACCTGGAGTAGGCTGTGGTGAAGGCAGAAAGTAAGCAGTGACAGACCAGTGCAGGAACCACAAGAACAGCTGCCCAGCCTGTCCACTCCTGCCTGAACAGGCAGGAGCCAGACCAGTCCATTGGTGCAGGAGAAGTGCAGCCTTGGAGGCGCATGGTGAAGGGTCTGTTACAGTGAGAGGACAGAGCGGGCAAGAGCCATCCCATCTGACATATCCTGTTGTCTCTTCCAGTGTTTCTCTTGCAATCACCCATGGGGCACACACACTGCCCCGAAGAGACCAGGACTCACTGCACCCTAAAACTCCTCAGTCTTTAGGGTGAGAGCATAAGTTGGAGTGTTTCTGTTTCTGGAGAGATTCAGAACCTGTGGAGGCCACAAGCCCCAGCAGACATCACATGCCATCCCTTCTGCCAGCCCTCCCCTCTCACCTTGCTCCGCAGCAGCCCTCCGCTCGGTCGCTCAGGTGTGCTGTGCTCTGAGGATGGCTTTGTCTTCTCCTTGTTGTTGTTGGAGTCGTTATCCTTGATGATGTCATACTGTCTGCAGAACAGGGCAATCACCGCTGCCGAAAGACAGATGGGATGAAGGACTCCCTTGAAAGATGGGATGAAGGACTCCCTTGAAAGATGGGATGAAGGACTCCCTCGCACTGGCCGTGCCTGCCTCCCCTCCTTGCAGCATCCCAGCTGCAGAGCAGTGGCACCCAGGGCTCCCCAGGGTGCTGCACACCCACACCCTCCGTGTATCAGCCTGCACCACCCGAGGCACCTCTGCACGTGGGGCTGGGCCAGTCTCCTCGGGCAGACAGGCATGGAAGTGGCCAAGGCCACTGGGGCACTCGGGACATGCTCAGTGCTCACCAAGGGCAGATGCTCAGGCACTTGGAGAGGGACAGTGAGGTCAATGAGCAGCTGGATGAGTTTTGGACTAACTCCAGCAAGGCACTAAAGTTACAGGGCTAGTGCTTGTGACTCTCACAAAAACCAGCCCTTGGCTTTGTTTGTGCAAACTGGCTGTAGAGTCAGTCACTTTGCCATGGTTTCACAGCACCCATCTCACACAGCATGTCCCACACCTGGGGACCCTGGACACAGGAGTATGGAGTGATGCCCCCAGCTGTGACTGTGCTGGTCAAACTCCAGTGTGTGTGTGATAACACTCAGGCACACACAGAGTGGGCCTGACTCCTCCCTGTTGGCACTCTGACACACCAACCTGTGCCACGTTGTCTTGTATTTTCTTCCAGTGCACTAGAAAAGTGTCAAGGACAGGAAAAGGAGAGATTCCTGCAATATACCACTACAAAATCCACTTTTCCTGGGAAGGGAGTAGGGGACCAATGACTTCCCATTCATAGCAGCTGCATGTGACTAGTCAGGAGCTGACTTACCTACTAGGCTCCCATGCTTCCAGGGCAACCTGCTGTCTGCTGGAGCACTAGCCTTAATCATGCTGTACAGGAGCACATCACCTACCTTACAGCTGCACCAGCCAGTGCAGCAGTGTTCTCAGATGTCAGACACACTAGCTAAGGCCCAAGCAACACACCCACTCGTTACCGTCATGTGGGATGCTCCCACCCTGTAATTCTGGGTCCCACACTGTCTCCTGCTCTTCCACATACTCCAGGCCATGATAGCTGAGCAGTGGCTGTGGTTGCTCCTTTTACCCCACTGGCTCCTACAGAGATTCAATGGACTTACTGGAAAGGATGCCAGATCCACATCAATGTGCCTCTGCACTCTCTTGAGCCACATCCTCTTTGTGCATCCTGGATTGCACCTCTGCCCCAGCCCACCAGAATGCTGCTTGTGGCACTCACCGGCCCACATGAGCAGCACAGCCACAATGATGATAATCTCGCCTGTCTGCAGCTGCCGGTCTTTGTCCAGCCCTTCCATGGTGATGTCACCTGCAGAGAAGAGACCCTAGGCAGGGTTGGCAACAGATACCCTCGCACATAGCAACACTGGAGGATCTGAGGAACTCCAAAGGAGAGAAACCCACTTCCCCCAAACAAGGATGGGTGTGGGATATCCTCTCTCCTGGCTGGGGAGAGGACATACATCCTATGGCTTTCCTGTGTCAGATTAACTATCCTTGCTACAAAGGCAGTCAGTCATTCCAACAGCTTGTTTGGGTTCACATAGGGACTGCACAATGCATGCCAGTAATCACTGAGATCACTCCCTATGCAGGGGCCAGGTCAGGTCAGGAAGGCTCTCAGCTGAACAGAAAAGTTCTGAGGAAAGTCAGCCATCTGCTTGCCCTACCATACTCAAGACCCCCTCTCATACTCAGTGCTGGAGACAGACTCCTGTGCCCTCTCTGGGCATCATCTCTTGGATTATCTCATGGGCCAGCATGTAGGCAACTCCAAGGCAACAGGGACATGGGTCGGAAAGGAGACCGTGGGGCTCTGTCATTTCTCCTTTGGTAGCCTGCAGGCTGGATGATCTGAGAGCCCGTTCAGTATTGGCTTCCTACAGGCAGCAGCTGTGCTGGCCACAGTCTGCCTAGCCGAATAGGTGCCAAGACCTGGGACAGGAGGGCTGCAAACTAGGGCTTGGGGACGTTACCAGGGCCACAACGGACAAAGCAGCAGCCTGTACAACCCTGTGTATCCCCAGCCTGCTGCTCAGGGCAGCGCCTTCCTCACTGGCTGCTAAATCCCTGCTTGTCTGCTGTGGAGACCTCCAGGTGTGGCCCCACCAGCAGTGCCTGGACAAGCCGGAAGGAGCTCACCTTGGTTGGAGCTGTTGGAAGGCAGGCGGTCAGTCTCCTTCAGGGTGCGGAAGTGGACGCGCTTGCTGGCCTGGCTCTCCCCATACAGGCCGATGCTCTGCACCTGGATGATGTAGTCGGCATCCTCTGCCAGGTCCCACAGCACGCAGGCGCGGTTGGTGGTGTTCACCTCCCGGATGAAGCGCTGCATCTGCCCGTCCTGCCGCTGCCAGAGGGAAGAGCTGTCAGCCCCCAGAGGCTGCTCCTGGCTGCAACAGGCACAGTCCCCAGGCTGCAGGGCTGTGCTGGGCACACTGCCCTCATTCCTTCCTTCCCAGGCAACCATCCACCCTGGGGTGGGCCAGGCTGGCCAGCACTGCGCAAGGCAGCATCCCTGCATGGTTTGAGGGCCAGGTGTCTCTCTGGAGAAGCCACTATCACCCAGGGCTGCGCAGGTGGAGCAAGCAAGCGAAGAAGGGTTATGTCATGGCTGAAGCAAGATCTTTATCCAGAGAAATCACAGAGAAGCTACTGGAGGGAATACTCCCAGTGCAGCCTGTGGTCTGCTGCCTCCCACCAGGATGGATGGCTCAGATGGGGCGCCCTGGCAAAGGGCACTTCAGCAGCGCAGGTGCCCTTGAGCAGGTACCAGAGGAGCCTCAGGCTGCGGAAAAAGGGATGACATAGGAGCATGCTGGTAATCAGTGTCCCCAGCCCCCTGGGGACAGAACCTGGATACCTGCTGTAGGATGGCATAGCCGATGACCACATCTCCTTCTGGGACGTCCCAGGAGACTGTGGCAGAGTTTGCCTTCAGCTGTGTCACAGTCACGTTGACAGGGGATGGTGGCCTGTCTGGATGAGCCAGGCACGGAGCAAGGCGAGGCATAGGAAAGAGGCAAAAGAAGATGTCTTAGAACAGGCACTCATCCCTGCACACCACCATGGGGCCTCTCCAACACCTGCCTGTGGCAACATGTTGGCCAGGGCTACAGGGAGCAGCTTCCCTGGTGAATCTGTCCCCAGGAGAGGAGTGGCACAGGAGGTGCATGAGGCTGAGCCCTGCCAGCCCACTGTGTGTGTGAGGAGTGTGCAGGCACAGAGCTCTGGGACTGTCCTGCAGATGGGCACATCACGGATCCTGGCACACCACCTAGAAGTGCGTAGGAAGCAGCCCAGACACAGCAATGATATACTGACTGTGACAGAAAAATGGGGCAGCTTGGAATAAACACACTCTGCAACTCAATCTGGCCATTTCCCCTGCCTGGCATTACTCCTTGCTCCAGGGTGTGGAGGAAAGGCCAATGCTGAAGGCAGAGCTGGCTGTCCCAGCAGTGCAGTGCCACTGGCTGCAAAGCTGGCAGCAACGCTCAGCCGTTGCTGTTCTGCACAAAGCTGACCTGACTGACCCCTGACTGACCATCACCACTTTGAGATTTCACAGCACTAAGAGCACGGCAGGACCCTACGCAGTCCTGCACACAAAGCCAAATTTTGTCTTGAAATAACACACAGCAGCACATGAAAGACACTGAGGCTGCTGTACATGTGTCCTGACTCTCGTAAACAAGTCAGTGTTGTTCTACAAGCTGCCCATGTAGCACAAAGTCAGCGTTGTGATTTATACAGATAGAAAAAGAGCCCCAGAAGGCACCTGAGAACAAGAGAAAGGTCAGCTGTGACATCAACAACAACCCCAGTTAGAGTGACAAGGAAAGGTGTTTTCTGCAGGCCAGTTATTTTAGTGCATTCATTCACATCTGAAAATACCCAGCTCCAGATCAAACCAGGAGAAGGCTGTGGTTCCCACTCTGAGAAATTCGGGATTGTGGTCTGCCAAGGGCAATTAAAACAGACAGGAGAGCCCAGAAAATATGAAAAATTGTTCTCAGAGAGACCATGGGACTGAGTGTATCTCCAGAAGTTTGACACACCATCAGGAGAGAGGGTCACTGGAGACAACATGAACAAGGATATCACAGGGTTCTGTGCTTCTCTTTCAGAACAGGAGTCAGGAAAACTGGAAAAGATTCAAAGATACTCTCAAATATCCTTTATCCCACAAAGAATGTCTCTCTGTAGTTTTGCCAGCAGGGGTCTGGTTTATCACTAGCCTATGAGAGGGAGCCCCTGAGCCATGTCTGTATCCGTGCACTCTGCTTTCCCATACGCCATCAGCAAAACAGGCAGACCAAAGCCACAGCCCCAGCCCTGGCCACTGCCCAAGGTGTATGTACTCTGTGGGCACAGGAGCTGAGCTCCCTGCAGATGGAATCATAGAATCATTAAGGTTGGAAAAGACCTCCAAGATCATCAACTCCAACTTTTGACCAAATAACCCCATGCCCACTAAACCATATCGCAAAGTGCCATGTCCGGTCATTTCTTGAACATTTCCAGAAGTGGTGACTCCACCACTGCGCTGGGACCCCTGTTCCAATGCTTAACCACTCTTTCAACGAGAAATTGTTCCTAACATCCAACCTGAACCTCCAACTGGTGCAACTTGAGGCCATTTCCCGTTGTCCTATCACTAGTTATCTGGGAGAAGATCCTGACCCTGGCCTAGCTCCACCCTCCTGTCAGGGACTTGTAGGGAGCAAGAAGGTCCTCTCTGAGCCTCCGTTTCTCCAGGCTGAGCCCCCTCAGCTCCCTCAGTCACTCATCAGACTTGTGCTCCAGCCCCTTTCCCAGCTCCATTGCCTTTCTTTGAACACGCTTCTTTTCTTTCTTGTCATGAGGGGCCCAGAACTGCCCCCAGGACTGGACGTGCCTTACCAGTGTCCAGCACAGGGGGACAGCCACTGTCCTGGTCCTGCTGGCCACAGTACTGCTGACACAAGCCTGTGTGCCCTTGGCTTTCTTGCCCACCTGGGCACATGCTGGCTCACGTTCAGCTGCTGTTGACCAGCACCCCAAGTCCTTTTCTGCTGGGCCTGGTCTGGTTTTCCACCCCAGCCATGGCCACTGTCAGCTCAGCTGCACAGTTCACAGCCCAGCTGTGGCAGCACCCTGTCAGCTGGCAAACTACCACTCCCCCGTGCTGTCCCAGGCACAGGCATTTCAAAGTGTGGGAGTATGAGGGGCTGCATGGTTCTGCTGGCCTTCAGGCCTAAGAACAGTTGTCTTATAGCACCACTGTGCTAGCAAACATAGTGGGGTCAGAACAGCCCAAGAATCCAGTGGTGGAGATTTGTTCGAGAACTGATTTGATCTACACCAACCAGGATGTGTCCAAACCACTCTTGGGCATGGCCTGGGAGCTAGCACGAGCCAGAAACCATTCCTGGCGGGTAGCACTGATGTGCCCCCCTCTTTGGAACTCATGAGCTTAATACTATGGATGTGACCAAACCCTGCCAGCTGGCCTCGGGACAAGAACAGGACATGGTGCTCCACAGGATACATCTACAGCAATAAATTAGGGGGCTTTTTACATCTAACAGAATTAAAAAGAGTCCTGAACATGCACAATGGGGGTAACTGGACTCCCAGCATTTAAGTGTATGTGAGGAAATTAAAGACAGGGTCTGACATCTCTGTGACACAGAAGTTTGTGGATGGAGCTTGTAGCAGGTTCCCAGCTCTGCACAAGAATTTTCTAGGCTTCTGCAGGGAGCCCAGCCTGGCCCAGCCCAGGATTTTGGGCTGGGGATGCTGAGACACGGCCCTGGGACTGTCACTCGATTATTTGAGAACAAAGGCACTGCACTGATTCACAAGCCATGCTGCTGGGTCCACCTGGGGCTGACAGAACTGCTCCAGCTGTACTTAGCCAGAGCTTGCACAGGCCCCGTGCAGAGGCAACACTCACTGGTAGCAGGAGGGTGAGAGGATCCGGGGGCACAGCAGAGCCACAGCACACATGGCTCAGTGTGCCAGACCTCATGCATCCCAAACACGCCTGGTGCAGCCTCCAGGCCAGCAGCCCTGAACCTCTGTGACAGGAGACCTGGTGTCCAGGCTGCAGTTCTGCATTGGAAAAAACAGTGTTCCTTTGTCAGTTTGACACTGAGCGAACTGCAGAGAATACATTTCTGAGCACATGGGATTTGCACTCCTGGCAGAAAAAGAGAAGACAGGAAGCCTCAGAAGTCAAAACTTCTGAGAAGTTAACCCTAGATACACGGGACAATGCTTAATCCAAATGACCTCTGCTCTGCAGCCCGGCTGGGAGAGCTGTAGTTGTTCAGCCTGGAGAGAAGGCTCTGGGGAGACCTCAGAGCCCCTGCCAGTGCCTAAAAATTCCAAGAGAGCTGGAGGGGGACTTTGGACAAGGACCTGGAGGGACAGGACAAGGGGGAATGGCTTCACACTGACAGAGGGCAGGGTTAGATGGGATATGGGGGAGAAAGACTTGCCTGTGAGGGTGGTGAGGCCCTGATACAGGTTGCCCATAGAAGCTGTGGCTGCCCCTGACCTGGAAGGCCAAGTTGGATGGGGCTTGGAACAACCTGGTCTAGTGGAATGTGCCCTTGCTCACAGCAGAAAGGGTAGAATTAGACAGTCTTTAAGGTCCTTTCCAACCCAAACCATTCCAGGATTCTATGATATGCAAGATGAGACCTCACTGAAAGTTGTTACAACAAGACCTCCAAAGGACAAAGCTTTGTGTATGGTCCCCACATGGCATCTAACATCATCCAGCCAGTTCTGCAGCTGAGGTCAGAGTAGCTTCATGCCAGAGCTGTTGCCATAAAGATCTGTGAATGCAAGGGCTCCAAAAAACATGCTCTCTGATAACCATGTTCTGGCTATAAAGCCAAGATGGGCTCTCTGGGAAAAGTGTGCCACTGTTTAGCCTTGCTCAGTGCACTAACCACTAATGATTCTGTATCATTTATAAGTTGTCCAGTTTCACTTTTTATTAAAGCTGTATTACAAAAGGGGCATCCCACAGAAAGCACAGTCACTTACTTAAGGCCTGGCGCAGGTTTTGTCCTGCCTGTACAGCAGTGTGCTCCTTATAAGCCTGATTAAGGGGTGGGAAGACCTGGGCTGTGTGCAGAAGCCAATAGCCCTGCAAGCCTGCATTTGGGCACCAGGAGGGATGGCTGGTGGGCAGTGGGAGGGATGGTCAGTCGGTAGCTGGGCATGGGACCAGATCTGCCACACAGCCCGGCTCCATGGGTTAGCAAAGGGGTTGGACAGATACCCCTGACGAGGGATGCTGGTAGATGTGGTGCTGCAGAGGGATGGGGCATAGCTCCATCGGTGCCCTCCTCATCCTGCTGTGACATGGAGAGGGGATCACCCCTGCCCCTCGGCCCGTGCCCTTGGGGCTACGGCTCAAGGGCACCCAGATGTTTGCCCAACTTACTGCTGCAGCAGAGAGTAAGCACCAGACCGCACATCTAAAAATAAGTGGCCCCTTTTTAACACCCCTGACTGCATCTCTTCCTGAATCCGTCAGCACGTATCTTGCAAGGAGACGGAAAACACGGCAGAATGTAGCAGAACGCGTCTGGCACTCGCAATTCGATTTAATATCTCAGTAACCTGACGAGGGGCAAACTGACAGCAGGAGGCGGCTGCTGACAGCGAGTCATCCCGACGAGTCAAGGGGCACAAGGACAGCGGTGCCCTGGGTGCCCTGAGCTCGGTGTCCCGGCGAACACCGGCAGAAGGGACAGGATCCCCGCCAGGCGGGGCCGGCCGCAGCCCGCCGCAGCCCGGAGCGTCTCCTCCCGGGGCAGGAGCTCCATCGGGGCCGGAGCTCCATCGGGGCAGGACGGGATGCGGGGGCCGCGCTCCGCGGGGCACGGAGCGCCCGCGGCGGGAGTCCCCGGGAAGGGCAGCGCGGCCGCAGCCGTCCCGCGGGGAGGGGACACGACACGGCCGAAGGCACGGAGGGCTCAGGGGCGGCGGCGTCACGGGGATGCCCGAGGGGTGCCCGGGGTCTGCGGCCAAGGCCACGCCGGGGACGGGGGGAAGACCGGCGGGAGAGTCCGGGGGGCCGTAGCCCACGGCAGGGGCGGGCGCCCGCCAGGGTCCCCCCGCCCGGGGGGCGCCAGGTCCGCAGCGACGCGTGGCCCCGGTGCCCTCCCGGCCCGGCCGCACTTACTGGCTCGCACGAGGCAGAGGTCGCAGCCGAAGAGCACCAGGACGGGGCTGAGCAGCGCCGAGACGCGGGCCATGGCGGCAGGGGCTGCGGCCCGGCCGGGCGGCAGCCCTGGCACCGGCCCGGCTCCCTGCGCCGCGGGACGGAGCGGGGCCGAGCCCCGGCCGCAGCGCGGGGGGGGCGGAACGGCCGCCCGGCCCGGCCCGCCCCCGAGCTGCACCGCAGCGGCTCCGGCACCGCCTCCTAGCCGTGCCCCGGAGCGGCCGGCGCCGCCCCGGCCCCCGAGCCGTACCCCCCGATCACCAGCACCGTCCCCGAGCCGCCCCCCCAAACCGCCGGTACCGCCCGCGCCTCGTGCTGGACCCCCGGAGCCACCAGCGCCGCTCCCGGTGTCGTGCTCCAGAACCCCCCGGTGCCCCGCCATGCTGCACCCCCAGTGACTCCCAGCGCCCACTCTCCCCGTGCTGCACCCCCAGTGACTCCCAGCGCCCACTCTCCCCGTGCTGGACCCCCAGTGACTCCCAGCGCCCACTCTCCCCGTGCTGCACCCCCAGTAGTTCCCAACAGCCGCTCTCTCCAGCGCGAGAGGCTCCACAAGCAGGGACGTGTCCTGGGCCGTGGGGCCATGATCGCACCTAGTGAGCACCATCGGCTCTCTGGTGTCACGACTGCTGGGCACTGATAGCTGCCGACATTAGCGCTGATGCTGCAGCACAGTCCCACAGCTCCTCTGCAGTTGGGGGTGCTCTGGCCCCTCCAGGGTGCTGCTCCACGCGCACATGAAGACACAGGCGTGGGCTGTGTCCCATTCCCAGGAGAGGCAGCACTGGGCTAGTGAAGTGGTAGGGAAATAAGAAAATGAACCCAAACCATCCTCTATTGCCTCACAGCGGTTAACTTACAGGAAGGAGAATCTTGGTGGGACTCTATGGTTCCAAGGGGTTGCTAAGGTGGCTCAGCCTAGCTGTGGCTTTGGGTAGACTTGGGGGCTCCTGAGGCTCCTCCCTGCCCAGCTGATGTCCTTGGCTGCAGCCTGCATTGTCCTGGTCATGTAGCACAGCTGGAGCCAAATAGCAGTTTAGACCATGCCCTGGATGAGGTCAGCCCACAGCAAAGGTACATCAGTGTTTGCATGTGTGCAGATGTGGGCACATACATGCATAGTTCAGTGCACTGAGGCCCCTAAATGTATTTCCTGGTCACTGCAGGAGGTCTTTCCTAGATATAGGAGAATCAGTCTGTGCTTTGGGGAGAGCTGTGGAAGACCAAGGTAGTTGTGGGAAGGATTTAATCTGCAGTGTCTTTGTGCAAGGGACTAGTTCCAGCCAAGTGGACATTGAAGCCTAGCAGGACTTATGTTAACTCTGCAGCTCCATGGCAGGTTGGATGATCAAAATGGCCCCACCTAGGTTGTTTAATGCTGCTTTTCAGGCACTCTTCATGCATCAGGAGCCTGCCTCCTTCCTGTGCTGAACTTAATTGCTGCTGCAGTCCACAGTGATGGGGAGCAGGGTGAGCCAGCTATTGCTTTCCCAGTAGAGTCCTGTTAGAAGGCTCCTTCTCCCTCTATCTGCATGCTGGAGAGGGAACTTCAGGAAAGACAAGAGTAGACCTGGCAATTGCAAGAGGTTTTACAGGAACAGATTGCCAGTTGTCTCTTCTCTGCAAGACCCATTCTCACTTGGTCACTCTGATAACCACATGGTTAATGCAGAGCTAGCTGTTGATGTTAATGTTAACTGCTCCATGGCCTGCCTACCAGCCAAGGATCCCTGACTTGCCCAGCATTGCTCTGGCCTGCACAGGAGTGCTCAGATAAAGAGGATGTGACAACTTTTAAAAGACGTTATTTGGAAAGCTCAGTACTGTCAGTTTTAGGTATCAGTGGGTAATGATTTTTTTTGACAGCATTAGCACTGTGTGACAGTTTATTCTGCATCCCCCCAAAGCCACTTGCAAGGAGTTTGGTTTCTATGTCCTTTCCCTAGGACAGGACAGGCTTCAGGCTGTAGCCCTATAGCTCGGACAGGAGGAGAATCATACTGTGATTGGGAAATTTTGTCCGACCACCCTGAGTAACCACTGTTGGCTGAATGGCATTCCCAGGCTTCACACACTCTGGATCAGTTGTGCTGGACACAGGGAAGGACATGCTATACCACTCAGGACAACTCTGTGAGCCCAGGAACTGCACAGGGAGAAGCACGGTCTGCTTTGGGAGAAGGGGACACACATCTGTATTTGTGGGTTCAATCTATAAATAATAAATACTGAGAGAGCAAACTTTCCATACAAATTTAATTATCATTTGAGTGTTTGGGGTTTTGGCCGGGCAAAATTCAATTTGCAATCACAAATCAGGAACTAAAACATCTAAATTGTGTTATATGCCTTGTGGTGCCTTGTACTTGGAATTCAGTGGGGAAATCCAGCAGTGGGCTTGAGATCCCATCCTCACCTCTGCAGCCTGGGCTATGGGCCCTGGATTCCCAGCCTGCCCCAAGCAAATGTGAGGTTCTTGGAGAAGTGCTGGCAGCAAGGAAATGTCCTGACCACGATGCAGGAGTCTCCTGAAGCTGCATCACATCACCCTGCTGTCGTCTTCCTCTGCCCAGTACTGAATACACTGGCAAGGGCTGCCAGCACCTCTGGAATTGACCTCTGTGTTTATGTCCATGGCACTCTGGAGCTGGGAAAGGTTTGGATTGATGATATGCCTGTGCAGAATCTGCCCCAAACTGTGTAGTGTATGAATGTTATTGATTAAATGAAACCCACAAAGGATGCATGGATTTTTTTGTCCCTAATCTAAACCTTAGTCAGCTTTTAACTAGCATGAGGTGGCATTTACAGATTTATGAAAGGAATTAACATGACGTGACCTGCAATAGCTGGGTCCTGGACCTCTGTGACTTTTCCCTTCACAGGACACAACACTCTTGGAATTATTTCCCCCAAATCAGCAAGTTTATGGAATGTGCAAATCTCTGTGTCCTCCATTCCTCTCTGACACAGCAAGTCTGCACGAGTCCAGTTCTGCCTGTGTCTGCCCCTAGAGAGTGGCAGAACGGTGCTGTCCCCATTGAAATCCTGGCTGCAGAGCCTCCCATGGCCAGCTGTGACCTGACTGTGCCTATGGAAGCAGCTGGCAGCTGCTGCTGTGACTCAGGTGGCCTTTTCCAGGTGAGCATTTTCCTTCAACCTGCTGTTGGCTGGTCTAAAGGAGGGCTGGGGAGAGTGCACATGCCAGACCTGCCCCGGTACTGCCAGAGCCCATCTCCCAACCGGTCCCATGCCTGCCCACCATGTCTTCTCACTGGGGTTGCCGTGGCTGCTGCTCAACTGTTGCCATGTTCACTGGAAGAAAACATCCAAGGTTTTTGTGAGGGTTCATTCCCATCTACTCAGCCATGTGCGTGTGCTGGCTTCTGTATCCTATTTCTCCTCCATGGAGGTGGAGTTAATTCATTGATTCCCTGTGATAATAATAATGGAGGGCAAAGGTACAGCAAATCACAGATATTTCCTATAAAGCTGCTACAGGAAAGTCCTCAGTTGCCCAAGGAATGGGCTCAGACCCATGACCAGGCTGCGGATATGAGCCCTTGGAGACTTTATGAACTTTATAAAATGTGGAGAGCCACTCTGCTAATCATTAATATCCACTAACCATTAATAGTTCCTGATCCTCCTTTTGTGTTTATTTTGTGATGGCATTTTTTTTAACCATCCGCTGCAAAATTGGATTTGAGGAATTCAGTATGCCCAAGAACTGATATTTATATTTTTTATTATCACAGGGTATTGTGAAGTCAAGAGTTCTGCCATGTAACTATGTGCAATGTGAAAAGTAATTTATTCTGTTGCATTTAGACCAGATGCCCAATTATTTCTTCTGGCGCTTCCTAGTTTCTATTGTAAGAAACAGTTAATAACAGTTTGCTGTGTATCTGCACTGCACCATCTGTGACAGGGCAGACTCTGGTCATCTTTCACAGCTGATCATTTCTTTATACCCTTTTAAGACGGGACAACTAGACACCATCTGGTGTTTGAAATGTGGGTTTCCTGTGTGTCAGTGTATTGATAACAGTGTTACCACTCAGCCCTTTCCCAGATCATTTATACCGCATGAAAGCAGCAAAGCTGTACCTTTTCAGTCTGGTGAAGCTGAAAAAGAATCTAACAGGTCTATCAATAGCAAAAATATCCAGTACTGTCATGGTCAGTGAATACACAACTGATGGAAGTTCCTGAGCGGCAATATCAAAGCCCACCCCTGGGGAAGAAGTTTATTTGTTATTGCTCAGATAAATGCACAAAGCACTGAATGTGGGGCAGAAAAGCTAACCCCCATCAGCAAGACAACGAGGAGCACTGGGCAAACACTGCACCCCAAAGTGAAAGCTGCTCTGCAGTGACCAGCTGCCATGCAAAAGGAACTGCCACACACCTCTGTAGTGGGCACACAGCCTGCCAGAAACCTGGTCTGGCTCTGATGCCTGATATTCTACCTGGTAGTGCTGGTATCTCTTCTGGGGTTTGGTGTCCAGCCAGGGGCTTTCTTCCTCCTTCAGGGAGGGAGAAAACTCACCTGGGAATTTGTGTTGGGATGACTCTGGCTGGACACCGGCTGCCCATCAAAGCTGCCCCATCACTCCCCCCTCAAGTGGGCAGGGGAGACAAGATATAACGAAATGCTCATGGGTTGGGATAAGGACAGGGAGAGCTCACTCACCAATTATTGTTATGGGCAAAACAGACTCAGTTTGGGGAAATTAGTTTAATTTATTACCAATCAAATCAAGTAGGGAAATGAGAAATAAACCCAAATCTTAAAATCTTCCCAACACCCCTCCCTCCCTCCCTCCCAGGCTTAACTTCACTCCTGAATTCTCTCCCTCCTCCCCTCAGCGGTGCAGGGGACAGTGAATGGGGTCAATTCATCACACCTTGTCTCTGCTACTCCTTCCTCCTGAGAGGGAGAGTCCTCTCACTCTTCCTGTGGTCTTGCATGGCCTCCTCCATGGGCTGAAGGTGGATCTCTGCTCCCACATGGACCTCCAGGGGCTGTAGGTGGGTCTCTTCTACCTCTGGACCCCCATGGGCTGCAGGAGCACATCTGCCTCACCATGAGCTGCCACAGGGACTGCAGGGGGATCCCTGTTCTGGCATTTGGAGCGTCTCCTCCCACTCTTTCTACACTGACCTGCAGGGCTGCAGGGTTTTGCTCTTACATACCCTCACTCCTCTCTTTGGCTGTTGCAGTGGTGGGTCCATCTTGGGGTTGGTTGGCATTGGCTCTCTTGGACGTGGGGACGCTTCTAGAAGCTTCTCACAGAAGCCATCCCTGTAACTGCCCCCCCAGCCCCCCCAAACCTTGCCACACAAACCCAATACAGAATCCTTAAGAGGGAGTTTTGGGAAAAGCAGCTTATGGTGAAAGCCTAAATTAGCCTGGGTTGTTTAGCCTAGAAACTATGAAACCGAGGGGGATGTGCTGACAGCTTCTTTTTAAATGCCTGGCAGCTGCCAAGCATGCAGCATCACTGCTGCAGAGACTGGAATGGTCTGTTCTGTGTCTGGGGTAGGACTTGAGCCTGCGTTGGCCTGGCCCACGTGGAGAACAGGGCTGGTTGCTCCTCTCAGTGTGAGACTGGGGGATGCTGATTTGGTTTCCAGCCTCCTCCCTCCACCTTGAGGGCTGTCTTGCTGCCTTTCCCCTGACACCTCCTCCCTGGCATTGCTTCTGACAGGGCCAAAGTAATTTGCCATATGCATCGCTGATGCTGGGATCTGCTCTCTGTGTTTGCTTGCACCGATTGTGCAGCTGTTTCCGTAATCTGGGAGCAGAGGCGAAGTTCCCAGAGAAAGGAGAGAGTACATGGCTGCCAACCATCCTGGCTCTGCCACACACCTCTGCTCAGCGCAGTGCTGAACCCGCCTGCGCCGCTGTGCAGTGCTCCACAGGGACACGGGCAGAGCCAGGGGGGCGGGGAAGGAGGGGAACCTGTGCAAAGCCTGTATCGCCCTGCCTTAGGGCAGGGAGCTGTCAGGGACATGGGACAGTGAGATGAGGCACTGGCTGGGCAGCCCACGCAATGGAGAGGCACTGGCAAGTGCCAGGCATGGCAGTGGTGTGGTGCCATGGAACCTCCATCTCCTGCTCAGGCACTGCGTTAGAGTAGCTCTCACATGAAAGTGGCTGGTGATGAGAGCTGGCCAGGGACATCAGAGACCAGACTCCCTTGCTGGGTGGCAGGGACCCAGTCACCCTGGCTGGAAAGAGCAGGATTTACCAGGCTCTGTGGGTTGGCTTTGGATCTTTGAGCCACCCACTTGTGTCAGGGATGTGACGTGTCCCTACAGCAGGCAGTGGGCTCCGATCCAGTGCCTGGAGCCAGTGCCAGTAGGCTTGAAGTGTCCTCCCTGATTTGCCTCTGCTCTGCATAGAAACAGTTCTGAGGCAGGGGCCAGGGCCAGGGTGGTTGGAGTCTATCCTGAAGGATGGTGTTTGATGTAGGACAGCAAGATGTTTTGAAGAGGAAAGAGTTCACTTCAGCCTAAGAAGTTATGAAGTATTCTTGTAGGCTTTCAGGATATCGCCATTTTAAACACCAATTCAATCGATCTTTGAAGGGCTGCAAGGGCAATGTACAGAGATTATCAGGGCCCTTTCATTTTATACTACTGAAATTCATCTGCTGTTCCACCTCCCAAACACTTAGTATTTTAAGATGCTTCAGCATTTCTTTGTAATTACCTTTTAATTTTTACTGCTCAGTGTAATCCTCAAACCTGGCCTTAGTCCCTGCCCATTTACTTCCTATATCATGGGGGTAACATTTTGAACAGTCCAGTGTTAATGTGGATCCCTGTGGGATTCTCCCAGTGGCCTCACTTCCCTGAAAATCCAGATGTCTCCTCCAAATGCTTCATCTAACTGCCAACATGACAACCATTCTGTTTAATGCATGGCAAGCTCACTTTTTAAAGAGGTCTGGGACTTTCTCAAAATCTTTTAGAAATTCTAAATGCAGCTGTGGCAAAAAATAGTTGAATATATTCAGCTCTGAGGTTCTCAGCATGAAGAGAAATGCTGAGGATGTGGAGCCGCTGGAGCAAGTCCAGAGGAGGCCATGGAGATGCTCTGAGGGCTGGAGCCCCTCTGCTCTGGACACAGGCTGTGAGAGCTGGGGTCATTCAGCCTGGAGAAGAGAAGGCTCTGGGGAGACCTTAGAGCCCCTTCCAGTGCCTAAAGGAAGCTTACAAGAAAAGTGGGGAGGGATTTTTTTAGTAGGGTCTGCTGCAATAGAACAAGGGGTGGTGGTTTAAACGGAAGGAGAGCCAATTTAGATTAAAGGAAGAAGTTTTTTGTAATGAGGATGGTCAGACAAAGGCTGCCCAGAGAAGTGGTGAGTGCCTCATCCATGGAAGCATTCGAGATCAGTTTGGATGGGGCTCTGAGCAACCTGATCTAGTAGAAGATGCCTCTGCTCATGGTGGGGGCTTGGACTAGGTGACATTTAAGGTCCCTTCCAACCCAAACCATTCTATGATTCTATGTGTGGAAATGTCTTCTTTTGAGGTTTACCTGCTTACCAAGTACTTAAACCAGATGAAGTCTGTCTCCCTTTCACATCCTTCCTTTGCACATTAGCCATCTTCCTTCCTATAACCCTTATTGCTGCATGGACTGGTCTCTGCTTTCCATGAAGTGAAGCAGCCATCCAGGAAAATGGCACCACAGGTACCACCTGTCCTTGCCCAGGCCAGCAGAGAACAGTGACTGGCTATGGCAGTGCCCTGAGCTGTGGCTGCCCCAGAGGGAGCAGGGCCAGCCAAGGGCAAGTGAGGGACAGGCCCTACTGGCCACCCCAGCACATCTGGGGACCAGCCCCTGCTGAAGCATGCAGACTCCCTGGCCTTGAGGAGGAGCTGGAGGGAAAACTGACAGCACTGGCTGTGATTTTCCTAACCTTTAATTTGTCTCTGTCTCTCCAAGCAATCACTGGAACTGTGTTCTGGTTATGGTGGCTCTGTGGCTCAATGCAGGCTATGTTTGAAGAATAACTACCTGATTTTTGTTACTTGCTTGAAGAAAGGCAGAGACTTCCTTCTGAAATGCAACTGCACCTTTGGAAAACAAAAGCCTCTGATTTAGAAGACCTTTGAGCATAATTCAGATGGGGGTTTGGACCTGATACAACATGCATAAAAAAGGGACACTGTACTAATTAATGTCTCAGCAGAGCTGCCCAATAACCACCAACCCCCAATCTCATTGTCAATCCTGCTGTATTTTAATTATGAGATTGACCTACTTAATTTTGAAGACAGAGGGCCTTCAGAGTCAAGCAACACTTCGAGAAATAGCATCAATGCTTAATGCTGGTTTCATTATCAGCATTACAGTCACACATCCCAGTGTGACATTAACCCTGCACTCGCCATGGAGGTCACTGAGCAAGCACCGAGGACCAGACTGCTCTGGGAACTGATCCCAGGCTCCTAAACAGCTGCAGCTGCACAGGGAAACATCTCACTTACATGTAATGTCATTGCAAGGGAAGTGGAGCAGCGGAAGAGCTTGCCTGGCACAGGTGTGGTGCCCTTAGCAAAGGAGAATGCCAAACAAAACAGGACAACCCCCACCCCGACACAGTGATAGAGCTGACTGCATGGTGTACAGTGATTTCATCCTCAGGTGCCACACTCAGCATCACACTTTTTTTTCCATGCAGGCAGGAATGACAAACTGCAGTGGATGTCTCTGCATAAGGTGCACCCCATTTCACAGTTTCCTCTTGACACAACAGCTCCATTTTTTTGGACATTCTTCTTCTTATTATTAATTCATTATTAAAACAGCTTAAACATGTCTAAAGCTACAGCACTGCACAACTTGCAGGGAAGGACAGCAAGTACTTTCCTGAAAACTACTGAATTATTAATGACTTTTAACAATTCTTGGAACAATGGGGAAATCCTTGAGGATTAAGAAAAAACAAAACAACCAAACAACTCCCAAACCATAATATATTCTCTCTCCTCTTCAAAAAATACCAAACCAAAACCCACACCAAACCAAAAACACAACCCCAAAGCAAAACCAGTGTGCCTATATTTTAAAAATTACAAGCTGTGTGATGTGTAAGTACAGCTTATCACCCTGATATCTCCCAGACACACCAACAATTGAGATTAAAGGACATCATAAGTAAGAACTGACCAATGTGGTTTCACAGAGAACAGATTTCTGTAAACATTATTTTTTAATTAATTACAAGTCCATGTTGGTAAAAGTAGCTGTTGACATCATAAATTTCTGTAAGGCCATGTTCTTGGCCCCATGTGTTAACAAACATCGCTGGAACACATTAATGCTTGTTATTAAATAATTGTAAATAAGGATTTGTCCTAGAGAATCCCAGAGTCTGCAGCTATTTGGCATCTTTATGAAGAATGTTAATGAAATTATATAACAATTACAAAGAAAATCTGCAGATTAAAAAAGCTGATGACAAATTAAAGCAATGAAAAGATTGATTATGTAACCAAGCTTTCTGGAAAAGTTGCTCTACAAAACATACAGTTATTAAGGTATCTGCTAGAGTAACTCTGTGAAGTACTGTTTTGCTGGGGGACAAGAGTCAGCACAAGAAACACAGACACCAACTTTAAAAATAAATGTATAAATTTACTATAGTGCAACACAGCAAAAAATTACAAAAGAAGCAAAGAATTATAAAAAGACAAGCTTAGCAATGCACCTAATCATCACTACAGAATGTCTATAGTGATTAAGAAAGATACCTCACCAGTTACCCTTTAATACATTACCACAATCCACATCACCCGCTGGGGAGCCCTGATCACAGCCAAGGGCCAGAGAACCTCTCCCTGGAAATGGGAAATCCTACACACCACAGAACCTCTCCCTGGGAACAGGAAATCCTACACACCACAGAACCTCTCCCTGGGAACGGGAAATCCTACACACCACAGAACCTCTCCCTGGGAATGGGAAATCCTACACACCACAGAACCTCTCCCTGGGAATGGGAAATCCTACACACCAGAGAACCTCTCCTGGGAAACGGGAAATCCTACACACCACAGAACCTCTCCCTGGGAATGGGAAATCCTACACACCAGAGAACCTCTCCCTGGAAATGGGAAATCCTACACACCAGAGAACCTCTCCCCGGAAACGGGAAATCCTACACACCAGAGAACCTCTCCCGGGAAACGGGAAATCCTACACACCAGAGAACCTCTCCCGGGAAACGGGAAATCCTACACACCAGAGAACCTCTCCCCGGAAACGGGAAATTCTACACACCACAGAACCTCTCCCTGGGAATGGGAAATCCTACACACCAGAGAACCTCTCCCTGGAAATGGGAAATCCTACACACCAGAGAACCTCTCCTGGGAAACGGGAAATCCTACACACCAGAGAACCTCTCCCCGGAAACGGGAAATCCTACACACCGTGGCCACTCGCAGGTGAGGGCTCCGTCTGCGCTGGGAGAGGGTCCAGCTTTTATACTGTTAAACATCCAAGCTTATGTCACTATTCAGTGCAGAAAATATCTGGCTCTCTTCTCTCCTTGGTTTTCAGCCAAAGCCTGGCCAAGGGCTCAAAAGAAATCAAGGGAGTCAATTTGGACCCTCTACTGTCAAACGAGGCCAGCTATCTACTTCCATGGCCTTGACTAGTCTCTAAATACAGGAAAATGGATACTTTCATATCTCATTAACAAACAGATGCAAATCTTCACTAATAAGCAAATACCAATATATCTTAATAACAAGCACAGATGTTTACAAAGGTGTAGTCTTACATATTTTACTAAAGGTTATACAGAATTTTGGCCGATAAGCAGATACATGGGTAAATGTAACATTAGATTGGAAGGTTCATCTATAGGTCAACTCTGGGCCAGGGCCTCTTGTCCAGGCCTCAGCACTTCAAATACATCACAATGTTTCAGAATGTGTTCATCGTGTGCTGTCCTTAAACCCTGCTAACTTGAGTTTCTAGAAACAACGGAAATGGGTCCCCAGAGGCAATTTCAGAACAACTGAAGAATGCACGTAAGAGGGTAAAACTGAATATAAGTGGTATAGTGAGGGAGCTGAGGACAAAAAGAGGTTGCTGAGAGCAGAGCAATGTTATCATTGTATTCTACATAAACCAGACTGCTGCAACAGAACACTGCAACTTGTTCCTGTCTCTGGATTTAAAAAGCCAAAAATGCACCAATCGATATATTAAATGCCAGCAAAGAACAATAAACAACTAAAAAAAAAATTGAAAAAGAGAAAAACCTGCTTTGACTGAGACTAGTAAGCCTCTCTAGCTCATACAGCAAATTATGTATGGAGTTAATTATGACTACAAATATGCAGGAAGAAATTTTTGATACCATAAAACTATTTCAATTACCAGGACTGAGCAGTACAGGCAGATACAGAGGCTGAAATTAAAACAAGTTCAAATGAGAAGACACAGCATTTTTAGTGCAATTAATCACTACAACAAGTATTGAGTGACTGGCTGGTCTCTTTTATCACTTCTGACTCCCTCACAGCTGGATCTCTTTGGTAAGAGCAAGGCCCAGTTTGCTGGGTCAGTGGACAGTCTTCCTCCAGGGTCTGTGTTACCAATGCTGTGTAATGTCTTTGTCCAAGCTGCGTGGTGCAGTTGATTTGCTGGAGGGAAGGGATGTCATCCAGAGGAACCTGGGGAATCCAGGATAGAGAGCAGCCTGATGGACAAGGACCTAGGGATAACTAAATTGGACACCACCTGGCCACATGCCCTGGCAGCCCAGAAACCCCGTGTCCTGGGCTGTATCTCCTGCAGCATGGGTAGCAGGTGAGGGAGGGGATTCTGCTAACTTACCCCTTGCCCTCAGAGCAGTGGATCATGGCCACAGTCTCCCCGGGTCCCTGCCTCAGCCCCCCTCTGGCAGGACACAGGTGCTCCTGGACAGACCTCACTCCTCACAAGCAGTGTGCTTGTGCTGCACAGCGACGTCACCCCCTCGCACCAGCCTGAGCCAATCCAGCAAACAATCTGCTGCAACGCTGATGGACAGGGATGGATTGTCACAGAATGATTTTCTTCCACATGCCACATTATGCAGGAGAATATGTTACTGAATTAACTACAAAATCCAGGCGGTCATGAATTATCCATGTCTAGAGAGGTCTTGTTAGTAACTTTTAAATGACAGGAAATAGGACTCTAGACTGAAATCCACTAAGAAAAAACCTCCTTTAATTCCTAGGTTTATTGTAGTGAATGTTTGCTCAAAGTATGGATGTGTGGAGTTCTGAGGAGAAACTGTGCAGACAACTGAACAGCACCACAACAAGAAGGATAACCTGTGGGCAGGGTGGGGTGTGTTGTGTAGGGAGGGATGGTACCAAGACCACCACACACCAAACAGACAAGAAACCACATTCTGGTGACATTTTATTTTGTTGTCTTCTGATCTTGCCCATCTCACTGCAGACCTTACACATCCTGCAGAGTCCAGACATGTCTGCTTTCAGGGCAGCACTTGCAAGCACAGTGGCATCTGGTTCCAAAGGCAGTTCCAGAGACCACCCTGGCCGTACAGCACTCCCCCCCGTCAGGGCCAATGTGATCATGCTGGTAATAACACACATGTACAAACCTGCTTCCTGCTTCCCTGTGAATTTCAGCAGCAGTAACTTTGTCAGACAGTGCAAATTTTGCAATTTCCTGGTACAGTGGGTCTTCGGATAACAGAAATTCTGGAGAATCTAGTCTTTAAAAAAGAACAGGATTGCCCGTGCTGCTGCTTCTTGGTAGCTTCTATGACATCTGCTGCATTTAGACAGAGGAACAGGTTGCCTAGGGAAGTTGTGGATGCCCCAGCCCTGATAGTGTTCAAAGCCAGGCTGGATAAGGCCTTGAGCAACCTGGTCCAGTGGGAGGTGTCCTTGCCCATGTTGGGGGGGTGCAGATTAAATGATCTTTAAGGTCCATTCCAACCCCTTAACACTCCATGATTCTATGATTTATGGAGCACAGGAAGATATTATTCCTTATAATACAGAGCTAATGCCAACACATGACTTAAAATGATGATCCCTCTTCTACTAACCTTTTCTACACAGGGAAGCCACTGCTAATATACGTCATTAGCACAGAGGAAGTGGTGCTGAAAAGAAACAGGTGATGTAAGACAATGGAGGTGGTATCTGCAGTGCAGGAAAAAAGGACACTGTGGAAGCACGGGCACAACAAAGAACCACATGCTGGCAAGGCAGCTCCATGAAACCTGGTTCCAGCACTAGCAGGCTGCTAATGCAGGTGTGCACTGTCTTGCAGTACGTTTCCCGGGTCAGTCTGAAACGAGCGGGCTTCAGCGGGCACACAAAGGTCATCTCAGTATATTACTTACTGGGGGCTCTGAAAGGCCAGTGAATCTCTAAAGGGCTGGAGAGCAATTATTCCTCACTGCACTAGAAGACTCTTTATGCATCTTTAATGCCCAGCATTACAGGAGACAGGTGCCAGGGAAACGGTGGGCTCCTGACAAGGGTAATAATCATGTCCCATCCCTTCCAAGCAGACCTGTGCTCATCTGCTGCTCAGCCTAAACACCAGTGCATGAATTAGAGACTTGTGCAACAGGCTACAGAAAACACTGGGAAGGTCTCTGCTCTTTTGTGGCAGCCTTGCTGACAACAGACAGGACAGTGATAGGGCAAGCCGAAGACTTCGAATTCTGCACAGCACTGCTTAGTTTGTGTGCATTCTGTGCAAGAAAGGATTTCCCCCTTGAAGAGATCTAAACATTGTGCTAGTCAGTCCCTTATGGGGAGAACTGCTAAAAAAGAACCCTGATCTCACCCATCTGAGGAAGATGACAAAACAGACATCTGCTGTACTGGAAACCACTAAACAAGCAACTAATGTGACCAATCTGAGACTGGGATGTAACCAGAGCAGGAATCACACTGGGTACACTGCTAGTGCCACTGTCCAAGGGAACCATACCAGAAGAGGCAGCCTCTGCACCACAGCTTTGGTTTGAATCCTTCACAACTGAGCAGAGGCAAAAGTTTCAATATCAAAGTCACCAAGCAGAATTGAGTCACAAGTCCCAAAGATATCCAGTTGCTTATATTAGTGCTGCGAGTTATGAGCTGGACAGAAGTGGGGCTTGTAATTGAAAAGCTTTAGAATTACACCTTCTCATCCTCTAGGGATTTGCTTCGGCCTCGCTTGCGGCTGGTTTTAGGAAATTCAGCTCTCTGTGCAACTTGGAGTGCCCCTTCCTCACTGCTCGCACTCTCATTGTCCACCCGCCGTGGACGACCCCTCTTATTTTTCCTCATTTTTTCAACTCCAGTGGTGGGGAGCTTCTTGGCAGCCAGGGTCCCAGCTTTCTTCTTTTTGCCCCTGGTCAAGGGACGTTTCTTCCGTTGCTTCCTCTGCTCTTCCCTTTGGCGGATTTTCATTAGCTTCTCAAAGCTTTTGGTGGTCATTGTGTTCATATCAAACCAGTCCTGCAGGGTTTAGAAGGCAACAGGTTGGTACTGATGGTGGTGGAAAAACCAAATAAAGCCTATCGGGGCTTATAATAAAGCTGTCTTGTGGGACAAGTTTTCCTGAAGTGTGAGATCTGGAAAGGCAGCTGCCTAACAACGCTGTTCTCTGATGTGTCTCAAGTGTCACTCTGCCTGAAGGATGCAGATTTGATTGGCAATTGCCAATCAAATTGGCTGAATTGAGCAGCAGCAGCTTGGGACAAGGCACGTGACATAACACGACAGCTGCTCCCCAGAACATAAGACCAGCTGTGTTTAAGCAAACCAAAGGCCACTCCAGTCTAGGACCCTGTTCCCAACAGTAAGTAAGGAAAAAAATAAAACAGGGCACACCCCCAGCACTTCCTTCCCAAGACACTCTCCCCACCTCCAACAGCCTGGGGTTTGAAGTTCCACTCCACCTGCCTTACCTCAGCATGCACAGAGTTGATGTGATACTTGACCCCACTCTCTGAAATGAACTCCTTCTCACACAGGAGACACTTGTATTTACCAGCCACAAAGTCTCCCTGGCATCGAAACAAAACAAAAAAATCCATCAACAATTGCTGACCAGGAGGCTGATACATCTCTATATTGCATTTGAATCTTGCTCAGATAGAACCCAGTAAAAACTAGAAACTCCCATTCATATCAGACAAAGCTTTAGCTCCAGGAGCACTGACATGATTGACCAGCTGGGCCCACAAAGCATAGGACTGCTCTGTGAGATGTCATAAGGTCTCTAGCACTGTATCTGGAAAAACTGCTCTTGTAGCTGTGCATCTACAGGTCGGACTGCTGTTTCATTGTAAGGGATGCCATTAAGGTGCTTCCTACTGGTCTCAAGCAGTGTTTGCCACGGCGGCCTCAGTAGCACATAGGGGAGCACTCAAACTGGGGGTTGGAACGAGATGATCTTTAAGGTCCCTTCCAACCCAAACCGTTCTGTGATTTTATGAACTTGTGAGGATCTCAGATTAGCAGATGGCAGGACAACAGCTTGAACAAAGGGATATCAGAAGGACAGGGACAGTGGGGCTGTTACAGGAAGGCTACCAACCAAGGTACATGTGCCGAGGTGAGATTTGAGTCCTGAGACACTGCCGTACACAGATTCACAACCCTGAAACAACAAAAAAAAGCATGTCAGTAACATTCTAGTAAGAAATCACTTCTTCCTGCACAAGGTCTTATTGTCTGGAAGATAATTCCAAAAGGGCTAAGAGAGGTAGAGGAAGGGAGATATGGAGTCCTACAAAGCCAGAAAGCTTCCGGTAAAAAGACCATTGAAAGAGTTAAGCTTTCAGTAAGCTTAATATTTGTTTTTCCAGTTTCTGAGCACCTTTGGACATAATAGACTCCTGTGACAGTTACACTCACTCTCTATCAAAAGCCTGATTAAAATGATAGTTTGCTTTTTGCCTGAAGTGCAACAGAGATTAATTTCAAACAAAGCAGAGGGGCAGGTACAAGACAGGGGCAAGTACTCTCTCCCATGCTGCTCGTGTCTCTGGTGGCCCAGAGCAGGGGCACAGCGCCCAACATCGCCGGTCTCAGTTCAAGGGCAGCTTTGCAGGTCTGTCCCATGAGGAGCTTCAGGCATCAGTCTTAGGGTACCAGACTGTGCTCAGCCCTCAGCCCAGGCCCTGGGACAGGAGGGACGAGCAAGACAAGCTACTGGGTTACTGGTTGGTGACACAGGACAGCTGCTCTCTGGAAACAGCTCCATACACAACATAGTCCTGCAATTCTGATACTTGGAAAGGATGCAAGCCTGATAATTGGGAAGAGAGTGCTGGGGGTGGGGTAGGGCAAGGGGAAGGCATCATCCCTACACCAAACCCAGAGGGCAGCTGCCACTGACCTTTGGCTCTCGGACAGCGTGCACCACACGGTCACATCCACCATCACCTCCACCAACTGGGCCATTTGTTCTCATGGGATCTGACTGGTGATTACTGCATGGTATTATAAAAAACTAAGACTTCCAGTGCCTAGAGGGCTCCAAAAGAGCTGGAGAGGGACTTTTGACAAGGGTCTGGAGCATCAGGAGAATGGGGGGGATGGTTTCCCACTGCCAGAGGGCAGGGTTAGATGGGATATTGGGAAGAAATTCTTCCCTGTGAGGGTGGTGAGGCCCTGGCACAGGTTGGCCAGAGAAGTTGTGGACACTTGGAAGTGTCCAAGGCCAGGTTGGATGGGGCTTAGAGCTGGTCTAGTGGAATGAAGAAAGCTTAAGTGTTGTGCCAGACAAAGTCCCTCTACTCCTCCCTTCTACAATTAGATTTAACTAGAAAGGCAGGGGCCTGTCATTTTTCCACTGTTCAAACCTCCAAATGGACCAGCTCCCAGCTGAATGCAAAAGCTGTACCAGTCTGACACCAGGTTACTGGCTCTGAAGTGAACACACACATTCCCAAAGGATCATTACTAGGGTATTTGGATAAAAAGGGCAAAAGGAGCATGCCCTGACATCCCCAAGTGTCTTGATTATACTAAACAATCATATTGAGACAAGGCAGGATTTGTCTCTCACAGAGACAAACTGCAGTTTCAAGGTTGTGGAAAGCCTGTTGGCTCATAGAGACCTGAAATCTGTCCCCTTTGAGGCTTCAGAAACATTTAAGGATTACCTGATTTGGGCAGTGGACTCTTCGGTACATCTTTATCTCTGCTTTCCATTTGCACAGCACATCTTGACTAAATGTGGGCAGTCCAGGACGAGTGTATTTCAGCTGAGACAGAGACGGAATTGAGAGCTGGAAGCAATGCTGGCTACATAGACTGCCAGCTATGCCTCTTCCTCTTCCAGACTGTGAGACAAAAGTGCTATTTCTTCTACTCTAGCAGCCAAAATCACAATAACCAATGTTTTCCTGTCTCACTGATTGCCTAGAAACATAACCGAAACTGGAAAACCCTCCCAATACCAGAATCTGAAACTTCCCATAGCCTTGACTACAACAATTCCTCTAAATGTACTTATCCCACTGAAATCATAAAGCATCGTTTTCCCTTAGGTTTCCTTTACAGTCTAAAAGATGATCCTGGAAATTCTGAAGCCTGAAACACAGAAATATCACAGCGTGGCTGGAGGGATGTGCAGCCTATGACTTATGAGTAACATCATGCCCATAACTGCCCATGTTCCTTGTGTCCACTGAAAATTCCAGCAATAGGACTTTACAGTCATTACAGCCTCCCTGGACAAAACACACCACTGCAATTGCTGCTGCAGCAGTACTGTAATCTAAGATCAAAGAGAGCAAACCCAAATCCCTCCCACAACATATACATATACCTTCCGGTCATCTGGAATCAAGTCCTGCAGAACTTTTCTTTTGGGCCACTCTTTGGCCAGCTCTTCTCCAGCCAGTTCATGGAGATAGTAGATTGCCACCTTTGCAGATCTCCTCTGAACTCTGCCTGTGTTGTTTTGTTCCTGTTTCATTTCTATCAGGTTCCCTGTTCTTCTCTCCTCATGGAGGAAAGTGACCTGCAATGAAGGCCAAAAAAGGTGAGCCTCCTTCACTAGTTCCTATTTCAGTTACACTAAATACTGGGAATAAATATTCTGACAAATTCCTCATAAAAATGCTGCAGCAGCTGTGGTTCACTGTCACAGACATAGGACAGAAGTGCATCCCACTAGTGAGACAGACCCCCAGATCTGCTCGGGGGGGTCACAGCAGTGAGGCTCAAGCAGAAAGTTTCATGCAGTCACTGGTCTTGAAAGGTATCCCATCATTCACTGTAAAACCCTTGCAGACAACAACCACAGCACTGCCTGTTCTGCTCCAATGGTGGGTCTTTTAAGAGCAAAGAAAAGCATCTCACAAGTTATGTTAGTATCACTCTTCCATGGAGCAAAAGTCAGGTGCTGCGATGCCAATTTACTATTAAAAGCTTCATCCTAGTCAAAGAAAAGAAACAGCTGCTGCTAGAAGGAAAGTATCAAGGACTACTCCAGAGAGACAGGAAAATGCAAAGATTTGTGATCTGTAATTACCCACCAAAGTAGCAGACAAAAGCTTACATGTGTCTCAAGTCTGAGAGGCTGAGGTCTTCCCCAGCCCCCTGATAACCAGGGCAGGTGCACTCACCGGCCCGTGCTTAGAGCGGAGGTGGTAGACCAGTCCTGCCTTTGATCTGTATGCTTTTCCACAGTGATGGCACTTCATAGCCATTTTCTCCAGCTCAGAAGCAGCCTTCCCACACTTTTTAACATGATACAGGTATCCCATTATGCTGGTGAAGCTGCCTGTGCAGCCCTGTCAACACAGAAGAAATATACATGGAAGAAAACCGTTCTCCAAGTGATCACGAGACCAGTGTATACACAGTTTGCTGACCAAAGTACTACCACTTTTCCTGACAGAACAGAGACAAGCAAGTAGAAAACTTTAATGTTAGTCTATTCAGATAGACAAAATCTGCAACAAAGAATTGGCATTGAAATGACCATTAAAGGTCTCTTTTAATCCAAACCATTCTATGATTCTATGTGACTCTGTCTTAAAAGCATAGCTACGATCTTGAAACAAACCTTGCTTTGGCCAGCACCAAAGCATACCCAACAGCACTCTCCTGTCCTATGCTCATGCCTCCACTGCTGTTTAATTCACACTTTGCACAATGCAGCTTACCTCCCTTGTACACTTCAGTTTTCCCATACACTTCAAAACCTTCCGAAGGCGGTCTCGCTCAAGCTGCTCGTCCACTTCCTCCCCCTCCTTCACAACTGGCTAAAGCACAGCAGAAAGATGAATGGAAAACACATGATACTCAGCATTTACAGTTCTTGTCATAGGGAATTCACTACTAAACACTCTACTGAAGGAAAGCTTCTAAAATAATTAAATGTCTGCAACTTATGATTTTATGGATGTGCATTTATTATAACGATCACTTTCCATATCTGTGCTGGTTTGGGTTGGGGTGGAGTATTCTTTGCAGCATCTGGTATGGGGCTGTGTTTCAGATCTGTGCTGAGAACAGGGCTGATAGTGCAGAAATGGTTTTGTCAGTGATGAGCAGCACTTGCACAGCATCAAGGTCTTTTCTGCTTCTCATACCTCCCTGCCAGTGAGTGGCCTGGGGGTGCATAAGCAGGGGAGGGGACACAGCTGGGACAGCTGACCCCAGCTGGCCACAGGGATATTCCAGACCACATGGTATGATGCCCAGCATATAAAACTGGGGGAAGGAAGAGGAAGGGGAGCAGCGTTCGAAGCGATGTCCTTGGTCGCCCCAAGCCGTTATGACGCGTGATGGAGCCCTGTGGTCCTGGAGGTGGTTGAACACCTGTGTGCCTGTGGCTAGCAGTGGATGAATTCCCTGTTTTGCTTTGCTTGTGTGCATGGCTTTTGCTTTACCAATTGAACTGTCTTTATCTCAACCCATGAGTTTTGTCACTTCTACTCTTTAATTCCCTTCCCCATCCTGTGGGTGGGGGAATGAGCTTGAGGCTGCGTGGGGCTTGGCTGCTGGCTGGGGTTAAACCAAACCTGAATTATCTTTAAAAGGAGTAGACTGACAGAAAATCATGCATCTTTAACATTTACTGGTCCTAGTGTTTCCACTTAGCCTGACTAAAGCCTGCTTGTAACACTTATTTATCTGTGCTAAACTACAGCTCAAGCTCTTTATTCTCTCTCTGATGGTTATTGTATATTATTTCCTACACTACCCAATATTACACTTAGACTGAATAGAAAGTTAGAACTGAGTGACAGACCTAATCCTCAGGTGCTGAATATGATCCCTGGTCTGTACCATTTACTAATACAGCTGTAGGTTCAGAAACTGCATTGTGTAAATGAGAATTGTGTAAAAAATTACAGTTGTGAATTTTCTGAACCTTACCCAAACTTCCAAACGACTGTTTCAAAAGTTCTAATTCTTCACAACTACAACAGGAGACACTGCCTTCTTTAAAGTAACAGCAAAGACGAAAAGCAGATTGTAGCATTGGTATTTTTACAGTAAAGAGAGACAAGAATTAATTTCTGGTTCTGCTTTTCTACCTTTGAAGTCGTAAAGAACTCAAATCTAGTCTGCTCCGGATGTAAAAAAACAACCTCCTGCTTTCTAGCAAAGGACTGAAAATTGCAGCCTAAGGAGCAATCTTTTTCTTTCTGACTGAGAATGCCTTTTATGCACGACTTATTATCAGCTGAAACAGAAATTCATCCCCTCTTTTGACGATGTGGCATCCCTACTTTACTGTTTTTCAGATGTCAAGTCTCACAGGAAAAATAATAGGCAGACAAGATTTGAATAGCTACAACATTTGAAAAAAACCACCCCATGTTCTGTTTCTGTGTGTGCCAGGGAAGGAACAAAAGCCTTTTCTTCCTGTAGGAGTTTTAGATGCACAGCAGTTGTGTTACCTGATTGTTATGGTCTGCCATGACATGGTATTTCATCCCTGCTGAAGACTTCAGCTGCTTCCCGCACTGATGACACGTGAACATTTCCTAGAAATAAACAAGGACACTGTTAATTAATGAAAGCAGTGGGAAACTTTGGGGAAAGAGAGAAGGAGAGTATAACATTTGGTTTGGACCTCTAAGAACAGATTTTACAGAGTCTAAAATTTAGTGGAACAGTGAAGTAGCTACACCTTTGGTCACTACCCCAAACCTCCAGCAAAAGGCTGGGCAAGAAGCACCAAGCACAGCCTCTTACAGATGTATAAAGGACTCTTGCTTAGGGACATGATGATGATGAAACTGGTTTTAAATCCAACACAAAACAGCGTGCAGGTATTTTTATTGGCAAGATAAAGAGAAGTAAAGAAACAATTGCTCATCTCTCGTGTTCTTACCTGCCTGCAGTTTGCCATATGTTTCTTCAGTCCTTCTACAGTCTTTCTCACCACAGCCCGGCATGTGGGACAGGTAACTCGGCCTTTGTCCTGAATCTCCAAAGACCACTGCTCTTCCATACTACCTGTCAAAACACAACGTTTGGAATGTAACTACTAACACAAAATCTTTTTTTTTTCTTCAATGTGCACAATGAACTCTAGAAAGAAACAGGTCACATGCTACCAAACTCATGTCCAGCTACACTTCAATAGGTGTAGCTCATCTGCAGCTTTAAGTATGTCATGTGACAAGGCACACATCACTCCTTCCAGAAGAGCATTTTACAAAACTCTTTAATCCTACCAGTCCCTTGTTAGGAGTGTTCTTCCACTTGTCTGGTAGAGATTTTTCCTTTGTTCATTTCTGTTACACAATTACTTCAGCATGCTGAGTAAACTTGTCTTTTGGCAAAAGGGTTTTCCCAGTAAAAGCAGTCACAGATGTGACTGAACAGTCTCAAGCAAAGTCTACGGTTTTTCTCTACCAACTGAATCTTTATAACTCTATGAATGCTTAGCTGCACCACCAGGTCAACAGCCACGAAAAAGCACTCTGTGTGACATGGTTTCCAGTTCCTGGCCTCTTTGCAAAATGCCAAGCAAAAGTTTGGCATATAATCCACAAGGATTATAAATTACTGAAATTGGTTCTGGGAAGAAAGTGTTTTAGCACCATCTGCCTGAATTCTTACCATTACAAGATCCAAAGGCTTTCCTCTTTTCCCATTAATAACAGCCCAAGGCTGTTTCTCCCCAGGTGGTTGGAGGAAAAGTTTGTGAATCAAACAGCACTTGGTAGAAAACTGGAGTGTTTAATGAGTGCTGTGAACTACAAATACCGAGTGATTCCACTCACTGAGTCAAGGCTAGTTTTATTTTTCTAGGACAGACTGCTTGAGTCTCTGGTTCCCAGAAAAGGCGATCTGACAGCAACGGCTACAGAGTTTTTCCTGCAAACATTCTGTTGAGTAAAAAATATAAATATTTTTAAGAGTTTTTAAATGCAACTGTTTTAACAGGCTTTTCTTCAGTTCAAAAAGTGATTCTCCCTTCACTGTTCCATTATGCAGTGGTAAAAGCACGTGGAACTACACTCAGGCAGTGTGCAGTCCCCCCAGTCCTGCTCTGCAGTACTGACATGGTGCCAAAAGGACACCAGCCAGCTCTTCCTTGTCAACAGTAAAGCAAAGAACCAAATGGAAACACCAGAAACATAAGCTGTTGCTCAGATACAAATCCTAGAATCACATTTATCTTTTAGCTGCTTTATAAACAATTCTGAGCAACTGCCTCTTCTTCTTACCTGTGCCATAGGTTTCTGTCTCTTTCTGAACACAGTGGCCTTTCCTTTTGGAGTTTTGTTTTGTTCCAGCTTGCCGGTTTTTTCCTGCTATAACACAAACAAGACAGACCAGAAGACTTAGTTCTGCTAGCTTTGTTACAAAAAACCAGATCTTTTTGCTAGAAGGCTGTTATTTACCCTGCTGTCTCAAAGTTACTCATTCAGAAATGTTCAATTTCTTTTTAAAGGAATTTCAAGATTATGTTTCCCACTCCCCTTCAAAATCCATGGCTATTTACAGTGGTAGACATTAGTCCCACCCAGATATTTGTAGGTGTATGGTTTTTCATACACAAAGCTCAGGAAATGGGAACTCTTCACACTGAAACATCCTCTGTGCACAGTTTGGCTGAGCCCATCTAATGACAACCAAATGGAAAGTCCCATTTCTCTACTCATTCCTATCTTCTTCAGACTAAATGACTTTTATTGTTTCAGCATTTTCTCATGGGTTATGCTTTTTGCTCTCATCTCCCTGACCTCTTCAGTTGGACCACACATTTCCTGAACTGAAGTGCCTGCTGCTGGAGACAGCACTCCACGTGTGACCCTGCAGTAGAGCAAGAGAATTACTTCACATGTCTGAGAATCCTACATTCCTCTCAAAGTTCTCAATCTAACATCTGCCTTTTTAAAAACAAGTATGACACTGTTGGTCTCTATTCAGCTTTTGATCTGTTATAAATCTTGAATCCTCTTCTGAAGCACTGACTCCTGGGAGGTTGTTCTTTGGTTTACAGTTGTGATAGCATTTCTTCCCAAACTACAGAATTTTTAATTTTATACATTGTTCTCTGTTCTATTTTTAAATTGTTTCTCTAACCTCAAGACCACTTTCACTTTCAGTCTTTTCTCTGATACACTTACCACCTCTTTCAGCTCTGTGCTGCCTATATAGTTCCAAGTCCTTGGCGACAAAATCAATAGTTAGAACTGAATCTAGGGACAGACTGTGAACCATCATTCTATACTTCTATTTCACTAAGCTAGTGACCTCATTGTAGAAGGCTATCAGGTTGATTAAATAGGATTTTCCCAGCATGAGTCCATGTTGACTATTCCAAATCCCCATCTTGTCCTTCATGTGTTTGGAAATGCTTTCCAGGATGTATCTCTCCATCACTCAGGTGAAGTTGACTGGCCTGTAGTTCCCCAGATCTTCCTTCTTTCTGTCCTTGAAGATACAAGTGAAGACTTCCTTGAAGACTCTTCCAGTCTTCAGGAACCTCTCCCAGTCGCCACGACCTTTCAAAGACAGCCAAAAGTGGCCTCACGACGGCATCAGCCAGCTCTCAGCACTCAGTGCAACCTGTCAGGCCCCATGGAACTTAGAATCATAAATTGTTTAGGTTGGAAAAGCCCTTTAAGACCAGCACTGCCAAGGCCACCACTAATCCATGTCCCCAAGTGCCATATCCACATGGCTTTTAAGTCCCTCCAAGGATGAGGACTCCTCCACTGCCCTGGGCAGTTGTGCCAGGGCTGGACAGCCCTTTTGGGGAAAAAACTGTTCCCAATATCATATCTAAGCCTGGTACAACTTGAGGCCATTCCCTCTCCTCCTGTCCCTTGTTCCCTGGGAGCAGAGTCTGATCCCCCAGCTCCCCCCTCCTGTCAGGGAGTTGCAGAGCCAGAAGGTCCCCCCTGAGCCTCCTTTGCTCCAGGCTGAGCCCCCCCCAGCTCCCTCAGCCGCTCCTGTTGCTCCAGCCCCTTCCCAACTCCGTTCCCTTCCCTGGACATGCTCTAGCCCTTCAACATGTCTCTTGTGTGAGGGGCCCAGACCTGCGCCAGCACTGGAGGTGCCCCAGCAGTGCCAGTACAGAGAGGGCACTGCCCTGGCCCTGCTGCCACAGCAGTGCTGGGACAGCCCAGGGGTCACTGGCCTCCTGCCCCGCTGGGCACAGCTGGGATCATGTTGAGTCACTGTTGACCAATACCTCCAGGTCCTTTTCCAGCTTTCCAGCCACTCTGCCTCAAACCTGTAGTGCTGCACAGGGTTTGGGGCAGACCTTGGTGACCCAAGGGCAGGACCCAGCACTTTGCCTTGTTGAATCTCACACCGTTGGTCTCAGCCCGTTGATCCAGTCTGTCCAGATCCCTCTACAGAGCCCTCTTGGTGTTATCTGTAAACTCACTGAAAGTACATTCAATCCCCTTGTCCAGATCATCAGTAAAGATACCAAACCACAACGGCCCAATCTTGAGCCCTAGGGACACCACTGGTGACCAGCCCCAGCTGGATGTCACTCTATTCTCCACCACTCTCTGGCCCGGCCATCCAGCCAGCTTTCTACCCAGCAAAGAGCACCCCTGTCCAAGCCATGAGCAGCCAGTTTCTCCAGAAGAATGATGTGGGAAATGGTGTCAAAGGTTTTACTAAAGTCCAGGTAAATAACTTCCACAGTATTTCCCTCAGCTATGAAATGCATCATCTTGTCACATCAGGTTAGTCAAGCAGGACCTGCCTTTCCCAAACCCATGCTGTCTGGGCCTGATCACCAGGTTGTCCCAGATGTGCCACATAATGGTACTCTTGATAATCTGCTCCATGACCTTCCCTGACACTAAGTTCAGAGCAACAGCCCCGTAGTTCCCTGGATCCTCCTTCCGACCCTTCCTGCAGATGGGTGTCACACTGGCTAACCTCCAGTCCTCTAGGACCTTCCCCCTTAACCAGGGCTGCTGGTAAATGATTTGATAAATCCAGTTTAAGTGCTCTAACCTCGTCCTCCTTCACTGAGTGTAAGGTTTCCTTGTTCCAGACTTTCCCTCTGTCTGGTCTCAGGCTCTTGGGATTCCTGAAGGATTCCTGTAACAGATAAAGATTGAGGCACAGGAAGCATTGAGTACCTCAGCCTTTTCCATGTCCTTTGTCACCAGCTCTCCTGCTCCGGTGAGCAGCACACTCATGCTTCCCCTAGTCTTCCCTTTGCCGTTTATGTTCTTGTAGAATCCTTTCTTGTTGCCTTTCACAAGCCTTCCAAGATTCAAATACAGGTTGGCCTTGGCTTTCCTAACCTCATCTGTGCGAATGCAGAAAGCAAATGTACACTTCTTCTGTGTCACCTGCTCCTACTTTCACCACTTGTACATCTCCATTTGCACCTAACTACTGATGGACAAACCTTTTGAAGGAATGAAAGGCCTACGATATCAAGCATTTCTCCCCTCCGTCTCTGTGGCAAAAGAAAAGTGTTTGGGTTTGATTTCTTAACAAACCCATATTGCTGTTATCATCTACTCACTAATCTCCAGATGTTTACAAGTAATCTGTCTGATTATTTAGTCTATAATCTTTTGGGAAACTGAAACCATGCAGACTAGCCTACGCTTCCCCTATTTCCTTTCCTCCCTCCCTTTGTTGGACTTCTAAGACAACAATCATCTCCCACCATAAAGCAGACACTAGTCAACAGTCTCCTAGAACAAAATATCCAGAATCCAAAATAAAGTTTGAAGACTGTAGAAGATGACATTTGGGCAGAGAAGTCTGAAGTACCTGGAGGCTTGTAGTTAGGAATTACAAGTTATTTGTATTACCCCAAATTTTTTGCTTCTTCTTGGGAGAGTCTTCAACATCTTCGCCTTCCCCTTGCTCAGATTTCCTCTTGCCTTTCAGTAATACTTCTCCTGATAAGTAAGAACAGAAACACTTCACTCTCAGTATTCAGTCTTTGAGTCTATGCTGCCCCATCTTACCCTTGGATTCAATACTTAATCAAAAAAAAGAGTAGTTCTTGTAAGGCACCTGCACACCAGTGAGTTAGACTCTTAACTAGTGAGTTAGTCTTCTAACTCAGCAACATTTAGGCACTCCACAGCCTGCAATTCTCTGACACAGAAGGTATGGAAGAAGCAGTGCCACAGCACGGTCTGGGAAAATAATCCTCCTCGGGATGAGACCCAGAAGGTGCCAGGTTATGTCATAAAAACCTCACCTGCACTCTGTGAGTGTGAGTCTGTCTGTAAGGTCTGCACCCACCCCTGGCACGGCTCTGCGGGCTTCAGGGGCTAGTACCTCCATGTAGCAGCAACTGAGGATACTGGGATCCAAAGGCCAGGTACTGAGTAGACTAAGTGTTTAAGTCCAGCTGCAGGAGAGATCCACATTGCACGTGTGTGCACGCACAAACATACATGCATGTACATGTAGTGCTTTTATATATACCTTTTCATATGCTTTTTTTCTCTCACTTACACACCTTCATCCTGATCAGCCAGAGAGGGAACAGGATGGAGGTTGTTGGTGCTGTTTGTGTGAGTGCTGATCTGTGTGGCTGCTGTGTATGTATGTTTTATGCCTGCGTTTATTCCTACAGGAATACACGCGCGGTCTTGCCACCAGCTGGACCTGGGGGTGTGGAGCTGCAGCACTCGTTTCTATCAAGCTACCGGATTTGCCTCTCCCCACAACAGGATGGAATACAGATTCTGACTTAGAGATAAGAAGAAAGAACAATAAAGCAGATTGTAGTTTTTGCTCTCTGCCATACAGTAAATTTGAAAAACAGCTCCTAGGCCAGGAAATCTGAATGTTCCTATAACAACTTAAGACCCAACTCCCAGTCAGAAAATCATAAATGACAGAAGTAAGAAAATAAAAGAAATAAAGACACCCTTAAAAAATAATAACCAACCAAATACAAAAGCTGTGTCTAATCCCAAATATTGCTGAATGGTCCCCTTTGCCCATCTTCAGTGTTGATGGTTCTATTTTCAAAGCTCTCAAAGCATTTTTCTGATATGATTGGCGTAACTCTTCCACCTATCTCTTCTACTCAGCCACAGAATCATCAGTTTTAATAGACAAGTCACTCAAAAGGAACTGTGTAATGTCAGAGAATTGTACCCATATTTCTGCAGTGGAAGAAGTTTATTTCTTCTAATACATGAGCAGCACCAGGAAACTTGTAATTTATGGTTGAACTGCAGCATATCTTTCAGAAGCAAACTAATCTCACACAAAAGAACAAGAGAGAAGAACATTTTGCATTGAACCAACAGCAGTAAGTACCTTTCTTTTCTGGAGATTTGTTAACACTGTTTTTCACTCCTCTCATTTCCAGCCAGTAAGCAGGTCTGCGAATGGTCCGCTTGCTTCTGGACTCTGTGCTCCCGTTCACTGGGCCCTTCGGTGAGGCAGAAGAAATGTTGCTCACTGTGTCATCATAGTTACTGTTCACTCCTAGAACAGTAGTTTCCACCTCCTCAAATTGCTTAGACCTGGAAAACATCAAGTTGAAATCCTATGTATATGGACGCACATCTGTATATGGATATATATACACACAATCAGAATAACTTGACAGACAACACCCCTTTCATCTTCCCAAGTATTCTAAAAATTCATCCCATAGTTCAGTAAATCTCCTGTGTTTTGGGAACTGAAAAATGCCATCAAGATAAACCATCTTCGCTGTTATTTTTTAGTACATCTTTTAGATAATGTCATTAGTAAGCTCTCAAGAGGAGCAGAAAAATATTCCTTCTACTTCAAACCTTCAACTTTAGAAGCAGGCGTAAGTGAATCTCGACTTAAAAATATGCATTTATCTTTAAGCAACCAATGTAGAAGATAAGAATTTTTCTGCAGCCCATCATTACAAAAGAGACATCTTCCATCTCACAAAGGGCAAGAGCTCCTTCAATCTCTATTCCCAGAGTCAAGGCTGGCACTACACAATTAAAAGCCTTAATGCTAGTAAGAATTTAAACTAGCGAGGCTCTCCACAATGAAGACAACCTTCTAGTATATTCCACAAATCAAACTAGATTAAGACTAATTCAGATTAATCAGTGGCACTGATTTTTTTTCCTAGAGATCAAACAGAACTTTGTTTCACTGTTCTCAAATATTTCTCTCAGGCTTGACATGCCTGGACATTTATACTCCTGTACATAACAGCAAACTGATGGGTGTCAAAGAAACACAGACTATCTATTCTCTGGGCAAATACCATTAATGTAAAGATGAAAAAAACCAGAGAACAGAAACACTTTGCTACTACAATTCACAAACTAAGTAGATCACTTGAGTGATGACAGTGGCAGCCATTCCATAAACACTCTCCTACACCCTGAGCTATGGAGCTCACCTTTTAACCCATCAATTCCGGAATTAATAAGTGGGGGACACTGACAGTACCAGGTCAGATCAATATATACTATATTTAAGGAGATAATGCAGAAGCATGGGAAGAGGAATTCTCAAATTAAAGCCTTTCAGTTACAATCACACCCAAAATACATAGATTTTGGAAGACCATGTGGTCTTGGACTTAAAATATTTATCTTCAGTGTTAAAACCCTTTAAAAAAATTTAAAAAAACCCCACATTGAAGTGTCAGAAAAGCACTTTTCCCACAAACCAATAAGCAGAGTCAGTAGAGACTTATCACACAAACTAAAACTGCTGCAACTCTTAACATTCACAATATTATATAAAGACCACATACAGTTTTTCGATAAGAATCTCTCAGCTTTTTTCTTACCCTCAGTCAAACTAAACAAGAAACATTCACATACTTTTTATTTTCCAAGGACTTCTTGACCTTCTGCTGTCTGTGATGTCCAGTCCTGGTGTGCTAACAAAACAGAACAATTCACATGAACATCCTCATTGTCTTCTTTCAGCACGTTCCACTTTCCAGTCAAACCCAATCACCTGCACATTGCAGATGTGTATACACCACCCTTCGAAAAGGAAACCACTGTTTTCCACAACAGTGGAAGTGCTTAACATTTCCAATTCCAGCTGAATGAGAACTGGAATCAAAAGAGGGATGAGCCCCTCCACCCTCCTGATATGAAAGCCAATTCTTCCTCTTGCAATGGGAAATGGTGGAGTGTTCTTTGTTTCCAGTACATTCAGCCATACATACTTTCTGCTTAGACTTTATCACATGGTGACATACATTTTAGATCCTAACTTGTTAGTTCTTACACAGTGCTTATTTTTTCCTTAATTATTTCTTGTATTTACCATGGATGTTGCCGAGAATGTTGTCTCTAGTCTCCTTCGTGCTCTTTTCATTAATCTCACTTTGCCATACTCCATCAGCTGTCCAGATGTTCACTTTATCCACATCACAGACTCCTTCTTATTTAACAAAGATTTTTTTTGTCACTTACCACTTGTTATGCTCCTATTAAAACATGTAATTTAACAGACCTATCTAAATGTACATTCCCAATTCAGTATGAACAACTTATTTGCTATATGTTGCTCCTAGTGCGTGGACAATCATTTTACAGAATCCCAGAATATGCCGAGTTGGAAGGGACCCACAAGGATCATCGAGTCTAACTCCTGGCCCTGCACAGGACATTCCCCAAGAGTCACACCATGTGCCCGAGAGTATTTTCCAAATGCCTCTTGAACTCTGACAGCCTTGGTGCTGTGCCCACTGTCCTGGGGAGCCTGTTCCAGTGCCCAACCACCCTCCGGGTGAAGAACCTTTTTCTAATATCCAACCTAAACCTTCCCGGAACAGCTCCAACCATTCCCTGGAGTCCTGTCCCTGGTCCCCACAGAGCAGAGCTCAGTGCCTGCCCCTCCCAAGGAAGTTGTAACTGCAATGAGGTCTCCCCTCAATCTCCTTTTCTCCAGCTGAACACACGATGCCACTGCTCACACGGCTTCCCCTCCAGGCTCTTCTCCATCTTTGCTGCCTCCTTTGGATGCTCTCTAAGGGCTTAATATCTTTATTATATCGTGGTGCCCAAAACTGCCCCAGTACTGCAGGTGAGGCCGCCCCAGGTCAGAGCAGAGTGGGACAATCCCCTCCCTGACCCTGCTGGCGATGCTGGGCCTGATGCCCAACTGGCCACCCACCAGGACTTCCAGGGCCCTTTGCCAGCACTGCTTTCCAGCATTTCATTCCCAGTCTGTCTGTACATCTGGAGTTGCCCCATCCCAGGGGCACAATCTGGCACTCACCCTTGTTGAACTTCATATAGTTGGGATTGCCAAACCCTCTAATTTGTAGAGGTCTCTCTGTGGGGCCTTCCTGCCTTCAAGGGAGTCAACAGCTCCTCCTAGTTTTTTTTTTTTTAATTTATTTTTAAATTTAAAACAGTGACAGGTTGCCACTCTGATGTCACCCCATTCACTGTTACCCTTTGTATTTAATCATCACCTTCTTCCAAATGCTAATAATGGCTCAATGTCATTCTTGATTCGGAAACCCAGGACAAAAATCTTGGTTATATAGACTAAAAAAAAAAAAAATCATTGCCATTGGGAAGCATATGAAAACCAAAACTGCAATTTAGTGAACAGAGGTAGTATTTTGCCATGTACATGAACTGGCTAAGAAACTGGAAGAAAAAAAATAAAAGAAGGAAAAAAAAATATTGCTAAATTACATGTCTTCTTTATAGAAAAATGTGATGCATGTGATCAACTGTAAGAGACACTCCAACCATCAGTGAGCAAATTCAGTAGCACGCACTGACACAAACATTTAGAGGAATTCTTAGAACTGTCTGTGTAGCATCAGACTCTCCTTGGGCCTCCAGCCCCAGACACTCCTCATGGAAATGTTAAGGAAATGAGAAATGTGGAGAAACCTCACTGAGGAGCAGCCAGAAAAAGTCAAGGCTATAAAGTTACAGCAATAAAAATGAAGAAACAGGCAGACAGAGTCTGCTGAAATTAGTTGACCTATTCTACCATTAGAAGAACCAAAATGACCGCAAAACGTTGCACATGTTTTAAGATTCATGGAGTTTTTAGAACTAAAAAAATTTGCATAAAAGTGAAGATTAGTACACAGAACTTTGGTGGCAGCAAAGGATCTGCAATAAAAAAGGAGAGTGCAGACGATCTGTCAGACATTCCTTTCTGAGATGTTGATAGCAGCAACCCCGAAGGAAACACCTATAGAAAGTGGTGTTTAAGTTCAGTTCTGAATGCTTTTTCTTTTATACAGTGTACTTCCCACTTAAAGAGGAGACCTAATGTATGCAGGAATGCCCAAGGGCTGGACATAAGGAAAACATAAAAAGCCACCTCCCTTGCACAGGTAAGGAAGAGAAACAGCGGCTCAGAGACTGAAAGATGGAGAACGGCGATCTCTGCCTGCCTCGGGGCTGTAGGCCCTTCCTGTAGGAACACGGCTGCTGCTGGACACGGCTGCTCCCCAGCATCCAGCCCAGGCACACGGTGCTTAAGCCCAACGCAGGAACTGCCCGACGGGAGGATTCTGACACAGGAACTGCGGGTCCTGAGGTGCCGGTGGGAGCGCCGGGCGTCCTGCGGGCCCCGAGTGCCCCGGGACGCGCGGGGGGGCTCAGTGTCCAGCGCCACGTTCCCGTTGCCACCCGCACGCTCCATGAACTCCGCTGTCCTGCAGCGAAGGCCTTTGGGCCCCAGCGCAAAGCGTCAGCAGTGCCCAGCTGCGGGTCCGTGCCAGGCCTGAGCCGAGCAGAGTCAGGGGCGGCCCGGCCTTGGGGCGGAAAGCGGCCGCTGCCGCCGCCGCCCCCCGGCAGCCCGGAGCGGGTCCCGCTCGCCCGCGAACAGAGCGGGGCTGCTCCCCGCGCCGGGCCGGGCCGCTCTCCTTCCAGAGTCAGGCCCAGCGAGACCCCCGGGGGCGCCGGGCCGCTCCCGCCATCCCGACGGCGCAGCCCACCTCGCGGCAGCCCCTGGCCCGCCGCCCGGCCGCGCTCCCCGGGGCAACCGGCGGGAGAACCGCGGGCACTCACCGAGCCGCCGCCGCCGCCCCGCATGGTGCCGGTGCCGCCGCCACGTCAGCGCCGCGCCCGCCCGCGCGGTCCCGCTCGCCGCTTCCGGCCGGCCCTGGCGGCGCGGCCGCCCCGAGCGCCTCCGCAGTGCTGCCGCCCGCCCCGGGCCCCGCCGCGCCGTGCAGCGCCGGGAGGCCGCGCGAGACTGCGCAGCGTGCGGGGCGGCTGCAGGGCCACAGCCGGGCCGCGCGTCACGACCGGGCCGCGGCCGCCCCACGCCCCGGAAGAACAAGCGGGAGCTGGGAAGATGGCGGCGGCAGCGGGAGGCCCGGCGGGCAGCCCGGTGTGTGTGCTGGTGCTGGGCATGGCCGGCTCCGGGAAAACCACCTTCGTGCAGGTGAGGGGCGGGGGGCTGCGGGGCGCTGCCAGCGGGCCCCGGGGCTTCCCAGCGGGGCCTGACGCCTCCCGTGTTCCCGCAGTGCCTCGCCGCCCACCTGCACGGGCAGCGCTGCCCCCCCTACGTGATCAACCTGGACCCCGCCGTGCACGACCTGCCCTTCCCCGCCAACATCGGTGAGCGCTGTGCCCGGCGGGGCCCGACCGGGCGGGGGCGGGGGCGGGGGCGGGCGCGGGTGGGCCCGGGCGGATGGGCGGCGTGTACCTGGAGTCCTCCGAGAGACAGCAAGTGCCATCAATAGCGACAGAACCGGCCTCTGTCCCAGGGACCGGGGGCGGGTACGTGAGCTGTTTGGCTGGGTTGCCCCTAAGAGATTCCAAGTTCTAATACAAGAAGATGGTGGTGGTTTTTTGGGTTTTGGTTTTTTTTTTGGTGGTTTTTTTTTGTTGTTGTTTTTTTTGGTTGGTTTTTGTTTGTTTGTTTGTTTGTTTTTAAAGTGTTAACTTCTTTCTCGAAACAGTCTTTAATATGGGAATTTTTAGAATTAAAGGCATTCTTCCATCACTTTTGTATGTTTTTTTACATCATCCGCTCTGATTTGATGTGTTTGGGTTCTGAAGGTTTTTTTCTTTCTCAGTGATGAAAGTATTAGCAGATTTTATCTGGTTCCCTACATCTACAATAGTGGTAGCTATAAATGCTACCAACTAACAGCTTTAAAGCACTTTAAAAGACACAAATTTTAGAGGAAATAGCTTACTAATAGAACAGACCTTATGTCTAGCTATTCCAAAGGGCATACCAATCCCTAGTTTTGTCACAATCCTGTGTCTTACATTTTGTGAAGTATGCCAACCTGCCTTTCCAGAGGCTAAGAAAGGCTGTGTGGGTATGCAAGTTGTTTCACTGATGTCAGAGTAATAATTGGAATATCCATCCCAGTGATAGATTTCTAGTAATGTGGATAGATAGGTGTGCTTTGTTAGCTGATGGGCACCAGCTGGGGGTTGGAAAGCTGCTTATGTGTCTTTCTCCCTTAGATATCAGAGACACTGTGAAGTACAAAGAAGTCATGAAACAGTATCCTTTTTTTTGTCTAAATAATGATATTTGAAATCTCGAGTTTTGTGAAAATAACCTGTCACGTGCACGCTGTGATGAATCACAGAATCTGCCGAATTGAAGGGACCCACAGGCATCATGGTGTCCAACTCCGGGCCCTGCACAGGACCATCCCACAAGGTGGGGGGGTTGTAGTAATGCAGAATGTTGCATCAAGATCAGAAGGTTTTGACTATGTATTTCTTGCATGTGACATTAGGAACATGTGTTCTACAAGATTTAATGCTCCTTGGGTCGTTTTCTCCTGTGCTAAAAATTATTCTGCCTAACAGTAAGTTTTTACAGATAATAGGTACTCTGCCCACATTTTTTTTCCCTTTTTTTTCTTTTTTATTCTTTCAGAGAACTTTTATTGTTTATTTTTTTGTGGAAGCCAGCAGCCTTTTCCCATGTTTTAACTAGTCTCATTTTATATGTTATAAGCAAATATAGACATTCCTGTTTGCCTGTAGTAGATGGGAAAACTATTTCCACATTCTCTGACCATAATCAAAGCACTGTTGTTTCTCTGAATCTCAGAGACATTGGAACAATGGCTCTTGTTCACAGAGGGTTGATGGCTGTATTGCAGTAACATTACACTAAAGCAACTGCACTTCCAGAGGGCTGTGGAGCTCCTTGGTCTCCTAAGTAATAACTTGTGCAGATGGAGACAAAATACAGTCCTTGGATTTGACTTACAAGTATGACTCTTAAATTTAGTATTTTAGACAAGAATAAAGGTGGTAGGGAATAGGATTCTTGATTTTGGCTGTTATTTCTTTTGGGGTTACCAGCAAAACATCCTAAATATAAGTTTCAAATTGATATGTAGGTGCATTATTCGTTTCACCGTGTCTGTTAACCATTACTGGAGTTTTGGTATTTCATTAAGTAGGGCCTAGGGAGGGTGTCTGGCCTCATGTCTGGGTATTGAGAGTAGTGATTCATAACACAGTGTGTACAGATGAGTCAGTGCTGGTTCTTGCACAGTTAAAGCAAAAATGTCACGAGGAAACCCTGCAGCCCCTTTTCCTTCTGTAAATTACACCTGTTTGGGTAAGAGAGAGACACTTTGTATTTGTTATGCTGCTGCATCACTTAGAAGATTTAATCATTTCTTAGGGGGTATTGTCTCTTGCTTCAAGGTATCCAGTGTGCATTGCACATGGCCAGGTGTTGTCAGAGTTGAAAAAGAAGCCCTCTGGGGTCTGCATAACCATCTGCTTTCCTAAATGAAGCATCAGATATGGACTAGGCCCAAATGGTGGAATAGTGACCTCTCTCAATCTCTTTGCTACAAGATTTGACCAGGTACAAGGTTGTTTCTGTGTGCTGTTCCTATGATCTGTGCTGGGTGCCTACAATGACTGTGTGGTTTTGTCTGTCTGAAGTCTCAGAGGGCACTGTGTTTGGTTAACCTTCTAATATTTCTGGGGAGGTGTTCTCCCTACAGAACCCTGCATCTAACAATGCAGTCAGAGTACATTAGCTGTCATTTGAGAGATTTCAGTTTTTCAGCTTTTTCTTTAAAGTAAAATTTAGCAGCCACATGTACAGAACATTTTTTAGTCTTTGTATAGGACTGTTGTTGCACCATGTTCACTATAAAATCTTTCATATGAATGCTCTGGTTTTGAAGTAGGGAAGCTCACTTTTGGAAACAGGTTAAGTTTTCCTGATTTCAATTTGATAATTGACAGCCCTCCTAAATCATCACACTAAAGCAGCTCTGGGGTGGGGGCTGATGTCACATACCTAGACAATCTCTCAGTGAAAAGGCAAGAACAACTGCAGTTGTTCTACCGTTTCTTTAGCCAGGTACTAGAAGACAGACAAAATCAAAGTTGTCTTTGACCTATGCAGGGTCTGAGCATTTTTCAGCCTTCCTTGGTAGGGCATTCTCACACTCTGAAAAGCTTAAAGACTTTAACATTTTGATACGCACCTGCAGCTGTGCAAGTTAATGTAGTTTCTTTTATGAAATGAAGCTGAAGATTTCCTATTGTAAGCCTAAATACCAAGTATACTCTGCTTTTTCAATCAGGTGATGAAGTTTATTGAAAAAAGACAAAATGCCTCGAGGTGAGTACATTCTACTGAGTTCTGCTTTTCTGGGATCAGTTTGGGAAAATCATGTGAAATTCTAAAAAGCTTCTCTCCATGTTTTCTAGTTGTTTTTTCAGCCTTGGTATAAGTTTCATGTAGAAAAGGGCATAGAATTAGAACAGATAAACTAGACTTTCTTTGGCTAGATTGAAGAAAAGTCTGCTGATTCCAGTTCTGCTTTTCTTGTCTTCCATTAGACTGTCATTTTCTCTCACATACTGTTCAAATAGGCAGCAATGAATTCTTCTTCTGAAGAGTTTGCTGTCCTAAGTGTCTGTCAAATTGATGCCTTCGGCTCAAGATAGTACATACTTCTTAGTTACAAATTTCTCACAGGAAATTTTCAGGCGTGCCCATAAATCTCATCACTCTTTGGGAGAACAGGGTTTTCTCCTCTGTAACAGAATAGTCGTGGCATTTGCTATTGAATGCTGGTGGTAATCTAGTCAGAAGAGGACCCTGTGCTTCACTAATTTTCCCTTTTTGTTGTTTGGGGTGACTTCTTACCAGGTATGTTATTCTTGACACACCAGGGCAAATTGAGGTATTCACCTGGTCAGCATCAGGAACCATCATAACTGAGGCCTTGGTAAGTGCTTTTTGTATGACTGGACAGTGAAGCTCTATGAATGACCTGGCTATTGCTCAGTGTACTCCTAATTAAACTGTCTTTTACTCTGTGTTCCCAGGCTTCCTCTTTTCCTTCAGTTGTTGTATATGTGATGGACACTTCTCGCAGTACTAACCCTATCACTTTTATGTCCAACATGCTGTATGCCTGCAGGTAAGAAAAGCTGGAAATGCAGTCCGTCTGCTTTGACTGCTGTGTCTCTTTGGTAGTTATTTTGGAGGGGAATCATAGAGTGATTTGGTTTGAAAGGGACCTTTAAAGACCACCCTGTCTTCCGTGGGCAGGGGCACCTTCCACTATGCCAGGTTGCTCCAAGTCCCGTCCAGCCTGGCCTTGAACAGTTCCAGGGATGGGGCAACCTCAGCTTCCCTGTGCAATGTGCTCTAATATCTCTCCACTGTCATCATGAAAAATTTTGTCAGTATGTCCCTTTCAGTTGAAAATTATCCCTTGTCCTATCACTACAAGCCTTGGTAAAAAGTCTCTCTCAATTTTTCTTATAAATCTCTTTATTTACTGGAAAGCTGCAGTAAAACTTCCCTGAAGTCTTCTCCAGGCTGAACAACCCCAAATCTCTGGCCTGTCTCCATAGGAGAGGCCTTCTAGTTCTTTGATGGTTTTAGTGACCTCCTCTGGGCCCACTCTGCCAGGTCCATCTGTGCCGTGGTTCCCGGAGGTGGACACAGCGCTCCGGGTGGGATGAGAGCGGAGTACGAGGGGAGAATCGTCCTCCTCGCCCTGCTGCCCTCGCTGGGTTGGATGCAGCCCAGGGGACCGTTGGATTTGTGCTTGGCAGTGCACTTGGATGCCTCCTATCCACTTAGTCTGCTGGTTTGGTTATTCTTTTAGTGGTTTTCCCATTGGATAAGCAGAATAATTTAGGTGCCAATGGACATCTGGAGGTCATTGGGTCAAAACTTCCACTGAAAGCATTAAATAATCCACGAGACCTTAGCATGAGGAAGGCTGGTTATATTAGATCTAACATATTGCCTATTGCTTATAAACCCAGTTATCTAAGATGAATCAAGGTAGGCTAGTTTAAGCTCCTTCTTGTAAATACATAGTATTTTATTCTATTTTTTAATGTCGTTGATACTTTTAAGAGATTCTTCAAGATTTGTTTGGAGTTCAGCCTAGCATGGAGCTCTTGATTTATTGTCTTCTTCTTCCTACATGAATTTATCTGTTGTCTTTCATGTCATACCAGAGACTAAATACCTGTGGAACCATCAACATAGCTAGAGCTGTCATAATTCATGGTAAATGTTGGTAAAAGGTTTTCAAAAAACCTCTCAGTCCTTGTACCAAGGTCAAGAGCTATATCACCGTGATAGGAGTGTGCCAACTGTGTCTTACTACATATTGCATTTTCTGACTTTAGTTTGAGCAAAAGATCATAGAATATATACAGCGAAATGAATATGTCAGCTCATGTGCCAAGATAATTTTGCTTTATAGATGTTCTGTGTTATTTGAATTCATTGCTCAGTTCACAAATAATCTCTCAGAACCTAAGGTTTGAGTCAAATGCAAAATGCACAGAGAGTTCAAAACCAGGATCTTACCATCATAGAAAATGGTAACCAAACTCGACTGGGTATGTAGGAGATTTTATTTCTTACATCTTGGAGGAGCATATTTTATTCAATGATTGTAAGCAGAACCTGGGTGAAAATTACATTCTATTAGGTGCAGAGGAAAATAATTATCTTTTGAAGTCAAATGTATTCAGTTTTGCACAAGTCTTGTCTGCCTTATGTTTAAATTGCTTTCTATTCTAGGAAGTTTTAAATTAAACTTTTATTTTGTGTCTCCCCCCCAGTATCCTGTACAAGACAAAGCTACCTTTCATTGTAGTCATGAACAAAGTAAGTTAAAGCTCTAGTTTCTGTGTCCTCATGCGACATTGTTCTGTTTAGCTTCTTTGCTGTGGTGTCTTTGTCTTACCACAATAATAGATTTTTCTAGAAAAGAGAGGCTGGGAGGGAGATGCAGGCTGATAACCGAATCTAAAAAGGGTCTTTAATCTGATATCCAAATGCACAAGAATAATCAGGGATGGGCAGTTGCACCCAAATATTCAAGTCAGAGAGGGTGCTAACAATTTGAAACATGTTTTGCACCTTAAGCCTGGATTATAGGGAAACGTAACTCTCTAAAAAAAGGGTAAGGTCATGCCAGAATCTGCGCTTACATGGCTTGTTTTCCCAGAATATTTATCTTCATTAGTAATGATTTCCACTCAGCAGTAGGCTAATGACTCGCAGTGGCAGTGGTGTAACCCCTGCCTGTTTTGACTGAGGAGTCCCACCTGTTGTAGCAGGCAAAACTTAACGAAGATGTTTGGTGCAGTATTTGCTAGAGAGCAGATACTAGTCTAAGAATACACATCCACTGTTGTGTAAGGAACTTGTAGCCTTAATGCTTTTGAGCTTAACAGCTATATCTTTAAACATGATAATTTCAGATATTAAAAGAATCCCGTTAGATTTTTGGTGTGAGTAACTGCTCTCCATAGGCATCCTTTGTGTTTGCATCTCCAACTCAGCAAGCTTTGTATGTGCACACACGAATGCCAGGCTTTGACTGGGATATTTTCCCTCACACCAGCTGAGTAGGATTAGTGTCTGCTGTGCTCCAACTCCACCCATCTGCCCGGTGACCCAAACCATGCATATCTTTGGTATCTGCTTGCTTACTGAGCAACTTTTTGTACACTGTTTTCTTTCTGACACTAGACAGTAATATAAGAATAAGTTTTCCAGCTTTTTATTTCTGTAGAAAAAGGCATGAGGTAGGAAAATAAGTCTCTCTTAAGAAAATACACTTTTTGAAAGACTAAAAGAAGTGGCACTATGTGTGTAAGGAAAGGTAGGCCTGAGGCTTAGGATTCATCACTTTAAACTTCATTTTGATCTCATGTTTAGCTTTTGCTAAAAAGTAAAGCCAATAGCATTGGAAGAATTTTTAACAGTATTTAAATAAATTTAATTTTTAAAAATTGACTCTCGATAAGAATGGAAGAATCCCAGGGAACTGGGATATATGTGAAGTGACAAACCCATTGATGTAAAGAATTTTAAGATTTGGAGAGGGAAAAAAGTAATTTGTGGAAGTGATTTAATTTTATTTACAGAATTTAGTCAAGTTAACTCTAAGTAGTCAGGCTTTGACTCTTGGTGGATTCAGTTCCGTCTCAAATCTCTTGAGTAATGCTAGGTAATACTTTATCTTCCTCCTTCCCACTGGTGAGGGCAATGAAATATATCAGAGTTTTAGGCACCTCATATTGTGAAGAGTGGATATGCATGTGGCAAGATGTTTATGAAACTCTGTAATACACTGTTTTTATATGAATTCATGTAAATTGTGGAACTATCTCACCTGTTTGTGGCAGTTGTTTTGCACTGAGTTTAGATCATCACTTCTTTGGGCCAGAACACAGCTCGCTTTCAGAAAGATCCCGGGGGGTTCCCCAGCGTGGAAGTGGCCCCCAGGCAATCAGGGAAGCTTGGGATCTTCACCAAGGGTTGTTCTTGTCTGGCCTCAGTCGTATGATCTACTATTTACACCTTAAACTTCGTTGTGCAGTATGCAATTTTTGGGTGCCCCTTTCCAGTAAAACCATAGGAGGCTTTAGAGTTGCAATTGTTTCCTTAAACAACTGTTGCCTTCCTAAACCTGGAGAAGTGGTTGTTTGTCTTCTCTTCCTGTATTCACGTAGTTGATTTGATAAAAAGTGAACTTGCAAAACTTCAGACCAGGGCTGAATATTTTTAAAAGATCAACATTTTAAAAATAAATTTAACATGGATTTTTTTTCATTTGTCCACTTAACAGCCTGCGGGTAAGATTGTTACTTCTGAATATTTTCCCTTCTCCTTCCAGACTGACATAATTGACCACAGTTTTGCAGTGGAATGGATGCAGGACTTCGAGACTTTTCAGGATGCCCTGAATCAAGAGACTTCCTATGTCAGTAACCTGACTCGTTCTATGAGTTTAGTGTTGGATGAATTTTACAGTTCACTGAAGGTAAAGGTCTTCCTTTTTTTATTACCTCTCCTAAAAGCCTGGAGAAGAGAAAGTTCAAGGAGAATATTTTTGATGTGTATAAATGCCTGGTAGGAGGGTGTAAGGAAGGTGAGCGGCAGACTCTGTTCACTGGGGCGTGGGGAAAGGACAAGAGACAGCAGACACAAGGGGAGATACAGGAAACTGTGTTCAAACAGAAGAGAAGAAAAAATGCTTTAGTTTTACTAATTCTGCACTGCAACAGATGGTGCAGAGAAATTGTGGAGTCTCCATCCTTGGAGATGCTTAAAACACTTTTGCTCAGGCAAAGTGAGCAACCTATTCTACTTAATCCTGCTTTTTGAGCAGGAGAGATTGGACTAGATGATCTCCAGAGGTATTGTCCAACCTCCACCATTCTGTCCTTCTGTAAAGGGGCTTTGCACTGCCCTTTTGAACTGTAATCTGTTGATGACCTGTGTTGAGGATTTGCTGATTTGAACATACAATAACTTTAGCAGCTTGTCACACTGAATGGCAGCCTGAATAATTTAATATTGAACTGTGATTAATCACAAGATGAAAGCTAAGATAGGCTGGTAAGAGGCAGTGTTCTTTGCTGCAGCATTTCCCACCTGAGGTAATTTTCCTTGTTCTGAAAGTGTCAGGTACAGTTGGGCAATGTACTACATAGGAAGAAAGGAAAGAATCTCAAAAACAAATAAATGAACAAAAAAACCCTTTACATTTGCTTGTGCAAGAAGAATATTGTTCTTCCACTCAACCAGGTTTTGAGCGGACAAATTAATTGTTTCTCTGACAACACTATACATTGGAGGCTGTTAATGATCCCATAGTCTGTGCTAAAGGTTTTAGCTGATTGTTTGTTATCAGCTTTTACTAAAGAAAAAGCAAGCCTTCTTGGCTGTGTGGATATTACAGGAACAAAATGATTCCATTCATGTAGATAATGATAATAGAGCCAAAACAAAAATATTGTAAGTGTCCTATGTGGAACAATATACAGAATTTCAAAAGGGATTGTAGTGGTCCCATATACAGAACTAACATACTTCCTGTTCCTTATTTGCTGATCAGGTCATATTTATCTGCCTGTTAGAACTCTTAGAGCACTGGATGGAGAGCAGGTCATATGAAGAGGATTACGGAGTAAAAGGCAGCTTGTACTTAAGTGCAGGGAAAGTATAAATATTTATATATATTGGCACAGTGCCTGGCCTTAATGCTTAAAATCCTTTGGAGAGCTGTCTGCATATTTACTGTATTAATGATCAAATGCAAGGCTGTGTTGGGAAAGGTCTTCCATTTGGAAGTCAGTAGTTGAGACTGTCTTGCCTATGAAAAAGAGGGAGAATTTTCATTAGAGGATGTAGGATTCTGGCTGGTAATAGTGTTAATTAAAGGTATTTTTAGATAATTGATTTAATACAAGCAGAACAAATGGACAGAAGTGTAATGATACACAAATTGAAATTAGAAAGTAGATGTGCATTTTGAATGTATTGTCACAGTAACTGATTAAATTCTCCATCTCTTGCTGTTCTGGGGACCTTTTAAACGTGCTTTGGCTAAATAAAAAGTATTAGACTATTTCAGAGCCAAAAGATCAGTTCTTGTTGTCTCTTTTACACTTTAATTCTACTACACTGATACTTGCTAACCATTTATAACCCTAGATGCAGAATGAGAACTTGGGTTATTAACAATAAACAAGTAAACAGCAGAAAGACTTGACCTTTCTTTTGAATTGCCCTGTGGTGTTAAAAAATACCAAACAAACCTCCTTCCCCAAAGAAACACCCCCCAAAATACCCCAACAACTCACCCAACAGAAAATCACCGACAACCAAAAAGCAGAAGTAACAAACATGAGCAGCAAGTGGAGGAAGAGTTGGAAAGCGGGCTGGACAGAAGCAGAAGTGTTACTGCCCACTCTTAGGCCACTGTGCTGATTAAATGGGTATTGTTAGGTTTAGATTAGTAGTTATTTGTTGTTGTTGGGTTTTTTGGTGGTGTTGATTTTTTTGTTGTTGATGTGGGGGATTGTTTGTTTGTTTGTTTTTATTTTGTTTTTTTTTCTGTATTAAAAATCTGACTCTGTTACTCTCTACTTCTGGTGTGTTTTCTTTTCCAGGTGGTTGGTGTTTCTGCAGTGCTTGGCACAGGACTGGATGAGTTTTTTACCCAGCTTTCTAAAGCTGTAGATGAATATGAGAGGTAAGGGGATAACTTTTGGTCCGTGACCCAGTGACCACTTCCTGAAGATTCTGATTCATGAGTCTGCTCCTTTGATTTTGAGGAGTGTACAGTTGCCATAGCCAAGGTAGCTTAGGGTGTCCAGTATCAGCATAAAAAGCAGCAGTAAAAAGGAACTATTCGGAGATGAATTTTTGTGCTGTTCCATGAAAAAGTAAAAGCTATCTGTGCCAGCAAATCTGTGAAGTAATTTTTTTCTTGTAATTCCATACCAAGGTTTAAATTATTGCTGTTTTAATGAAGTAAGTTCATTGATCTTGCATCCATTGGTTTCAGAATCCAAATCTGGGGAAAAAAGTACTGTTAGTCTTTCTGAAATGTCTCTCAAACATGAAAGCCTAGGGAAAACATTTTTTTGGGTAGAAAGAAGCCTCCAGGATGATCCTTATGTAATACAAATCATGTGTTTTTCAGACTGAATGCACTCTCTTTATTTACCTTTTCAGAGAGTATCGTCCAGAATACGAGCGCCTGAGAAAAACACTGGTAAGTGTTTTTAGCTGTTGTACACCTGAACAGTGTATCTCGGGGTCGCTTTCATGCACACAGTTGCCTTTATGTTGAGGGGGTCTAACATTTCATAGAATCATAGAATCGTAGAATCAGGCGGGTTGGAAAGGACCTCTGAGATCATCAAGTCCAATCCTTGACCACTACCACCACAGTTGCTAGACCATGGCACTAAGTGCCACGTCCAGCCTCATCTTAAAAACCTCCAGGGACGGAGAATCCACCACTTCCCTGGGCAGCCCATTCCAATGGCTGATTACCCTCTCTGTAAAGAATTTCTTTCTAATATCCAACCTAAACCTCTCCTGGCACAGCTTAAGGCCATGCCTTCTTGTCCTACTGCTGATTGCCTGGGAGAAGAGACCAACCCCCACCTGCCTACAACCTCCTCTCAGGTAGTTGTAGAGAGTGATGAGGTCTCCCCTGAGCCTTCTCTTCTCAAGGCTAAACAACCCCAGCTCCCTCAGCCTCTCCTCATAGGACTTGTGCTCCAGTCCCTTCACCAGCCTCGTTGCCCTTCTCTGCACCTGCTCCAGCCCCTCAACATCCTTCCTGAACTGAGGGGCTCAGAACTGGACACAGCACTCCAGGTGAGGCCTCACCAGTGCTGAGTACAGGGGCAGAATCACTTCCCTGGTCCTGCTGGCCACACTGTTCCTGATCCAGGCCAGGATGCCATTGGCCTTCTTGGCCACCTGGGCACACTGCTGGCTCATGTTCAGCCTCCTGTCAATCAGCACTCCCAGGTCCCTCTCTGCCTGGCTGCTCTCCAGCCACTCTGTCCCCAGCCTGTAGCGATTCAGTGGGTTGTTGTGGCCAAAGTGCAGGACCTGGCACTTGGCCTTGTTGGAACCAGCCCAACTCTCCAGCCTATCCAGGTCCCTCTGCAGAGCCCTCCTGCCTTCCAGCAGGTCGACACTCCCTCCCAACTTGGTGTTGTCTGTGAATTTGCTGATGATGGACTCAATCCCCTCATCTAAATCATCGATAAAGATATTAAAGAGAACTGGGCCCACCACTGATCCTTGGGGGACACCACTGGTGACCGGCCGCCAACTGGATGCAGCCCTGTTCCCCACCACTCTCTGGGCCCGGCCCTCCAGCCAGTTCCTGACCCAGCACAGAGTGCCCCTGTCCAAGCCATGGGCTGCCAGTTTTTTCAGGAGTATATTATGGGAGACAGTGTCAAAAGGCCTTGCTGAAGTCCAGATAGACCACATCCACAGCCTTCCCCTCATCCACCAGGCGGGTCACCTGATCGTAGAAGGAGATCAGGTTGGTCAGACAGGACCTGCCCTTCCCAAACCCGTGCTGGCTGGGTCTGAGCCCTTGTCCATCCTGTAGGTGCTGTGTGATTGCACTGAGGATGATCTGCTCCATAACCTTGCCAGGCACTGAGGTCAGACTGACAGGCCTGTAGTTACCTGGGTCCTCCTTCCGGCCCTTTTTGTGGATTGGTGTGACATTTGCCAACTTTCAATCATCTGGGACCTCCCCAGTGAGCCAGGGCTGTTGGGAAATGATGGAGAGCGGCTTGGCGAGCTCTTCCGCCAGCTCCCTCATCACCCTTGGGTGGATCCCATCTGGTCCCATAGACTTGTGAGGATCCAAGTGGCTCAGCAGGTCGCTGATTGTTTCCTCCTTGATTACGGGGGGACTATTCAGCTTCATATTCCTATCTACATGCTCCAGAAGCCAGCTGTCCTCAGAGAGACCTGTCCTACCGTTGAAGACTGAGGTAAAGAAGGTGTTAAATACCTCAGCCTTTTCCTCATCTTTAATAACTGTGTTCCCCCCCATGTCCACTAAAGAATGGAGGTTTTCCTTGTCCCTCTTTTTGCTACTGATGTATCTATAGAAAGACTTTTTATTTTCCTTAGCAGAAGTGGCAAGATTGAGTTCAAATCTTGCCTTCGTCTCTCTGATTTTCTTTCTACATGACCTAACTAAATTCCTGAACTCTTCCTGAGTAGCCAGTCCTTTTTCCCATAATCAGTAGGCTCTCTTTTTCATCCTAATTTCCCTCAAGATCTCCCTGTTCAGCCAGGCTGGCTGTCTTCCCTGCCGGCTTGCCTTTCGGCAGACTGGGACAGCCTGCTCTTGTGCATTTAAGACTTCCTTCTTGAAGTATGTCCATCCCTGCTGGACCCCTTTGTTTTCAAGGGCTGTTTCCCACGGTACCCTCTGAACCAGTCTCTTGAACAGGCTGAAATCTGCCCTCTGGAAGTCCAGCATAGAGGTTTTATTGATGGCCCTTCTTGCATCCCTGAGTATTGAGAATTCTATTATTTCATGTGGTCACTGTGCCCTAGACGGCCTCCGACCACCACATCTCCCACCAGCCCCTCTCTGTTTGTGAACAGCAGGTCTAGCAGGGCCCCATCCCTGGTAGGCTCATTTACCAGCTCGAGCAGGAAATTGTCTTCTATACATTTCATTTACTAGTCGTACTCACTGTGGGAGAACTCCTGTCCTGAAAGAGTCCACCATTTGCCTTTTTTTTCCTAGATGTGGTGGAGCATATCTTTACAAAAATAAAGATTTTGTAAAACAGATGTTGTTCACTGTTTTAGTGCTAATATTTGAGCTAATTGTGAGAAAACGATTGGGAAATAAGATTGTGTCTTCCATTCAGATGGATAGAGAGTTCTTAAAAATAAATTTCCAAAGGGATTTGTTGAGACTATCCCCGTATCTTCCTGCACCAGTGAAGAGTACTAGTTTGACTTAGTAACAAAGACTGAATTGCAGTGCTAAAATCAGTAGCTCTGCTCACCTTGAGTTCTGGCTGTCCAAAGGACAGTTCTCTGCAGGCACAGCTACACAGAGTTTGGCTTCCTGGTGCTGCTGAAAATGTCCTAGAATCCCACCTGACTGGAGGTTGCTTTCCCTGCTTAGTCAGAAGTTCTGTGTACGCTTAGTTGAAATGTAAGACCTGCATAGTGACTTCTGCTCTCTGACTGGGGGACAGGCTGCTGGGTTTGGGTGAGGTTTCTTTTCTCCTGATGTTTTAAATGTTCTCAGAATCCACATGTAAATCTTTATCTACAGGAGGAAGCTCAAAATAAACAAAAGAGAGAGCAGCTGGAACACTTGTGGAAGGACATGGGCAGCGTGTGTGTGCAGGGCAGCACATTGGCAGGTACCTCCCCAGGAAGATAAAGTTTACTGCAGAAGTTTTCTGAAGAGTTTGCCTTGTGAAGTAGTACAGTGCTTCTTTGTCCTCACAAGAAGTGTGAAAGCAGCTCCATGTTAGAGGAGTGGGGCTTTAGTTCCTGTGGGATTGGTCACACTCAGCTCTTCTGTGTCAGTCACAGGTTTGGAAGAAACCCCGCTGTGTAGCTAAAGCAGTGGACCTACTAGAAATAATGAAATACTTTAGAAAAGGTGAAACAGTCAGATCAGAATATGAGAAAGCTCTGCTGTTGGCTGCACTGTTCCCTAGATGAGGCGAGTAGGTGCTGATGGAGTCTGTCCTGTGTCTGGGATCCACAAGCAGCTTTCTGTCCCCTTAGAGCAGGTGTTCATTGCTGGGTTTCTGTGTAGATAGAAACCTTACCTTTAGCAAGCTGGTTTGTGTACAGCCGTTTCTGTTCCCTTCAAGGACCTGATGCTTCTGCAATGGGTCCCTCTGAGCTAATACTAACACGAGGAACTCTCGATGAAGAGCAAGAAGAGAGGGAGAGTGACACTGATGACATTGACCATGAAGGTAAGGGAATGAGGTCTAAAAGCTGCCTGTCTAGTCAAGAAATCCCCTCTATATGTCATGACCTGGATGGACTGTAAGGAGAGCCTAGAAAACAAGCAAACATTCAGTCACCTGACGTGTCAGAATCTGTAGCAGAAGCTCAGCTGCAATGGCCAGTGCAGGGATATCACTCTGTAACCTTTGTGAAAGTTCAATTGTAAATTTTCTATTCAAGTAATTAATAGGTGTATAACACACATAAACCAGAGAACTTGTTAGGCTTGGGGCATGACCTCTGAACCTGATTGATGCACAGATGTGTCCATCATCTTTTTGGCCTTAACAGTTTCTGCCCCTGGCTCTCTTCCCTTTTCCTGTGACTATGGTCTTGGAGCAATCTTCTAAGTTGTTAAAGTGTGATTTTTCTCTTACATAGCTCACAGACAATCTTCATTCTTCCCCTGTTCCACTGATGGGTAGGATCACTTCTTTCCTTTGCCCCGTAATGTAGTTGAAGATGGAATAGACTTTCTATGTTGCTTTGGCTATCCTGATTCTAGCTTTTTTTCAGTAACACAAGTAGAACAAGTACTGAAATAGCGCTGAACTGTCGTTTCTTCCCCCAGTGACTGAGGAGAGTCATGAAGAACCAGCCTTCAGAAACTTTATGCAGGACATGCGGATGAAATGCCAGAGGAGAAGCAACCCGAATGAATGAGACCTTCAGAAACAGAAGGTTTGGAATCACTTGTAATGGAGTTAAAACTGAAGGAACAGCATAAAGAAACTTGTATGGAACCATTTTTATCTGTGAACCACTTTTATCTGTGAACAACTTCCTCTGATAGATTTTTATTTTTGTTTCTGCAGTAACTGTTGGTCCGATGAGTTAAAGGTCTTGCAGCCAACTGACTGCACGTTTGGCCATCAGCCACTGTGGCTTCCTAAAGCTGAAGGAACCAGAAAGCAGTTTCTTTTCCTGCAAATTCTTCAGATCTCTCTGTTGAGAGCTTAAATTTTGATCTCTGACAGCATTAGCATCCAGAGTACTCACTGGTCCCCAGAGGCACCTTCCAGTTGCTGAGTGCAGTCAGGCATCTGCTGCAGCCAGGGCACAACTTGATTGATCCACTGTTTGATGTTTTGGTTATCATTAAATAGATTTTATGTACTAAGAAATGCGTGATGGTTCATAGAAGGAGATTTCATGTCACCATTCTAAGGTGAGACTTTTTCCCTGTGCTTGCAGCCTATCCATATGGATGCACAGCAAATGCATCTTAAGTATATTACAACCCTGCAGGTTACCTGGTGAAAACAGGGAGGTCCCTTTGCCCACATTGCCTTTCTCTTGCCCCTCTCCAGCCTGAAGCCACTCCTCTGCTCACTCACTCTGGCCTGGCTGTCCTACACGATGCCTCTTCTGTCTGCTCCAATGGCTGCTGCCAAGGAAAGAGGACACAGTGAGTCCCAAGTGCTGACCCCTCACCACTACACCTGGAGAACCACTATGCCAGCCTCTCTCAGTGATTCCACCTCCAGCCCTATCCCCATATGCTGGGATAGCTACTCTGGGGCTGAAGCTGGAATATAGTGTCTAGAGGTGGACCTGAAGTAAACATCCTGCTCTGATCAAGGAGCACCTTCACTTGGTGGTGGGAAGATGTGGAGCTGGAGCTGAAGTCACTGCAGGGCTGGGATTGCAGAGGTGTTCCAGAGATTGGTTCGCAGAACCTGAGCACAGATCAGCTTCAGCATCAGCAGGGACTGCGCGGGAGAAGGAGGGTGGGCAGTGGGCCTGGGGCGGACGGGGGGATACGGGGTGGGGGCGGGCACTTAACGATTTCGGCCGGGGAGCTGATCTCAGCCAGCACCCAGTCGGGGCAGTTTAAGTCCCCGCAGAAGCAGAACTGCTGCGTGGGGAGAGGCGGTCAGAGGCGCACTGCCGCTCTGCGTCCTCCCCGCTCCCTGCCGCCGACTCCCGGCCCACCACGTCGCCGCTGCTCCCCGGTCCCCCATGCCGCACAGTCCGCCTTCGGGACCCGGAACCGCCCCGTGTGCCGGTGCGGGGCTCCCCGAGGGGCTCTGCGGGGGCCTTGGGGCCGGGACCCCGGGAGTGCGGCCCGACCAAGGGGCGGGGCAGGGGACGGGGTCCCGGGAGCGGGACCCGGGGCGGCCACGGAGCCGCGGGAAGGGCCCCTCCGACACGGCCTTCGTCCCTCCGCCCGACCACCCGAGCACCTCCCGCCACCCGCGGCCGCGGCCCCGCGGGCTCCAAGCCCCGCCAATCCGGGCCCGAGGCAGCGTCTGGCCCGCCAATCCCGGCCCGCCTTTCTCGGCGCCGTCCAATCACAGCCCGCCTTTTCAATCCGGCCGCGGTCCCGCAAGCTCTGCCCGCTCAGCCGCGGCGCGGCCCCTCCGCGCGGCACCGTCCCCCCGTTCCCCACAGGCGCTGCTGGGACCACGGAAGGGCGGTGGGAGCTCCGCGGTCACGTCTCGTCCGGGAGCTCTCCCAGGAGAAGGGGAGGGAGGCGGGCAGAGGGCGGGAGGGGCTCCGGGAGCGGGGCCTGCGGGGCCAGCGGGGTTCTCGGGAACGGGCGGGCGGGGATTGGCTGGGCTGGCACGGGGGGGCGGGGCTGTGCGGGCCGCGGGCTATAAATAGCGGGGGGGGGGGGGGGGGGGCGGGGGGGCGCAGTTCGGCAGCGGAGGTGGAAGCGGCGCTGGAGCGGCGGGAGCCGGGGCGAGATCGGCGGTGAGCTGGGGCGGGACTCCCGCGGCTGCCGCTCCAGGCACGTGGCCTGTCTTGGGCACAGGGGCCGCTCTCTCCGGGAGGTTCTGGCTCCCGACGTGCAGGTCCGATCCCGGCCCGCTACTCCCAGCCCGCTTTTCTCCGCTCCGTGCAATCGTAGCCCGCCCTTTCAATGGGGCCGCGGTCCCGTAAGCTGTGCCCGCTCAGCCGCGTCGCGGCGCCGCCCCCCTTCCCCACGTTCCCCTCAGGCGCTGTAGGTGCCGGCGCCTTTGCTTCCGGAGCCGTGCCTGCGCTGCCGCAGCCCCCGACAGGCCCTGTTGGGACCAGGGAGGGCGGGTGGCACAGCTCCGCGCTCACGTCCCGTCTGGGAGTTCTTCCGGGAGGCGGGGAGGGGGCGGGAGCGGAGGCGGCCCTTTCAATGGGGCCGCGGTCGAGCAAGCTCTGCCCGCTCAGCCGCTGCGCGGAGCCGCCCCCCTCTCCACTTCGGCCCCCGCGTTCCCCTCAGGCGCCACTCTCGGCGCCTTTGCTTCGGGATCCGGCGGAACCGCACCTGCGCTGCCGTGGTGCCTGCAGGCGCTGTTGAAAGGGCGGGTGGGAGGTCCGCGGTCCCGTCCCGTCCCGTAGTTCTCCCGGGAGAAGGGGAGGGAGGCGGGCAGCGGGCGGGAGCGGAGCAGCCCCTGGGAGCGGGGCCTGAGGGGACAGCGGGGTTCTTGGGGACGGGCAGGGCGGGAACGGGCAGGCGGGGATTGGCGGAGCCGGACGCTGTCGGGCGCTGGGATTGGCTGGGCTGGCACGAGGGGGGCGGGGCTGTGCGGGCCGCGGGCTATAAACGGCGTGGGCGGGGGGCGCTGGGGGCAGATCGGCGGCGGCGCTGGGGCGGCGCTGGAGCGGCGGGAGCGGCCCGGGAGCGGCGCGGCCGCTGGGCCGAGGAGCGGCGGTGAGCCAGGGTGAGACCCTCGCGGCTGCCGCTCCAGGGAGCGGTGGGGAGCCATGGGGCAGCACCCCCTCGGCTGCCGATCCAGGGGGAGCCGGGGTCGGTCCCCCACAGCTGCCGAGGCAGGGCGTTGGGCAGACAGTGTCCCGGGCAGCTGTGCTGGCCAGCTTTGGTCAGTGCTCAGTGGGAGAGCAACCCATGCTCAGGGGTGCTCCCCCCGAACCAGGAGGGCTAGGAGACAGCCTCTCAGGAAGACTGGTATTGAAAGTATTGTTACAAAGAAAAGTAATAAAAGATGTTTCATTCTATTATAATTTTATTTTACTTTTATTTTCATCTTTGACTACTTGATTGTTTATTCTATTGTTTTGTTGATGTTCCCGTTGGGATGGGTGGGACAGCTCCTAGAGATATTTAAGTGAACGACAAAGACTGATTTGTGATCTTGTCAACAGCCTCGGGCTGCAGAGATACCCAGGAGCAGATTTAGGCAGAGGCAGCAGAAAGCTGAGGCAGAGGCAGCAGAAAGCTGAGGACCTGGAGCTCAGGCAGCAGAGCTGGTGGAGACATAAAGACGGTAGGACTGTGGGCAGAACAAGAGTGGGGCTGGATTAGGGAGCATGGGCCTGGCATAAGTACTGCAGGGATGGAGCTGGGATAAAAATAGTCAGGCCTGGCCTGGAATGTGGGCTTGAGGGCTGGGGTGGAAAACTCAGACATTTAACAAAAGAAAGATGCTAGGATTGGAACGTGCAGCAGCTTTACCGGGAGCTGACAGCAGAGCTGGCAGAGAAATAAAGGTTGTGGGTCTGGGTATGGGATAGGGAGAGTGGTGCTCAGAAAGGGACTGTGGCACTGCAGCAGAAATCACTGTAGGATTGAGACAGGGACTGGCACCGTCGCTGAAACATCTGTGTGTCTGTGGAATAGGGATTGATGAGCGGGAACATGGACTGAGGGGGAAGAGCTGAAATCAGCCAAGGGCAGGGATCTGGACTTGGGAGTTGGGATCGGGTTAGTGGGGCTGGAGGAGTACCTGGGGGACTGGGATTGGGAATGTGAAGTTCGAGGCAGAAAGTCACAGAGCTGGAGCTGAGATGAAGATCGTGCAGGGAGAACCTGGAGCAGCTTCCCGTGGCGGCACTGGCAAGATGCAGAGCTACTGCTGAGAGAGCAGAGCTGGCAGTGCAATAAAGCTTGTGGGTCTCGAGCTGAAATCACTGAGGGGCTGGGGTAGGGACAGGGTTCTGGGCTTGGGACTGTAACACTTGGGCAGGAATCAGTGTGGGGTGGAGATAGGGCCTGTGGCACCGTCACTGAAGCCCTGTGTGTCTGTGGAATTGGGATTATAAATGGGAATGTGGACTGAGAGGCTGGGGCTGAAATCAGCGTAGTGGTAGGATTGCATCTGTGGAGCTGGGAGGGTGTCTGGAGCTCAGATAGGACCTGTGGCACCGTTGCTGAAATCCCTGAGTGGCTGTGGAATAGGGATTGATTGGCAGGAATGTGGATTGGGTGGGTAGAGCTGAAGTCAGGCAAGTGCTGGGCTTGTGTCTTTGGAATTGGGAAAGGAATTTTGGGGCTGGAGGAGCACCTGGGGGACTGGGATTGGGAGTGTGAGGTTGGAGCTGGAAAATCCCAGAGCTGGAGCCAAGCTGAAGATCCTGCAGCGAGAACCTGGAGCAGCTTCCCGTGGCGGCGCTGGCAAGATGCAGAGCTACTGCTGAGAGAGCAGAGCTGGCAGTGCAATAAAGCTTGTGGGTCTCGAGCTGAAATCACTGAGGGGCTGGGGTAGGGCTGGGTTCTGGGCTTGGGACTGTAACACTTGGGGCAGGAATGACAGCAATCCCTGTGAGATAGGGCCTGTGGCACCGTCGCTGAAATCTCTGTGTGTTTGGACTCGGGATTCTAATTGGGAATGTGGAGTGAGAGGCTGTGGCTGAAATCCATTTTGGGCTGGGATTGCATCTCTGGAGCTGGGAGGGTGTCTGGAGCTCAGATGAGGACTGTGGCAGCGTCACTGAAATCCCTGTGTGTCTGTGGACTAAGGATTGATGAGCAGGAACGTGGGCTGGGTGGGTAGGGCTGAAATGAGTCTAGAGCTGGGGTTTTGTCTTTGGAGTTGGGCTAGGAGTTCTGGGGTAGGATGAGTACCTGGTGGACGGGAATTGGGAGGGTGAGGAATTGGGAAGTGGGAGACTGGGACTGGAATGTGAGGGTGGAGCTGGAAAGTGGCAGAGCTGGAGCCAAGCTGAAGATCCTGCAGCGAGAACCTGGAGCAGCTTCCCGTGGCGGCGCTGGCAAGATGCAGAGCTACTGCTGAGAGAGCAGAGCTGGCAGTGCAATAAAGCTTGTGGGTCTCGAGCTGAAATCACTGAGGGGCTGGGATAGGGACAGGGTTCTGGGCTTGGGACTGTAACACTTGGGGCAGGAATGACAGCAATCCCTGTGAGATAGGGCCTGTGGCACCGTTGCTGAAATCTGTGTGTGGCTGTGGAATAGGGATTGTTGGGCAGGAACGTGAGTTGGATGGGTAGAGCTGAAATCAGTCTAGAGCTGGGTTTGTGATTTTGGAATTGGGATAGGAATTATGGGTCTGGAGGAGCAGCTGGGGGACTGGGATTGGGAGTGTTAGGGTGGAGCTGGAAAATCCCAGAGCTGGAGCCAAGCTGAAGATCCTGCAGGAGAACCTGGAGCAGCTTCCCGTGGTGGCGCTGGCAAGATGCAGAGCTACTGCTGAGAGAGCAGAGCTGGCAGTGCAATAAAGCTTGTGGGTCTCGAGCTGAAATCACTGAGGGGCTGGGATAGGGACAGGGTTCTGGGCTTAGGACTGTAACACTTGGGCAGGAATCCGTGTGGGGTGGAGATAGGGCCTGTGGCACCGTTGCCAAAATCTCTATGCTTCTGGAAATGGGATTGTAAATTGGGAATGTGGACTGGGCAGGTAGAGCTGAAATCAGTCTAGGGCTGGGCTTGTGATTTTGGAATTGGGATAGGAATTTTGGGGCTGGAGGAGCACCTGGGGGACTGGGACTGGCATGTGAGGGTGGAGCTGGAAAGTGGCAGAGCTGGAGCCAAGCTGAAGATCCTGCAGCGAGAACCTGGAGCAGCTTCCCGTGGCGGCGCTGGCAAGATGCAGAGCTACTGCTGAGAGAGCAGAGCTGGCAGTGCAATAAAGCTTGTGGGTCTCGAGCTGAAATCACTGAGGGGCTGGGATAGGGACAGGGTTGGGGTTGGGACTGTAACACTTGGGGCAGGAATGACAGCAATCCCTGTGAGATAGGGCCTGTGGCACCGTCGCTGAAATCTCTGTGTGTTTGGACTCGGGATTCTAATTGGGAATGTGGAGTGAGAGGCTGGGGCTTAAATCTATATAGGGCTGGGATTGCGTCTCTGGAGCTGGGAGGGTGTCTGGAGCTCAGATGAGGACTGTGGCAGCGTCACTGAAATCCCTGTGTGTCTGTGGACTAAGGATTGATGAGCAGGAACGTGGGCTGGGTGGGTAGGGCTGAAATGAGTCTAGAGCTGGGGTTTTGACTTTGGAGTTGGGCTAGGAGTTCTGGGGTAGGAGGAGTACCTGGTGGACGGGAATTGGGAGGGTGAGGAATTGGGAAGTGGGAGACTGGGATTGGAATGTGAGGGTGGAGCTGGAAAGTGGCAGAGCTGGAGCCAAGCTGAAGATCCTGCAGCGAGAACCTGGAGCAGCTTCCCGTGGCGGCGCTGGCAAGATGCAGAGCTACTGCTGAGAGAGCAGAGCTGGCAGTGCAATAAAGCTTGTGGGTCTCGAGCTGAAATCACTGAGGGGCTGGGATAGGGACAGGGTTCTGGGCTTAGGACTGTAACACTTGGGCAGGAATCCGTGTGGGGTGGAGATAGGGCCTGTGGCACCGTTGCCAAAATCTCTATGCTTCTGGAAATGGGATTGTAAATTGGGAATGTGGACTGGGCAGGTAGAGCTGAAATCAGTCTAGGGCTGGGCTTGTGATTTTGGAATTGGGATAGGAATTTTGGGGCTGGAGGAGCACCTGGGGGACTGGGACTGGCATGTGAGGGTGGAGCTGGAAAGTGGCAGAGCTGGAGCCAAGCTGAAGATCCTGCAGCGAGAACCTGGAGCAGCTTCCCGTGGCGGCGCTGGCAAGATGCAGAGCTACTGCTGAGAGAGCAGAGCTGGCAGTGCAATAAAGCTTGTGGGTCTCGAGCTGAAATCACTGAGGGGCTGGGATAGGGACAGGGTTGGGGTTGGGACTGTAACACTTGGGGCAGGAATGACAGCAATCCCTGTGAGATAGGGCCTGTGGCACCGTCGCTGAAATCTCTGTGTGTTTGGACTCGGGATTCTAATTGGGAATGTGGAGTGAGAGGCTGGGGCTTAAATCTATATAGGGCTGGGATTGCGTCTCTGGAGCTGGGAGGGTGTCTGGAGCTCAGATGAGGACTGTGGCAGCGTCACTGAAATCCCTGTGTGTCTGTGGACTAAGGATTGATGAGCAGGAACGTGGGCTGGGTGGGTAGGGCTGAAATGAGTCTAGAGCTGGGGTTTTGACTTTGGAGTTGGGCTAGGAGTTCTGGGGTAGGAGGAGTACCTGGTGGACGGGAATTGGGAGGGTGAGGAATTGGGAAGTGGGAGACTGGGATTGGAATGTGAGGGTGGAGCTGGAAAGTGGCAGAGCTGGAGCCAAGCTGAAGATCCTGCAGCGAGAACCTGGAGCAGCTTCCCGTGGCGGCGCTGGCAAGATGCAGAGCTACTGCTGAGAGAGCAGAGCTGGCAGTGCAATAAAGCTTGTGGGTCTCGAGCTGAAATCACTGAGGGGCTGGGGTAGGGCTGGGTTCTGGGCTCGGGACTGTAACACCTGGGCAGGAATCAGTGTGGGGCGGAGATAGGGCCTGTGGCACCGTCGCTGAAATCCCTGTGTGTCTGTGGAATTGGGATTCTAATTGGGAATGTGGAGTGAGAGGCTGGGGCTGAAATCAGTATAGGGCTGGGATTGAGAGTTAGCAGTTGGGCTAGGAGTTCTGGGGTAAGAGGAGTACCTGGGGGAGTGGGATTGGGAGTGTGAGGTTGGAGCTGGAAAATCCCAGAGCTGGAGCCAAGCTGAAGATCCTGCAGCGAGAACCTGGAGCAGCTTCCCGTGGCGGCGCTGGCAAGATGCAGAGCTACTGCTGAGAGAGCAGAGCTGGCAGTGCAATAAAGCTTGTGGGTCTCGAGCTGAAATCACTGAGGGGCTGGGATAGGGACAGGTTCTGGGCTTGGGACTGTAACACCTGGGCAGGAATCAGTGTGGGGTGGAGATAGGGCCTGTGGCACCGTCGCTGAAATCCCTGTGTGTCTGTGGAATTGGGATTCTAATTGGGAATGTGGAGTGAGAGGCTGGGGCTGAAATCCATTTTGGGCTGGGATTGCGTCTCTGGAGCTGGGAGGGTGTCTGGAGCTCAGATGAGGACTGTGGCAGCGTCACTGAAATCCCTGTGTGTCTGTGGAATAAGGATTGATGAGCAGGAACGTGGGCTGGGTGGGTAGGGCTGAAATGAGTCTAGAGCTGGGGTTTTGACTTTGGAGTTGGGCTAGGAGTTCTGGGGTAGGAGGAGTACCTGGTGGACGGGAATTGGGAGGGTGAGGAATTGGGAAGTGGGAGACTGGGATTGGAATGTGAGGGTGGAGCTGGAAAGTGGCAGAGCTGGAGCCAAGCTGAAGATCCTGCAGCGAGAACCTGGAGCAGCTTCCCGTGGCGGCGCTGGCAAGATGCAGAGCTACTGCTGAGAGAGCAGAGCTGGCAGTGCAATAAAGCTTGTGGGTCTGGAGCTGAAATCACTGAGGGGCTGGGGTAGGGCTGGGTTCTGGGCTTGGGACTGTAACACTTGGGCAGGAATCCGTGTGGGGTGGAGATAGGGCCTGTGGCACCGTTGCCAAAATCTCTATGCTGCTGGAAATGGGATTGTAAATTGGGAATGTGGACTGGGCAGGTAGAGCTGAAATCAGTCTAGGGCTGGGCTTGTGATTTTGGAATTGGGATAGGAATTTTGGGGCTGGAGGAGCACCTGGGGGACTGGGACTGGCATGTGAGGGTGGAGCTGGGAAGTGGCAGAGCTGGAGCCAAGCTGAAGATCCTGCAGCGAGAACCTGGAGCAGCTTCCCGTGGCGGCGCTGGCAAGATGCAGAGCTACTGCTGAGAGAGCAGAGCTGGCAGTGCAATAAAGCTTGTGGGTCTCGAGCTGAAATCACTGAGGGGCTGGGGTAGGGCTGGGTTCTGGGCTCGGGACTGTAACACCTGGGCAGGAATCAGTGTGGGGCGGAGATAGGGCCTGTGGCACCGTCGCTGAAATCCCTGTGTGTCTGTGGAATTGGGATTATAACTGGGAATGTGGAGTGAGAGGCTGGGGCTGAAATCAGTATAGGGCTGGGATTGAGAGTTTGCAGTTGGGCTAGGAGTTATGGGGTAAGAGGAGTAGCTGGGGGAGTGGGATTGGGAGTGTGAGGTTGGAACTGGAAAATCCCAGAGCTGGAGCCAAGCTGAAGATCCTGCAGGAGAACCTGGAGCAGCTTCCCGTGGCGGCGCTGGCAAGATGCAGAGCTACTGCTGAGAGAGCAGAGCTGGCAGTGCAATAAAGCTTGTGGGTCTCGAGCTGAAATCACTGAGGGGCTTGGGTAGGGCTGGGTTCTGGGCTTGGGACTGTAACACTTGGGGCAGGAATGACAGCAATCCCTGTGAGATAGGGCCTGTGGCACCGTTGCTGAAATCTGTGTGTGGCTGTGGAATAGGGATTGTTGGGCAGGAACGTGAGTTGGATGGGTAGAGCTGAAATCAGTCTAGAGCTGGGTTTGTGATTTTGGAATTGGGATAGGAATTATGGGTCTGGAGGAGCAGCTGGGGGACTGGGATTGGGAGTGTTAGGGTGGAGCTGGAAAATCCCAGAGCTGGAGCCAAGCTGAAGATCCTGCAGGAGAACCTGGAGCAGCTTCCCGTGGCGGCGCTGGCAAGATGCAGAGCTACTGCTGAGAGAGCAGAGCTGGCAGTGCAATAAAGCTTGTGGGTCTCGAGCTGAAATCACTGAGGGGCTGGGATAGGGACAGGGTTCTGGGCTTAGGACTGTAACACTTGGGCAGGAATCCGTGTGGGGTGGAGATAGGGCCTGTGGCACCGTTGCCAAAATCTCTATGCTTCTGGAAATGGGATTGTAAATTGGGAATGTGGACTGGGCAGGTAGAGCTGAAATCAGTCTAGGGCTGGGCTTGTGATTTTGGAATTGGGATAGGAATTTTGGGGCTGGAGGAGCACCTGGGGGACTGGGACTGGCATGTGAGGGTGGAGCTGGAAAGTGGCAGAGCTGGAGCCAAGCTGAAGATCCTACAGCGAGAACCTGGAGCAGCTTCCCGTGGCGGCGCTGGCAAGATGCAGAGCTACTGCTGAGAGAGCAGAGCTGGCAGTGCAATAAAGCTTGTGGGTCTCGAGCTGAAATCACTGAGGGGCTGGGATAGGGACAGGGTTGGGGTTGGGACTGTAACACTTGGGGCAGGAATGACAGCAATCCCTGTGAGATAGGGCCTGTGGCACCGTCGCTGAAATCTCTGTGTGTTTGGACTCGGGATTCTAATTGGGAATGTGGAGTGAGAGGCTGGGGCTTAAATCTATATAGGGCTGGGATTGCGTCTCTGGAGCTGGGAGGGTGTCTGGAGCTCAGATGAGGACTGTGGCAGCGTCACTGAAATCCCTGTGTGTCTGTGGACTAAGGATTGATGAGCAGGAACGTGGGCTGGGTGGGTAGGGCTGAAATGAGTCTAGAGCTGGGGTTTTGACTTTGGAGTTGGGCTAGGAGTTCTGGGGTAGGATGAGTACCTGGTGGACGGGAATTGGGAGGGTGAGGAATTGGGAAGTGGGAGACTGGGATTGGAATGTGAGGGTGGAGCTGGAAAGTGGCAGAGCTGGAGCCAAGCTGAAGATCCTGCAGCGAGAACCTGGAGCAGCTTCCCGTGGCGGCGCTGGCAAGATGCAGAGCTACTGCTGAGAGAGCAGAGCTGGCAGTGCAATAAAGCTTGTGGGTCTCGAGCTGAAATCACTGAGGGGCTGGGGTAGGGCTGGGTTCTGGGCTCGGGACTGTAACACCTGGGCAGGAATCAGTGTGGGGCGGAGATAGGGCCTGTGGCACCGTCGCTGAAATCCCTGTGTGCCTGTGGAATTGGGATTCTAATTGGGAATGTGGAGTGAGAGGCTGGGGCTGAAATCAGTATAGGGCTGGGATTGAGAGTTTGCAGTTGGGCTAGGAGTTATGGGGTAAGAGGAGTAGCTGGGGGAGTGGGATTGGGAGTGTGAGGTTGGAACTGGAAAATCCCAGAGCTGGAGCCAAGCTGAAGATCCTGCAGGAGAACCTGGAGCAGCTTCCCGTGGTGGCGCTGGCAAGATGCAGAGCTACTGCTGAGAGAGCAGAGCTGGCAGTGCAATAAAGCTTGTGGGTCTCGAGCTGAAATCACTGAGGGGCTTGGGTAGGGCTGGGTTCTGGGCTTGGGACTGTAACACTTGGGGCAGGAATGACAGCAATCCCTGTGAGATAGGGCCTGTGGCACCGTTGCTGAAATCTGTGTGTGGCTGTGGAATAGGGATTGTTGGGCAGGAACGTGAGTTGGATGGGTAGAGCTGAAATCAGTTTAGAGCTGGGTTTGTGATTTTGGAATTGGGATAGGAATTATGGGTCTGGAGGAGCAGCTGGGGGACTGGGATTGGGAGTGTTAGGGTGGAGCTGGAAAATCCCAGAGCTGGAGCCAAGCTGAAGATCCTGCAGGAGAACCTGGAGCAGCTTCCCGTGGCGGCGCTGGCAAGATGCAGAGCTACTGCTGAGAGAGCAGAGCTGGCAGTGCAATAAAGCTTGTGGGTCTCGAGCTGAAATCACTGAGGGGCTGGGATAGGGACAGGGTTCTGGGCTTAGGACTGTAACACTTGGGCAGGAATCCGTGTGGGGTGGAGATAGGGCCTGTGGCACCGTTGCCAAAATCTCTATGCTTCTGGAAATGGGATTGTAAATTGGGAATGTGGACTGGGCAGGTAGAGCTGAAATCAGTCTAGGGCTGGGCTTGTGATTTTGGAATTGGGATAGGAATTTTGGGGCTGGAGGAGCACCTGGGGGACTGGGACTGGCATGTGAGGGTGGAGCTGGAAAGTGGCAGAGCTGGAGCCAAGCTGAAGATCCTGCAGCGAGAACCTGGAGCAGCTTCCCGTGGCGGCGCTGGCAAGATGCAGAGCTACTGCTGAGAGAGCAGAGCTGGCAGTGCAATAAAGCTTGTGGGTCTCGAGCTGAAATCACTGAGGGGCTGGGATAGGGACAGGGTTGGGGTTGGGACTGTAACACTTGGGGCAGGAATGACAGCAATCCCTGTGAGATAGGGCCTGTGGCACCGTCGCTGAAATCTCTGTGTGTTTGGACTCGGGATTCTAATTGGGAATGTGGAGTGAGAGGCTGGGGCTTAAATCCATATAGGGCTGGGATTGCGTCTCTGGAGCTGGGAGGGTGTCTGGAGCTCAGATGAGGACTGTGGCAGCGTCACTGAAATCCCTGTGTGTCTGTGGACTAAGGATTGATGAGCAGGAACGTGGGCTGGGTGGGTAGGGCTGAAATGAGTCTAGAGCTGGGGTTTTGACTTTGGAGTTGGGCTAGGAGTTCTGGGGTAGGAGGAGTACCTGGTGGACGGGAATTGGGAGGGTGAGGAATTGGGAAGTGGGAGACTGGGATTGGAATGTGAGGGTGGAGCTGGAAAGTGGCAGAGCTGGAGCCAAGCTGAAGATCCTGCAGCGAGAACCTGGAGCAGCTTCCCGTGGCGGCGCTGGCAAGATGCAGAGCTACTGCTGAGAGAGCAGAGCTGGCAGTGCAATAAAGCTTGTGGGTCTCGAGCTGAAATCACTGAGGGGCTGGGGTAGGGCTGGGTTCTGGGCTCGGGACTGTAACACCTGGGCAGGAATCAGTGTGGGGCGGAGATAGGGCCTGTGGCACCGTCGCTGAAATCCCTGTGTGCCTGTGGAATTGGGATTCTAATTGGGAATGTGGAGTGAGAGGCTGGGGCTGAAATCAGTATAGGGCTGGGATTGAGAGTTAGCAGTTGGGCTAGGAGTTCTGGGGTAAGAGGAGTAGCTGGGGGAGTGGGATTGGGAGTGTGAGGTTGGAGCTGGAAAATCCCAGAGCTGGAGCCAAGCTGAAGATCCTGCAGCGAGAACCTGGAGCAGCTTCCCGTGGCGGCGCTGGCAAGATGCAGAGCTACTGCTGAGAGAGCAGAGCTGGCAGTGCAATAAAGCTTGTGGGTCTCGAGCTGAAATCACTGAGGGGCTGGGATAGGGACAGGGTTCTGGGCTTGGGACTGTAACACTTGGGGCAGGAATGACAGCAATCCCTGTGAGATAGGGCCTGTGGCACCGTTGCTGAAATCTGTGTGTGGCTGTGGAATAGGGATTGTTGGGCAGGAACGTGAGTTGGATGGGTAGAGCTGAAATCAGTCTAGAGCTGGGTTTGTGATTTTTGAATTGGGATAGGAATTATGGGACTGGAGGAGCAGCTGGGGGACTGGGATTGGGAGTGTGAGGGTGGAGCTGGAAAGTGGCAGAGCTGGAGCCAAGCTGAAGATCCTGCAGCGAGAACCTGGAGCAGCTTCCCGTGGCGGCGCTGGCAAGATGCAGAGCTACTGCTGAGAGAGCAGAGCTGGCAGTGCAATAAAGCTTGTGGGTCTCGAGCTGAAATCACTGAGGGGCTGGGGTAGGGCTGGGTTCTGGGCTCAGGACTGTAACACCTTTTCAGGAATCAGTGTGGGGTGGAGATAGGGCCTGTGGCACCGTCGCTGAAATCCCTGTGTGTCTGTGGAATTGGGATTCTAATTGGGAATGTGGAGTGAGAGGCTGGGGCTGAAATCAGTATAGGGCTGGGATTGAGAGTTTGCAGTTGGGCTAGGAGTTCTGGGGTAAGAGGAGTAGCTGGGGGAGTGGGATTGGGAGTGTGAGGTTGGAGCTGGAAAATCCCAGAGCTGGAGCCAAGCTGAAGATCCTGCAGCGAGAACCTGGAGCAGCTTCCCGTGGCGGCGCTGGCAAGATGCAGAGCTACTGCTGAGAGAGCAGAGCTGGCAGTGCAATAAAGCTTGTGGGTCTCGAGCTGAAATCACTGAGGGGCTGGGGTAGGGCTGGGTTCTGGGCTTGGGACTGTAACACTTGGGGCAGGAATGACAGCAATCCCTGTGAGATAGGGCCTGTGGCACCGTCGCTGAAATCTGTGTGTGTTTGGACTCGGGATTCTAATTGGGAATGTGGAGTGAGAGGCTGTGGCTGAAATCCATATAGGGCTGGGATTGCGTCTCTGGAGCTGGGAGGGTGTCTGGAGCTCAGATGAGGACTGTGGCAGCGTCACTGAAATCCCTGTGTGTCTGTGGACTAAGGATTGATGAGCAGGAACGTGGGCTGGGTGGGTAGGGCTGAAATGAGTCTAGAGCTGGGGTTTTGTCTTTGGAGTTGGGCTAGGAGTTCTGGGGTAGGAGGAGTACCTGGTGGACGGGAATTGGGAGGGTGAGGAATTGGGAAGTGGGAGACTGGGATTGGAATGTGAGGGTGGAGCTGGAAAGTGGCAGAGCTGGAGCCAAGCTGAAGATCCTGCAGGAGAACCTGGAGCAGCTTCCCGTGGCGGCGCTGGCAAGATGCAGAGCTACTGCTGAGAGAGCAGAGCTGGCAGTGCAATAAAGCTTGTGGGTCTCGAGCTGAAATCACTGAGGGGCTGGGGTAGGGATGGGTTCTGGGCTTGGGACTGTAACACTTGGGCAGGAATCAGTGTGGGGCGGAGATAGGGCCTGTGGCACCGTCGCTGAAATCCCTGTGTGTCTGTGGAATTGGGATTCTAATTGGGAATGTGGAGTGAGAGGCTGGGGCTGAAATCAGTATAGGGCTGGGATTGAGAGTTTGGAGTTGGGCTAGGACTTATGGGGCAGGAGGAGTAGCTGGGGGAGTGGGATTGGGCGTGTGAGGGTGGAGCTGGAAAGTGGCAGAGCTGGAGCCAAGCTGAAGATCCTGCAGTGAGAACCTGGAGCAGCTTCCCGTGGCGGCGCTGGCAAGATGCAGAGCTACTGCTGAGAGAGCAGAGCTGGCAGTGCAATAAAGCTTGTGGGTCTCGAGCTGAAATCACTGAGGGGCTGGGGTAGGGCTGGGTTCTGAGCTCAGGACTGTAACACCTTTTCAGGAATCAGTGTGGGGTGGAGATAGGGCCTGTGGCACCGTCGCTGAAATCCCTGTGTGTCTGTGGAATTGGGATTCTAATTGGGAATGTGGAGTGAGAGGCTGGGGCTGAAATCAGTATAGGGCTGGGATTGAGAGTTTGCAGTTGGGCTAGGAGTTCTGGGGTAAGAGGAGTAGCTGGGGGAGTGGGATTGGGAGTGTGAGGTTGGAGCTGGAAAATCCCAGAGCTGGAGCCAAGCTGAAGATCCTGCAGCGAGAACCTGGAGCAGCTTCCCGTGGCGGCGCTGGCAAGATGCAGAGCTACTGCTGAGAGAGCAGAGCTGGCAGTGCAATAAAGCTTGTGGGTCTCGAGCTGAAATCACTGAGGGGCTGGGGTAGGGCTGGGTTCTGGGCTTGGGACTGTAACACTTGGGGCAGGAATGACAGCAATCCCTGTGAGATAGGGCCTGTGGCACCGTCGCTGAAATCTGTGTGTGTTTGGACTCGGGATTCTAATTGGGAATGTGGAGTGAGAGGCTGTGGCTGAAATCCATATAGGGCTGGGATTGCGTCTCTGGAGCTGGGAGGGTGTCTGGAGCTCAGATGAGGACTGTGGCAGCGTCACTGAAATCCCTGTGTGTCTGTGGACTAAGGATTGATGAGCAGGAACGTGGGCTGGGTGGGTAGGGCTGAAATGAGTCTAGAGCTGGGGTTTTGTCTTTGGAGTTGGGCTAGGAGTTCTGGGGTAGGAGGAGTACCTGGTGGACGGGAATTGGGAGGGTGAGGAATTGGGAAGTGGGAGACTGGGATTGGAATGTGAGGGTGGAGCTGGAAAGTGGCAGAGCTGGAGCCAAGCTGAAGATCCTGCAGGAGAACCTGGAGCAGCTTCCCGTGGCGGCGCTGGCAAGATGCAGAGCTACTGCTGAGAGAGCAGAGCTGGCAGTGCAATAAAGCTTGTGGGTCTCGAGCTGAAATCACTGAGGGGCTGGGGTAGGGATGGGTTCTGGGCTTGGGACTGTAACACTTGGGCAGGAATCAGTGTGGGGCGGAGATAGGGCCTGTGGCACCGTCGCTGAAATCCCTGTGTGTCTGTGGAATTGGGATTCTAATTGGGAATGTGGAGTGAGAGGCTGGGGCTGAAATCAGTATAGGGCTGGGATTGAGAGTTTAGAGTTGGGCTAGGACTTATGGGGCAGGAGGAGTAGCTGGGGGAGTGGGATTGGGCGTGTGAGGGTGGAGCTGGAAAGTGGCAGAGCTGGAGCCAAGCTGAAGATCCTGCAGTGAGAACCTGGAGCAGCTTCCCGTGGCGGCGCTGGCAAGATGCAGAGCTACTGCTGAGAGAGCAGAGCTGGCAGTGCAATAAAGCTTGTGGGTCTCGAGCTGAAATCACTGAGGGGCTGGGGTAGGGCTGGGTTCTGGGCTCAGGACTGTAACACCTTTTCAGGAATCAGTGTGGGGTGGAGATAGGGCCTGTGGCACCGTCGCTGAAATCCCTGTGTGTCTGTGGAATTGGGATTCTAATTGGGAATGTGGAGTGAGAGGCTGGGGCTGAAATCAGTATAGGGCTGGGATTGAGAGTTTGCAGTTGGGCTAGGAGTTCTGGGGTAAGAGGAGTAGCTGGGGGAGTGGGATTGGGAGTGTGAGGTTGGAGCTGGAAAATCCCAGAGCTGGAGCCAAGCTGAAGATCCTGCAGCGAGAACCTGGAGCAGCTTCCCGTGGCGGCGCTGGCAAGATGCAGAGCTACTGCTGAGAGAGCAGAGCTGGCAGTGCAATAAAGCTTGTGGGTCTCGAGCTGAAATCACTGAGGGGCTGGGGTAGGGCTGGGTTCTGGGCTTGGGACTGTAACACTTGGGGCAGGAATGACAGCAATCCCTGTGAGATAGGGCCTGTGGCACCGTCGCTGAAATCTGTGTGTGTTTGGACTCGGGATTCTAATTGGGAATGTGGAGTGAGAGGCTGTGGCTGAAATCCATATAGGGCTGGGATTGCGTCTCTGGAGCTGGGAGGGTGTCTGGAGCTCAGATGAGGACTGTGGCAGCGTCACTGAAATCCCTGTGTGTCTGTGGACTAAGGATTGATGAGCAGGAACGTGGGCTGGGTGGGTAGGGCTGAAATGAGTCTAGAGCTGGGGTTTTGTCTTTGGAGTTGGGCTAGGAGTTCTGGGGTAGGAGGAGTACCTGGTGGACGGGAATTGGGAGGGTGAGGAATTGGGAAGTGGGAGACTGGGATTGGAATGTGAGGGTGGAGCTGGAAAGTGGCAGAGCTGGAGCCAAGCTGAAGATCCTGCAGGAGAACCTGGAGCAGCTTCCCGTGGCGGCGCTGGCAAGATGCAGAGCTACTGCTGAGAGAGCAGAGCTGGCAGTGCAATAAAGCTTGTGGGTCTCGAGCTGAAATCACTGAGGGGCTGGGGTAGGGATGGGTTCTGGGCTTGGGACTGTAACACTTGGGCAGGAATCAGTGTGGGGCGGAGATAGGGCCTGTGGCACCGTCGCTGAAATCCCTGTGTGTCTGTGGAATTGGGATTCTAATTGGGAATGTGGAGTGAGAGGCTGGGGCTGAAATCAGTATAGGGCTGGGATTGAGAGTTTGGAGTTGGGCTAGGACTTATGGGGCAGGAGGAGTAGCTGGGGGAGTGGGATTGGGCGTGTGAGGGTGGAGCTGGAAAGTGGCAGAGCTGGAGCCAAGCTGAAGATCCTGCAGTGAGAACCTGGAGCAGCTTCCCGTGGCGGCGCTGGCAAGATGCAGAGCTACTGCTGAGAGAGCAGAGCTGGCAGTGCAATAAAGCTTGTGGGTCTCGAGCTGAAATCACTGAGGGGCTGGGGTAGGGCTGGGTTCTGGGCTCAGGACTGTAACACCTTTTCAGGAATCAGTGTGGGGTGGAGATAGGGCCTGTGGCACCGTCGCTGAAATCCCTGTGTGTCTGTGGAATTGGGATTCTAATTGGGAATGTGGAGTGAGAGGCTGGGGCTGAAATCAGTATAGGGCTGGGATTGAGAGTTTGCAGTTGGGCTAGGAGTTCTGGGGTAAGAGGAGTAGCTGGGGGAGTGGGATTGGGAGTGTGAGGTTGGAGCTGGAAAATCCCAGAGCTGGAGCCAAGCTGAAGATCCTGCAGTGAGAACCTGGAGCAGCTTCCCGTGGCGGCGCTGGCAAGATGCAGAGCTACTGCTGAGAGAGCAGAGCTGGCAGTGCAATAAAGCTTGTGGGTCTCGAGCTGAAATCACTGAGGGGCTGGGGTAGGGCTGGGTTCTGGGCTTGGGACTGTAACACTTGGGGCAGGAATGACAGCAATCCCTGTGAGATAGGGCCTGTGGCACCGTCGCTGAAATCTGTGTGTGTTTGGACTCGGGATTCTAATTGGGAATGTGGAGTGAGAGGCTGTGGCTGAAATCCATATAGGGCTGGGATTGCGTCTCTGGAGCTGGGAGGGTGTCTGGAGCTCAGATGAGGACTGTGGCAGCGTCACTGAAATCCCTGTGTGTCTGTGGACTAAGGATTGATGAGCAGGAACGTGGGCTGGGTGGGTAGGGCTGAAATGAGTCTAGAGCTGGGGTTTTGTCTTTGGAGTTGGGCTAGGAGTTCTGGGGTAGGAGGAGTACCTGGTGGACGGGAATTGGGAGGGTGAGGAATTGGGAAGTGGGAGACTGGGATTGGAATGTGAGGGTGGAGCTGGAAAGTGGCAGAGCTGGAGCCAAGCTGAAGATCCTGCAGCGAGAACCTGGAGCAGCTTCCCGTGGCGGCGCTGGCAAGATGCAGAGCTACTGCTGAGAGAGCAGAGCTGGCAGTGCAATAAAGCTTGTGGGTCTCGAGCTGAAATCACTGAGGGGCTGGGGTAGGGATGGGTTCTGGGCTTGGGACTGTAACACTTGGGCAGGAATCAGTGTGGGGTGGAGATAGGGCCTGTGGCACCGTCGCTGAAATCCCTGTGTGTCTGTGGAATTGGGATTCTAATTGGGAATGTGGAGTGAGAGGCTGGGGCTGAAATCAGTATAGGGCTGGGATTGAGAGTTTGGAGTTGGGCTAGGACTTATGGGGCAGGAGGAGTAGCTGGGGGAGTGGGATTGGGCGTGTGAGGGTGGAGCTGGAAAGTGGCAGAGCTGGAGCCAAGCTGAAGATCCTGCAGTGAGAACCTGGAGCAGCTTCCCGTGGCGGCGCTGGCAAGATGCAGAGCTACTGCTGAGAGAGCAGAGCTGGCAGTGCAATAAAGCTTGTGGGTCTCGAGCTGAAATCACTGAGGGGCTGGGGTAGGGCTGGGTTCTGGGCTCAGGACTGTAACACCTTTTCAGGAATCAGTGTGGGGTGGAGATAGGGCCTGTGGCACCGTCGCTGAAATCCCTGTGTGTCTGTGGAATTGGGATTCTAATTGGGAATGTGGAGTGAGAGGCTGGGGCTGAAATCAGTATAGGGCTGGGATTGAGAGTTTGCAGTTGGGCTAGGAGTTCTGGGGTAAGAGGAGTAGCTGGGGGAGTGGGATTGGGAGTGTGAGGTTGGAGCTGGAAAATCCCAGAGCTGGAGCCAAGCTGAAGATCCTGCAGTGAGAACCTGGAGCAGCTTCCCGTGGCGGCGCTGGCAAGATGCAGAGCTACTGCTGAGAGAGCAGAGCTGGCAGTGCAATAAAGCTTGTGGGTCTCGAGCTGAAATCACTGAGGGGCTGGGGTAGGGCTGGGTTCTGGGCTTGGGACTGTAACACTTGGGGCAGGAATGACAGCAATCCCTGTGAGATAGGGCCTGTGGCACCGTCGCTGAAATCTGTGTGTGTTTGGACTCGGGATTCTAATTGGGAATGTGGAGTGAGAGGCTGTGGCTGAAATCCATATAGGGCTGGGATTGCGTCTCTGGAGCTGGGAGGGTGTCTGGAGCTCAGATGAGGACTGTGGCAGCGTCACTGAAATCCCTGTGTGTCTGTGGACTAAGGATTGATGAGCAGGAACGTGGGCTGGGTGGGTAGGGCTGAAATGAGTCTAGAGCTGGGGTTTTGTCTTTGGAGTTGGGCTAGGAGTTCTGGGGTAGGAGGAGTACCTGGTGGACGGGAATTGGGAGGGTGAGGAATTGGGAAGTGGGAGACTGGGATTGGAATGTGAGGGTGGAGCTGGAAAGTGGCAGAGCTGGAGCCAAGCTGAAGATCCTGCAGGAGAACCTGGAGCAGCTTCCCGTGGCGGCGCTGGCAAGATGCAGAGCTACTGCTGAGAGAGCAGAGCTGGCAGTGCAATAAAGCTTGTGGGTCTCGAGCTGAAATCACTGAGGGGCTGGGGTAGGGATGGGTTCTGGGCTTGGGACTGTAACACTTGGGCAGGAATCAGTGTGGGGCGGAGATAGGGCCTGTGGCACCGTCGCTGAAATCCCTGTGTGTCTGTGGAATTGGGATTCTAATTGGGAATGTGGAGTGAGAGGCTGGGGCTGAAATCAGTATAGGGCTGGGATTGAGAGTTTGGAGTTGGGCTAGGACTTATGGGGCAGGAGGAGTAGCTGGGGGAGTGGGATTGGGCGTGTGAGGGTGGAGCTGGAAAGTGGCAGAGCTGGAGCCAAGCTGAAGATCCTGCAGTGAGAACCTGGAGCAGCTTCCCGTGGCGGCGCTGGCAAGATGCAGAGCTACTGCTGAGAGAGCAGAGCTGGCAGTGCAATAAAGCTTGTGGGTCTCGAGCTGAAATCACGGGGGGCTGGGGTAGATATTGAGGCTAGAATATAAACTGGATGCTTTGGTCAGGGACTGTTGTTTTTTAGTAGAAATTACTGTGGGTTTAGGATTGTATTTTTGGAGCACTCTAGGGAGTCTCTTATTTCTGTTGCAAGCCACTGTAGAGAACTGGGAGTACTGGGTAGAGTCAGCTGTTCTATGGAGAAGGCCCAGGTGTTAACAATGAGAAGGCCCAGGTGTTAACAATGAGGGGGAGGAGGGACCAGGGCTGGGGCTGAGTCCCCTCGGCTGTTGTTCAGGCTCAGGAGCTGGAGCTGGACTTCTTAGATGGCGACTCAGGTGAGTCTGTTTCAATTTCAGCTTTCCAGTCCCCTCCCACTGTCCCCAGTCTCTCCTCAGTCCATCCCAGTTTCTCCTAAGTGCCCCAAACCCCAGCCCAGTTCAGCGAGTGCCATTCCTGTTCCTTCCCCAGTGCCTCCAGTCCTTCCCAGTTGCCCCCAGTGCACCCCAGTCCCATCCCACTCCGTCTCCAGTACCCTCAGTCCCATTTCAATCCATCCCTAGTACCCTCAGTCCCAACCCAGCTCCCTGCACAGTTCCCTCCAGAACCTCCCCAGTGCTCCCAGTCCTTCCAAATTTGCCTCAAACCCATTGCAGTCCCTCCCCAGTGCCCCCAGTCCAATCCCAGTCTATCCCTAGTGCCATTCCAAGTGCCACCAATCCCATCCCCATCCCTCCCCACTGCCCCCAGTCCCTCCCAGTGCATCCCACTCCCTCCCCAGAACATCTCAGTCCCATCCCAGTCCCTCCCCAGTGCATCTCAGCCCATCCCAGTGCCTGTAGTCCCACTGTCCCCAATCCCTCCCCTATGGCCCCTGTCCCATCCCAGTTCCCCCAGTCCCTCCCCTGAGAATCCCATACCAGTGGATGGCAGTGCAGTGCCCCCACTCCCAGTCCAGTCCCCCAAGCCCCTCTCCATTGCCCTCAGTCCCATCCCCATCCCTCCGCACTGCCCCCAGTCCCTCCCAGTGCATCCCAGTCCTTTTCCCCGATGCAAGAGACACTGGGGGCATGAAATCCCAGGGCAGCTGCACTGAGGTTCTACAATTCAGTTGTTCTAAATTAGGTCATTTTCTTAGTGAGCAATTTGAGTTGTTTGACAGCACGGACTGCAGAAGGATTTTTCAGTAAACTGATTGGTTTTTAGTTTATTTTAAAGCTCTCTTAAAAACTCCACACTGGTGTGCGTTCGCTGCACCTTCCGTGGGGGCTGCAGGGAGAAGCAGCTGGAGGCGTTTGCTCTCTGCTCGTTCACCACCTTCCCCTCGGTTCCCTGGGACTCCAGGGAATCCCAGCTCCCCTTGGCTTCTCCGGGGGCCTCGCGGCAGGGTTTCGAAGTGTGGCCCTGAGATTTTCTGGCCTTGGAACTGATGGCTGTTTCGGGGCACGTCTCACCGGGCAGTCTGTCTTTTAACGCTTGCCGGGGCAGGAGAATTGCGGCGCAAGAAAGCAAAGGAAGCCCAGAGCCTGGAGTAGGCAGGCCCGGGCCTCTGGCGAGCCCAGGCCTTGCTGCTCGGTGCCGATTGTGCCTGGGGCTTGTTCCTCACCGTTCGGTTCCAAATGAGAGGGGAGCAAGAGGCAGAACAGCTGCTGCTGCTGCTGCTGCTGCTGCTGCTGCTGCTGCTGCTGGGGCTGAACTGTCTGCGGTGCCCGGGGTCTGGGCAGGACTTGGCCCCGGTGCCTGCATTGCTCTACAGCGGCCAGGGAGGGGTCCCAAAAGTCATCCCCCCGCCTGCTGTGCTGCACAGCAGGGGCTGGCTGGGCCGGTTCCCGGCCGGGGGAGCCCGGGGGAGGCCGTGCTGGGGCTGAGGGGCTGCTGCTCTCTGGGCCTCTCGGGGTTTGCCTTGGAATCCCAAAGCCTGGGCCTGCACGGGGGGGAGGAGGCAAAGGTGACTGTAAATTGGTCTGTTGTGGAGTGTTTTGGGGCCGAGTTAATGCTCTTGGCTTGTTGTGTGTCAGTTCCCAGCCTCGGTCAGGGCTTCCCAGGAAGCGTTGCTGCCGCCGCCGCCGGGAGAGAGAAGTCCTTTGGGAAGCCGGGATAAAAACAGCAACTCTGTGAATTGCTCAGCTTTTCCTAGGGAAGGGCAGGTTTTAGGGAAGAAAGGCCCGTCCTCGCGAAAGGCGCCGCGGGTCTCGCAAGGGGGGGGGGCGCGGCTGCAGTGCCGTTCCCGGCCGTGTCCGCCAGGCGGCGACCGCGAGGCAGCGCCCGGCGGTCGGGGCGGGCCGGGAAGCGGCGCCTGCGCAGAGCGAGGCGTTGGCCGGGCCGGGCCTGAAGCGCTCGGGGCCGCCGGGCAGGGCAGTGGCGGCGACCGGCCGGGGCGGGGGGTGCGGGGTAAGAGCAGGTTTTAGGGAAGAAACGCCTGTGGTGAGTAATCAGAAGAGAAGGGTGAAAGCCAAGGGCCTTTGACTTCCCCGGTGCGCTTTATTTTCTTGTTCTCCTCTCTTTCAGGACAGGGAAAATCGTTGACTTGGGTCCAGCAATGCCGAATGTGTTGGGGTGTGAGCAGCCAAAGGCAACAGGCTCCAGCCCCACCGACCGGCGCTGGGGGCACCTGGTGCAGCCCGTGGGGTGAGGTAAGTCAGAGGGACACGTTTCTCTCCTCCTGCCTGTTGGCATTTGCTCCCTGGGCACTGGCTCTGTTTCCACTGCAGGTTGGTCCTTGCCGTGCTGGGAAGGGTGGAGAGGAAGGGGTGAAGGGCTGGGTGAGCGTGGGGTCCCCGAGCTGTGGGGTTGGGCTGTGCTGAGAGGGGCAGGTGGGTCCCCGTTGGTGAGCCCGAGCCTTGGCTTGGGGGTTCAGGAGCCCGGGGGGCCGAGCTGGGGGCTGTTTGCAGCTCTGCCAGGGCTGGGGCTGACACAGCGCTGGGGGAGAGCCTGGAGCTGGGCTGGGCCGGGGGACAGACGCAGGGGAGCTGGGGGAGGGTTTGGGACTCCCTGGGGGAAAAGGAGGGATGGATGGGCTGGATGGAGCCACAGGCACGTGCTTGTGGGAACACACTTATCCAGGGTGCTGGGATCCGGGTCAAACTCCAGTTCCCCTCGTGTCCAGGGATGCAGGGGCTGAGGGATTGGATTTCCCTGGGGGTTTGCAGGAGATCAGGAATGAGAGGAAACATGGTGCCAGAGCAGGCTGTGCTTGCCTCTGAGGACAGAGAGCCTGTGGGCTGAGGTGAGATTGCTGTGAGTGTTGGGATGAGCATTCCAGCGAACAGGGAGCTTGGAATTCCAGGTGCTGATGGAACCACCACCTTAGGTGTGTTTAGTTTGTGTCTGTGGGAGCTGGGATTCGGGCTGGAGAGCTGTTGCTGGGAACAAAGGGTGGAGAAAACCTGCTCCACGCATGTGTAAGGAAGGATGGAGTAGCAGAGAAGGGGAGTATTTCCATACAGTATCAATATTCTCCATGTGGGATGGAGCAGCAATGGGGGTGGTTGGGTTTGGCCTGGGCCGGTCAGGATCTGCCATAAACAACCCACCAGACCCTGGACCCTCACTGGACATGTCCAGCCCCTCAGCAGAAACCCAAGTTGTTCATTTGTTACAGAGGACAAATGATTGGTAATTGCTTCTGATCTGTGGAGAATTCCCTTTGGAATGGTCAAACAGAGAGCGTATCAAGGCAGGCAGAGCATTTCTTTTGGCTCTTTTTTTCTTCTGGTTTGTCATTTTCTGTTTGGCTTCAATGCATTTTGTGTGCTCCTGTTCAGGAAGCAGCGTATTTTTACCTGAAATTCAGGGTGGTTTTGTTTGTTTGTTTAGGATTTTTTTCTTTCCCAGTTGAATCAGGCCTAGTCCAGTGTTGTCCTACAGGACTGCTTTGGTGCTGGGTCAGAGAGAGAGAAGGGGAATGACTTTTCATTCTCTTCCAAGCACAAGTGGAAGGTTGTCTTGTCCCTCCCCAAAGCACTGCAGGCACATGGGAGTAGCTCAGTGCTGGCCCAGTTCTCTGAGAAACACCCGTGGGGGAGAGGTTTAAGTCTTAATGACAACGCTCTGGTCTCTTGATGGCAAAGACTGGGTCCTCCAGTCCCAGCCTGATGAGGGAGAACAGGAACCTCTGTTCTTCATGGCAAACCTTCTGTTACTCCTTGTGCAGTCTTTTCTTTCCGTTGTACGTGTTACTGTCCAGAATCTCTCCGAGGAAAGCTGTTACAAATTTAGAGGTAGGACTGGAATTGGGGGCTGTTCCCTACAAACTCCTGCAAAACCTGAAGGACCGGGCTGATGACTGCTCTTAACAAAGGTGGTTTATTAATATTCCGTCAGATTTCCCTCAGCTCTGGGCAGGACAGGCAAGGGTTAGGGTGGGGAATTGTGCAAGCAAGACTTGTTATTTCTCCTGTGTGTGTGTCAGTTTGGCAGGGCTGGGAGAAGGAGGACTCGTGCGGGCACCTCCAGAGACAGCGGGAACGGGAGCGTGCTGCGGAGGAGGGAAATTCCAGGGGGTGGGTGCCGAGAAATTTGTCCTTCCCTCGCCCTGTGCTCTACACTTAGCAGTGGGTCAAGTGCAGAAGTTTCCTGGGGACCCTGGGAAATGATGCCGGGTCTGCCAAGAAAAGTGGGGCCAAAGGAGCAGGACCTGGGTCTGCCAGTGTGGGAGAAACAAGGGACGGGTCATCCTCTGCCTCCAGGAGGGAGGGCAGCAGGAAAGGCCACGGACTAAAGCACTGAAGTGCCGTTCCCCAGGGAGCCCCTGCCCAGACCTGAACTTGCTTCTGCACTTGCTGTCCCTTTCCCAACGGAGCCGAAGCGTCGGGTGCCGGGGGGATGGAGCTGCCAAGGACAAACTGGGAGGGTGTTTGCGAGGGAAGGGGGTAGAAGGAGCTCTTGATGTGCTTTTTTTACTTCTTCATCCCACAGAATTGCCACAAGAGGAAATACTTCAGAGGGGCTTCCCTCCAGATTAACCCTGAAGATGCCAGGAGGTTTCAGCCGGGAGGAAAGGAGCTGTGGAAGAAAAGCAGCCTAAAAACAGCCAGTGGGGATCATCAGGTTTTCCAGCCAAGAAGAACAAGGAGAGAGATGAGGGAATCGGGTTCCAATTCCTAATGCTTTGGTGGGTGCAGGAATGATTTCTGTGTGTTTTCCAGTCCCTTTGGATTCCTGAGATGATTTTAAAATGATGGCTTTAGCAATCAACTAAATCGCAGATGTTGTTTTTGAGAGGAAATGATGCCAAAGAAATGCAGAGTTTTGGGTCAGTTTTGGGGATGATTTGGGTCAGTTTTTGGGGTCAGTTTGGGGTCATTGTTTGGGGTGATTTGGGTCAGCTTTTGGGATGATTGGGGTCAGTTTTGGGTCAGCTTTTGGGATGATTTGGGTCAGGTTTTGGGGTCAGTTTTGGGTCAGCTTTTGGGGTGATTTGGGTCGGTTTTGGGTCAATTTTTGGGGAGCACTGGGTGTTACTGAGGGTTGTTGGGGAGCACTGGGTGTTACTGGGGAGCACTGGGAGAGAAAATGAAAAATAAAGAGAATAAAAAATAAACGAAGTAAAGAAGGAAATATAAAAAAGAAAATTTAAAAAAAAGGCAAAAAAACTAAAAAGGAAATAAAATGAAAATGAAATAAGAGAGAGAAAAAAAAAAAAGAAACCCCTTCTTGGGCACCCCGTTTCCTCTCCTCCCCCCCCCCCCGAACCGTAAATTGCGGGGTCATCACCCCTAAAATGTGAGAAGGGGACCCCGAAATGTGGGTGAGGGAACCCCAGGGAGCCGGAAAAGTGGAGGGGGAGCCGCAGTAAGAAAGCGAAGCCGGGCGGTCGGGCGGCGGGGTGGGGGGGGGCGCATGCGCAGTCGCTGGCAAGACGCCGGCGATCACGTGGTAAGTAAGGGCAGGCAGGAGAGGGACCGGCGACGCATGCGCAGTGGCTCTCGTGCCGGTGCAGCGCGCCCTGCTCGAGTTAAGGGCCGGTTCCGGCGGCAGGGCGGGACTCGCGGCCTCCCGTCTGTCCCGGGGTGTGTGTGGGGGGAATAACGTGAATTTCTCCTGATTTTAATTCTCTTGGGCTCTTGTCCTCATTTTAATTTTTTTAAGGCTCTTGTCCTGATTTTAATTTTTTGAAGGCTCTTCTCCTAAATTTAATTTTTTTAAGGCTCTTGTCCTGATTTTAATTCTCTTGGTTCAAACCATTTCCTAATAAGTCAGTTTTAATGAAGTGTTAAAAGGAGAACTTAAATAAGGGTAATTTCTGATGGAGAATAATGGGAAGAAGTGGTTTAAGTTCCCTAAACATGTTTTATATCAGTCCATGGTTATTTAATTGAACATTGTTTGGAATTTTTCTTTTTGCATTCGTTCCTGGTGTGCTTTTCTCTATCTAAGGGATGTTTGGAGGTCTTTTTGATTGCTTGAAGGTTTTTAATGTCAGTGCTGGATTGGGGTGGACAGTCATTGTAACATGATTTAGAGTTCGATGCATTTTATTCTGTGTGCCCTGTTTGATGTCTCGTGTTCAGCGAGTGACTGGTCAGAGTTTGGCCCAAGCCTTTGTTTTTCAGGTGAAAAACCCGAAGGGGGAATTGTAGTTGCAGCTTTGCCCTTGAGCTGCAGCTGGAGCCTGGCCAAAGAACAAGGCAAAGCTCCCTGGGGAAGGAAGGGGGAGCCAGAGAAGAAAAGCAGCTGCAGCCAGAAAGGTGGGTTTGGACGGGAGAAGAGGGGCTGTGACCCAGCAAGGGGCTCTGGAGGGCTCTGGGGTCCCTGTAATGGCTCTGGGGTCTCTATAGGGGCTCTGGGGTCTCTATAGGGGCTCTGGAGGGCTCTGGGGTCCCTATAATGGCTCTGGGGTCTCTGTAGGGACTCTGGGGTTTCTATCGTGGCTCTGGGGTCCCTATAATGGCTCTGGGGTCTCTGTAGGGGCTCTGGGGTCCCTCTCCTGGCTCGGGGTCCCTCTCCTGGCTCGGGGTCCCTCTCCCTGCCGGCACAGGAGCTGCTGCCGCCCCAGCAAGAGGCAGAGGAGTCGCTGCCCAGAAGCAAGAACTCACTGAGAGCTGAACTGGGGCCGTGTGGGCAGGGCCAGAGGGGAGCAAAGGAAGGGATTTGTTGCTAAGAAAAGAAATAAAGTTTGGGTCATTTGTTGGGGAGATTTGTGTCAGTTTCTGATCATTTTTGGGGGCGATTTGGCTGACTTGGGTCATTTTTTGGGGAGATTTGGGTGAGTCTTGGTATCAGTGTTTTGGGGTTTTGGGGTCAGTTTCTGGTCATATCTGGGGCTGATTTTGTATCATTTTGGGTCAGTTTTGGGGGGGGGGGTTTGCATTTTTAGGTCAGGTTTTGGGCCAATTTGGAGTTAGTTTTTGAGGTGATTTGGGCCAGTTTTGGGTCAGTTCTGGATCAATTTTTGGAGTGAATTGGATCAGTTTTTGTGTCTTTTTTGGGGAGATTTGAATCAGTTTCTGGTCATTTTTTGGGGAGATTTGGGTGAGTTCTGGGTCATTTTTGGGGAGATTTGAATCAGTTTCTGGTAGTTTTTTGGGGAGACTTGGGTGAGTTCTGGGTCTCTCCTGATTTTAATTTTTACAGGCTCCCCTCCTGATTTTAATTTTTTCAGGCTCCCCTCCTGATTTTAATTTTTTCAGGCTCCCCTCCTGATTTTAATTTTTTCAGGCTCCCCTCCTGATTTTAATTTTTTCAGGATCCCCTCCTGTTTTTAATTTTTTTAAGCTCCTCTCCTGATTTTTATTGTATTAGTCCCCTGTCCTGATTTTAATTTTTTCAGGCTCTTTTCCTGTTTTTAATATTTTTAGGCTCCTCTTCTGATTGTAATTCTTTTAGGCTCGTCTCCTGATTTTTAGATTTTTAGTCTCCTCTCCTGATTTTTATTCTCCCACCCGCCCTTCCCCGGCCCCAGCAGCGCTGTCAGTTGTTGTCACTGAGGAGTCAAACTATGCTTTAAATAATGAGACCCTGGCCTGATGGCCCAGTGTCAAGGCAAAAGGTGGAATGCTCTCTGAGTGTTGAGATGTAACAAGGGCTAATCCTTTTTGCAGTGGGATGGAGCCTGGAAAGTGCACAGAGCTGAGCCCAGGGATTGAAAGGGACCAAGCAAGGGAGGTGAAGAAAGAAGGAAGAAGGGAAGTGAGGCAGCAGGCAAGCAGCACCAAGTTGCTGTGTAAGCAGGTGAGTTGTGTTGAGGTTCCTCAGGCAGGCACTGAGGACTTGGAGGGCTCCAGACAGAGCAGACCTGGGAAGGCCCTCGGTGAAGCTCCTCAGAAACCTGAAGCCCCTGGGCCTTTTGGGGAGCCTGAGCTATTGCAGCCCTGGGGATGGCTTTGGTTTCCTTCTCTCCTCAGAGTAAAACTCTGTGGGGGAGTCTGTGATCTCCCTGATTTTTGTGTCATAACTGAAACTTGGAAGGAAGTTGACCTTGTGTAGTTTCCCAACTGACTTGGCCGGGTTGAACCAGCAGTGCCAGATTGTTGTAGTGTGCAGGGTGTTGTTTGTGTCTGAGCAGTTTGGGGTTGATTTGCCAAGGGAGGCCGTGGAATGTTATGGTGTTTTTGTCCCAATATTTGGAGGCAGTGCCCTGGATGAGTTGATTTCTGCCTCACTCCCTGATATCTGAGTTAGGAGATGTACCAAGAACTGGGAGTTTTTGCAGTGGGATGTTCCCTAGAAAGTGCATGGAGCTGAGCCAAGGAACTTAAAGGGACTAAGCAAGCAAAGTCAAGAAAGAATGAAGAGGGGAACTGAGGCAGCAGCCAAGCAGCATCAGGCTCCTCTACAACCAGGTGAGTTGTCTTGAAGTTGATAAGGTGGTCACTGAGAACTTTGGGGGCTGCAGGCACAGGTGACCACCAGAGACCCCCGATGGAGCCCCTCAGAGACCTTATAAGGGTTTGTGTAGATGGGAACAGGTGTTGGGAGTGTCCTGAATGTGCAACAGGAATGCAGGGAAGGAAAATGAGCCCTCCTGTAATGCTGACCCCTCCCATCAGCTGCAGTGGAGACCCCTCCGTGTGCCCTTTGGGAGCGGATTGCCAGGACCCCCGTGGGGCTGGGATCATGGCAGGGTGTTGTAAGCAAGGAATGCCTGGCTTCTAAAAGTCACCAGCTGAGTCTTAGAGGCTCCTTTGAAGAGCTGAGTTCAGGCAGGCAAATTGCCCCCCAGGAGGGACTCTGTGCCTGCTCTCCCGTGGCTCCAAGGGATCTCTGGCCCTTCACGCCGGCACCGAGATTTTCTCGGGAAGGGCCTCAGATCCCCGGACCAGTCTGGGACACAGGCAAGATCCCCCTGCAGTTTAGGACCAAATTGGCCCCCTGGAGGGACAGTGCTGTTGGTGCCCCCCGGGTTGGGGCACCCCGAGGACTCCAGCGCGCACCGAAAGGATTATTCGGGGAGATCCTCGGGGTGCCCGGCCCTGGGGAGCTCAAAGCAAGGTCCCTGCCATGGATTCAGGCATTGCTGAGAGTATCCCAGGGGTCCCTGTCCCTGCTAGACAGGGAGCTCTCTAATGGGCTGTAATTGGGTTCTAAAAGCGGTGCTCCAAGTGCCAAACAAGTGTGGGATTGGGATTAAGAAATGAGCAGTGAGGGTGCAATTGGCTGTTTTCTCTGGAATGTGACTGTGAGAGCTGCAGGAGTGCCAGGTGTGTGTTCCAGTCCCCAGCATTTGGTTTGCACATGTCCTGCTCAGACACAGGTCCAACTTGCTCAGTCCTTAACCCAATAGAGGGAGAATTAAGGACTGGCACTGTTAAGGTGATTGGTGTGACCGGGGTCAAACTGGGAAAACACTGGGGAATTCCTGAGTCTCTCTATTTGCCAAACTCACCCAAACCTGTGCTAGGAAGAGATGGACTGGAGTCTCTGATCTCCTGGGCAGTTGTCCTGCATGACCTGGGAGCCTCTGGGATTAGACTGGCCTGGGCAGACAGGGAGCAGTTTGTCCTGTGGAGCTGGGCTGGGTTTGTTGAGGATGCCTTGGGAGGCAGGGCTGGGGAGGCTCCTCTGTTGGCTGTAGTGGTGGAAGGTTGTAGCAGCAGGGCTGGAGCCTTCGCCCTCCTGCTCCCCCCGTGAGCCCCGACGGGCCCGTGCCCTTGGCAATGGAGGGCCCCCCATTGCTGAGTCAGCGGTTCCGGGGGCCAGGAGGGATGGGATCAGGATGCCGAGCTCCGCCCAGGGCCAGGGCTGCCAGTGTTCAACCATGCAGGGAACTGAAAGCACAGGGAGATGGAGGCCAAGCTGCAGCACAGGGATGGGTGAGAAAAGACCCTGGTCCTCAGGTGGAGCTTTGAATTCCCTGGAAAAATGGATCCTGTCAGATGGATCAGGCCCTTGTGGGTGCTGGAGCAGAGGCCTCTGTCATTTATGGTCACCCTGAAAGGTTGCAAGGACAGCAAGTTCTGACTGCAGGATGAGGTGGCAAACAAAGTGAAGTGGTCCAGAGAAAAGCTGAGGCTAAAATTGGCCCTGTGCCAGAGCAGCCTCGTGCAGTGCTTGTTGCTGTCCCTGAGTGTCCCATTGCAGTGGATATTTCCAAGGGTGCCTTGTGCTGGGGAGCACTGGGGCAGTTCCCTTTCCCTGGGCAGGGCAGGCAGGGCACGTTTCCCCCCTCGAGGGTGGCTCCACAGTCCCCCCCTGTGCCCTGGGAGCGTGGCAGAACACCTGGACCCACTGTCCTTGTCAGAGAGGGCACAAGGGATGGTTGGATGGGGGAGGGAATGGCTCAGGGAGTACAAGCACCATTACAATGAGTAGGGCAGCACCTGGAAAGGAAGAAGGGGAGTTAATCCAGACAAAATCCAAGCACCTGCCCAACCTGTGATATTTTTAGGAACTCAGTGGTGCTGTGGTCCCCAGGAAGTATTGCCCAGGACTAGGCAGGAGACTTCAGGCTCTGTCACCCCCAGAGCAAGTGTCCAGGGGCAGGCAGTGGGGAGGCAGCTCTGTTGTTGAGGATGGGGTTATTTTCTCTGCTTTATTTTGTCTCCAGAGATGTTCTTCCCGTTAATCCAAACTGACTCCATCTCCTAACTCTCTGAAGAGGTTTTCTGCTTTTTGTGGGAGGGTAAGGTTTGGGTTCTAACTATAGAAGAGCCAACAAAATAAAGGCTTTGTGGCAAACAAATGGTGTCTCCCAAACTCTTTGTACTTCAAATAGATGCCTTTATTCTTAGTTTTTTCTTATTGGTATTCTCAAGGTACTTGATACCCTGTCTACAGTTATTTATTTTGGCTTCTCTTTTTTATTTGTTACAGAGTTGATGTGACTGACTTCTTTTTGAAATGCAGCAGTGCTCTCAAGGATATTTCCCCCCCACTCCTGGGCTTGTGCAGGGCTGTTGAGTCCGTGTGTGCCACTGTTCTTGTCCCAGGGGGACCGAGTGACATTTGGAACCAAACCTGGGGACTTGAACTCTAGGAATGTTTCTGTGTCTTTGAATTTTAAATTGCACATGAAGCAGAAATATGTTTGTGTTTTCCAGGTTATATTGTCATGAAAATAGAAATGCATCATTGGATCTTACTCCTCTGAGGGCAAACCACCAGACTGATCATTTCTTAGTCCATCAGACCCAGTGCCAGGAACTCAGAGGGGTGTTTGTGTGCAAATGTGCTGAGTGGTGGTGGCCCCCGTGAGACTGTGACCAGCTGGAAATGTGTGTGTGTGTGTGTGCAGAGCTGGGCTGGATCCCTTGGGATTTGGCTCCCAGATCCCCCCCAGCCTTCAGGAAAACCAGAGGCCACCGAACCCTGAGGGAAGGGAGTCCCATTTGCAGAAGGGTTTGTAGATTGGGGAAAAGCTCTCCAGAACAAAGCCTGTGTTCCAAACCCCTTCAGGCCAAAGTCAAGGAGCACAAACCCTGGAGTCATCAAGTTATGAAGTTTGGTTCAAACCATTTCCTAATAAGTCAGTTTTAATGAAGTGTTAAAAGGAGAACTTAAATAAGGGTAATTTCTGATGGAGAATAATGGGAAGAAGTGGTTTAAGTTAACTAAACATGTTTTATATCAGTCCATGGTTATTTAATTGAGCATTGTTTGGAATTTTTCTTTTTGCATTCGTTCCTGGTGTGCTTTTCTCTATCTAAGGGATGTTTGGAGGCCTTTTTGATTGCTTGAAGGTTTTTAATGTCAGTGCTGGATTGGGGTGGACAGTCATTGTAACATGATTTAGAGTTGGATGCATTTTATTCTGTGTGCCCTGTTTGATGTCTCGTGTTCAGCGAGTGACTGGTCAGAGTTTGGCCCAAGCCTTTGTTTTTCAGGTGAAAAACCCGAAGGGGGAATTGTAGTTGCAGCTTTGCCCTTGAGCTGCAGCTGGAGCCTGGCCAAAGAACAAGGCAAAGCTCCCTGGGGAAGGAAGGGGGAGCCAGAGAAGAAAAGCAGCTGCAGCCAGAAAGGTGGGTTTGGACGGGAGAAGAGGGGCTGTGACCCAGCAAGGGGCTCTGGAGGGCTCTGGGGTCCCTGTAATGGCTCTGGGGTCTCTATAGGGGCTCTGGGGTCTCTATAGGGGCTCTGGAGGGCTCTGGGGTCCCTATAATGGCTCTGGGGTCTCTGTAGGGACTCTGGGGTTTCTATCGTGGCTCTGGGGTCCCTGTAATGGCTCTGGGGTCCCTGTAATGGCTCTGGGGTCCCTGTAATGGCTCTGGGGTCCCTCTCCTGGCTCGGGGTCCCTCTCCTGGCTCGGGGTCCCTCTCCTGGCTCGGGGTCCCTCTCCTGGCTCGGGGTCCCTCTCCCTGCCGGCACAGGAGCTGCTGCCGCCCCAGCAAGAGGCAGAGGAGTCGCTGCCCAGAAGCAAGAACTCACTGAGAGCTGAACTGGGGCCGTGTGGGCAGGGCCAGAGGGGAGCAAAGGAAGGGATTTGTTGCTAAGAAAAGAAATAAAGTTTGGGTCATTTGTTGGGGAGATTTGTGTCAGTTTCTGATCATTTTTGGGGGTTATTTTTAGTGAGTTTCTGGTCATTTTTGGGGGAGATTTGGGTCAGTTTCTGGTCATTTTTCGGGATGATTTGGGTGAGTTTTGGGTTTATTTTTGTGGTAATTTTGGGTCAGTTTCTGGTCATTTTTTGGGGTGATTGGGCTGACTTTTGGGTCATTTTTTTGGGGAGATTTGGGTGAGTCTTGGTATCAGTGTTTTGGGATTTTGGGGTCAGTTTCTGGTCATATCTGGGGCTGATTTTGTATCATTTTGGGTCAGTTTTGGGGGGGGGTTTTTGCATTTTTAGGTCAGGTTTTGGGCCAATTTGGAGTTAGTTTTTGAGGTGATTTGGGCCAGTTTTGTGTCAGTTCTGGATCAATTTTTGGAGTGAATTGGATCAGTTTTTGTGTCACTTTTTGGGGAGATTTGGGTGAGTTCTGGGTCATTTTTGGGGAGATTTGAATCAGTTTCTGGTAGTTTTTTGGGGAGACTTGGGTGAGTTCTGGGTCTCTCCTGATTGTAATTCCTTCAGGCTCCTCTCCTGATTTTAATTTTTTTAGGCTCTTCTCCTCATTTTAATTTTTTAGACTCCTCTCCTGATTTTAATTTTTTTAGTCCCCTATCCTGATTTTAATTTTTTTAGTCCCCTCTCCTGATTGTTATTGTATTAGTCCCCTGTCCTGATTTTAATTTTTTCAGGCTCCTCTTCTGATTTTAATTTTTTTAGGCTCCTCTCCTGATTTTTATTGTATTAGTCCCGTGTCCTGATTTTAATTTTTTCAGGCTCCTCTCCTGTTTTTAATTTTTTTAGGCTCTTCTCCTGATTGTAATTTTTTTAGGCTCTTCTCTTGATTTTAATTCTCTTAGGTTCTTCTCCTGATTTTAATTCTCTTGGGCTCTCCTCCTGATTTTTATATTTTTAGACTCTTCTCCTGATTTTCATTTTTTTTAGGCTCTTCCCCTGATTTTCATTTTTTTTTTAGGCTCTTCTCCTGATTTTAATTCTCTTAGGAGAAGAGCCTAGAGAATTAAAACCAGGAGAAGAGCCTAATTACACAAGTAAATTTTCAAACCACCAGCAATCACAAGCCAATTATCCGATTTCCCAAAAGAACTACACGAACAAATACGGTTATAAAACAACAAAAAAAATGCCATAAGTAAAAAATCGCATAGCAACAGTGCCCCCTGGTGACAGAGAAAAGGAATTGCACATAAATTTGAGATGAAATACTGCCACCTGCTGACGGAAAACAGGAACTGCATTGAAAAAATTTTGAACAGCGCATGCGCAGTCGTTGGCAAAACGCCGGCGATCACGTGGTAAGTAAGGGCAGGCAGGAGAGGGACCGGCGACGCATGCGCAGTGGCTCTCGTGCCGGTGCAGCGCTCCCTGCTCGAGTTAAGGGCCGGTTCCGGCGGCAGGGCGGGACTCGCGGTCTCCCGTCTGTCCCGGGGTGTGCGGGAGGGGAATAACGTGAAGATTTCTTGGGGTGAAAGCGCAGAAATTAGCGAGGAGGGACGCTAATTTGGGTAAACTCGGTCACCGGAAGTAGTGAGCGACCGGAAGTCCTCCAAGGCCCCGGCCCGGAAGTCCGCCAAGCCCATAGCAAAGATGGCGCCACCAGGACCGGAACGACCACACTAAAGATGGCGGCCCCTGCCCGGAAGTTTGCCAAGCCCACAGTAAAGATGGCGCCGCCAGGACCGGAACGACCACACTAAAGATGGCGGCGAGAGGCTTCCGCCGCGACCCGGACCCCCACCCCGCGCCCGCAGCGCCGTCTCGCCGCGCTGCTTCCCGCTGCGGGGACAGGGCGGGCGCGGGCGGCAGGTTCGTGGGCGGCGGCAGGCACCGGCGCCGGCAGCCCCCGTCTCGGGGCCGCGGCGCGCGAGGACCGCATGGCGCGTACGTCGCGCCGCCCTCTCGCCCCGCTCTCTCGCCCCGCTCCGCTCCCGCCCCTGCCCCCGCTTCTGCCCCCGCTTCTGCCCCGCTCGCTCCCGCCGTGCCCTGGAGATGCTATCGGGGCTGCGCCGCCGCCTTCCCCCCCCGGAAGCGACCCACGGCGGCAGATTCGACGGAGATCGACCCCGGGGTAAGCTGGGCGCGTCCAAAGGCGCCGCGGGTCTCGCCAAGGAGGGGAGGGGGGGGGGGGAGGCGCGCGGCTGCAGTGCCGCTCCCGGCCGTGTCCGCCAGGCGGCGACTGTGAGGCAGGGCCCGGCGCTCGGCGGCGCTCTTGCAAGCGACGCCCCTGGCAAAGCGGCGCTGCTTGGGCACTGCCGGCCTTCCCCCGGAGTGCCCGGGCTGGCCCAGCACCTGGCCGAACCTCTTAGGGAAGAGGCAAGGAACAACTGCGCTTCTTCTGCCCTTTCTTTAGCCCGGGACTGGAACACAGACAAAATCAAGGGGCTCTTGGACCTGTGCAGGCTCCGAGCAGTTTTCAGCCTTCCTTAGCAGGGCATTCTCACCCTCCGAAAAGCTGAAAGGCTTTAACAGCTGGAGACGCGCCTGCAGCTGTGCAGATTAATGTAGTTTCTTTTAGGAAATGAAGGGGAAGTTTTCCTGTTGGGAGCCTAAATACCGAGTCTACTCTGCTTTTTCAATCAGGTGACGAAGCTTATGGAAGAAAAGAACAAAGGCCTCGAGGTGAGTACATTCTACCGAGTTCTGCTTTTCTGGCATCGGTTTGGGAAAATCACGTGAAATTCTAAAAAGCTTCTCTCCGTGTTTTCTAGTTGTTTTTTCAGCCTTGCTCTAAGTTTCATGTAGAAAAGGGCATAGAATTATTAGAACAGACAAACTAGACTTCCTCGGGAGAGATGGAAGAAAAGTCTGCTGATTCCAGTTCTGCTTTTCTTGTCTTCCCTTCGACTGTCGTTTTCTCTCCCCTGCTGTTCAAATAGGCTGCAGTTAATTGCTCTGCTGAAGAGTTTGCTGTCCTAAGTGTCTGTCAAATTGATGCCTTCAACTCAAGACAGCACCTGCTCCTTAGTTACAAAAAGTTCCTCACAGGAAATTTTCAGGCGTGCCCATAAATCTCCTCGCTGTTTGTTTGGGAGAACAGGCTTTTCTCGTCTGTAACAGAACAGTCGTGTCATCTGCTCTGGAATGCTGGTGGCAATCTAGTCAGAAGAGGACCCCGTGCTTCACTAATTTTCCCTTTTTGTTGTTGGGGGTGACTTCTTCCCAGGCATGTTATTCTTGACCCCCCGGGGCAAACGGAGGTGTCAGCGTCAGGAGCCATCCTAACTGAGGCCCTGGGAGGTCAGTGCTTTTTGTGTGACTGGACGGTGAAGCTGTCTGTGGGAATGACCTGGCTATGGCTCAGTGTAGTCCTAATTAAGGTGTCTTTTACTCCGTGTTCCCAGGCTGCCTCTTTCCCTTCGGTCGCCGTGGGTGTGCCGGACGCCTCTGGCAGGACTAACCCTGTGGCTTTTATGTCCAGCGTGCTGTGCTGTGTGTGCCTGCAGGTAAGAAAAGCTGGGAGTGCAGTCCCTCTGCTTTGGTTGCTGTGTCTCTTTGGGAGTGATTTTGGAGGGGAATGCCAGAGCGATTTGGTTTGAAGGGGACCTTCAAAGGCCAGCCTGTCTTGCGTGGGCAGGGACACCTTCCACTGTCCCCGGTTGCTGCGAGTCCCGTCCAGCCTGGCCTGGAACACTTGCAGGGATGGGGCAGGCTCAGCTTCCCTGTGCAGTGTGCTCTGATATCTCTCCACTGGCATCCTGAAAAATTTTGTCAGCACGTTTTGTGTGACAATGGTAAGCGGGACCTGGGTGAAAATTGGGGTTCTCTGAGGTGCAGAGGGAAAGAATTCTCCTTTGAAGTCCAATGTAATTCAGTTTTGCACGAGTCTTGTCTGACTTATGTTTGAATTGCTTTCTATTCTAGGCAGTTCTTTTAAATTAAACTTTTGTGTCTCCCCCCCAGTATCTTGTACAAGACAAAGCTACCTTTCCTCGTGGGAACGGACTGGCCGGGCTTTGGCAATCTGGCCCCTCGAAAGACTAAGTGACCTCTTCCAACAGGGGAAGACTTTCTGGCAAGCGGTGCCAGGAAGAACTGGAGTTTCTGGAGAATAAAAGCTGGAAGCGTGCCCCTGAAAATCCCCAGCCCTGGGTGGTCAGTGGTCTGACTTGCACGGACCGGTGGCCTTGGCCAGGAGCGGTCCTGCGGGAAGCGCCTTTGCCCAGGCTGTAATTTTAATTTCCCTTGGATGCTTGGCAAAGCCCCTCTGGGTGAGCCCCAGTGCCTGGCAGGAGCAGAGCGGGCTTCCAGGGAGGTATTCACCTGGTCAGCGTCAGGAACCATCCTACCTGAGGCCTCTGTGAGTGCTTTTTGGACGACTGGACGGTGAAGCTGTCTGTGGGAATGACCTGGCTATGGCTCAGTGTAGTCCTAATTAAGGTGTCTTTTACTCCGTGTTCCCAGGCTGCCTCTTTCCCTTCGGTCGCCGTGGGTGTGCCGGACGCCTCTGGCAGGACTAACCCTGTGGCTTTTATGTCCAGCGTGCTGTGCTGTGTGTGCCTGCAGGTAAGAAAAGCTGGGAGTGCAGTCCCTCTGCTTTGGTTGCTGTGTCTCTTTGGGAGTGATTTTGGAGGGGAATGCCAGAGCGATTTGGTTTGAAGGGGACCTTCAAAGGCCAGCCTGTCTTGCGTGGGCAGGGACACCTTCCACTGTCCCCGGTTGCTGCGAGTCCCGTCCAGCCTGGCCTGGAACACTTGCAGGGATGGGGCAGGCTCAGCTTCCCTGTGCAGTGTGCTCTGATATCTCTCCACTGGCATCCTGAAAAATTTTGTCAGCACGTTTTGTGTGACAATGGTAAGCGGGACCTGGGTGAAAATTGGGGTTCTCTGAGGTGCAGAGGGAAAGAATTCTCCTTTGAAGTCCAATGTAATTCAGTTTTGCACGAGTCTTGTCTGACTTATGTTTGAATTGCTTTCTATTCTAGGCAGTTCTTTTAAATTAAACTTTTGTGTCTCCCCCCCAGTATCTTGTACAAGACAAAGCTACCTTTCCTCGTGGGAACGGACTGGCCGGGCTTTGGCAATCTGGCCCCTCGAAAGACTAAGTGACCTCTTCCAACAGGGGAAGACTTTCTGGCAAGCGGTGCCAGGAAGAACTGGAGTTTCTGGAGAATAAAAGCTGGAAGCGTGCCCCTGAAAATCCCCAGCCCTGGGTGGTCAGTGGTCTGACTTGCACGGACCGGTGGCCTTGGCCAGGAGCGGTCCTGGGGAAGCGCCTTTGCCCAGGCTGTAATTTTAATTTCCCTTGGATGCTTGGCAAAGCCCCTCTGGGTGAGCCCCAGTGCCTGGCAGGAGCAGAGCGGGCTTCCAGGGAGGTATTCACCTGGTCAGCGTCAGGAACCATCCTACCTGAGGCCTCGGTGAGTGCTTTTTGGACGACTGGACGGTGAAGCTGTCTGTGGGAATGACCTGGCTATGGCTCAGTGTAGTCCTAATTAAGGTGTCTTTTACTCCGTGTTCCCAGGCTGCCTCTTTCCCTTCGGTCGCCGTGGGTGTGCCGGACGCCTCTGGCAGGACTAACCCTGTGGCTTTTATGTCCAGCGTGCTGTGCTGTGTGTGCCTGCAGGTAAGAAAAGCTGGGAGTGCAGTCCCTCTGCTTTGGTTGCTGTGTCTCTTTGGGAGTGATTTTGGAGGGGAATGCCAGAGCGATTTGGTTTGAAGGGGACCTTCAAAGGCCAGCCTGTCTTGCGTGGGCAGGGACACCTTCCACTGTCCCCGGTTGCTGCGAGTCCCGTCCAGCCTGGCCTGGAACACTTGCAGGGATGGGGCAGGCTCAGCTTCCCTGTGCAGTGTGCTCTGATAGCTCTCCACTGGCATCGTGAAAAATGTTGTCAGCGTGTTTTGTTGGACGACGGTAAGCAGGACCTGGGTGAAAAGGACATTCTCTGAGGTGCTGGGAGAAGGAGGACTCGTGCGGGCACCTCCAGAGACAGCGGGAACGGGAGCGTGCTGCGGAGGAGGGAAATTCCAGGGGGTGGGTGCCGAGAAATTTGTCCTTCCCTCGCCCTGTGCTCTGCACTTAGCAGTGGGTCAAGTGCAGAAGTTTCCTGGGGACCCTGGGAAATGATGCCGGGTCTGCCAAGAAAAGTGGGGCCAAAGGAGCAGGACCTGGGTCTGCCAGCGTGGGAGAAACAAGGGACGGGTCATCCTCTGCCTCCAGGAGGGAGGGCAGCAGGAAAGGCCACGGACTAAAGCACTGAAGTGCCGTTCCCCAGGGAGCCCCTGCCCAGACCTGAACTTGCTTCTGCACTTGCTGTCCCTTTCCCAGCGGAGCCGAAGCGTCGGGTGCGGCTGCCGGGGGGATGGAGCTGCCAAGGACAAGCTGGGAGGGTGTTTGCGAGGGAAGGGGGTAGAAGGAGCTCTTGATGTGCTTTGTTTACTTCTTCATCCCACAGAATTGCCACGAGAGGAAATACTTCAGAGGGGCTTCCCTCCAGATAAGGCCTGAAGATGCCAGGAGGTTTCAGCCGGGAGGAAAGGAGCTGTGGAAGAAAAGCAGCCTAAAAACAGCCAGTGGGGATCATCAGGTTTTCCAGCCAAGAAGAACAAGGAGAGAGATGAGGGAATCGGGTTCCAATTCCTAATGCTTTGGTGGGTGCAGGAATGATTTCTGTGTGTTTTCCAGTCCCTTTGGATTCCTGAGATGATTTTAAAATGATGGCTTTAGCAATCAACTAAATCGCAGATGTTGTTTTTGAGAGGAAATGATGCCAAAGAAATGCAGAGTTTTGGGTCAGTTTTGGGGATGATTTGGGTCAGTTTTTGGGGTCAGTTTGGGGTCATTGTTTGGGGTGATTTGGGTCAGCTTTTGGGATGATTGGGGTCAGTTTTGGGTCAGCTTTTGGGATGATTGGGGTCAGTTTTGGGTCAGCTTTTGGGATGATTGGGGTCAGTTTTGGGTCAGCTTTTGGGATGATTGGGGTCAGGTTTTGGGGTCAGTTTTGGGTCAGCTTTTGGGGTGATTTGGGTCGGTTTTGGGTCAATTTTTGGGGAGCACTGGGTGTTACTGGGGGTTGTTGAGGAGCACTGGGTGTTACTGGGGTGTACTGGGGAGCACTGGGTGTTACTGAGGGTTGTTGGGGAGCACTGGGTGTTACTGGGGAGCACTGGGAGAGAAAATGAAAAATAAAGAGAATAAAAAATAAACGAAGTAAAGAAGGAAATATAAAAAAGAAAATTTAAAAAAAAAGGCAAAAAAACTAAAAAGGAAATAAAATGAAAATGAAATAAAAGAGAGAAAAAAAAAAAAGAAACCCCTTCTTGGGCACCCCGTTTCCTCTCCTCCCCCCCCCCGAACCGTAAATTGCGGGGTCATCACCCCTAAAATGTGAGAAGGGGACCCCGAAATGTGGGTGAGGGAACCCCAGGGAGCCGGAAAAGTGGAGGGGGAGCCGCAGTAAGAAAGCGAAGCCGGGCGGTCGGGCGGCGGGGTGGGGGGGTGGGGTGGGGGGGGCGCATGCGCAGTCGTTGGCAAGACGCCGGCGATCACGTGGTAAGTAAGGGCAGGCAGGAGAGGGACCGGCGACGCATGCGCAGTGGCTCTCGTGCCGGTGCAGCACTCCCTGCTCGAGTTAAGGGCCGGTTCCGGCGGCAGGGCGGGACTCGCGGTCTCCCGTCTGTCCCGGGGTGTGTGTGGGGGGAATAACGTGAATTTCTCCTGATTTTAATTCTCTTGGGCTCTTGTCCTCATTTTAATTTTTTTAAGGCTCTTGTCCTGATTTTAATTTTTTGAAGGCTCTTGTCCTGATTTTAATTTTTTGAAGGCTCTTCTCCTAAATTTAATTTTTTTAAGGCTCTTGTCCTGATTTTAATTCTCTTGGTTCAAACCATTTCCTAATAAGTCAGTTTTAATGAAGTGTTTTCCAGTCCCTTTGGATTCCTGAGATGATTTTAAAATGATGGCTTTAGCAATCAACTAAATCGCAGATGTTGTTTTTGAGAGGAAATGATGCCAAAGAAATGCAGAGAGAGAGCATGGAATCATCCTGGGATCCTGGAGTGGTTTGGGTTGGAAAGGATCTCAGGGATCATCTCCTTCCACCCCCTGCCACAGGCAGGGACACCTTCTAATAGACCTCCAGCCTGGCCTTGGCCACTTGCAGGGATGGGGCAGCCACAACTTCTCTGTGCCAGGCCACCTCCCCACCCTCCCAGGGAAGAATGTCTCCCTTCTGTGCAATCTTTCCCTTTCTTCTCTGCAGGAAGTGGGCTGGGACAAGGGAATTGGCTCCCACGAGGCCGAGGATCAGAGCGGGCTGTGCACAGGGGACAACTTCCACTTCCGAACGGGGAAGGGCCCCTTCGTGCCCACCCCTGGCAAACTGGGACAGAGTAACATCTGCCTGCAGCTGGCTGGAGTTCCCGTTGGCTCTGGGCTTTCAGCCCGCCGGGGCTGCGGCGGGAGCCGCGCGGAGGGAACGGGGGGCGGGGCCGCGCCGAGGGCCGGGGCCGGGCTGAGCGGGCGGGGCGGGGCCGCAGGGCCAGGCGGGCTGGGATTGGGCGGAGGCGCTCGAGTGCTGATTGGGCAGCGCTGCCGGCCCGCGGTATAAAGGGCCGGCGGGGCAGGTGGGGGCGGTTGTGTGTGGGGGCTGAGGGTGCGGCCCCGCTGCTGCCCGGGCTGCGGAGGGGAGAGCGCCTTGGCCGCTGGGTTTGTGCACCGGGGCAGCCGGGGGCGTTTAGGGGCGCCTTGTGCTGGGCGGCGGGGCCCGGGTAAGCCCCTTACCTGCCGGGTGCCCCCGGGGGGAGCCGTGGCATGGCTGTGGGTCCTGTGCTCTCTGGGTGTCTGAGGGTTTGCTTTGGGATCCCAAACCCTTTCCCCGTGCAGGGTTATGAGGCAAAGACTGCTTTAACTTGGTTTTTTGGTGCTGCGTTAATGCTTTTTGCTCGTTCTGTGTCCATTTGCAGCCTCGCTCGTGGTTTCCCCTGGTGTGGAGGCGAGTTGTGCTTCCTGCTGGGAGAGAGAACGGCCTTGGGAAGCTGCTCCATGAGCCACAGCTGTGCCGAGCCCGGCAGTCTGTCCAGGTAAGAGCAGGGCTTCTACTGCCCGTGAGGAGCTGGGTTTGCTGTTGGAAGATAGAATGTGCCTATGCCTTTAAATGCAAGGACAGGCAGAAGCCGGGAGGGACCCTGAGCAGGTTTGGTGGCACGACAGCAGTTTGAAAAGACCTTGACTGTGGGAGAAATGTCCAGGAAAACGATTCCTTTTTTGCAGGGAGGCAGTTTGTGAGGACAGGGGGGTTGCTGTGCTCTCTAGCAAAACTACTGACCTTGGGATGTCTAGGGTGGGAAGATGTTGGCCACGTGTGGGCTGGTGCAAAAGTGTGTGGGTGCCTGTGTGTGACAGCCGTGGGTGTGCAGGAAGGGGGGTTCTGGTGCCATTGGAGCTGCCAGGGAGCCAAAAGGGGCACGGTTGTCTGAAAAAGGCAAAAAGTCTCAGTCTCTGTTGACACGTGTACCAAAGGAGATGCAAATTTTCCCTTTCTCGTTGCAGACTTCGCAAAGCTCCCCAGGAAAGGAAGCTTTATATTCCTCCCCAGCTTTATGCTAAAGGTTTCCTTCCTCCTGTCTCAGCACCCTTTCTGCTGTTGGGAGAGCACGAGGTGGATGGAGAGGATCCCCAGGCATCTGCAGGCACAAGGGACTCATACAACTGCGATTTTCCTCCAGCCCTCGTGAAAGGGACTTCCAGGATACTCTTGGGAATGTACCAGCTCTCCTGCTGGAGCTTTTCTATGGAATATTTGAACACAAAGGGTAAAACTAAAGTCAGGTCTGTTCTGGAGTATGTTACACTTGTGCAAAACTCCGTTCTTCTGTTTATTTTCTGTTCTGGAAAGCACAGTCTGGGGTTCCTGGGCACTTCCTATTGAGTGATTCCATGAAAATAATTTTGTACTGAAAGGGGAAAGGAGCTGTCTGTGGGAGGTCAGGTGTCCATGATAAAAGCTTTATGCTTTTCAGTCAGATAAGCCTTAAAATATCTCACAGTGTATAGGAATGCCTGGCTTCTAAAAGTCACCAGCTGAGTCTTAGAGGCTCCTTTGAAGAGCTGTTTTCAGGCAGGCAAATTGCCCCCCAGGAGGGACTCTGTGCCTGCTCTCCCGTGGCTCCAAGGGATCTCTGGCCCTTCACGCCGGCACCGAGATTTTCTCGGGAAGGGCCTCAGATCCCCGGACCAGTCTGGGACACAGGCAAGATCCCCCTGCATTTTGGGACCAAATTGGCCCCCTGGAGGGACAGTGCTGTTGGTGCCCCCCGGGTTGGGGCACCCCGAGGACTCCAGCGCGCACCGAAAGGATTATTCGGGGAGATCCTCGGGGTGCCCGGCCCTGGGGAGCTCAAAGCAAGGTCCCTGCCATGGATTCAGGCATTGCTGAGAGTATCCCAGGGGTCCCTGTCCCTGCTAGACAGGGAGCTCTCTAATGGGCTGTAATTGGGTTCTAAAAGCGGTGCTCCAAGTGCCAAACAAGTGTGGGATTGGGATTAAGAAATGAGCAGTGAGGGTGCAATTGGCTGTTTTCTCTGGAATGTGACTGTGAGAGCTGCAGGAGTGCCAGGTGTGTGTTCCAGTCCCCAGCATTTGGTTTGCACGTGTCCTGGTCAGACACAAGTACAATTTCCTCAGTCCTGAACACAGCAGAATGAGAATTATGGACTGGCAGTGTTAAGGTGATTGGTGTGACAGGGGTCAAACTGGGAAAACATTGGGGAATTCCTCAGTTTGTGTTTTTGCCAAACTCACCCAAACCTCTGCTAGGAAGTGATGGGCTGGAAAAGTTGAGGCAGAAATGGAATTGAAAACTGGGGCTCTTGACACTGTAATTGCTGAAACTAAATGTGTCCAAGCAGCAGCTCTTGTTGTGCAGGGAATAACTCCTGTCAGCAGCAAGGCCCTGACTGAAGTGGCAGCTGCAGTTGTTCCTGTGGTGTGGGCCAGTGGAACTGCAGGAGAGTGGAAGAGGGCAGAACCTGTAGGTATTACCCCTGATGTGGGATCTCTATGGGTAAGGCCAACCCAGTATCCTTTAAAATCAGAATGCCAGACTGGATTGGTTGCAGGAACAGCTAAATTGGCTCCTCCTGGTTTGCTTGTAGGACGTGAATGCAAGAACCTGCCAAGAAAACCAGTGGACAAGATGATTGATTAGTGCAGGACCTGAGAGAAGCACCTTGAATGACAACCTGGAGGAGTTTCCAGTATTGGATTTAAAAGATGGCCTTTGCATCTCCTTGAGCAAGGAAAGCCAAGAAAGCTTTGCTTTTGCAGGAGAAAATGGGGCAAGCAGGCAGGAAGAAGAGAAGCCCCGTGACTCCTCCCTGAGCCCCAGACAGCCCATGAACTGCCTTGCTGGGAATGGTGGGACGGGCTGGACTCTGCATTGCTCCCTCGGGATGTGTGGTAAGACTGTTATGGCGACTTTTTGAATAGATGGTGCAAGGGCAACCTTTAAGCAGCTGAAGCATTCCCTGAGGAGAGCTCTGGGTCTGCCAGATGTGTCAGAACTGTTGGAAGCATCTTTGGTGGGGAGGGCAAACAAAGGCCAAGGTGTGCAGTGACCCCCCTGAGAAGGGACTTTCAGTTAATGGCATCCCTGATGGTGAACTTTGTGGGCTGTTCCCCCTGTAGGGCAGGTGATAGTCCCAGCTCCAGTTATGGGAAAAATGGTTAAAAGGGAGCCCCAAAAGCTGGAAGTCCTCCTGGAGGCTCCTGGCAAAGAGAGTTTGCTGCGTTCCCCCTGACAGAAGGACAGTGATAGCTTTTGAGTGCTGGTAGATCCTTTTAATAGATAGCCTTGAGTGTGTCCTTGTTGCACCAGTAGGACTTATCAAAGTCCCCATATTCCAGGAGATAGACACATTAAAGTTTAAAATATTCTTCCTAATCCTTTGTTGGCTTGAGGCTCTCCCCTCAGGAACTGCAGGAACTCCTGGTGCCGCCTGGGCCGATGGATTGGACGCCCCAGCCCCTCCGTTCCTGCCCAGCCACTGGGGCCGTGTCCAGTGGTGGCACTGCCAGCCCTGCAGGTGAAGTGGGAAGGGCCTTTGCAGGTCTTGTGGGTCACATTTATAGCAGGTAAAGTTGCAGAAAAAGGACCTGGGGTCTGTTATTCTTGAGTTCAGAAAGCTCCTTTTGATTGGTGAGCAGGACAAAGTGGATCCTTAAGAGTTCCCATCCGTGTTTGTGTCTCAGCCTGTGTTAGGATTCAGGGCTGTAGCTGTTGTTGTCACTGAGGAGTCAAACTGTGCTTTAAATAATGAGACCCTGGCCTGATGGCCCAGTGTTAAGAAAAAAGGGGGAATGCTCTCTGAGTGTTGAGATGTAACAAGGGCTAATCCTTTTTGCAGTGGGATGGAGCCTGGAAAGTGCACAGAGCTGAGCCCAGGGATTGAAAGGGACCAAGCAAGGGAGGTGAAGAAAGAAGGAAGAAGGGAAGTGAGGCAGCAGGCAAGCAGCACCAAGTTGCTGTGTAAGCAGGTGAGTTGTGGTGAGGTTCCTCAGGCAGGCACTGAGGACTTGGAGGGCTCCAGACAGAGCAGACCTGGGAAGGCCCTCGGTGAAGCCCCTTGGAAACCTTCTAAGGGTAGTTGTGTATGGTGATAAGTGTTGGGAAATGTCCTGAATGTGGAACAGGAATGCAGGGAAGGAAAATGAGCCCTCCTGTAATGCTGACCCCTCCCATCAGCTGCAGTGGAGACACCTCCGTGTGCCCTTTGGGAGCGGATTGCCAGGACCCCCGTGGGGCTGGGATCATGGCAGGGTGTTGTAAGCAAGGAATGCCTGGCTTCTAAAAGTCACCAGCTGAGTCTTAGAGGCTCCTTTGAAGAGCTGTTTTCAGGCAGGCAAATTGCCCCCCAGGAGGGACTCTGTGCCTGCTCTCCCGTGGCTCCAAGGGATCTCTGGCCCTTCACGCCGGCACCGAGATTTTCTCGGGAAGGGCCTCAGATCTCCGGACCAGTCTGGGACACAGGCAAGATCCCCCTGCAGTTTAGGACCAAATTGGCCCCCTGGAGGGACAGTGCTGTTGGTGCCCCCCGGGTTGGGGCACCCCGAGGACTCCAGCGCGCACCGAAAGGATTATTCGGGGAGATCCTCGGGGTGCCCGGCCCTGGGGAGCTCAAAGCAAGGTCCCTGCCATGGATTCAGGCATTGCTGAGAGTATCCCAGGGGTCCCTGTCCCTGCTAGACAGGGAGCTCTCTAATGGGCTGTAATTGGGTTCTAAAAGCGGTGCTCCAAGTGCCAAACAAGTGTGGGATTGGGATTAAGAAATGAGCAGTGAGGGTGCAATTGGCTGTTTTCTCTGGAATGTGACTGTGAGAGCTGCAGGAGTGCCAGGTGTGTGTTCCAGTCCCCAGCATTTGGTTTGCACATGTCCTGCTCAGACACAGGTCCAACTTGCTCAGTCCTTAACCCAAGAGAGGGAGAATTATGGACTGGCAGTGTTAAGGTGATTGGTGTGACAGGGGTCAAACTGGGAAAACATTGGGGAATTCCTCAGTTGGTCTGTTTGCCAAACTAACCCAAACCTGTGCTAGGAAGAGATGGACTGGGGTCTCTGATCTCCTGGGCAGTTGTTTTGCATGACCCTGGGAGCCTCTGGGATTAGACTGGCCTGGGCAGACAGGGAGCAGTTTGTCCTGTGGAGCTGGGCTGGGTTTGTTGAGGATGCCTTGGGAGGCAGGGCTGGAGAGGCTCCTCTGTTGGCTGTAGTGGTGGAAGGTTGTAGCAGCAGGGCTGGAGCCTTCGCCCTCCTGCTCCCCCCGTGAGCCCCGACGGGCCCGTGCCCTTGGCAATGGAGGGCCCCCCATTGCTGAGTCAGCGGTTCCGGGGGCCAGGAGGGATGGGATCAGGATGCCGAGCTCCGCCCAGGGCCAGGGCTGCCAGTGTTCAACCATGGAGGGAACTGAAAGCACAGTGAGATGGAGGCCAAGCTGCAGCACAGGGATGGGTGAGAAAAGACCCTAGTCCTCAGGTGGAGCTTTGAATTCCCTGGAAAAATGGATCCTGTCAGATGGATCAGGCCCTTGTGGGTGCTGGAGCAGAGGCCTCTCTCATTTTTGGTCACCCTGAAAGGTTGCAAGGACAGCAAGTTCTGACTGCAGGATGAGGTGGCAAACAAAGTGAAGTGGTCCAGAGAAAAGCTGAGGCTAAAATTGGCCCTGTGCCAGAGCAGCCTCGTGCAGTGCTTGTTGCTGTCCCTGAGTGTCCCATTGCAGTGGATATTTCCAAGGGTGCCTTGTGCTGGGGAGCACTGGGGCAGTTCCCTTTCCCTGGGCAGGGCAGGCAGGGCACGTTTCCCCCCTCGAGGGTGGCTCCACAGTCCCCCCCCTGTGCCCTGGGAGCGTGGCAGAACACCTGGACCCACTGTCCTTGCCAGAGAGGGCACAAGGGATGGTTGGATGGGGGAGGGAATGGCTCAGGGAGTACAAGCACCATTACAATGAGTAGGGCAACACCTGGAAAGGAAGAAGGGGAGTTAATCCAGACAAAATCCAAGCACCTGCCCAACCTGTGATATTTTTAGGAACTCAGTGGTGCTGTGGTCCCCAGGAAGTATTGCCCAGGACTAGGCAGGAGACTTCAGGCTCTGTCACCCCCAGAGCAAGTGTCCAGGGGCAGGCAGTGGGGAGGCAGCTCTGTTGTTGAGGATGGGGTTATTTTCTCTGCTTTATTTTGTCTCCAGAGATGTTCTTCCCGTTAATCCAAACTGACTCCATCTCCTAACTCTCTGAAGAGGTTTTCTGCTTTTTGTGGGAGGGTAAGGTTTGGGTTCTAACTATAGAAGAGCCAACAAAATAAAGGCTTTGTGGCAAACAAATGGTGTCTCCCAAACTCTTTGTACTTCAAATAGATGCCTTTATTCTTAGTTTTTTCTTATTGGTATTCTCAAGGTACTTGATACCCTGTCTACAGTTATTTATTTTGGCTTCTCTTTTTTATTTGTTACAGAGTTGATGTGACTGACTTCTTTTTGAAATGCAGCAGTGCTCTCAAGGATATTTCCCCCCCACTCCTGGGCTTGTGCAGGGCTGTTGAGTCCGTGTGTGCCACTGTTCTTGTCCCAGGGGGACCGAGTGACATTTGGAACCAAACCTGGGGACTTGAACTCTAGGAATGTTTCTGTGTCTTTGAATTTTAAATTGCACATGAAGCAGAAATATGTTTGTGTTTTCCAGGTTATATTGTCATGAAAATAGAAATGCATCATTGGATCTTACTCCTCTGAGGGCAAACCACCAGACTGATCATTTCTTAGTCCATCAGACCCAGTGCCAGGAACTCAGAGGGGTGTTTGTGTGCAAATGTGCTGAGTGGTGGTGGCCCCCGTGAGACTGTGACCAGCTGGAAATGTGTGTGTGTGTGTGTGTGCAGAGCTGGGCTGGATCCCTTGGGATTTGGCTCCCAGATCCCCCCCAGCCTTCAGGAAAACCAGAGGCCACCGAACCCTGAGGGAAGGGAGTCCCATTTGCAGAAGGGTTTGTAGATTGGGGAAAAGCTCTCCAGAACAAAGCCTGTGTTCCAAACCCCTTCAGGCCAAAGTCAAGGAGCACAAACCCTGGAGTCATCAAGTTATGAAGTTTGGTTCAAACCATTTCCTAATAAGTCAGTTTTAATGAAGTGTTAAAAGGAGAACTTAAATAAGGGTAATTTCTGATGGAGAATAATGGGAAGAAGTGGTTTAAGTTAACTAAACATGTTTTATATCAGTCCATGGTTATTTAATTGAGCATTGTTTGGAATTTTTCTTTTTGCATTCGTTCCTGGTGTGCTTTTCTCTATCTAAGGGATGTTTGGAGGCCTTTTTGATTGCTTGAAGGTTTTTAATGTCAGTGCTGGATTGGGGTGGACAGTCATTGTAACATGATTTAGAGTTGGATGCATTTTATTCTGTGTGCCCTGTTTGATGTCTCGTGTTCAGCGAGTGACTGGTCAGAGTTTGGCCCAAGCCTTTGTTTTTCAGGTGAAAAACCCGAAGGGGGAATTGTAGTTGCAGCTTTGCCCTTGAGCTGCAGCTGGAGCCTGGCCAAAGAACAAGGCAAAGCTCCCTGGGGAAGGAAGGGGGAGCCAGAGAAGAAAAGCAGCTGCAGCCAGAAAGGTGGGTTTGGACGGGAGAAGAGGGGCTGTGACCCAGCAAGGGGCTCTGGAGGGCTCTGGGGTCCCTGTAATGGCTCTGGGGTCTCTATAGGGGCTCTGGGGTCTCTATAGGGGCTCTGGAGGGCTCTGGGGTCCCTATAATGGCTCTGGGGTCTCTGTAGGGACTCTGGGGTTTCTATCGTGGCTCTGGGGTCCCTATAATGGCTCTGGGGTCCCTGTAATGGCTCTGGGGTCCCTCTCCTGGTTCTGGGGTCCCTCTCCTGGTTCTGGGGTCCCTCTCCTGGCTCGGGGTCCCTCTCCTGGCTCGGGGTCCCTCTCCCTGCCGGCACAGGAGCTGCTGCCGCCCCAGCAAGAGGCAGAGGAGTCGCTGCCCAGAAGCAAGAACTCACTGAGAGCTGAACTGGGGCCGTGTGGGCAGGGCCAGAGGGGAGCAAAGGAAGGGATTTGTTGCTAAGAAAAGAAATAAAGTTTGGGTCATTTGTTGGGGAGATTTGTGTCAGTTTCTGATCATTTTTGGGGGTTATTTTTAGTGAGTTTCTGGTCATTTTTGGGGGAGATTTGGGTCAGTTTCTGGTCATTTTTCGGGATGATTTGGGTGAGTTTTGGGTTTATTTTTGTGGTAATTTTGGGTCAGTTTCTGGTCATTTTTTGGGGTGATTGGGCTGACTTTTGGGTCATTTTTTTGGGGAGATTTGGGTGAGTCTTGGTATCAGTGTTTTGGGATTTTGGGGTCAGTTTCTGGTCATATTTGGGGCTGATTTTGTATCATTTTGGGTCAGTTTTGGGGGGGGTTTTTTGCATTTTTAGGTCAGGTTTTGGGCCAATTTGGAGTTAGTTTTTGAGGTGATTTGGGCCAGTTTTGTGTCAGTTCTGGATCAATTTTTGGAGTGAATTGGATCAGTTTTTGTGTCACTTTTTGGGGAGATTTGGGTGAGTTCTGGGTCATTTTTGGGGAGATTTGAATCAGTTTCTGGTAGTTTTTTGGGGAGACTTGGGTGAGTTCTGGGTCTCTCCTGATTGTAATTCCTTCAGGCTCCTCTCCTGATTTTAATTTTTTTAGTCCCCTATCCTGATTTTAATTTTTTTAGTCCCCTCTCCTGATTGTTATTGTATTAGTCCCCTGTCCTGATTTTAATTTTTTCAGGCTCCTCTTCTGATTTTAATTTTTTTAGGCTCCTCTCCTGATTTTTATTGTATTAGTCCCGTGTCCTGATTTTAATTTTTTCAGGCTCCTCTCCTGTTTTTAATTTTTTTAGGCTCTTCTCCTGATTGTAATTTTTTTAGGCTCTTCTCTTGATTTTAATTCTCTTAGGTTCTTCTCCTGATTTTAATTCTCTTGGGCTCTCCTCCTGATTTTTATATTTTTAGACTCTTCTCCTGATTTTCATTTTTTTTAGGCTCTTCCCCTGATTTTCATTTTTTTTTTAGGCTCTTCTCCTGATTTTAATTCTCTTAGGAGAAGAGCCTAGAGAATTAAAACCAGGAGAAGAGCCTAATTACACAAGTAAATTTTCAAACCACCAGCAATCACAAGCCAATTATCCGATTTCCCAAAAGAACTACACGAACAAATACGGTTATAAAACAACAAAAAAAATGCCATAAGTAAAAAATCGCATAGCAACAGTGCCCCCTGGTGACAGAGAAAAGGAATTGCACATAAATTTGAGATGAAATACTGCCACCTGCTGACGGAAAACAGGAACTGCATTGAAAAAATTTTGAACAGCGCATGCGCAGTCGTTGGCAAAACGCCGGCGATCACGTGGTAAGTAAGGGCAGGCAGGAGAGGGACCGGCGACGCATGCGCAGTGGCTCTCGTGCCGGTGCAGCGCTCCCTGCTCGAGTTAAGGGCCGGTTCCGGCGGCAGGGCGGGACTCGCGGTCTCCCGTCTGTCCCGGGGTGTGCGGGAGGGGAATAACGTGAAGATTTCTTGGGGTGAAAGCGCAGAAATTAGCGAGGAGGGACGCTAATTTGGGTAAACTCGGTCACCGGAAGTAGTGAGCGACCGGAAGTCCTCCAAGGCCCCGGCCCGGAAGTCCGCCAAGCCCATAGCAAAGATGGCGCCACCAGGACCGGAACGACCACACTAAAGATGGCGGCCCCTGCCCGGAAGTTTGCCAAGCCCACAGTAAAGATGGCGCCGCCAGGACCGGAACGACCACACTAAAGATGGCGGCGAGAGGCTTCCGCCGCGACCCGGACCCCCACCCCGCGCCCGCAGCGCCGTCTCGCCGCGCTGCTTCCCGCTGCGGGGACAGGGCGGGCGCGGGCGGCAGGTTCGTGGGCGGCGGCAGGCACCGGCGCCGGCAGCCCCCGTCTCGGGGCCGCGGCGCGCGAGGACCGCATGGCGCGCACGTCGCGCCGCCCTCTCGCCCCGCTCTCTCGCCCCGCTCCGCTCCCGCCCCTGCCCCCGCTTCTGCCCCCGCTTCTGCCCCGCTCGCTCCCGCCGTGCCCTGGAGATGCTATCGGGGCTGCGCCGCCGCCTTCCCCCCCCGGAAGCGACCCACGGCGGCAGATTCGACGGAGATCGACCCCGGGGTAAGCTGGGCGCGTCCAAAGGCGCCGCGGGTCTCGCCAAGGAGGGGAGGGGGGGGGGGGGAGGCGCGCGGCTGCAGTGCCGTTCCCGGCCGTGTCCGCCAGGCGGCGACTGTGAGGCAGGGCCCGGCGCTCGGCGGCGCTCTTGCAAGCGACGCCCCTGGCAAAGCGGCGCTGCTTGGGCACTGCCGGCCTTCCCCCGGAGTGCCCGGGCTGGCCCAGCACCTGGCCGAACCTCTTAGGGAAGAGGCAAGGAACAACTGCGCTTCTTCTGCCCTTTCTTTAGCCCGGGACTGGAACACAGACAAAATCAAGGGGCTCTTGGACCTGTGCAGGCTCCGAGCAGTTTTCAGCCTTCCTTAGCAGAGCATTCTCACCCTCCGAAAAGCTGAAAGGCTTTAACAGCTGGACACGCGCCTGCAGCTGTGCAGATTAATGTAGTTTCTTTTAGGAAATGAAGGGGAAGTTTTCCTGTTGGGAGCCTAAATACCGAGTCTACTCTGCTTTTTCAATCAGGTGACGAAGCTTATGGAAGAAAAGAACAAAGGCCTCGAGGTGAGTACATTCTACCGAGTTCTGCTTTTCTGGCATCGGTTTGGGAAAATCACGTGAAATTCTAAAAAGCTTCTCTCCGTGTTTTCTAGTTGTTTTTTCAGCCTTGCTCTAAGTTTCATGTAGAAAAGGGCATAGAATTATTAGAACAGACAAACTAGACTTCCTCGGGAGAGATGGAAGAAAAGTCTGCTGATTCCAGTTCTGCTTTTCTTGTCTTCCCTTCGACTGTCGTTTTCTCTCCCCTGCTGTTCAAATAGGCTGCAGTTAATTGCTCTGCTGAAGAGTTTGCTGTCCTAAGTGTCTGTCAAATTGATGCCTTCAACTCAAGACAGCACCTGCTCCTTAGTTACAAAAAGTTCCTCACAGGAAATTTTCAGGCGTGCCCATAAATCTCCTCGCTGTTTGTTTGGGAGAACAGGCTTTTCTCGTCTGTAACAGAACAGTCGTGTCATCTGCTCTGGAATGCTGGTGGCAATCTAGTCAGAAGAGGACCCCGTGCTTCACTAATTTTCCCTTTTTGTTGTTGGGGGTGACTTCTTCCCAGGCATGTTATTCTTGACCCCCCGGGGCAAACGGAGGTGTCAGCGTCAGGAGCCATCCTAACTGAGGCCCTGGGAGGTCAGTGCTTTTTGTGTGACTGGACGGTGAAGCTGTCTGTGGGAATGACCTGGCTATGGCTCAGTGTAGTCCTAATTAAGGTGTCTTTTACTCCGTGTTCCCAGGCTGCCTCTTTCCCTTCGGTCGCCGTGGGTGTGCCGGACGCCTCTGGCAGGACTAACCCTGTGGCTTTTATGTCCAGCGTGCTGTGCTGTGTGTGCCTGCAGGTAAGAAAAGCTGGGAGTGCAGTCCCTCTGCTTTGGTTGCTGTGTCTCTTTGGGAGTGATTTTGGAGGGGAATGCCAGAGCGATTTGGTTTGAAGGGGACCTTCAAAGGCCAGCCTGTCTTGCGTGGGCAGGGACACCTTCCACTGTCCCCGGTTGCTGCGAGTCCCGTCCAGCCTGGCCTGGAACACTTGCAGGGATGGGGCAGGCTCAGCTTCCCTGTGCAGTGTGCTCTGATATCTCTCCACTGGCATCCTGAAAAATTTTGTCAGCACGTTTTGTGTGACAATGGTAAGCGGGACCTGGGTGAAAATTGGGGTTCTCTGAGGTGCAGAGGGAAAGAATTCTCCTTTGAAGTCCAATGTAATTCAGTTTTGCACGAGTCTTGTCTGACTTATGTTTGAATTGCTTTCTATTCTAGGCAGTTCTTTTAAATTAAACTTTTGTGTCTCCCCCCCAGTATCTTGTACAAGACAAAGCTACCTTTCCTCGTGGGAACGGACTGGCCGGGCTTTGGCAATCTGGCCCCTCGAAAGACTAAGTGACCTCTTCCAACAGGGGAAGACTTTCTGGCAAGCGGTGCCAGGAAGAACTGGAGTTTCTGGAGAATAAAAGCTGGAAGCGTGCCCCTGAAAATCCCCAGCCCTGGGTGGTCAGTGGTCTGACTTGCACGGACCGGTGGCCTTGGCCAGGAGCGGTCCTGCGGGAAGCGCCTTTGCCCAGGCTGTAATTTTAATTTCCCTTGGATGCTTGGCAAAGCCCCTCTGGGTGAGCCCCAGTGCCTGGCAGGAGCAGAGCGGGCTTCCAGGGAGGTATTCACCTGGTCAGCGTCAGGAACCATCCTACCTGAGGCCTCGGTGAGTGCTTTTTGGACGACTGGACGGTGAAGCTGTCTGTGGGAATGACCTGGCTATGGCTCAGTGTAGTCCTAATTAAGGTGTCTTTTACTCCGTGTTCCCAGGCTGCCTCTTTCCCTTCGGTCGCCGTGGGTGTGCCGGACGCCTCTGGCAGGACTAACCCTGTGGCTTTTATGTCCAGCGTGCTGTGCTGTGTGTGCCTGCAGGTAAGAAAAGCTGGGAGTGCAGTCCCTCTGCTTTGGTTGCTGTGTCTCTTTGGGAGTGATTTTGGAGGGGAATGCCAGAGCGATTTGGTTTGAAGGGGACCTTCAAAGGCCAGCCTGTCTTGCGTGGGCAGGGACACCTTCCACTGTCCCCGGTTGCTGCGAGTCCCGTCCAGCCTGGCCTGGAACACTTGCAGGGATGGGGCAGGCTCAGCTTCCCTGTGCAGTGTGCTCTGATATCTCTCCACTGGCATCCTGAAAAATTTTGTCAGCACGTTTTGTGTGACAATGGTAAGCGGGACCTGGGTGAAAATTGGGGTTCTCTGAGGTGCAGAGGGAAAGAATTCTCCTTTGAAGTCCAATGTAATTCAGTTTTGCACGAGTCTTGTCTGACTTATGTTTGAATTGCTTTCTATTCTAGGCAGTTCTTTTAAATTAAACTTTTGTGTCTCCCCCCCAGTATCTTGTACAAGACAAAGCTACCTTTCCTCGTGGGAACGGACTGGCCGGGCTTTGGCAATCTGGCCCCTCGAAAGACTAAGTGACCTCTTCCAACAGGGGAAGACTTTCTGGCAAGCGGTGCCAGGAAGAACTGGAGTTTCTGGAGAATAAAAGCTGGAAGCGTGCCCCTGAAAATCCCCAGCCCTGGGTGGTCAGTGGTCTGACTTGCACGGACCGGTGGCCTTGGCCAGGAGCGGTCCTGGGGAAGCGCCTTTGCCCAGGCTGTAATTTTAATTTCCCTTGGATGCTTGGCAAAGCCCCTCTGGGTGAGCCCCAGTGCCTGGCAGGAGCAGAGCGGGCTTCCAGGGAGGTATTCACCTGGTCAGCGTCAGGAACCATCCTACCTGAGGCCTCGGTGAGTGCTTTTTGGACGACTGGACGGTGAAGCTGTCTGTGGGAATGACCTGGCTATGGCTCAGTGTAGTCCTAATTAAGGTGTCTTTTACTCCGTGTTCCCAGGCTGCCTCTTTCCCTTCGGTCGCCGTGGGTGTGCCGGACGCCTCTGGCAGGACTAACCCTGTGGCTTTTATGTCCAGCGTGCTGTGCTGTGTGTGCCTGCAGGTAAGAAAAGCTGGGAGTGCAGTCCCTCTGCTTTGGTTGCTGTGTCTCTTTGGGAGTGATTTTGGAGGGGAATGCCAGAGCGATTTGGTTTGAAGGGGACCTTCAAAGGCCAGCCTGTCTTGCGTGGGCAGGGACACCTTCCACTGTCCCCGGTTGCTGCGAGTCCCGTCCAGCCTGGCCTGGAACACTTGCAGGGATGGGGCAGGCTCAGCTTCCCTGTGCAGTGTGCTCTGATAGCTCTCCACTGGCATCGTGAAAAATGTTGTCAGTGTGTTTTGTTGGACGACGGTAAGCAGGACCTGGGTGAAAAGGACATTCTCTGAGGTGCTGGGAGAAGGAGGACTCGTGCGGGCACCTCCAGAGACAGCGGGAACGGGAGCGTGCTGCGGAGGAGGGAAATTCCAGGGGGTGGGTGCCGAGAAATTTGTCCTTCCCTCGCCCTGTGCTCTGCACTTAGCAGTGGGTCAAGTGCAGAAGTTTCCTGGGGACCCTGGGAAATGATGCCGGGTCTGCCAAGAAAAGTGGGGCCAAAGGAGCAGGACCTGGGTCTGCCAGCGTGGGAGAAACAAGGGACGGGTCATCCTCTGCCTCCAGGAGGGAGGGCAGCAGGAAAGGCCACGGACTAAAGCACTGAAGTGCCGTTCCCCAGGGAGCCCCTGCCCAGACCTGAACTTGCTTCTGCACTTGCTGTCCCTTTCCCAGCGGAGCCGAAGCGTCGGGTGCGGCTGCCGGGGGGATGGAGCTGCCAAGGACAAGCTGGGAGGGTGTTTGCGAGGGAAGGGGGTAGAAGGAGCTCTTGATGTGCTTTGTTTACTTCTTCATCCCACAGAATTGCCACGAGAGGAAATACTTCAGAGGGGCTTCCCTCCAGATAAGGCCTGAAGATGCCAGGAGGTTTCAGCCGGGAGGAAAGGAGCTGTGGAAGAAAAGCAGCCTAAAAACAGCCAGTGGGGATCATCAGGTTTTCCAGCCAAGAAGAACAAGGAGAGAGATGAGGGAATCGGGTTCCAATTCCTAATGCTTTGGTGGGTGCAGGAATGATTTCTGTGTGTTTTCCAGTCCCTTTGGATTCCTGAGATGATTTTAAAATGATGGCTTTAGCAATCAACTAAATCGCAGATGTTGTTTTTGAGAGGAAATGATGCCAAAGAAATGCAGAGTTTTGGGTCAGTTTTGGGGATGATTTGGGTCAGTTTTTGGGGTCAGTTTGGGGTCATTGTTTGGGGTGATTTGGGTCAGCTTTTGGGATGATTGGGGTCAGTTTTGGGTCAGCTTTTGGGATGATTGGGGTCAGTTTTGGGTCAGCTTTTGGGATGATTGGGGTCAGTTTTGGGTCAGCTTTTGGGATGATTGGGGTCAGGTTTTGGGGTCAGTTTTGGGTCAGCTTTTGGGGTGATTTGGGTCGGTTTTGGGTCAATTTTTGGGGAGCACTGGGTGTTACTGGGTGTTGTTGAGGAGCACTGGGTGTTACTGGGGTGTACTGGGGAGCACTGGGTGTTACTGAGGGTTGTTGGGGAGCACTGGGTGTTACTGGGGAGCACTGGGAGAGAAAATGAAAAATAAAGAGAATAAAAAATAAACGAAGTAAAGAAGGAAATATAAAAAAGAAAATTTAAAAAAAAAGGCAAAAAAACTAAAAAGGAAATAAAATGAAAATGAAATAAAAGAGAGAAAAAAAAAAAAGAAACCCCTTCTTGGGCACCCCGTTTCCTCTCCTCCCCCCCCCCGAACCGTAAATTGCGGGGTCATCACCCCTAAAATGTGAGAAGGGGACCCCGAAATGTGGGTGAGGGAACCCCAGGGAGCCGGAAAAGTGGAGGGGGAGCCGCAGTAAGAAAGCGAAGCCGGGCGGTCGGGCGGCGGGGTGGGGGGGTGGGGTGGGGGGGGCGCATGCGCAGTCGTTGGCAAGACGCCGGCGATCACGTGGTAAGTAAGGGCAGGCAGGAGAGGGACCGGCGACGCATGCGCAGTGGCTCTCGTGCCGGTGCAGCGCGCCCTGCTCGAGTTAAGGGCCGGTTCCGGCGGCAGGGCGGGACTCGCGGTCTCCCGTCTGTCCCGGGGTGTGTGTGGGGGGAATAACGTGAATTTCTCCTGATTTTAATTCTCTTGGGCTCTTGTCCTGATTTTAATTTTTTTAAGGCTCTTGTCCTGATTTTAATTTTTTGAAGGCTCTTGTCCTGATTTTAATTTTTTGAAGGCTCTTGTCCTGATTTTAATTCTCTTGGTTCAAACCATTTCCTAATAAGTCAGTTTTAATGAAGTGTTTTCCAGTCCCTTTGGATTCCTGAGATGATTTTAAAATGATGGCTTTAGCAATCAACTAAATCGCAGATGTTGTTTTTGAGAGGAAATGATGCCAAAGAAATGCAGAGAGAGAGCATGGAATCATCCTGGGATCCTGGAGTGGTTTGGGTTGGAAAGGATCTCAGGGATCATCTCCTTCCACCCCCTGCCACAGGCAGGGACACCTTCTAATAGACCTCCAGCCTGGCCTTGGCCACTTGCAGGGATGGGGCAGCCACAACTTCTCTGTGCCAGGCCACCTCCCCACCCTCCCAGGGAAGAATGTCTCCCTTCTGTGCAATCTTTCCCTTTCTTCTCTGCAGGAAGTGGGCTGGGACAAGGGAATTGGCTCCCACGAGGCCGAGGATCAGAGCGGGCTGTGCACAGGGGACAACTTCCACTTCCGAACGGGGAAGGGCCCCTTCGTGCCCACCCCTGGCAAACTGGGACAGAGTAACATCTGCCTGCAGCTGGCTGGAGTTCCCGTTGGCTCTGGGCTTTCAGCCCGCCGGGGCTGCGGCGGGAGCCGCGCGGAGGGAACGGGGGGCGGGGCCGCGCCGAGGGCCGGGGCCGGGCTGAGCGGGCGGGGCGGGGCCGCAGGGCCAGGCGGGCTGGGATTGGGCGGAGGCGCTCGAGTGCTGATTGGGCAGCGCTGCCGGCCCGCGGTATAAAGGGCCGGCGGGGCAGGTGGGGGCGGTTGTGTGTGGGGGCTGAGGGTGCGGCCCCGCTGCTGCCCGGGCTGCGGAGGGGAGAGCGCCTTGGCCGCTGGGTTTGTGCACCGGGGCAGCCGGGGGCGTTTAGGGGCGCCTTGTGCTGGGCGGCGGGGCCCGGGTAAGCCCCTTACCTGCCGGGTGCCCCCGGGGGGAGCCGTGGCATGGCTGTGGGTCCTGTGCTCTCTGGGTGTCTGAGGGTTTGCTTTGGGATCCCAAACCCTTTCCCCGTGCAGGGTTATGAGGCAAAGACTGCTTTAACTTGGTTTTTTGGTGCTGCGTTAATGCTTTTTGCTCGTTCTGTGTCCATTTGCAGCCTCGCTCGTGGTTTCCCCTGGTGTGGAGGCGAGTTGTGCTTCCTGCTGGGAGAGAGAACGGCCTTGGGAAGCTGCTCCATGAGCCACAGCTGTGCCGAGCCCGGCAGTCTGTCCAGGTAAGAGCAGGGCTTCTACTGCCCGTGAGGAGCTGGGTTTGCTGTTGGAAGATAGAATGTGCCTATGCCTTTAAATGCAAGGACAGGCAGAAGCCGGGAGGGACCCTGAGCAGGTTTGGTGGCACGACAGCAGTTTGAAAAGACCTTGACTGTGGGAGAAATGTCCAGGAAAACGATTCCTTTTTTGCAGGGAGGCAGTTTGTGAGGACAGGGGGGTTGCTGTGCTCTCTAGCAAAACTACTGACCTTGGGATGTCTAGGGTGGGAAGATGTTGGCCACGTGTGGGCTGGTGCAAAAGTGTGTGGGTGCCTGTGTGTGACAGCCGTGGGTGTGCAGGAAGGGGGGTTCTGGTGCCATTGGAGCTGCCAGGGAGCCAAAAGGGGCACGGTTGTCTGAAAAAGGCAAAAAGTCTCAGTCTCTGTTGACACGTGTACCAAAGGAGATGCAAATTTTCCCTTTCTCGTTGCAGACTTCGCAAAGCTCCCCAGGAAAGGAAGCTTTATATTCCTCCCCAGCTTTATGCTAAAGGTTTCCTTCCTCCTGTCTCAGCACCCTTTCTGCTGTTGGGAGAGCACGAGGTGGATGGAGAGGATCCCCAGGCATCTGCAGGCACAAGGGACTCATACAACTGCGATTTTCCTCCAGCCCTCGTGAAAGGGACTTCCAGGATACTCTTGGGAATGTACCAGCTCTCCTGCTGGAGCTTTTCTATGGAATATTTGAACACAAAGGGTAAAACTAAAGTCAGGTCTGTTCTGGAGTATGTTACACTTGTGCAAAACTCCGTTCTTCTGTTTATTTTCTGTTCTGGAAAGCACAGTCTGGGGTTCCTGGGCACTTCCTATTGAGTGATTCCATGAAAATAATTTTGTACTGAAAGGGGAAAGGAGCTGTCTGTGGGAGGTCAGGTGTCCATGATAAAAGCTTTATGCTTTTCAGTCAGATAAGCCTTAAAATATCTCACAGTGTATAGGAATGCCTGGCTTCTAAAAGTCACCAGCTGAGTCTTAGAGGCTCCTTTGAAGAGCTGTTTTCAGGCAGGCAAATTGCCCCCCAGGAGGGACTCTGTGCCTGCTCTCCCGTGGCTCCAAGGGATCTCTGGCCCTTCACGCCGGCACCGAGATTTTCTCGGGAAGGGCCTCAGATCCCCGGACCAGTCTGGGACACAGGCAAGATCCCCCTGCATTTTGGGACCAAATTGGCCCCCTGGAGGGACAGTGCTGTTGGTGCCCCCCGGGTTGGGGCACCCCGAGGACTCCAGCGCGCACCGAAAGGATTATTCGGGGAGATCCTCGGGGTGCCCGGCCCTGGGGAGCTCAAAGCAAGGTCCCTGCCATGGATTCAGGCATTGCTGAGAGTATCCCAGGGGTCCCTGTCCCTGCTAGACAGGGAGCTCTCTAATGGGCTGTAATTGGGTTCTAAAAGCGGTGCTCCAAGTGCCAAACAAGTGTGGGATTGGGATTAAGAAATGAGCAGTGAGGGTGCAATTGGCTGTTTTCTCTGGAATGTGACTGTGAGAGCTGCAGGAGTGCCAGGTGTGTGTTCCAGTCCCCAGCATTTGGTTTGCACGTGTCCTGGTCAGACACAAGTACAATTTCCTCAGTCCTGAACACAGCAGAATGAGAATTATGGACTGGCAGTGTTAAGGTGATTGGTGTGACAGGGGTCAAACTGGGAAAACATTGGGGAATTCCTCAGTTTGTGTTTTTGCCAAACTCACCCAAACCTCTGCTAGGAAGTGATGGGCTGGAAAAGTTGAGGCAGAAATGGAATTGAAAACTGGGGCTCTTGACACTGTAATTGCTGAAACTAAATGTGTCCAAGCAGCAGCTCTTGTTGTGCAGGGAATAACTCCTGTCAGCAGCAAGGCCCTGACTGAAGTGGCAGCTGCAGTTGTTCCTGTGGTGTGGGCCAGTGGAACTGCAGGAGAGTGGAAGAGGGCAGAACCTGTAGGTATTACCCCTGATGTGGGATCTCTATGGGTAAGGCCAACCCAGTATCCTTTAAAATCAGAATGCCAGACTGGATTGGTTGCAGGAACAGCTAAATTGGCTCCTCCTGGTTTGCTTGTAGGACGTGAATGCAAGAACCTGCCAAGAAAACCAGTGGACAAGATGATTGATTAGTGCAGGACCTGAGAGAAGCACCTTGAATGACAACCTGGAGGAGTTTCCAGTATTGGATTTAAAAGATGGCCTTTGCATCTCCTTGAGCAAGGAAAGCCAAGAAAGCTTTGCTTTTGCAGGAGAAAATGGGGCAAGCAGGCAGGAAGAAGAGAAGCCCCGTGACTCCTCCCTGAGCCCCAGACAGCCCATGAACTGCCTTGCTGGGAATGGTGGGACGGGCTGGACTCTGCATTGCTCCCTCGGGATGTGTGGTAAGACTGTTATGGCGACTTTTTGAATAGATGGTGCAAGGGCAACCTTTAAGCAGCTGAAGCATTCCCTGAGGAGAGCTCTGGGTCTGCCAGATGTGTCAGAACTGTTGGAAGCATCTTTGGTGGGGAGGGCAAACAAAGGCCAAGGTGTGCAGTGACCCCCCTGAGAAGGGACTTTCAGTTAATGGCATCCCTGATGGTGAACTTTGTGGGCTGTTCCCCCTGTAGGGCAGGTGATAGTCCCAGCTCCAGTTATGGGAAAAATGGTTAAAAGGGAGCCCCAAAAGCTGGAAGTCCTCCTGGAGGCTCCTGGCAAAGAGAGTTTGCTGCGTTCCCCCTGACAGAAGGACAGTGATAGCTTTTGAGTGCTGGTAGATCCTTTTAATAGATAGCCTTGAGTGTGTCCTTGTTGCACCAGTAGGACTTATCAAAGTCCCCATATTCCAGGAGATAGACACATTAAAGTTTAAAATATTCTTCCTAATCCTTTGTTGGCTTGAGGCTCTCCCCTCAGGAACTGCAGGAACTCCTGGTGCCGCCTGGGCCGATGGATTGGACGCCCCAGCCCCTCCGTTCCTGCCCAGCCACTGGGGCCGTGTCCAGTGGTGGCACTGCCAGCCCTGCAGGTGAAGTGGGAAGGGCCTTTGCAGGTCTTGTGGGTCACATTTATAGCAGGTAAAGTTGCAGAAAAAGGACCTGGGGTCTGTTATTCTTGAGTTCAGAAAGCTCCTTTTGATTGGTGAGCAGGACAAAGTGGATCCTTAAGAGTTCCCATCCGTGTTTGTGTCTCAGCCTGTGTTAGGATTCAGGGCTGTAGCTGTTGTTGTCACTGAGGAGTCAAACTGTGCTTTAAATAATGAGACCCTGGCCTGATGGCCCAGTGTTAAGAAAAAAGGGGGAATGCTCTCTGAGTGTTGAGATGTAACAAGGGCTAATCCTTTTTGCAGTGGGATGGAGCCTGGAAAGTGCACAGAGCTGAGCCCAGGGATTGAAAGGGACCAAGCAAGGGAGGTGAAGAAAGAAGGAAGAAGGGAAGTGAGGCAGCAGGCAAGCAGCACCAAGTTGCTGTGTAAGCAGGTGAGTTGTGGTGAGGTTCCTCAGGCAGGCACTGAGGACTTGGAGGGCTCCAGACAGAGCAGACCTGGGAAGGCCCTCGGTGAAGCCCCTTGGAAACCTTCTAAGGGTAGTTGTGTATGGTGATAAGTGTTGGGAAATGTCCTGAATGTGGAACAGGAATGCAGGGAAGGAAAATGAGCCCTCCTGTAATGCTGACCCCTCCCATCAGCTGCAGTGGAGACACCTCCGTGTGCCCTTTGGGAGCGGATTGCCAGGACCCCCGTGGGGCTGGGATCATGGCAGGGTGTTGTAAGCAAGGAATGCCTGGCTTCTAAAAGTCACCAGCTGAGTCTTAGAGGCTCCTTTGAAGAGCTGTTTTCAGGCAGGCAAATTGCCCCCCAGGAGGGACTCTGTGCCTGCTCTCCCGTGGCTCCAAGGGATCTCTGGCCCTTCACGCCGGCACCGAGATTTTCTCGGGAAGGGCCTCAGATCTCCGGACCAGTCTGGGACACAGGCAAGATCCCCCTGCAGTTTAGGACCAAATTGGCCCCCTGGAGGGACAGTGCTGTTGGTGCCCCCCGGGTTGGGGCACCCCGAGGACTCCAGCGCGCACCGAAAGGATTATTCGGGGAGATCCTCGGGGTGCCCGGCCCTGGGGAGCTCAAAGCAAGGTCCCTGCCATGGATTCAGGCATTGCTGAGAGTATCCCAGGGGTCCCTGTCCCTGCTAGACAGGGAGCTCTCTAATGGGCTGTAATTGGGTTCTAAAAGCAGTGCTCCAAGTGCCAAACAAGTGTGGGATTGGGATTAAGAAATGAGCAGTGAGGGTGCAATTGGCTGTTTTCTCTGGAATGTGACTGTGAGAGCTGCAGGAGTGCCAGGTGTGTGTTCCAGTCCCCAGCATTTGGTTTGCACATGTCCTGCTCAGACACAGGTCCAACTTGCTCAGTCCTTAACCCAAGAGAGGGAGAATTATGGACTGGCAGTGTTAAGGTGATTGGTGTGACAGGGGTCAAACTGGGAAAACATTGGGGAATTCCTCAGTTGGTCTGTTTGCCAAACTAACCCAAACCTGTGCTAGGAAGAGATGGACTGGGGTCTCTGATCTCCTGGGCAGTTGTTTTGCATGACCCTGGGAGCCTCTGGGATTAGACTGGCCTGGGCAGACAGGGAGCAGTTTGTCCTGTGGAGCTGGGCTGGGTTTGTTGAGGATGCCTTGGGAGGCAGGGCTGGAGAGGCTCCTCTGTTGGCTGTAGTGGTGGAAGGTTGTAGCAGCAGGGCTGGAGCCTTCGCCCTCCTGCTCCCCCCGTGAGCCCCGACGGGCCCGTGCCCTTGGCAATGGAGGGCCCCCCATTGCTGAGTCAGCGGTTCCGGGGGCCAGGAGGGATGGGATCAGGATGCCGAGCTCCGCCCAGGGCCAGGGCTGCCAGTGTTCAACCATGGAGGGAACTGAAAGCACAGTGAGATGGAGGCCAAGCTGCAGCACAGGGATGGGTGAGAAAAGACCCTAGTCCTCAGGTGGAGCTTTGAATTCCCTGGAAAAATGGATCCTGTCAGATGGATCAGGCCCTTGTGGGTGCTGGAGCAGAGGCCTCTCTCATTTTTGGTCACCCTGAAAGGTTGCAAGGACAGCAAGTTCTGACTGCAGGATGAGGTGGCAAACAAAGTGAAGTGGTCCAGAGAAAAGCTGAGGCTAAAATTGGCCCTGTGCCAGAGCAGCCTCGTGCAGTGCTTGTTGCTGTCCCTGAGTGTCCCATTGCAGTGGATATTTCCAAGGGTGCCTTGTGCTGGGGAGCACTGGGGCAGTTCCCTTTCCCTGGGCAGGGCAGGCAGGGCACGTTTCCCCCCTCGAGGGTGGCTCCACAGTCCCCCCCCTGTGCCCTGGGAGCGTGGCAGAACACCTGGACCCACTGTCCTTGCCAGAGAGGGCACAAGGGATGGTTGGATGGGGGAGGGAATGGCTCAGGGAGTACAAGCACCATTACAATGAGTAGGGCAACACCTGGAAAGGAAGAAGGGGAGTTAATCCAGACAAAATCCAAGCACCTGCCCAACCTGTGATATTTTTAGGAACTCAGTGGTGCTGTGGTCCCCAGGAAGTATTGCCCAGGACTAGGCAGGAGACTTCAGGCTCTGTCACCCCCAGAGCAAGTGTCCAGGGGCAGGCAGTGGGGAGGCAGCTCTGTTGTTGAGGATGGGGTTATTTTCTCTGCTTTATTTTGTCTCCAGAGATGTTCTTCCCGTTAATCCAAACTGACTCCATCTCCTAACTCTCTGAAGAGGTTTTCTGCTTTTTGTGGGAGGGTAAGGTTTGGGTTCTAACTATAGAAGAGCCAACAAAATAAAGGCTTTGTGGCAAACAAATGGTGTCTCCCAAACTCTTTGTACTTCAAATAGATGCCTTTATTCTTAGTTTTTTCTTATTGGTATTCTCAAGGTACTTGATACCCTGTCTACAGTTATTTATTTTGGCTTCTCTTTTTTATTTGTTACAGAGTTGATGTGACTGACTTCTTTTTGAAATGCAGCAGTGCTCTCAAGGATATTTCCCCCCCACTCCTGGGCTTGTGCAGGGCTGTTGAGTCCGTGTGTGCCACTGTTCTTGTCCCAGGGGGACCGAGTGACATTTGGAACCAAACCTGGGGACTTGAACTCTAGGAATGTTTCTGTGTCTTTGAATTTTAAATTGCACATGAAGCAGAAATATGTTTGTGTTTTCCAGGTTATATTGTCATGAAAATAGAAATGCATCATTGGATCTTACTCCTCTGAGGGCAAACCACCAGACTGATCATTTCTTAGTCCATCAGACCCAGTGCCAGGAACTCAGAGGGGTGTTTGTGTGCAAATGTGCTGAGTGGTGGTGGCCCCCGTGAGACTGTGACCAGCTGGAAATGTGTGTGTGTGTGTGTGTGCAGAGCTGGGCTGGATCCCTTGGGATTTGGCTCCCAGATCCCCCCCAGCCTTCAGGAAAACCAGAGGCCACCGAACCCTGAGGGAAGGGAGTCCCATTTGCAGAAGGGTTTGTAGATTGGGGAAAAGCTCTCCAGAACAAAGCCTGTGTTCCAAACCCCTTCAGGCCAAAGTCAAGGAGCACAAACCCTGGAGTCATCAAGTTATGAAGTTTGGTTCAAACCATTTCCTAATAAGTCAGTTTTAATGAAGTGTTAAAAGGAGAACTTAAATAAGGGTAATTTCTGATGGAGAATAATGGGAAGAAGTGGTTTAAGTTAACTAAACATGTTTTATATCAGTCCATGGTTATTTAATTGAGCATTGTTTGGAATTTTTCTTTTTGCATTCGTTCCTGGTGTGCTTTTCTCTATCTAAGGGATGTTTGGAGGCCTTTTTGATTGCTTGAAGGTTTTTAATGTCAGTGCTGGATTGGGGTGGACAGTCATTGTAACATGATTTAGAGTTGGATGCATTTTATTCTGTGTGCCCTGTTTGATGTCTCGTGTTCAGCGAGTGACTGGTCAGAGTTTGGCCCAAGCCTTTGTTTTTCAGGTGAAAAACCCGAAGGGGGAATTGTAGTTGCAGCTTTGCCCTTGAGCTGCAGCTGGAGCCTGGCCAAAGAACAAGGCAAAGCTCCCTGGGGAAGGAAGGGGGAGCCAGAGAAGAAAAGCAGCTGCAGCCAGAAAGGTGGGTTTGGACGGGAGAAGAGGGGCTGTGACCCAGCAAGGGGCTCTGGAGGGCTCTGGGGTCCCTGTAATGGCTCTGGGGTCCCTGTAATGGCTCTGGGGTCTCTATAGGGGCTCTGGGGTCTCTATAGGGGCTCTGGAGGGCTCTGGGGTCCCTATAATGGCTCTGGGGTCTCTGTAGGGACTCTGGGGTTTCTATCGTGGCTCTGGGGTCCCTATAATGGCTCTGGGGTCCCTGTAATGGCTCTGGGGTCCCTCTCCTGGTTCTGGGGTCCCTCTCCTGGTTCTGGGGTCCCTCTCCTGGCTCGGGGTCCCTCTCCTGGCTCGGGGTCCCTCTCCTGGCTCGGGGTCCCTCTCCCTGCCGGCACAGGAGCTGCTGCCGCCCCAGCAAGAGGCAGAGGAGTCGCTGCCCAGAAGCAAGAACTCACTGAGAGCTGAACTGGGGCCGTGTGGGCAGGGCCAGAGGGGAGCAAAGGAAGGGATTTGTTGCTAAGAAAAGAAATAAAGTTTGGGTCATTTGTTGGGGAGATTTGTGTCAGTTTCTGATCATTTTTGGGGGTTATTTTTAGTGAGTTTCTGGTCATTTTTGGGGGAGATTTGGGTCAGTTTCTGGTCATTTTTCGGGATGATTTGGGTGAGTTTTGGGTTTATTTTTGTGGTAATTTTGGGTCAGTTTCTGGTCATTTTTTGGGGTGATTGGGCTGACTTTTGGGTCATTTTTTTGGGGAGATTTGGGTGAGTCTTGGTATCAGTGTTTTGGGATTTTGGGGTCAGTTTCTGGTCATATTTGGGGCTGATTTTGTATCATTTTGGGTCAGTTTTGGGGGGGGTTTTTTGCATTTTTAGGTCAGGTTTTGGGCCAATTTGGAGTTAGTTTTTGAGGTGATTTGGGCCAGTTTTGTGTCAGTTCTGGATCAATTTTTGGAGTGAATTGGATCAGTTTTTGTGTCACTTTTTGGGGAGATTTGGGTGAGTTCTGGGTCATTTTTGGGGAGATTTGAATCAGTTTCTGGTAGTTTTTTGGGGAGACTTGGGTGAGTTCTGGGTCTCTCCTGATTGTAATTCCTTCAGGCTCCTCTCCTGATTTTAATTTTTTTAGTCCCCTATCCTGATTTTAATTTTTTTAGTCCCCTCTCCTGATTGTTATTGTATTAGTCCCCTGTCCTGATTTTAATTTTTTCAGGCTCCTCTTCTGATTTTAATTTTTTTAGGCTCCTCTCCTGATTTTTATTGTATTAGTCCCGTGTCCTGATTTTAATTTTTTCAGGCTCCTCTCCTGTTTTTAATTTTTTTAGGCTCTTCTCCTGATTGTAATTTTTTTAGGCTCTTCTCTTGATTTTAATTCTCTTAGGTTCTTCTCCTGATTTTAATTCTCTTGGGCTCTCCTCCTGATTTTTATATTTTTAGACTCTTCTCCTGATTTTCATTTTTTTTAGGCTCTTCCCCTGATTTTCATTTTTTTTTTAGGCTCTTCTCCTGATTTTAATTCTCTTAGGAGAAGAGCCTAGAGAATTAAAACCAGGAGAAGAGCCTAATTACACAAGTAAATTTTCAAACCACCAGCAATCACAAGCCAATTATCCGATTTCCCAAAAGAACTACACGAACAAATACGGTTATAAAACAACAAAAAAAATGCCATAAGTAAAAAATCGCATAGCAACAGTGCCCCCTGGTGACAGAGAAAAGGAATTGCACATAAATTTGAGATGAAATACTGCCACCTGCTGACGGAAAACAGGAACTGCATTGAAAAAATTTTGAACAGCGCATGCGCAGTCGTTGGCAAAACGCCGGCGATCACGTGGTAAGTAAGGGCAGGCAGGAGAGGGACCGGCGACGCATGCGCAGTGGCTCTCGTGCCGGTGCAGCGCTCCCTGCTCGAGTTAAGGGCCGGTTCCGGCGGCAGGGCGGGACTCGCGGTCTCCCGTCTGTCCCGGGGTGTGCGGGAGGGGAATAACGTGAAGATTTCTTGGGGTGAAAGCGCAGAAATTAGCGAGGAGGGACGCTAATTTGGGTAAACTCGGTCACCGGAAGTAGTGAGCGACCGGAAGTCCTCCAAGGCCCCGGCCCGGAAGTCCGCCAAGCCCATAGCAAAGATGGCGCCACCAGGACCGGAACGACCACACTAAAGATGGCGGCCCCTGCCCGGAAGTTTGCCAAGCCCACAGTAAAGATGGCGCCGCCAGGACCGGAACGACCACACTAAAGATGGCGGCGAGAGGCTTCCGCCGCGACCCGGACCCCCACCCCGCGCCCGCAGCGCCGTCTCGCCGCGCTGCTTCCCGCTGCGGGGACAGGGCGGGCGCGGGCGGCAGGTTCGTGGGCGGCGGCAGGCACCGGCGCCGGCAGCCCCCGTCTCGGGGCCGCGGCGCGCGAGGACCGCATGGCGCGCACGTCGCGCCGCCCTCTCGCCCCGCTCTCTCGCCCCGCTCCGCTCCCGCCCCTGCCCCCGCTTCTGCCCCCGCTTCTGCCCCGCTCGCTCCCGCCGTGCCCTGGAGATGCTATCGGGGCTGCGCCGCCGCCTTCCCCCCCCGGAAGCGACCCACGGCGGCAGATTCGACGGAGATCGACCCCGGGGTAAGCTGGGCGCGTCCAAAGGCGCCGCGGGTCTCGCCAAGGAGGGGAGGGGGGGGGGGGGGAGGCGCGCGGCTGCAGTGCCGTTCCCGGCCGTGTCCGCCAGGCGGCGACTGTGAGGCAGGGCCCGGCGCTCGGCGGCGCTCTTGCAAGCGACGCCCCTGGCAAAGCGGCGCTGCTTGGGCACTGCCGGCCTTCCCCCGGAGTGCCCGGGCTGGCCCAGCACCTGGCCGAACCTCTTAGGGAAGAGGCAAGGAACAACTGCGCTTCTTCTGCCCTTTCTTTAGCCCGGGACTGGAACACAGACAAAATCAAGGGGCTCTTGGACCTGTGCAGGCTCCGAGCAGTTTTCAGCCTTCCTTAGCAGAGCATTCTCACCCTCCGAAAAGCTGAAAGGCTTTAACAGCTGGAGACGCGCCTGCAGCTGTGCAGATTAATGTAGTTTCTTTTAGGAAATGAAGGGGAAGTTTTCCTGTTGGGAGCCTAAATACCGAGTCTACTCTGCTTTTTCAATCAGGTGACGAAGCTTATGGAAGAAAAGAACAAAGGCCTCGAGGTGAGTACATTCTACCGAGTTCTGCTTTTCTGGCATCGGTTTGGGAAAATCACGTGAAATTCTAAAAAGCTTCTCTCCGTGTTTTCTAGTTGTTTTTTCAGCCTTGCTCTAAGTTTCATGTAGAAAAGGGCATAGAATTATTAGAACAGACAAACTAGACTTCCTCGGGAGAGATGGAAGAAAAGTCTGCTGATTCCAGTTCTGCTTTTCTTGTCTTCCCTTCGACTGTCGTTTTCTCTCCCCTGCTGTTCAAATAGGCTGCAGTTAATTGCTCTGCTGAAGAGTTTGCTGTCCTAAGTGTCTGTCAAATTGATGCCTTCAACTCAAGACAGCACCTGCTCCTTAGTTACAAAAAGTTCCTCACAGGAAATTTTCAGGCGTGCCCATAAATCTCCTCGCTGTTTGTTTGGGAGAACAGGCTTTTCTCGTCTGTAACAGAACAGTCGTGTCATCTGCTCTGGAATGCTGGTGGCAATCTAGTCAGAAGAGGACCCCGTGCTTCACTAATTTTCCCTTTTTGTTGTTGGGGGTGACTTCTTCCCAGGCATGTTATTCTTGACCCCCCGGGGCAAACGGAGGTGTCAGCGTCAGGAGCCATCCTAACTGAGGCCCTGGGAGGTCAGTGCTTTTTGTGTGACTGGACGGTGAAGCTGTCTGTGGGAATGACCTGGCTATGGCTCAGTGTAGTCCTAATTAAGGTGTCTTTTACTCCGTGTTCCCAGGCTGCCTCTTTCCCTTCGGTCGCCGTGGGTGTGCCGGACGCCTCTGGCAGGACTAACCCTGTGGCTTTTATGTCCAGCGTGCTGTGCTGTGTGTGCCTGCAGGTAAGAAAAGCTGGGAGTGCAGTCCCTCTGCTTTGGTTGCTGTGTCTCTTTGGGAGTGATTTTGGAGGGGAATGCCAGAGCGATTTGGTTTGAAGGGGACCTTCAAAGGCCAGCCTGTCTTCCGTGGGCAGGGACACCTTCCACTGTCCCCGGTTGCTGCGAGTCCCGTCCAGCCTGGCCTGGAACACTTGCAGGGATGGGGCAGGCTCAGCTTCCCTGTGCAGTGTGCTCTGATATCTCTCCACTGGCATCCTGAAAAATTTTGTCAGCACGTTTTGTGTGACAATGGTAAGCGGGACCTGGGTGAAAATTGGGGTTCTCTGAGGTGCAGAGGGAAAGAATTCTCCTTTGAAGTCCAATGTAATTCAGTTTTGCACGAGTCTTGTCTGACTTATGTTTGAATTGCTTTCTATTCTAGGCAGTTCTTTTAAATTAAACTTTTGTGTCTCCCCCCCAGTATCTTGTACAAGACAAAGCTACCTTTCCTCGTGGGAACGGACTGGCCGGGCTTTGGCAATCTGGCCCCTCGAAAGACTAAGTGACCTCTTCCAACAGGGGAAGACTTTCTGGCAAGCGGTGCCAGGAAGAACTGGAGTTTCTGGAGAATAAAAGCTGGAAGCGTGCCCCTGAAAATCCCCAGCCCTGGGTGGTCAGTGGTCTGACTTGCACGGACCGGTGGCCTTGGCCAGGAGCGGTCCTGCGGGAAGCGCCTTTGCCCAGGCTGTAATTTTAATTTCCCTTGGATGCTTGGCAAAGCCCCTCTGGGTGAGCCCCAGTGCCTGGCAGGAGCAGAGCGGGCTTCCAGGGAGGTATTCACCTGGTCAGCGTCAGGAACCATCCTACCTGAGGCCTCGGTGAGTGCTTTTTGGACGACTGGACGGTGAAGCTGTCTGTGGGAATGACCTGGCTATGGCTCAGTGTAGTCCTAATTAAGGTGTCTTTTACTCCGTGTTCCCAGGCTGCCTCTTTCCCTTCGGTCGCCGTGGGTGTGCCGGACGCCTCTGGCAGGACTAACCCTGTGGCTTTTATGTCCAGCGTGCTGTGCTGTGTGTGCCTGCAGGTAAGAAAAGCTGGGAGTGCAGTCCCTCTGCTTTGGTTGCTGTGTCTCTTTGGGAGTGATTTTGGAGGGGAATGCCAGAGCGATTTGGTTTGAAGGGGACCTTCAAAGGCCAGCCTGTCTTCCGTGGGCAGGGACACCTTCCACTGTCCCCGGTTGCTGCGAGTCCCGTCCAGCCTGGCCTGGAACACTTGCAGGGATGGGGCAGGCTCAGCTTCCCTGTGCAGTGTGCTCTGATATCTCTCCACTGGCATCCTGAAAAATTTTGTCAGCACGTTTTGTGTGACAATGGTAAGCGGGACCTGGGTGAAAATTGGGGTTCTCTGAGGTGCAGAGGGAAAGAATTCTCCTTTGAAGTCCAATGTAATTCAGTTTTGCACGAGTCTTGTCTGACTTATGTTTGAATTGCTTTCTATTCTAGGCAGTTCTTTTAAATTAAACTTTTGTGTCTCCCCCCCAGTATCTTGTACAAGACAAAGCTACCTTTCCTCGTGGGAACGGACTGGCCGGGCTTTGGCAATCTGGCCCCTCGAAAGACTAAGTGACCTCTTCCAACAGGGGAAGACTTTCTGGCAAGCGGTGCCAGGAAGAACTGGAGTTTCTGGAGAATAAAAGCTGGAAGCGTGCCCCTGAAAATCCCCAGCCCTGGGTGGTCAGTGGTCTGACTTGCACGGACCGGTGGCCTTGGCCAGGAGCGGTCCTGGGGAAGCGCCTTTGCCCAGGCTGTAATTTTAATTTCCCTTGGATGCTTGGCAAAGCCCCTCTGGGTGAGCCCCAGTGCCTGGCAGGAGCAGAGCGGGCTTCCAGGGAGGTATTCACCTGGTCAGCGTCAGGAACCATCCTACCTGAGGCCTCGGTGAGTGCTTTTTGGACGACTGGACGGTGAAGCTGTCTGTGGGAATGACCTGGCTATGGCTCAGTGTAGTCCTAATTAAGGTGTCTTTTACTCCGTGTTCCCAGGCTGCCTCTTTCCCTTCGGTCGCCGTGGGTGTGCCGGACGCCTCTGGCAGGACTAACCCTGTGGCTTTTATGTCCAGCGTGCTGTGCTGTGTGTGCCTGCAGGTAAGAAAAGCTGGGAGTGCAGTCCCTCTGCTTTGGTTGCTGTGTCTCTTTGGGAGTGATTTTGGAGGGGAATGCCAGAGCGATTTGGTTTGAAGGGGACCTTCAAAGGCCAGCCTGTCTTCCGTGGGCAGGGACACCTTCCACTGTCCCCGGTTGCTGCGAGTCCCGTCCAGCCTGGCCTGGAACACTTGCAGGGATGGGGCAGGCTCAGCTTCCCTGTGCAGTGTGCTCTGATAGCTCTCCACTGGCATCGTGAAAAATGTTGTCAGCGTGTTTTGTTGGACGACGGTAAGCAGGACCTGGGTGAAAAGGACATTCTCTGAGGTGCTGGGAGAAGGAGGACTCGTGCGGGCACCTCCAGAGACAGCGGGAACGGGAGCGTGCTGCGGAGGAGGGAAATTCCAGGGGGTGGGTGCTGAGAAATTTGTCCTTCCCTCGCCCTGTGCTCTGCACTTAGCAGTGGGTCAAGTGCAGAAGTTTCCTGGGGACCCTGGGAAATGATGCCGGGTCTGCCAAGAAAAGTGGGGCCAAAGGAGCAGGACCTGGGTCTGCCAGCGTGGGAGAAACAAGGGACGGGTCATCCTCTGCCTCCAGGAGGGAGGGCAGCAGGAAAGGCCACGGACTAAAGCACTGAAGTGCCGTTCCCCAGGGAGCCCCTGCCCAGACCTGAACTTGCTTCTGCACTTGCTGTCCCTTTCCCAGCGGAGCCGAAGCGTCGGGTGCGGCTGCCGGGGGGATGGAGCTGCCAAGGACAAGCTGGGAGGGTGTTTGCGAGGGAAGGGGGTAGAAGGAGCTCTTGATGTGCTTTGTTTACTTCTTCATCCCACAGAATTGCCACGAGAGGAAATACTTCAGAGGGGCTTCCCTCCAGATAAGGCCTGAAGATGCCAGGAGGTTTCAGCCGGGAGGAAAGGAGCTGTGGAAGAAAAGCAGCCTAAAAACAGCCAGTGGGGATCATCAGGTTTTCCAGCCAAGAAGAACAAGGAGAGAGATGAGGGAATCGGGTTCCAATTCCTAATGCTTTGGTGGGTGCAGGAATGATTTCTGTGTGTTTTCCAGTCCCTTTGGATTCCTGAGATGATTTTAAAATGATGGCTTTAGCAATCAACTAAATCGCAGATGTTGTTTTTGAGAGGAAATGATGCCAAAGAAATGCAGAGTTTTGGGTCAGTTTTGGGGATGATTTGGGTCAGTTTTTGGGGTCAGTTTGGGGTCATTGTTTGGGGTGATTTGGGTCAGCTTTTGGGATGATTGGGGTCAGTTTTGGGTCAGCTTTTGGGATGATTGGGGTCAGTTTTGGGTCAGCTTTTGGGATGATTGGGGTCAGTTTTGGGTCAGCTTTTGGGATGATTGGGGTCAGGTTTTGGGGTCAGTTTTGGGTCAGCTTTTGGGGTGATTTGGGTCGGTTTTGGGTCAATTTTTGGGGAGCACTGGGTGTTACTGGGTGTTGTTGAGGAGCACTGGGTGTTACTGGGGTGTACTGGGGAGCACTGGGTGTTACTGAGGGTTGTTGGGGAGCACTGGGTGTTACTGGGGAGCACTGGGAGAGAAAATGAAAAATAAAGAGAATAAAAAATAAACGAAGTAAAGAAGGAAATATAAAAAAGAAAATTTAAAAAAAAAGGCAAAAAAACTAAAAAGGAAATAAAATGAAAATGAAATAAAAGAGAGAAAAAAAAAAAAGAAACCCCTTCTTGGGCACCCCGTTTCCTCTCCTCCCCCCCCCCGAACCGTAAATTGCGGGGTCATCACCCCTAAAATGTGAGAAGGGGACCCCGAAATGTGGGTGAGGGAACCCCAGGGAGCCGGAAAAGTGGAGGGGGAGCCGCAGTAAGAAAGCGAAGCCGGGCGGTCGGGCGGCGGGGTGGGGGGGGTGGGGTGGGGGGGGCGCATGCGCAGTCGTTGGCAAGACGCCGGCGATCACGTGGTAAGTAAGGGCAGGCAGGAGAGGGACCGGCGACGCATGCGCAGTGGCTCTCGTGCCGGTGCAGCACTCCCTGCTCGAGTTAAGGGCCGGTTCCGGCGGCAGGGCGGGACTCGCGGTCTCCCGTCTGTCCCGGGGTGTGCGGGGGGGGAATAACGTGAATTTCTCCTGATTTTAATTCTCTTGGGCTCTTGTCCTGATTTTAATTTTTTTAAGGCTCTTGTCCTGATTTTAATTTTTTGAAGGCTCTTGTCCTGATTTTAATTTTTTGAAGGCTCTTCTCCTAAATTTAATTTTTTTAAGGCTCTTGTCCTGATTTTAATTCTCTTGGTTCAAACCATTTCCTAATAAGTCAGTTTTAATGAAGTGTTTTCCAGTCCCTTTGGATTCCTGAGATGATTTTAAAATGATGGCTTTAGCAATCAACTAAATCGCAGATGTTGTTTTTGAGAGGAAATGATGCCAAAGAAATGCAGAGAGAGAGCATGGAATCATCCTGGGATCCTGGAGTGGTTTGGGTTGGAAAGGATCTCAGGGATCATCTCCTTCCACCCCCTGCCACAGGCAGGGACACCTTCTAATAGACCTCCAGCCTGGCCTTGGCCACTTGCAGGGATGGGGCAGCCACAACTTCTCTGTGCCAGGCCACCTCCCCACCCTCCCAGGGAAGAATGTCTCCCTTCTGTGCAATCTTTCCCTTTCTTCTCTGCAGGAAGTGGGCTGGGACAAGGGAATTGGCTCCCACGAGGCCGAGGATCAGAGCGGGCTGTGCACAGGGGACAACTTCCACTTCCGAACGGGGAAGGGCCCCTTCGTGCCCACCCCTGGCAAACTGGGACAGAGTAACATCTGCCTGCAGCTGGCTGGAGTTCCCGTTGGCTCTGGGCTTTCAGCCCGCCGGGGCTGCGGCGGGAGCCGCGCGGAGGGAACGGGGGGCGGGGCCGCGCCGAGGGCCGGGGCCGGGCTGAGCGGGCGGGGCGGGGCCGCAGGGCCAGGCGGGCTGGGATTGGGCGGAGGCGCTCGAGTGCTGATTGGGCAGCGCTGCCGGCCCGCGGTATAAAGGGCCGGCGGGGCAGGTGGGGGCGGTTGTGTGTGGGGGCTGAGGGTGCGGCCCCGCTGCTGCCCGGGCTGCGGAGGGGAGAGCGCCTTGGCCGCTGGGTTTGTGCACCGGGGCAGCCGGGGGCGTTTAGGGGCGCCTTGTGCTGGGCGGCGGGGCCCGGGTAAGCCCCTTACCTGCCGGGTGCCCCCGGGGGGAGCCGTGGCATGGCTGTGGGTCCTGTGCTCTCTGGGTGTCTGAGGGTTTGCTTTGGGATCCCAAACCCTTTCCCCGTGCAGGGTTATGAGGCAAAGACTGCTTTAACTTGGTTTTTTGGTGCTGCGTTAATGCTTTTTGCTCGTTCTGTGTCCATTTGCAGCCTCGCTCGTGGAGGCGAGTTGTGCTTCCTGCTGGGAGAGAGAACGGCCTTGGGAAGCTGCTCCATGAGCCACAGCTGTGCCGAGCCCGGTAGTCTGTCCAGGTAAGAGCAGGGCTTCTACTGCCCGTGAGGAGCTGGGTTTGCTGTTGGAAGATAGAATGTGCCTATGCCTTTAAATGCAAGGACAGGCAGAAGCTGGGAGGGACCCTGAGCAGGTTTGGTGGCACGACAGCAGTTTGAAAAGACCTTGACTGTGGGAGAAATGTCCAGGAAAACGATTCCTTTTTGCAGGGAGGCAGTTTGTGAGGACAGGGGGGTTGCTGTGCTCTCTAGCAAAACTACTGACCTTGGGATGTCTAGGGTGGGAAGATGTTGGCCACGTGTGGGCTGGTGCAAAAGTGTGTGGGTGCCTGTGTGTGACAGCCGTGGGTGTGCAGGAAGGGGGGTTCTGGTGCCATTGGAGCTGCCAGGGAGCCAAAAGGGGCACGGTTGTCTGAAAAAGGCAAAAAGTCTCAGTCTCTGTTGACACGTGTACCAAAGGAGATGCAAATTTTCCCTTTCTCGTTGCAGACTTCGCAAAGCTCCCCAGGAAAGGAAGCTTTATATTCCTCCCCAGCTTTATGCTAAAGGTTTCCTTCCTCCTGTCTCAGCACCCTTTCTGCTGTTGGGAGAGCACGAGGTGGATGGAGAGGATCCCCAGGCATCTGCAGGCACAAGGGACTCATACAACTGCGATTTTCCTCCAGCCCTCGTGAAAGGGACTTCCAGGATACTCTTGGGAATGTACCAGCTCTCCTGCTGGAGCTTTTCTATGGAATATTTGAACACAAAGGGTAAAACTAAAGTCAGGTCTGTTCTGGAGTATGTTACACTTGTGCAAAACTCCGTTCTTCTGTTTATTTTCTGTTCTGGAAAGCACAGTCTGGGGTTCCTGGGCACTTCCTATTGAGTGATTCCATGAAAATAATTTTGTACTGAAAGGGGAAAGGAGCTGTCTGTGGGAGGTCAGGTGTCCATGATAAAAGCTTTATGCTTTTCAGTCAGATAAGCCTTAAAATATCTCACAGTGTATAGGAATGCCTGGCTTCTAAAAGTCACCAGCTGAGTCTTAGAGGCTCCTTTGAAGAGCTGTTTTCAGGCAGGCAAATTGCCCCCCAGGAGGGACTCTGTGCCTGCTCTCCCGTGGCTCCAAGGGATCTCTGGCCCTTCACGCCGGCACCGAGATTTTCTCGGGAAGGGCCTCAGATCCCCGGACCAGTCTGGGACACAGGCAAGATCCCCCTGCATTTTGGGACCAAATTGGCCCCCTGGAGGGACAGTGCTGTTGGTGCCCCCCGGGTTGGGGCACCCCGAGGACTCCAGCGCGCACCGAAAGGATTATTCGGGGAGATCCTCGGGGTGCCCGGCCCTGGGGAGCTCAAAGCAAGGTCCCTGCCATGGATTCAGGCATTGCTGAGAGTATCCCAGGGGTCCCTGTCCCTGCTAGACAGGGAGCTCTCTAATGGGCTGTAATTGGGTTCTAAAAGCGGTGCTCCAAGTGCCAAACAAGTGTGGGATTGGGATTAAGAAATGAGCAGTGAGGGTGCAATTGGCTGTTTTCTCTGGAATGTGACTGTGAGAGCTGCAGGAGTGCCAGGTGTGTGTTCCAGTCCCCAGCATTTGGTTTGCACGTGTCCTGGTCAGACACAAGTACAATTTCCTCAGTCCTGAACACAGCAGAATGAGAATTATGGACTGGCAGTGTTAAGGTGATTGGTGTGACAGGGGTCAAACTGGGAAAACATTGGGGAATTCCTCAGTTTGTGTTTTTGCCAAACTCACCCAAACCTCTGCTAGGAAGTGATGGGCTGGAAAAGTTGAGGCAGAAATGGAATTGAAAACTGGGGCTCTTGACACTGTAATTGCTGAAACTAAATGTGTCCAAGCAGCAGCTCTTGTTGTGCAGGGAATAACTCCTGTCAGCAGCAAGGCCCTGACTGAAGTGGCAGCTGCAGTTGTTCCTGTGGTGTGGGCCAGTGGAACTGCAGGAGAGTGGAAGAGGGCAGAACCTGTAGGTATTACCCCTGATGTGGGATCTCTATGGGTAAGGCCAACCCAGTATCCTTTAAAATCAGAATGCCAGACTGGATTGGTTGCAGGAACAGCTAAATTGGCTCCTCCTGGTTTGCTTGTAGGACGTGAATGCAAGAACCTGCCAAGAAAACCAGTGGACAAGATGATTGATTAGTGCAGGACCTGAGAGAAGCACCTTGAATGACAACCTGGAGGAGTTTCCAGTATTGGATTTAAAAGATGGCCTTTGCATCTCCTTGAGCAAGGAAAGCCAAGAAAGCTTTGCTTTTGCAGGAGAAAATGGGGCAAGCAGGCAGGAAGAAGAGAAGCCCCGTGACTCCTCCCTGAGCCCCAGACAGCCCATGAACTGCCTTGCTGGGAATGGTGGGACGGGCTGGACTCTGCATTGCTCCCTCGGGATGTGTGGTAAGACTGTTATGGCGACTTTTTGAATAGATGGTGCAAGGGCAGCCTTTAAGCAGCTGAAGCATTCCCTGAGGAGAGCTCTGGGTCTGCCAGATGTGTCAGAACTGTTGGAAGCATCTTTGGTGGGGAGGGCAAACAAAGGCCAAGGTGTGCAGTGACCCCCCTGAGAAGGGACTTTCAGTTAATGGCATCCCTGATGGTGAACTTTGTGGGCTGTTCCCCCTGTAGGGCAGGTGATAGTCCCAGCTCCAGTTATGGGAAAAATGGTTAAAAGGGAGCCCCAAAAGCTGGAAGTCCTCCTGGAGGCTCCTGGCAAAGAGAGTTTGCTGCGTTCCCCCTGACAGAAGGACAGTGATAGCTTTTGAGTGCTGGTAGATCCTTTTAATAGATAGCCTTGAGTGTGTCCTTGTTGCACCAGTAGGACTTATCAAAGTCCCCATATTCCAGGAGATAGACACATTAAAGTTTAAAATATTCTTCCTAATCCTTTGTTGGCTTGAGGCTCTCCCCTCAGGAACTGCAGGAACTCCTGGTGCCGCCTGGGCCGATGGATTGGACGCCCCAGCCCCTCCGTTCCTGCCCAGCCACTGGGGCCGTGTCCAGTGGTGGCACTGCCAGCCCTGCAGGTGAAGTGGGAAGGGCCTTTGCAGGTCTTGTGGGTCACATTTATAGCAGGTAAAGTTGCAGAAAAAGGACCTGGGGTCTGTTATTCTTGAGTTCAGAAAGCTCCTTTTGATTGGTGAGCAGGACAAAGTGGATCCTTAAGAGTTCCCATCCGTGTTTGTGTCTCAGCCTGTGTTAGGATTCAGGGCTGTAGCTGTTGTTGTCACTGAGGAGTCAAACTGTGCTTTAAATAATGAGACCCTGGCCTGATGGCCCAGTGTTAAGAAAAAAGGGGGAATGCTCTCTGAGTGTTGAGATGTAACAAGGGCTAATCCTTTTTGCAGTGGGATGGAGCCTGGAAAGTGCACAGAGCTGAGCCCAGGGATTGAAAGGGACCAAGCAAGGGAGGTGAAGAAAGAAGGAAGAAGGGAAGTGAGGCAGCAGGCAAGCAGCACCAAGTTGCTGTGTAAGCAGGTGAGTTGTGGTGAGGTTCCTCAGGCAGGCACTGAGGACTTGGAGGGCTCCAGACAGAGCAGACCTGGGAAGGCCCTCGGTGAAGCCCCTTGGAAACCTTCTAAGGGTAGTTGTGTATGGTGATAAGTGTTGGGAAATGTCCTGAATGTGGAACAGGAATGCAGGGAAGGAAAATGAGCCCTCCTGTAATGCTGACCCCTCCCATCAGCTGCAGTGGAGACACCTCCGTGTGCCCTTTGGGAGCGGATTGCCAGGACCCCCGTGGGGCTGGGATCATGGCAGGGTGTTGTAAGCAAGGAATGCCTGGCTTCTAAAAGTCACCAGCTGAGTCTTAGAGGCTCCTTTGAAGAGCTGTTTTCAGGCAGGCAAATTGCCCCCCAGGAGGGACTCTGTGCCTGCTCTCCCGTGGCTCCAAGGGATCTCTGGCCCTTCACGCCGGCACCGAGATTTTCTCGGGAAGGGCCTCAGATCTCCGGACCAGTCTGGGACACAGGCAAGATCCCCCTGCAGTTTAGGACCAAATTGGCCCCCTGGAGGGACAGTGCTGTTGGTGCCCCCCGGGTTGGGGCACCCCGAGGACTCCAGCGCGCACCGAAAGGATTATTCGGGGAGATCCTCGGGGTGCCCGGCCCTGGGGAGCTCAAAGCAAGGTCCCTGCCATGGATTCAGGCATTGCTGAGAGTATCCCAGGGGTCCCTGTCCCTGCTAGACAGGGAGCTCTCTAATGGGCTGTAATTGGGTTCTAAAAGCGGTGCTCCAAGTGCCAAACAAGTGTGGGATTGGGATTAAGAAATGAGCAGTGAGGGTGCAATTGGCTGTTTTCTCTGGAATGTGACTGTGAGAGCTGCAGGAGTGCCAGGTGTGTGTTCCAGTCCCCAGCATTTGGTTTGCACATGTCCTGCTCAGACACAGGTCCAACTTGCTCAGTCCTTAACCCAAGAGAGGGAGAATTATGGACTGGCAGTGTTAAGGTGATTGGTGTGACAGGGGTCAAACTGGGAAAACATTGGGGAATTCCTCAGTTGGTCTGTTTGCCAAACTAACCCAAACCTGTGCTAGGAAGAGATGGACTGGGGTCTCTGATCTCCTGGGCAGTTGTTTTGCATGACCCTGGGAGCCTCTGGGATTAGACTGGCCTGGGCAGACAGGGAGCAGTTTGTCCTGTGGAGCTGGGCTGGGTTTGTTGAGGATGCCTTGGGAGGCAGGGCTGGAGAGGCTCCTCTGTTGGCTGTAGTGGTGGAAGGTTGTAGCAGCAGGGCTGGAGCCTTCGCCCTCCTGCTCCCCCCGTGAGCCCCGACGGGCCCGTGCCCTTGGCAATGGAGGGCCCCCCATTGCTGAGTCAGCGGTTCCGGGGGCCAGGAGGGATGGGATCAGGATGCCGAGCTCCGCCCAGGGCCAGGGCTGCCAGTGTTCAACCATGGAGGGAACTGAAAGCACAGTGAGATGGAGGCCAAGCTGCAGCACAGGGATGGGTGAGAAAAGACCCTAGTCCTCAGGTGGAGCTTTGAATTCCCTGGAAAAATGGATCCTGTCAGATGGATCAGGCCCTTGTGGGTGCTGGAGCAGAGGCCTCTCTCATTTTTGGTCACCCTGAAAGGTTGCAAGGACAGCAAGTTCTGACTGCAGGATGAGGTGGCAAACAAAGTGAAGTGGTCCAGAGAAAAGCTGAGGCTAAAATTGGCCCTGTGCCAGAGCAGCCTCGTGCAGTGCTTGTTGCTGTTCCTGAGTGTCCCATTGCAGTGGATATTTCCAAGGGTGCCTTGTGCTGGGGAGCACTGGGGCAGTTCCCTTTCCCTGGGCAGGGCAGGCAGGGCACGTTTCCCCCCTCGAGGGTGGCTCCACAGTCCCCCCCCTGTGCCCTGGGAGCGTGGCAGAACACCTGGACCCACTGTCCTTGCCAGAGAGGGCACAAGGGATGGTTGGATGGGGGAGGGAATGGCTCAGGGAGTACAAGCACCATTACAATGAGTAGGGCAACACCTGGAAAGGAAGAAGGGGAGTTAATCCAGACAAAATCCAAGCACCTGCCCAACCTGTGATATTTTTAGGAACTCAGTGGTGCTGTGGTCCCCAGGAAGTATTGCCCAGGACTAGGCAGGAGACTTCAGGCTCTGTCACCCCCAGAGCAAGTGTCCAGGGGCAGGCAGTGGGGAGGCAGCTCTGTTGTTGAGGATGGGGTTATTTTCTCTGCTTTATTTTGTCTCCAGAGATGTTCTTCCCGTTAATCCAAACTGACTCCATCTCCTAACTCTCTGAAGAGGTTTTCTGCTTTTTGTGGGAGGGTAAGGTTTGGGTTCTAACTATAGAAGAGCCAACAAAATAAAGGCTTTGTGGCAAACAAATGGTGTCTCCCAAACTCTTTGTACTTCAAATAGATGCCTTTATTCTTAGTTTTTTCTTATTGGTATTCTCAAGGTACTTGATACCCTGTCTACAGTTATTTATTTTGGCTTCTCTTTTTTATTTGTTACAGAGTTGATGTGACTGACTTCTTTTTGAAATGCAGCAGTGCTCTCAAGGATATTTCCCCCCCACTCCTGGGCTTGTGCAGGGCTGTTGAGTCCGTGTGTGCCACTGTTCTTGTCCCAGGGGGACCGAGTGACATTTGGAACCAAACCTGGGGACTTGAACTCTAGGAATGTTTCTGTGTCTTTGAATTTTAAATTGCACATGAAGCAGAAATATGTTTGTGTTTTCCAGGTTATATTGTCATGAAAATAGAAATGCATCATTGGATCTTACTCCTCTGAGGGCAAACCACCAGACTGATCATTTCTTAGTCCATCAGACCCAGTGCCAGGAACTCAGAGGGGTGTTTGTGTGCAAATGTGCTGAGTGGTGGTGGCCCCCGTGAGACTGTGACCAGCTGGAAATGTGTGTGTGTGTGTGTGCAGAGCTGGGCTGGATCCCTTGGGATTTGGCTCCCAGATCCCCCCCAGCCTTCAGGAAAACCAGAGGCCACCGAACCCTGAGGGAAGGGAGTCCCATTTGCAGAAGGGTTTGTAGATTGGGGAAAAGCTCTCCAGAACAAAGCCTGTGTTCCAAACCCCTTCAGGCCAAAGTCAAGGAGCACAAACCCTGGAGTCATCAAGTTATGAAGTTTGGTTCAAACCATTTCCTAATAAGTCAGTTTTAATGAAGTGTTAAAAGGAGAACTTAAATAAGGGTAATTTCTGATGGAGAATAATGGGAAGAAGTGGTTTAAGTTAACTAAACATGTTTTATATCAGTCCATGGTTATTTAATTGAGCATTGTTTGGAATTTTTCTTTTTGCATTCGTTCCTGGTGTGCTTTTCTCTATCTAAGGGATGTTTGGAGGCCTTTTTGATTGCTTGAAGGTTTTTAATGTCAGTGCTGGATTGGGGTGGACAGTCATTGTAACATGATTTAGAGTTGGATGCATTTTATTCTGTGTGCCCTGTTTGATGTCTCGTGTTCAGCGAGTGACTGGTCAGAGTTTGGCCCAAGCCTTTGTTTTTCAGGTGAAAAACCCGAAGGGGGAATTGTAGTTGCAGCTTTGCCCTTGAGCTGCAGCTGGAGCCTGGCCAAAGAACAAGGCAAAGCTCCCTGGGGAAGGAAGGGGGAGCCAGAGAAGAAAAGCAGCTGCAGCCAGAAAGGTGGGTTTGGACGGGAGAAGAGGGGCTGTGACCCAGCAAGGGGCTCTGGAGGGCTCTGGGGTCCCTGTAATGGCTCTGGGGTCCCTGTAATGGCTCTGGGGTCTCTATAGGGGCTCTGGGGTCTCTATAGGGGCTCTGGAGGGCTCTGGGGTCCCTATAATGGCTCTGGGGTCTCTGTAGGGACTCTGGGGTTTCTATCGTGGCTCTGGGGTCCCTATAATGGCTCTGGGGTCCCTGTAATGGCTCTGGGGTCCCTCTCCTGGTTCTGGGGTCCCTCTCCTGGTTCTGGGGTCCCTCTCCTGGCTCGGGGTCCCTCTCCTGGCTCGGGGTCCCTCTCCTGGCTCGGGGTCCCTCTCCCTGCCGGCACAGGAGCTGCTGCCGCCCCAGCAAGAGGCAGAGGAGTCGCTGCCCAGAAGCAAGAACTCACTGAGAGCTGAACTGGGGCCGTGTGGGCAGGGCCAGAGGGGAGCAAAGGAAGGGATTTGTTGCTAAGAAAAGAAATAAAGTTTGGGTCATTTGTTGGGGAGATTTGTGTCAGTTTCTGATCATTTTTGGGGGTTATTTTTAGTGAGTTTCTGGTCATTTTTGGGGGAGATTTGGGTCAGTTTCTGGTCATTTTTCGGGATGATTTGGGTGAGTTTTGGGTTTATTTTTGTGGTAATTTTGGGTCAGTTTCTGGTCATTTTTTGGGGTGATTGGGCTGACTTTTGGGTCATTTTTTTGGGGAGATTTGGGTGAGTCTTGGTATCAGTGTTTTGGGATTTTGGGGTCAGTTTCTGGTCATATTTGGGGCTGATTTTGTATCATTTTGGGTCAGTTTTGGGGGGGGTTTTTTGCATTTTTAGGTCAGGTTTTGGGCCAATTTGGAGTTAGTTTTTGAGGTGATTTGGGCCAGTTTTGTGTCAGTTCTGGATCAATTTTTGGAGTGAATTGGATCAGTTTTTGTGTCACTTTTTGGGGAGATTTGGGTGAGTTCTGGGTCATTTTTGGGGAGATTTGAATCAGTTTCTGGTAGTTTTTTGGGGAGACTTGGGTGAGTTCTGGGTCTCTCCTGATTGTAATTCCTTCAGGCTCCTCTCCTGATTTTAATTTTTTTAGTCCCCTATCCTGATTTTAATTTTTTTAGTCCCCTCTCCTGATTGTTATTGTATTAGTCCCCTGTCCTGATTTTAATTTTTTCAGGCTCCTCTTCTGATTTTAATTTTTTTAGGCTCCTCTCCTGATTTTTATTGTATTAGTCCCGTGTCCTGATTTTAATTTTTTCAGGCTCCTCTCCTGTTTTTAATTTTTTTAGGCTCTTCTCCTGATTGTAATTTTTTTAGGCTCTTCTCTTGATTTTAATTCTCTTAGGTTCTTCTCCTGATTTTAATTCTCTTGGGCTCTCCTCCTGATTTTTATATTTTTAGACTCTTCTCCTGATTTTCATTTTTTTTAGGCTCTTCCCCTGATTTTCATTTTTTTTTTAGGCTCTTCTCCTGATTTTAATTCTCTTAGGAGAAGAGCCTAGAGAATTAAAACCAGGAGAAGAGCCTAATTACACAAGTAAATTTTCAAACCACCAGCAATCACAAGCCAATTATCCGATTTCCCAAAAGAACTACACGAACAAATACGGTTATAAAACAACAAAAAAAATGCCATAAGTAAAAAATCGCATAGCAACAGTGCCCCCTGGTGACAGAGAAAAGGAATTGCACATAAATTTGAGATGAAATACTGCCACCTGCTGACGGAAAACAGGAACTGCATTGAAAAAATTTTGAACAGCGCATGCGCAGTCGTTGGCAAAACGCCGGCGATCACGTGGTAAGTAAGGGCAGGCAGGAGAGGGACCGGCGACGCATGCGCAGTGGCTCTCGTGCCGGTGCAGCGCTCCCTGCTCGAGTTAAGGGCCGGTTCCGGCGGCAGGGCGGGACTCGCGGTCTCCCGTCTGTCCCGGGGTGTGCGGGAGGGGAATAACGTGAAGATTTCTTGGGGTGAAAGCGCAGAAATTAGCGAGGAGGGACGCTAATTTGGGTAAACTCGGTCACCGGAAGTAGTGAGCGACCGGAAGTCCTCCAAGGCCCCGGCCCGGAAGTCCGCCAAGCCCATAGCAAAGATGGCGCCACCAGGACCGGAACGACCACACTAAAGATGGCGGCCCCTGCCCGGAAGTTTGCCAAGCCCACAGTAAAGATGGCGCCGCCAGGACCGGAACGACCACACTAAAGATGGCGGCGAGAGGCTTCCGCCGCGACCCGGACCCCCACCCCGCGCCCGCAGCGCCGTCTCGCCGCGCTGCTTCCCGCTGCGGGGACAGGGCGGGCGCGGGCGGCAGGTTCGTGGGCGGCGGCAGGCACCGGCGCCGGCAGCCCCCGTCTCGGGGCCGCGGCGCGCGAGGACCGCATGGCGCGCACGTCGCGCCGCCCTCTCGCCCCGCTCTCTCGCCCCGCTCCGCTCCCGCCCCTGCCCCCGCTTCTGCCCCCGCTTCTGCCCCGCTCGCTCCCGCCGTGCCCTGGAGATGCTATCGGGGCTGCGCCGCCGCCTTCCCCCCCCGGAAGCGACCCACGGCGGCAGATTCGACGGAGATCGACCCCGGGGTAAGCTGGGCGCGTCCAAAGGCGCCGCGGGTCTCGCCAAGGAGGGGAGGGGGGGGGGGGGGAGGCGCGCGGCTGCAGTGCCGTTCCCGGCCGTGTCCGCCAGGCGGCGACTGTGAGGCAGGGCCCGGCGCTCGGCGGCGCTCTTGCAAGCGACGCCCCTGGCAAAGCGGCGCTGCTTGGGCACTGCCGGCCTTCCCCCGGAGTGCCCGGGCTGGCCCAGCACCTGGCCGAACCTCTTAGGGAAGAGGCAAGGAACAACTGCGCTTCTTCTGCCCTTTCTTTAGCCCGGGACTGGAACACAGACAAAATCAAGGGGCTCTTGGACCTGTGCAGGCTCCGAGCAGTTTTCAGCCTTCCTTAGCAGAGCATTCTCACCCTCCGAAAAGCTGAAAGGCTTTAACAGCTGGACACGCGCCTGCAGCTGTGCAGATTAATGTAGTTTCTTTTAGGAAATGAAGGGGAAGTTTTCCTGTTGGGAGCCTAAATACCGAGTCTACTCTGCTTTTTCAATCAGGTGACGAAGCTTATGGAAGAAAAGAACAAAGGCCTCGAGGTGAGTACATTCTACCGAGTTCTGCTTTTCTGGCATCGGTTTGGGAAAATCACGTGAAATTCTAAAAAGCTTCTCTCCGTGTTTTCTAGTTGTTTTTTCAGCCTTGCTCTAAGTTTCATGTAGAAAAGGGCATAGAATTATTAGAACAGACAAACTAGACTTCCTCGGGAGAGATGGAAGAAAAGTCTGCTGATTCCAGTTCTGCTTTTCTTGTCTTCCCTTCGACTGTCGTTTTCTCTCCCCTGCTGTTCAAATAGGCTGCAGTTAATTGCTCTGCTGAAGAGTTTGCTGTCCTAAGTGTCTGTCAAATTGATGCCTTCAACTCAAGACAGCACCTGCTCCTTAGTTACAAAAAGTTCCTCACAGGAAATTTTCAGGCGTGCCCATAAATCTCCTCGCTGTTTGTTTGGGAGAACAGGCTTTTCTCGTCTGTAACAGAACAGTCGTGTCATCTGCTCTGGAATGCTGGTGGCAATCTAGTCAGAAGAGGACCCCGTGCTTCACTAATTTTCCCTTTTTGTTGTTGGGGGTGACTTCTTCCCAGGCATGTTATTCTTGACCCCCCGGGGCAAACGGAGGTGTCAGCGTCAGGAGCCATCCTAACTGAGGCCCTGGGAGGTCAGTGCTTTTTGTGTGACTGGACGGTGAAGCTGTCTGTGGGAATGACCTGGCTATGGCTCAGTGTAGTCCTAATTAAGGTGTCTTTTACTCCGTGTTCCCAGGCTGCCTCTTTCCCTTCGGTCGCCGTGGGTGTGCCGGACGCCTCTGGCAGGACTAACCCTGTGGCTTTTATGTCCAGCGTGCTGTGCTGTGTGTGCCTGCAGGTAAGAAAAGCTGGGAGTGCAGTCCCTCTGCTTTGGTTGCTGTGTCTCTTTGGGAGTGATTTTGGAGGGGAATGCCAGAGCGATTTGGTTTGAAGGGGACCTTCAAAGGCCAGCCTGTCTTCCGTGGGCAGGGACACCTTCCACTGTCCCCGGTTGCTGCGAGTCCCGTCCAGCCTGGCCTGGAACACTTGCAGGGATGGGGCAGGCTCAGCTTCCCTGTGCAGTGTGCTCTGATATCTCTCCACTGGCATCCTGAAAAATTTTGTCAGCACGTTTTGTGTGACAATGGTAAGCGGGACCTGGGTGAAAATTGGGGTTCTCTGAGGTGCAGAGGGAAAGAATTCTCCTTTGAAGTCCAATGTAATTCAGTTTTGCACGAGTCTTGTCTGACTTATGTTTGAATTGCTTTCTATTCTAGGCAGTTCTTTTAAATTAAACTTTTGTGTCTCCCCCCCAGTATCTTGTACAAGACAAAGCTACCTTTCCTCGTGGGAACGGACTGGCCGGGCTTTGGCAATCTGGCCCCTCGAAAGACTAAGTGACCTCTTCCAACAGGGGAAGACTTTCTGGCAAGCGGTGCCAGGAAGAACTGGAGTTTCTGGAGAATAAAAGCTGGAAGCGTGCCCCTGAAAATCCCCAGCCCTGGGTGGTCAGTGGTCTGACTTGCACGGACCGGTGGCCTTGGCCAGGAGCGGTCCTGCGGGAAGCGCCTTTGCCCAGGCTGTAATTTTAATTTCCCTTGGATGCTTGGCAAAGCCCCTCTGGGTGAGCCCCAGTGCCTGGCAGGAGCAGAGCGGGCTTCCAGGGAGGTATTCACCTGGTCAGCGTCAGGAACCATCCTACCTGAGGCCTCGGTGAGTGCTTTTTGGACGACTGGACGGTGAAGCTGTCTGTGGGAATGACCTGGCTATGGCTCAGTGTAGTCCTAATTAAGGTGTCTTTTACTCCGTGTTCCCAGGCTGCCTCTTTCCCTTCGGTCGCCATGGGTGTGCCGGACGCCTCTGGCAGGACTAACCCTGTGGCTTTTATGTCCAGCGTGCTGTGCTGTGTGTGCCTGCAGGTAAGAAAAGCTGGGAGTGCAGTCCCTCTGCTTTGGTTGCTGTGTCTCTTTGGGAGTGATTTTGGAGGGGAATGCCAGAGCGATTTGGTTTGAAGGGGACCTTCAAAGGCCAGCCTGTCTTGCGTGGGCAGGGACACCTTCCACTGTCCCCGGTTGCTGCGAGTCCCGTCCAGCCTGGCCTGGAACACTTGCAGGGATGGGGCAGGCTCAGCTTCCCTGTGCAGTGTGCTCTGATATCTCTCCACTGGCATCCTGAAAAATTTTGTCAGCACGTTTTGTGTGACAATGGTAAGCGGGACCTGGGTGAAAATTGGGGTTCTCTGAGGTGCAGAGGGAAAGAATTCTCCTTTGAAGTCCAATGTAATTCAGTTTTGCACGAGTCTTGTCTGACTTATGTTTGAATTGCTTTCTATTCTAGGCAGTTCTTTTAAATTAAACTTTTGTGTCTCCCCCCCAGTATCTTGTACAAGACAAAGCTACCTTTCCTCGTGGGAACGGACTGGCCGGGCTTTGGCAATCTGGCCCCTCGAAAGACTAAGTGACCTCTTCCAACAGGGGAAGACTTTCTGGCAAGCGGTGCCAGGAAGAACTGGAGTTTCTGGAGAATAAAAGCTGGAAGCGTGCCCCTGAAAATCCCCAGCCCTGGGTGGTCAGTGGTCTGACTTGCACGGACCGGTGGCCTTGGCCAGGAGCGGTCCTGGGGAAGCGCCTTTGCCCAGGCTGTAATTTTAATTTCCCTTGGATGCTTGGCAAAGCCCCTCTGGGTGAGCCCCAGTGCCTGGCAGGAGCAGAGCGGGCTTCCAGGGAGGTATTCACCTGGTCAGCGTCAGGAACCATCCTACCTGAGGCCTCGGTGAGTGCTTTTTGGACGACTGGACGGTGAAGCTGTCTGTGGGAATGACCTGGCTATGGCTCAGTGTAGTCCTAATTAAGGTGTCTTTTACTCCGTGTTCCCAGGCTGCCTCTTTCCCTTCGGTCGCCGTGGGTGTGCCGGACGCCTCTGGCAGGACTAACCCTGTGGCTTTTATGTCCAGCGTGCTGTGCTGTGTGTGCCTGCAGGTAAGAAAAGCTGGGAGTGCAGTCCCTCTGCTTTGGTTGCTGTGTCTCTTTGGGAGTGATTTTGGAGGGGAATGCCAGAGCGATTTGGTTTGAAGGGGACCTTCAAAGGCCAGCCTGTCTTCCGTGGGCAGGGACACCTTCCACTGTCCCCGGTTGCTGCGAGTCCCGTCCAGCCTGGCCTGGAACACTTGCAGGGATGGGGCAGGCTCAGCTTCCCTGTGCAGTGTGCTCTGATAGCTCTCCACTGGCATCGTGAAAAATGTTGTCAGCGTGTTTTGTTGGACGACGGTAAGCAGGACCTGGGTGAAAAGGACATTCTCTGAGGTGCTGGGAGAAGGAGGACTCGTGCGGGCACCTCCAGAGACAGCGGGAACGGGAGCGTGCTGCGGAGGAGGGAAATTCCAGGGGGTGGGTGCCGAGAAATTTGTCCTTCCCTCGCCCTGTGCTCTGCACTTAGCAGTGGGTCAAGTGCAGAAGTTTCCTGGGGACCCTGGGAAATGATGCCGGGTCTGCCAAGAAAAGTGGGGCCAAAGGAGCAGGACCTGGGTCTGCCAGCGTGGGAGAAACAAGGGACGGGTCATCCTCTGCCTCCAGGAGGGAGGGCAGCAGGAAAGGCCACGGACTAAAGCACTGAAGTGCCGTTCCCCAGGGAGCCCCTGCCCAGACCTGAACTTGCTTCTGCACTTGCTGTCCCTTTCCCAGCGGAGCCGAAGCGTCGGGTGCGGCTGCCGGGGGGATGGAGCTGCCAAGGACAAGCTGGGAGGGTGTTTGCGAGGGAAGGGGGTAGAAGGAGCTCTTGATGTGCTTTGTTTACTTCTTCATCCCACAGAATTGCCACGAGAGGAAATACTTCAGAGGGGCTTCCCTCCAGATAAGGCCTGAAGATGCCAGGAGGTTTCAGCCGGGAGGAAAGGAGCTGTGGAAGAAAAGCAGCCTAAAAACAGCCAGTGGGGATCATCAGGTTTTCCAGCCAAGAAGAACAAGGAGAGAGATGAGGGAATCGGGTTCCAATTCCTAATGCTTTGGTGGGTGCAGGAATGATTTCTGTGTGTTTTCCAGTCCCTTTGGATTCCTGAGATGATTTTAAAATGATGGCTTTAGCAATCAACTAAATCGCAGATGTTGTTTTTGAGAGGAAATGATGCCAAAGAAATGCAGAGTTTTGGGTCAGTTTTGGGGATGATTTGGGTCAGTTTTTGGGGTCAGTTTGGGGTCATTGTTTGGGGTGATTTGGGTCAGCTTTTGGGATGATTGGGGTCAGTTTTGGGTCAGCTTTTGGGATGATTGGGGTCAGTTTTGGGTCAGCTTTTGGGATGATTGGGGTCAGTTTTGGGTCAGCTTTTGGGATGATTGGGGTCAGGTTTTGGGGTCAGTTTTGGGTCAGCTTTTGGGGTGATTTGGGTCGGTTTTGGGTCAATTTTTGGGGAGCACTGGGTGTTACTGGGTGTTGTTGAGGAGCACTGGGTGTTACTGGGGTGTACTGGGGAGCACTGGGTGTTACTGAGGGTTGTTGGGGAGCACTGGGTGTTACTGGGGAGCACTGGGAGAGAAAATGAAAAATAAAGAGAATAAAAAATAAACGAAGTAAAGAAGGAAATATAAAAAAGAAAATTTAAAAAAAAAGGCAAAAAAACTAAAAAGGAAATAAAATGAAAATGAAATAAAAGAGAGAAAAAAAAAAAAGAAACCCCTTCTTGGGCACCCCGTTTCCTCTCCTCCCCCCCCCCGAACCGTAAATTGCGGGGTCATCACCCCTAAAATGTGAGAAGGGGACCCCGAAATGTGGGTGAGGGAACCCCAGGGAGCCGGAAAAGTGGAGGGGGAGCCGCAGTAAGAAAGCGAAGCCGGGCGGTCGGGCGGCGGGGTGGGGGGGGTGGGGTGGGGGGGGCGCATGCGCAGTCGTTGGCAAGACGCCGGCGATCACGTGGTAAGTAAGGGCAGGCAGGAGAGGGACCGGCGACGCATGCGCAGTGGCTCTCGTGCCGGTGCAGCACTCCCTGCTCGAGTTAAGGGCCGGTTCCGGCGGCAGGGCGGGACTCGCGGTCTCCCGTCTGTCCCGGGGTGTGCGGGGGGGGAATAACGTGAATTTCTCCTGATTTTAATTCTCTTGGGCTCTTGTCCTGATTTTAATTTTTTTAAGGCTCTTGTCCTGATTTTAATTTTTTTAAGGCTCTTGTCCTGATTTTAATTTTTTGAAGGCTCTTGTCCTGATTTTAATTTTTTGAAGGCTCTTCTCCTAAATTTAATTTTTTTAAGGCTCTTGTCCTGATTTTAATTCTCTTGGTTCAAACCATTTCCTAATAAGTCAGTTTTAATGAAGTGTTTTCCAGTCCCTTTGGATTCCTGAGATGATTTTAAAATGATGGCTTTAGCAATCAACTAAATCGCAGATGTTGTTTTTGAGAGGAAATGATGCCAAAGAAATGCAGAGAGAGAGCATGGAATCATCCTGGGATCCTGGAGTGGTTTGGGTTGGAAAGGATCTCAGGGATCATCTCCTTCCACCCCCTGCCACAGGCAGGGACACCTTCTAATAGACCTCCAGCCTGGCCTTGGCCACTTGCAGGGATGGGGCAGCCACAACTTCTCTGTGCCAGGCCACCTCCCCACCCTCCCAGGGAAGAATGTCTCCCTTCTGTGCAATCTTTCCCTTTCTTCTCTGCAGGAAGTGGGCTGGGACAAGGGAATTGGCTCCCACGAGGCCGAGGATCAGAGCGGGCTGTGCACAGGGGACAACTTCCACTTCCGAACGGGGAAGGGCCCCTTCGTGCCCACCCCTGGCAAACTGGGACAGAGTAACATCTGCCTGCAGCTGGCTGGAGTTCCCGTTGGCTCTGGGCTTTCAGCCCGCCGGGGCTGCGGCGGGAGCCGCGCGGAGGGAACGGGGGGCGGGGCCGCGCCGAGGGCCGGGGCCGGGCTGAGCGGGCGGGGCGGGGCTGAGCGGGCGGGGCGGGGCCGCAGGGCCAGGCGGGCTGGGATTGGGCGGAGGCGCTCGAGTGCTGATTGGGCAGCGCTGCCGGCCCGCGGTATAAAGGGCCGGCGGGGCAGGTGGGGGCGGTTGTGTGTGGGGGCTGAGGGTGCGGCCCCGCTGCTGCCCGGGCTGCGGAGGGGAGAGCGCCTTGGCCGCTGGGTTTGTGCACCGGGGCAGCCGGGGGCGTTTAGGGGCGCGTTGTGCTGGGCGGCGGGGCCCGGGTAAGCCCCTTACCTGCCGGGTGCCCCCGGGGGGAGCCGTGGCATGGCTGTGGGTCCTGTGCTCTCTGGGTGTCTGAGGGTTTGCTTTGGGATCCCAAACCCTTTCCCCGTGCAGGGTTATGAGGCAAAGACTGCTTTAACTTGGTTTTTTGGTGCTGCGTTAATGCTTTTTGCTCGTTCTGTGTCCATTTGCAGCCTCGCTCGTGGAGGCGAGTTGTGCTTCCTGCTGGGAGAGAGAACGGCCTTGGGAAGCTGCTCCATGAGCCACAGCTGTGCCGAGCCCGGCAGTCTGTCCAGGTAAGAGCAGGGCTTCTACTGCCCGTGAGGAGCTGGGTTTGCTGTTGGAAGATAGAATGTGCCTATGCCTTTAAATGCAAGGACAGGCAGAAGCTGGGAGGGACCCTGAGCAGGTTTGGTGGCACGACAGCAGTTTGAAAAGACCTTGACTGTGGGAGAAATGTCCAGGAAAACGATTCCTTTTTGCAGGGAGGCAGTTTGTGAGGACAGGGGGGTTGCTGTGCTCTCTAGCAAAACTACTGACCTTGGGATGTCTAGGGTGGGAAGATGTTGGCCACGTGTGGGCTGGTGCAAAAGTGTGTGGGTGCCTGTGTGTGACAGCCGTGGGTGTGCAGGAAGGGGGGTTCTGGTGCCATTGGAGCTGCCAGGGAGCCAAAAGGGGCACGGTTGTCTGAAAAAGGCAAAAAGTCTCAGTCTCTGTTGACACGTGTACCAAAGGAGATGCAAATTTTCCCTTTCTCGTTGCAGACTTCGCAAAGCTCCCCAGGAAAGGAAGCTTTATATTCCTCCCCAGCTTTATGCTAAAGGTTTCCTTCCTCCTGTCTCAGCACCCTTTCTGCTGTTGGGAGAGCACGAGGTGGATGGAGAGGATCCCCAGGCATCTGCAGGCACAAGGGACTCATACAACTGCGATTTTCCTCCAGCCCTCGTGAAAGGGACTTCCAGGATACTCTTGGGAATGTACCAGCTCTCCTGCTGGAGCTTTTCTATGGAATATTTGAACACAAAGGGTAAAACTAAAGTCAGGTCTGTTCTGGAGTATGTTACACTTGTGCAAAACTCCGTTCTTCTGTTTATTTTCTGTTCTGGAAAGCACAGTCTGGGGTTCCTGGGCACTTCCTATTGAGTGATTCCATGAAAATAATTTTGTACTGAAAGGGGAAAGGAGCTGTCTGTGGGAGGTCAGGTGTCCATGATAAAAGCTTTATGCTTTTCAGTCAGATAAGCCTTAAAATATCTCACAGTGTATAGGAATGCCTGGCTTCTAAAAGTCACCAGCTGAGTCTTAGAGGCTCCTTTGAAGAGCTGTTTTCAGGCAGGCAAATTGCCCCCCAGGAGGGACTCTGTGCCTGCTCTCCCGTGGCTCCAAGGGATCTCTGGCCCTTCACGCCGGCACCGAGATTTTCTCGGGAAGGGCCTCAGATCCCCGGACCAGTCTGGGACACAGGCAAGATCCCCCTGCATTTTGGGACCAAATTGGCCCCCTGGAGGGACAGTGCTGTTGGTGCCCCCCGGGTTGGGGCACCCCGAGGACTCCAGCGCGCACCGAAAGGATTATTCGGGGAGATCCTCGGGGTGCCCGGCCCTGGGGAGCTCAAAGCAAGGTCCCTGCCATGGATTCAGGCATTGCTGAGAGTATCCCAGGGGTCCCTGTCCCTGCTAGACAGGGAGCTCTCTAATGGGCTGTAATTGGGTTCTAAAAGCGGTGCTCCAAGTGCCAAACAAGTGTGGGATTGGGATTAAGAAATGAGCAGTGAGGGTGCAATTGGCTGTTTTCTCTGGAATGTGACTGTGAGAGCTGCAGGAGTGCCAGGTGTGTGTTCCAGTCCCCAGCATTTGGTTTGCACGTGTCCTGGTCAGACACAAGTACAATTTCCTCAGTCCTGAACACAGCAGAATGAGAATTATGGACTGGCAGTGTTAAGGTGATTGGTGTGACAGGGGTCAAACTGGGAAAACATTGGGGAATTCCTCAGTTTGTGTTTTTGCCAAACTCACCCAAACCTCTGCTAGGAAGTGATGGGCTGGAAAAGTTGAGGCAGAAATGGAATTGAAAACTGGGGCTCTTGACACTGTAATTGCTGAAACTAAATGTGTCCAAGCAGCAGCTCTTGTTGTGCAGGGAATAACTCCTGTCAGCAGCAAGGCCCTGACTGAAGTGGCAGCTGCAGTTGTTCCTGTGGTGTGGGCCAGTGGAACTGCAGGAGAGTGGAAGAGGGCAGAACCTGTAGGTATTACCCCTGATGTGGGATCTCTATGGGTAAGGCCAACCCAGTATCCTTTAAAATCAGAATGCCAGACTGGATTGGTTGCAGGAACAGCTAAATTGGCTCCTCCTGGTTTGCTTGTAGGACGTGAATGCAAGAACCTGCCAAGAAAACCAGTGGACAAGATGATTGATTAGTGCAGGACCTGAGAGAAGCACCTTGAATGACAACCTGGAGGAGTTTCCAGTATTGGATTTAAAAGATGGCCTTTGCATCTCCTTGAGCAAGGAAAGCCAAGAAAGCTTTGCTTTTGCAGGAGAAAATGGGGCAAGCAGGCAGGAAGAAGAGAAGCCCCGTGACTCCTCCCTGAGCCCCAGACAGCCCATGAACTGCCTTGCTGGGAATGGTGGGACGGGCTGGACTCTGCATTGCTCCCTCGGGATGTGTGGTAAGACTGTTATGGCGACTTTTTGAATAGATGGTGCAAGGGCAACCTTTAAGCAGCTGAAGCATTCCCTGAGGAGAGCTCTGGGTCTGCCAGATGTGTCAGAACTGTTGGAAGCATCTTTGGTGGGGAGGGCAAACAAAGGCCAAGGTGTGCAGTGACCCCCCTGAGAAGGGACTTTCAGTTAATGGCATCCCTGATGGTGAACTTTGTGGGCTGTTCCCCCTGTAGGGCAGGTGATAGTCCCAGCTCCAGTTATGGGAAAAATGGTTAAAAGGGAGCCCCAAAAGCTGGAAGTCCTCCTGGAGGCTCCTGGCAAAGAGAGTTTGCTGCGTTCCCCCTGACAGAAGGACAGTGATAGCTTTTGAGTGCTGGTAGATCCTTTTAATAGATAGCCTTGAGTGTGTCCTTGTTGCACCAGTAGGACTTATCAAAGTCCCCATATTCCAGGAGATAGACACATTAAAGTTTAAAATATTCTTCCTAATCCTTTGTTGGCTTGAGGCTCTCCCCTCAGGAACTGCAGGAACTCCTGGTGCCGCCTGGGCCGATGGATTGGACGCCCCAGCCCCTCCGTTCCTGCCCAGCCACTGGGGCCGTGTCCAGTGGTGGCACTGCCAGCCCTGCAGGTGAAGTGGGAAGGGCCTTTGCAGGTCTTGTGGGTCACATTTATAGCAGGTAAAGTTGCAGAAAAAGGACCTGGGGTCTGTTATTCTTGAGTTCAGAAAGCTCCTTTTGATTGGTGAGCAGGACAAAGTGGATCCTTAAGAGTTCCCATCCGTGTTTGTGTCTCAGCCTGTGTTAGGATTCAGGGCTGTAGCTGTTGTTGTCACTGAGGAGTCAAACTGTGCTTTAAATAATGAGACCCTGGCCTGATGGCCCAGTGTTAAGAAAAAAGGGGGAATGCTCTCTGAGTGTTGAGATGTAACAAGGGCTAATCCTTTTTGCAGTGGGATGGAGCCTGGAAAGTGCACAGAGCTGAGCCCAGGGATTGAAAGGGACCAAGCAAGGGAGGTGAAGAAAGAAGGAAGAAGGGAAGTGAGGCAGCAGGCAAGCAGCACCAAGTTGCTGTGTAAGCAGGTGAGTTGTGGTGAGGTTCCTCAGGCAGGCACTGAGGACTTGGAGGGCTCCAGACAGAGCAGACCTGGGAAGGCCCTCGGTGAAGCCCCTTGGAAACCTTCTAAGGGTAGTTGTGTATGGTGATAAGTGTTGGGAAATGTCCTGAATGTGGAACAGGAATGCAGGGAAGGAAAATGAGCCCTCCTGTAATGCTGACCCCTCCCATCAGCTGCAGTGGAGACACCTCCGTGTGCCCTTTGGGAGCGGATTGCCAGGACCCCCGTGGGGCTGGGATCATGGCAGGGTGTTGTAAGCAAGGAATGCCTGGCTTCTAAAAGTCACCAGCTGAGTCTTAGAGGCTCCTTTGAAGAGCTGTTTTCAGGCAGGCAAATTGCCCCCCAGGAGGGACTCTGTGCCTGCTCTCCCGTGGCTCCAAGGGATCTCTGGCCCTTCACGCCGGCACCGAGATTTTCTCGGGAAGGGCCTCAGATCTCCGGACCAGTCTGGGACACAGGCAAGATCCCCCTGCAGTTTAGGACCAAATTGGCCCCCTGGAGGGACAGTGCTGTTGGTGCCCCCCGGGTTGGGGCACCCCGAGGACTCCAGCGCGCACCGAAAGGATTATTCGGGGAGATCCTCGGGGTGCCCGGCCCTGGGGAGCTCAAAGCAAGGTCCCTGCCATGGATTCAGGCATTGCTGAGAGTATCCCAGGGGTCCCTGTCCCTGCTAGACAGGGAGCTCTCTAATGGGCTGTAATTGGGTTCTAAAAGCAGTGCTCCAAGTGCCAAACAAGTGTGGGATTGGGATTAAGAAATGAGCAGTGAGGGTGCAATTGGCTGTTTTCTCTGGAATGTGACTGTGAGAGCTGCAGGAGTGCCAGGTGTGTGTTCCAGTCCCCAGCATTTGGTTTGCACATGTCCTGCTCAGACACAGGTCCAACTTGCTCAGTCCTTAACCCAAGAGAGGGAGAATTATGGACTGGCAGTGTTAAGGTGATTGGTGTGACAGGGGTCAAACTGGGAAAACATTGGGGAATTCCTCAGTTGGTCTGTTTGCCAAACTAACCCAAACCTGTGCTAGGAAGAGATGGACTGGGGTCTCTGATCTCCTGGGCAGTTGTTTTGCATGACCCTGGGAGCCTCTGGGATTAGACTGGCCTGGGCAGACAGGGAGCAGTTTGTCCTGTGGAGCTGGGCTGGGTTTGTTGAGGATGCCTTGGGAGGCAGGGCTGGAGAGGCTCCTCTGTTGGCTGTAGTGGTGGAAGGTTGTAGCAGCAGGGCTGGAGCCTTCGCCCTCCTGCTCCCCCCGTGAGCCCCGACGGGCCCGTGCCCTTGGCAATGGAGGGCCCCCCATTGCTGAGTCAGCGGTTCCGGGGGCCAGGAGGGATGGGATCAGGATGCCGAGCTCCGCCCAGGGCCAGGGCTGCCAGTGTTCAACCATGGAGGGAACTGAAAGCACAGTGAGATGGAGGCCAAGCTGCAGCACAGGGATGGGTGAGAAAAGACCCTAGTCCTCAGGTGGAGCTTTGAATTCCCTGGAAAAATGGATCCTGTCAGATGGATCAGGCCCTTGTGGGTGCTGGAGCAGAGGCCTCTCTCATTTTTGGTCACCCTGAAAGGTTGCAAGGACAGCAAGTTCTGACTGCAGGATGAGGTGGCAAACAAAGTGAAGTGGTCCAGAGAAAAGCTGAGGCTAAAATTGGCCCTGTGCCAGAGCAGCCTCGTGCAGTGCTTGTTGCTGTCCCTGAGTGTCCCATTGCAGTGGATATTTCCAAGGGTGCCTTGTGCTGGGGAGCACTGGGGCAGTTCCCTTTCCCTGGGCAGGGCAGGCAGGGCACGTTTCCCCCCTCGAGGGTGGCTCCACAGTCCCCCCCCTGTGCCCTGGGAGCGTGGCAGAACACCTGGACCCACTGTCCTTGCCAGAGAGGGCACAAGGGATGGTTGGATGGGGGAGGGAATGGCTCAGGGAGTACAAGCACCATTACAATGAGTAGGGCAACACCTGGAAAGGAAGAAGGGGAGTTAATCCAGACAAAATCCAAGCACCTGCCCAAGCTGTGATATTTTTAGGAACTCAGTGGTGCTGTGGTCCCCAGGAAGTATTGCCCAGGACTAGGCAGGAGACTTCAGGCTCTGTCACCCCCAGAGCAAGTGTCCAGGGGCAGGCAGTGGGGAGGCAGCTCTGTTGTTGAGGATGGGGTTATTTTCTCTGCTTTATTTTGTCTCCAGAGATGTTCTTCCCGTTAATCCAAACTGACTCCATCTCCTAACTCTCTGAAGAGGTTTTCTGCTTTTTGTGGGAGGGTAAGGTTTGGGTTCTAACTATAGAAGAGCCAACAAAATAAAGGCTTTGTGGCAAACAAATGGTGTCTCCCAAACTCTTTGTACTTCAAATAGATGCCTTTATTCTTAGTTTTTTCTTATTGGTATTCTCAAGGTACTTGATACCCTGTCTACAGTTATTTATTTTGGCTTCTCTTTTTTATTTGTTACAGAGTTGATGTGACTGACTTCTTTTTGAAATGCAGCAGTGCTCTCAAGGATATTTCCCCCCCACTCCTGGGCTTGTGCAGGGCTGTTGAGTCCGTGTGTGCCACTGTTCTTGTCCCAGGGGGACCGAGTGACATTTGGAACCAAACCTGGGGACTTGAACTCTAGGAATGTTTCTGTGTCTTTGAATTTTAAATTGCACATGAAGCAGAAATATGTTTGTGTTTTCCAGGTTATATTGTCATGAAAATAGAAATGCATCATTGGATCTTACTCCTCTGAGGGCAAACCACCAGACTGATCATTTCTTAGTCCATCAGACCCAGTGCCAGGAACTCAGAGGGGTGTTTGTGTGCAAATGTGCTGAGTGGTGGTGGCCCCCGTGAGACTGTGACCAGCTGGAAATGTGTGTGTGTGTGTGTGCAGAGCTGGGCTGGATCCCTTGGGATTTGGCTCCCAGATCCCCCCCAGCCTTCAGGAAAACCAGAGGCCACCGAACCCTGAGGGAAGGGAGTCCCATTTGCAGAAGGGTTTGTAGATTGGGGAAAAGCTCTCCAGAACAAAGCCTGTGTTCCAAACCCCTTCAGGCCAAAGTCAAGGAGCACAAACCCTGGAGTCATCAAGTTATGAAGTTTGGTTCAAACCATTTCCTAATAAGTCAGTTTTAATGAAGTGTTAAAAGGAGAACTTAAATAAGGGTAATTTCTGATGGAGAATAATGGGAAGAAGTGGTTTAAGTTAACTAAACATGTTTTATATCAGTCCATGGTTATTTAATTGAGCATTGTTTGGAATTTTTCTTTTTGCATTCGTTCCTGGTGTGCTTTTCTCTATCTAAGGGATGTTTGGAGGCCTTTTTGATTGCTTGAAGGTTTTTAATGTCAGTGCTGGATTGGGGTGGACAGTCATTGTAACATGATTTAGAGTTGGATGCATTTTATTCTGTGTGCCCTGTTTGATGTCTCGTGTTCAGCGAGTGACTGGTCAGAGTTTGGCCCAAGCCTTTGTTTTTCAGGTGAAAAACCCGAAGGGGGAATTGTAGTTGCAGCTTTGCCCTTGAGCTGCAGCTGGAGCCTGGCCAAAGAACAAGGCAAAGCTCCCTGGGGAAGGAAGGGGGAGCCAGAGAAGAAAAGCAGCTGCAGCCAGAAAGGTGGGTTTGGACGGGAGAAGAGGGGCTGTGACCCAGCAAGGGGCTCTGGAGGGCTCTGGGGTCCCTGTAATGGCTCTGGGGTCCCTGTAATGGCTCTGGGGTCTCTATAGGGGCTCTGGGGTCTCTATAGGGGCTCTGGAGGGCTCTGGGGTCCCTATAATGGCTCTGGGGTCTCTGTAGGGACTCTGGGGTTTCTATCGTGGCTCTGGGGTCCCTATAATGGCTCTGGGGTCCCTGTAATGGCTCTGGGGTCCCTGTAATGGCTCTGGGGTCCCTCTCCTGGTTCTGGGGTCCCTCTCCTGGTTCTGGGGTCCCTCTCCTGGCTCGGGGTCCCTCTCCTGGCTCGGGGTCCCTCTCCTGGCTCGGGGTCCCTCTCCCTGCCGGCACAGGAGCTGCTGCCGCCCCAGCAAGAGGCAGAGGAGTCGCTGCCCAGAAGCAAGAACTCACTGAGAGCTGAACTGGGGCCGTGTGGGCAGGGCCAGAGGGGAGCAAAGGAAGGGATTTGTTGCTAAGAAAAGAAATAAAGTTTGGGTCATTTGTTGGGGAGATTTGTGTCAGTTTCTGATCATTTTTGGGGGTTATTTTTAGTGAGTTTCTGGTCATTTTTGGGGGAGATTTGGGTCAGTTTCTGGTCATTTTTCGGGATGATTTGGGTGAGTTTTGGGTTTATTTTTGTGGTAATTTTGGGTCAGTTTCTGGTCATTTTTTGGGGTGATTGGGCTGACTTTTGGGTCATTTTTTTGGGGAGATTTGGGTGAGTCTTGGTATCAGTGTTTTGGGATTTTGGGGTCAGTTTCTGGTCATATTTGGGGCTGATTTTGTATCATTTTGGGTCAGTTTTGGGGGGGGTTTTTTGCATTTTTAGGTCAGGTTTTGGGCCAATTTGGAGTTAGTTTTTGAGGTGATTTGGGCCAGTTTTGTGTCAGTTCTGGATCAATTTTTGGAGTGAATTGGATCAGTTTTTGTGTCACTTTTTGGGGAGATTTGGGTGAGTTCTGGGTCATTTTTGGGGAGATTTGAATCAGTTTCTGGTAGTTTTTTGGGGAGACTTGGGTGAGTTCTGGGTCTCTCCTGATTGTAATTCCTTCAGGCTCCTCTCCTGATTTTAATTTTTTTAGTCCCCTATCCTGATTTTAATTTTTTTAGTCCCCTCTCCTGATTGTTATTGTATTAGTCCCCTGTCCTGATTTTAATTTTTTCAGGCTCCTCTTCTGATTTTAATTTTTTTAGGCTCCTCTCCTGATTTTTATTGTATTAGTCCCGTGTCCTGATTTTAATTTTTTCAGGCTCCTCTCCTGTTTTTAATTTTTTTAGGCTCTTCTCCTGATTGTAATTTTTTTAGGCTCTTCTCTTGATTTTAATTCTCTTAGGTTCTTCTCCTGATTTTAATTCTCTTGGGCTCTCCTCCTGATTTTTATATTTTTAGACTCTTCTCCTGATTTTCATTTTTTTTAGGCTCTTCCCCTGATTTTCATTTTTTTTTTAGGCTCTTCTCCTGATTTTAATTCTCTTAGGAGAAGAGCCTAGAGAATTAAAACCAGGAGAAGAGCCTAATTACACAAGTAAATTTTCAAACCACCAGCAATCACAAGCCAATTATCCGATTTCCCAAAAGAACTACACGAACAAATACGGTTATAAAACAACAAAAAAAATGCCATAAGTAAAAAATCGCATAGCAACAGTGCCCCCTGGTGACAGAGAAAAGGAATTGCACATAAATTTGAGATGAAATACTGCCACCTGCTGACGGAAAACAGGAACTGCATTGAAAAAATTTTGAACAGCGCATGCGCAGTCGTTGGCAAAACGCCGGCGATCACGTGGTAAGTAAGGGCAGGCAGGAGAGGGACCGGCGACGCATGCGCAGTGGCTCTCGTGCCGGTGCAGCGCTCCCTGCTCGAGTTAAGGGCCGGTTCCGGCGGCAGGGCGGGACTCGCGGTCTCCCGTCTGTCCCGGGGTGTGCGGGAGGGGAATAACGTGAAGATTTCTTGGGGTGAAAGCGCAGAAATTAGCGAGGAGGGACGCTAATTTGGGTAAACTCGGTCACCGGAAGTAGTGAGCGACCGGAAGTCCTCCAAGGCCCCGGCCCGGAAGTCCGCCAAGCCCATAGCAAAGATGGCGCCACCAGGACCGGAACGACCACACTAAAGATGGCGGCCCCTGCCCGGAAGTTTGCCAAGCCCACAGTAAAGATGGCGCCGCCAGGACCGGAACGACCACACTAAAGATGGCGGCGAGAGGCTTCCGCCGCGACCCGGACCCCCACCCCGCGCCCGCAGCGCCGTCTCGCCGCGCTGCTTCCCGCTGCGGGGACAGGGCGGGCGCGGGCGGCAGGTTCGTGGGCGGCGGCAGGCACCGGCGCCGGCAGCCCCCGTCTCGGGGCCGCGGCGCGCGAGGACCGCATGGCGCGCACGTCGCGCCGCCCTCTCGCCCCGCTCTCTCGCCCCGCTCCGCTCCCGCCCCTGCCCCCGCTTCTGCCCCCGCTTCTGCCCCGCTCGCTCCCGCCGTGCCCTGGAGATGCTATCGGGGCTGCGCCGCCGCCTTCCCCCCCCGGAAGCGACCCACGGCGGCAGATTCGACGGAGATCGACCCCGGGGTAAGCTGGGCGCGTCCAAAGGCGCCGCGGGTCTCGCCAAGGAGGGGAGGGGGGGGGGGGGAGGCGCGCGGCTGCAGTGCCGTTCCCGGCCGTGTCCGCCAGGCGGCGACTGTGAGGCAGGGCCCGGCGCTCGGCGGCGCTCTTGCAAGCGACGCCCCTGGCAAAGCGGCGCTGCTTGGGCACTGCCGGCCTTCCCCCGGAGTGCCCGGGCTGGCCCAGCACCTGGCCGAACCTCTTAGGGAAGAGGCAAGGAACAACTGCGCTTCTTCTGCCCTTTCTTTAGCCCGGGACTGGAACACAGACAAAATCAAGGGGCTCTTGGACCTGTGCAGGCTCCGAGCAGTTTTCAGCCTTCCTTAGCAGAGCATTCTCACCCTCCGAAAAGCTGAAAGGCTTTAACAGCTGGACACGCGCCTGCAGCTGTGCAGATTAATGTAGTTTCTTTTAGGAAATGAAGGGGAAGTTTTCCTGTTGGGAGCCTAAATACCGAGTCTACTCTGCTTTTTCAATCAGGTGACGAAGCTTATGGAAGAAAAGAACAAAGGCCTCGAGGTGAGTACATTCTACCGAGTTCTGCTTTTCTGGCATCGGTTTGGGAAAATCACGTGAAATTCTAAAAAGCTTCTCTCCGTGTTTTCTAGTTGTTTTTTCAGCCTTGCTCTAAGTTTCATGTAGAAAAGGGCATAGAATTATTAGAACAGACAAACTAGACTTCCTCGGGAGAGATGGAAGAAAAGTCTGCTGATTCCAGTTCTGCTTTTCTTGTCTTCCCTTCGACTGTCGTTTTCTCTCCCCTGCTGTTCAAATAGGCTGCAGTTAATTGCTCTGCTGAAGAGTTTGCTGTCCTAAGTGTCTGTCAAATTGATGCCTTCAACTCAAGACAGCACCTGCTCCTTAGTTACAAAAAGTTCCTCACAGGAAATTTTCAGGCGTGCCCATAAATCTCCTCGCTGTTTGTTTGGGAGAACAGGCTTTTCTCGTCTGTAACAGAACAGTCGTGTCATCTGCTCTGGAATGCTGGTGGCAATCTAGTCAGAAGAGGACCCCGTGCTTCACTAATTTTCCCTTTTTGTTGTTGGGGGTGACTTCTTCCCAGGCATGTTATTCTTGACCCCCCGGGGCAAACGGAGGTGTCAGCGTCAGGAGCCATCCTAACTGAGGCCCTGGGAGGTCAGTGCTTTTTGTGTGACTGGACGGTGAAGCTGTCTGTGGGAATGACCTGGCTATGGCTCAGTGTAGTCCTAATTAAGGTGTCTTTTACTCCGTGTTCCCAGGCTGCCTCTTTCCCTTCGGTCGCCGTGGGTGTGCCGGACGCCTCTGGCAGGACTAACCCTGTGGCTTTTATGTCCAGCGTGCTGTGCTGTGTGTGCCTGCAGGTAAGAAAAGCTGGGAGTGCAGTCCCTCTGCTTTGGTTGCTGTGTCTCTTTGGGAGTGATTTTGGAGGGGAATGCCAGAGCGATTTGGTTTGAAGGGGACCTTCAAAGGCCAGCCTGTCTTGCGTGGGCAGGGACACCTTCCACTGTCCCCGGTTGCTGCGAGTCCCGTCCAGCCTGGCCTGGAACACTTGCAGGGATGGGGCAGGCTCAGCTTCCCTGTGCAGTGTGCTCTGATATCTCTCCACTGGCATCCTGAAAAATTTTGTCAGCACGTTTTGTGTGACAATGGTAAGCGGGACCTGGGTGAAAATTGGGGTTCTCTGAGGTGCAGAGGGAAAGAATTCTCCTTTGAAGTCCAATGTAATTCAGTTTTGCACGAGTCTTGTCTGACTTATGTTTGAATTGCTTTCTATTCTAGGCAGTTCTTTTAAATTAAACTTTTGTGTCTCCCCCCCAGTATCTTGTACAAGACAAAGCTACCTTTCCTCGTGGGAACGGACTGGCCGGGCTTTGGCAATCTGGCCCCTCGAAAGACTAAGTGACCTCTTCCAACAGGGGAAGACTTTCTGGCAAGCGGTGCCAGGAAGAACTGGAGTTTCTGGAGAATAAAAGCTGGAAGCGTGCCCCTGAAAATCCCCAGCCCTGGGTGGTCAGTGGTCTGACTTGCACGGACCGGTGGCCTTGGCCAGGAGCGGTCCTGCGGGAAGCGCCTTTGCCCAGGCTGTAATTTTAATTTCCCTTGGATGCTTGGCAAAGCCCCTCTGGGTGAGCCCCAGTGCCTGGCAGGAGCAGAGCGGGCTTCCAGGGAGGTATTCACCTGGTCAGCGTCAGGAACCATCCTACCTGAGGCCTCGGTGAGTGCTTTTTGGACGACTGGACGGTGAAGCTGTCTGTGGGAATGACCTGGCTATGGCTCAGTGTAGTCCTAATTAAGGTGTCTTTTACTCCGTGTTCCCAGGCTGCCTCTTTCCCTTCAGTCGCCGTGGGTGTGCCGGACGCCTCTGGCAGGACTAACCCTGTGGCTTTTATGTCCAGCGTGCTGTGCTGTGTGTGCCTGCAGGTAAGAAAAGCTGGGAGTGCAGTCCCTCTGCTTTGGTTGCTGTGTCTCTTTGGGAGTGATTTTGGAGGGGAATGCCAGAGCGATTTGGTTTGAAGGGGACCTTCAAAGGCCAGCCTGTCTTCCGTGGGCAGGGACACCTTCCACTGTCCCCGGTTGCTGCGAGTCCCGTCCAGCCTGGCCTGGAACACTTGCAGGGATGGGGCAGGCTCAGCTTCCCTGTGCAGTGTGCTCTGATATCTCTCCACTGGCATCCTGAAAAATTTTGTCAGCACGTTTTGTGTGACAATGGTAAGCGGGACCTGGGTGAAAATTGGGGTTCTCTGAGGTGCAGAGGGAAAGAATTCTCCTTTGAAGTCCAATGTAATTCAGTTTTGCACGAGTCTTGTCTGACTTATGTTTGAATTGCTTTCTATTCTAGGCAGTTCTTTTAAATTAAACTTTTGTGTCTCCCCCCCAGTATCTTGTACAAGACAAAGCTACCTTTCCTCGTGGGAACGGACTGGCCGGGCTTTGGCAATCTGGCCCCTCGAAAGACTAAGTGACCTCTTCCAACAGGGGAAGACTTTCTGGCAAGCGGTGCCAGGAAGAACTGGAGTTTCTGGAGAATAAAAGCTGGAAGCGTGCCCCTGAAAATCCCCAGCCCTGGGTGGTCAGTGGTCTGACTTGCACGGACCGGTGGCCTTGGCCAGGAGCGGTCCTGGGGAAGCGCCTTTGCCCAGGCTGTAATTTTAATTTCCCTTGGATGCTTGGCAAAGCCCCTCTGGGTGAGCCCCAGTGCCTGGCAGGAGCAGAGCGGGCTTCCAGGGAGGTATTCACCTGGTCAGCGTCAGGAACCATCCTACCTGAGGCCTCGGTGAGTGCTTTTTGGACGACTGGACGGTGAAGCTGTCTGTGGGAATGACCTGGCTATGGCTCAGTGTAGTCCTAATTAAGGTGTCTTTTACTCCGTGTTCCCAGGCTGCCTCTTTCCCTTCGGTCGCCGTGGGTGTGCCGGACGCCTCTGGCAGGACTAACCCTGTGGCTTTTATGTCCAGCGTGCTGTGCTGTGTGTGCCTGCAGGTAAGAAAAGCTGGGAGTGCAGTCCCTCTGCTTTGGTTGCTGTGTCTCTTTGGGAGTGATTTTGGAGGGGAATGCCAGAGCGATTTGGTTTGAAGGGGACCTTCAAAGGCCAGCCTGTCTTGCGTGGGCAGGGACACCTTCCACTGTCCCCGGTTGCTGCGAGTCCCGTCCAGCCTGGCCTGGAACACTTGCAGGGATGGGGCAGGCTCAGCTTCCCTGTGCAGTGTGCTCTGATAGCTCTCCACTGGCATCGTGAAAAATGTTGTCAGCGTGTTTTGTTGGACGACGGTAAGCAGGACCTGGGTGAAAAGGACATTCTCTGAGGTGCTGGGAGAAGGAGGACTCGTGCGGGCACCTCCAGAGACAGCGGGAACGGGAGCGTGCTGCGGAGGAGGGAAATTCCAGGGGGTGGGTGCCGAGAAATTTGTCCTTCCCTCGCCCTGTGCTCTGCACTTAGCAGTGGGTCAAGTGCAGAAGTTTCCTGGGGACCCTGGGAAATGATGCCGGGTCTGCCAAGAAAAGTGGGGCCAAAGGAGCAGGACCTGGGTCTGCCAGCGTGGGAGAAACAAGGGACGGGTCATCCTCTGCCTCCAGGAGGGAGGGCAGCAGGAAAGGCCACGGACTAAAGCACTGAAGTGCCGTTCCCCAGGGAGCCCCTGCCCAGACCTGAACTTGCTTCTGCACTTGCTGTCCCTTTCCCAGCGGAGCCGAAGCGTCGGGTGCGGCTGCCGGGGGGATGGAGCTGCCAAGGACAAGCTGGGAGGGTGTTTGCGAGGGAAGGGGGTAGAAGGAGCTCTTGATGTGCTTTGTTTACTTCTTCATCCCACAGAATTGCCACGAGAGGAAATACTTCAGAGGGGCTTCCCTCCAGATAAGGCCTGAAGATGCCAGGAGGTTTCAGCCGGGAGGAAAGGAGCTGTGGAAGAAAAGCAGCCTAAAAACAGCCAGTGGGGATCATCAGGTTTTCCAGCCAAGAAGAACAAGGAGAGAGATGAGGGAATCGGGTTCCAATTCCTAATGCTTTGGTGGGTGCAGGAATGATTTCTGTGTGTTTTCCAGTCCCTTTGGATTCCTGAGATGATTTTAAAATGATGGCTTTAGCAATCAACTAAATCGCAGATGTTGTTTTTGAGAGGAAATGATGCCAAAGAAATGCAGAGTTTTGGGTCAGTTTTGGGGATGATTTGGGTCAGTTTTTGGGGTCAGTTTGGGGTCATTGTTTGGGGTGATTTGGGTCAGCTTTTGGGATGATTGGGGTCAGTTTTGGGTCAGCTTTTGGGATGATTGGGGTCAGGTTTTGGGGTCAGTTTTGGGTCAGCTTTTGGGGTGATTTGGGTCGGTTTTGGGTCAATTTTTGGGGAGCACTGGGTGTTACTGGGGGTTGTTGAGGAGCACTGGGTGTTACTGGGGTGTACTGGGGAGCACTGGGTGTTACTGAGGGTTGTTGGGGAGCACTGGGTGTTACTGGGGAGCACTGGGAGAGAAAATGAAAAATAAAGAGAATAAAAAATAAACGAAGTAAAGAAGGAAATATAAAAAAGAAAATTTAAAAAAAAAGGCAAAAAAACTAAAAAGGAAATAAAATGAAAATGAAATAAGAGAGAAAAAAAAAAAAAAGAAACCCCTTCTTGGGCACCCCGTTTCCTCTCCTCCCCCCCCCCCCCCGAACCGTAAATTGCGGGGTCATCACCCCTAAAATGTGAGAAGGGGACCCCGAAATGTGGGTGAGGGAACCCCAGGGAGCCGGAAAAGTGGAGGGGGAGCCGCAGTAAGAAAGCGAAGCCGGGCGGTCGGGCGGCGGGGTGGGGGGGGGCGCATGCGCAGTCGTTGGCAAGACGCCGGCGATCACGTGGTAAGTAAGGGCAGGCAGGAGAGGGACCGGCGACGCATGCGCAGTGGCTCTCGTGCCGGTGCAGCGCGCCCTGCTCGAGTTAAGGGCCGGTTCCGGCGGCAGGGCGGGACTCGCGGCCTCCCGTCTGTCCCGGGGTGTGCGGGGGGGGAATAACGTGAATTTCTCCTGATTTTAATTCTCTTGGGCTCTTGTCCTCATTTTAATTTTTTTAAGGCTCTTGTCCTGATTTTAATTCTCTTGGTTCAAACCATTTCCTAATAAGTCAGTTTTAATGAAGTGTTTTCCAGTCCCTTTGGATTCCTGAGATGATTTTAAAATGATGGCTTTAGCAATCAACTAAATCGCAGATGTTGTTTTTGAGAGGAAATGATGCCAAAGAAATGCAGAGAGAGAGCATGGAATCATCCTGGGATCCTGGAGTGGTTTGGGTTGGAAAGGATCTCAGGGATCATCTCCTTCCACCCCCTGCCACAGGCAGGGACACCTTCTAATAGACCTCCAGCCTGGCCTTGGCCACTTGCAGGGATGGGGCAGCCACAACTTCTCTGTGCCAGGCCACCTCCCCACCCTCCCAGGGAAGAATGTCTCCCTTCTGTGCAATCTTTCCCTTTCTTCTCTGCAGGAAGTGGGCTGGGACAAGGGAATTGGCTCCCACGAGGCCGAGGATCAGAGCGGGCTGTGCACAGGGGACAACTTCCACTTCCGAACGGGGAAGGGCCCCTTCGTGCCCACCCCTGGCAAACTGGGACAGAGTAACATCTGCCTGCAGCTGGCTGGAGTTCCCGTTGGCTCTGGGCTTTCAGCCCGCCGGGGCTGCGGCGGGAGCCGCGCGGAGGGAACGGGGGCCGGGGCCGCGCCGAGGGCCGGGGCCGGGCTGAGCGGGCGGGGCGGGGCCGCAGGGCCAGGCGGGCTGGGATTGGGCGGAGGCGCTCGAGTGCTGATTGGGCAGCGCTGCCGGCCCGCGGTATAAAGGGCCGGCGGGGCAGGTGGGGGCGGTTGTGTGTGGGGGCTGAGGGTGTGGCCCCGCTGCTGCCCGGGCTGCGGAGGGGAGAGCGCCTTGGCCGCTGGGTTTGTGCACCGGGGCAGCCGGGGGCGTTTAGGGGCGCCTTGTGCTGGGCGGCGGGGCCCGGGTAAGCCCCTTACCTGCCGGGTGCCCCCGGGGGGAGCCGTGGCATGGCTGTGGGTCCTGTGCTCTCTGGGTGTCTGAGGGTTTGCTTTGGGATCCCAAACCCTTTCCCCGTGCAGGGTTATGAGGCAAAGACTGCTTTAACTTGGTTTTTTGGTGCTGCGTTAATGCTTTTTGCTCGTTCTGTGTCCATTTGCAGCCTCGCTCGTGGTTTCCCCTGGTGTGGAGGCGAGTTGTGCTTCCTGCTGGGAGAGAGAACGGCCTTGGGAAGCTGCTCCATGAGCCACAGCTGTGCCGAGCCCGGCAGTCTGTCCAGGTAAGAGCAGGGCTTCTACTGCCCGTGAGGAGCTGGGTTTGCTGTTGGAAGATAGAATGTGCCTATGCCTTTAAATGCAAGGACAGGCAGAAGCCGGGAGGGACCCTGAGCAGGTTTGGTGGCACGACAGCAGTTTGAAAAGACCTTGACTGTGGGAGAAATGTCCAGGAAAACGATTCCTTTTTTGCAGGGAGGCAGTTTGCGAGGACAGGGGGGTTGCTGTGCTCTCTAGCAAAACTACTGACCTTGGGATGTCTAGGGTGGGGAGATGTTGGCCACGTGTGGGCTGGAGCAAAGGTGTGTGGGTGCCTGTGTGTGACAGCCGTGGGTGTGCAGGAAGGGGGGTTCTGGTGCCATTGGAGCTGCCAGGGAGCCAAAAGGGGCACGGTTGTCTGAAAAAGGCAAAAAGTCTCAGTCTCTGTTGACACGTGTACCAAAGGAGATGCAAATTTTCCCTTTCTCGTTGCAGACTTCGCAAAGCTCCCCAGGAAAGGAAGCTTTATATTCCTCCCCAGCTTTATGCTAAAGGTTTCCTTCCTCCTGTCTCAGCACCCTTTCTGCTGTTGGGAGAGCACGAGGTGGATGGAGAGGATCCCCAGGCATCTGCAGGCACAAGGGACTCATACAACTGCGATTTTCCTCCAGCCCTCGTGAAAGGGACTTCCAGGATACTCTTGGGAATGTACCAGCTCTCCTGCTGGAGCTTTTCTATGGAATATTTGAACACAAAGGGTAAAACTAAAGTCAGGTCTGTTCTGGAGTATGTTACACTTGTGCAAAACTCCGTTCTTCTGTTTATTTTCTGTTCTGGAAAGAACAGTCTGGGGTTCCTGGGCACTTCCTATTGAGTGATTCCATGAAAATAATTTTGTACTGAAAGGGGAAAGGAGCTGTCTGTGGGAGGTCAGGTGTCCATGATAAAAGCTTTATGCTTTTCAGTCAGATAAGCCTTAAAATATCTCACAGTGTATAGGAATGCCTGGCTTCTAAAAGTCACCAGCTGAGTCTTAGAGGCTCCTTTGAAGAGCTGTTTTCAGGCAGGCAAATTGCCCCCCAGGAGGGACTCTGTGCCTGCTCTCCCGTGGCTCCAAGGGATCTCTGGCCCTTCACGCCGGCACCGAGATTTTCTCGGGAAGGGCCTCAGATCCCCGGACCAGTCTGGGACACAGGCAAGATCCCCCTGCATTTTGGGACCAAATTGGCCCCTGGAGGGACAGTGCTGTTGGTGCCCCCCGGGTTGGGGCACCCCGAGGACTCCAGCGCGCACCGAAAGGATTATTCGGGGAGATCCTCGGGGTGCCCGGCCCTGGGGAGCTCAAAGCAAGGTCCCTGCCATGGATTCAGGCATTGCTGAGAGTATCCCAGGGGTCCCTGTCCCTGCTAGACAGGGAGCTCTCTAATGGGCTGTAATTGGGTTCTAAAAGTGGTGCTCCAAGTGCCAAACAAGTGTGGGATTGGGATTAAGAAATGAGCAGTGAGGGTGCAATTGGCTGTTTTCTCTGGAATGTGACTGTGAGAGCTGCAGGAGTGCCAGGTGTGTGTTCCAGTCCCCAGCATTTGGTTTGCACGTGTCCTGCTCAGACACAAGTACAATTTCCTCAGTCCTGAACACAGCAGAATGAGAATTATGGACTGGCAGTGTTAAGGTGATTGGTGTGACAGGGGTCAAACTGGGAAAACATTGGGGAATTCCTCAGTTTGTGCTTTTGCCAAACTCACCCAAACCTCTGCTAGGAAGTGATGGGCTGGAAAAGTTGAGGCAGAAATGGAATTGAAAACTGGGGCTCTTGACACTGTAATTGCTGAAACTAAATGTGTCCAAGCAGCAGCTCTTGTTGTGCAGGGAATAACTCCTGTCAGCAGCAAGGCCCTGACTGAAGTGGCAGCTGCAGTTGTTCCTGTGGTGTGGGCCAGTGGAGCTGCAGGAGAGTGGAAGAGGGCAGAACCTGTAGGTATTACCCCTGATGTGGGATCTCTATGGGTAAGGCCAACCCAGTATCCTTTAAAATCAGAATGCCAGACTGGATTGGTTGCAGGAACAGCTAAATTGGCTCCTCCTGGTTTGCTTGTAGGACGTGAATGCAAGAACCTGCCAAGAAAACCAGTGGACAAGATGATTGATTAGTGCAGGACCTGAGAGAAGCACCTTGAATGACAACCTGGAGGAGTTTCCAGTATTGGATTTAAAAGATGGCCTTTGCATCTCCTTGAGCAAGGAAAGCCAAGAAAGCTTTGCTTTTGCAGGAGAAAATGGGGCAAGCAGGCAGGAAGAAGAGAAGCCCCGTGACTCCTCCCTGAGCCCCAGACAGCCCATGAACTGCCTTGCTGGGAATGGTGGGACGGGCTGGACTCTGCATTGCTCCCTCGGGATGTGTGGTAAGACTGTTATGGCGACTTTTTGAATAGATGGTGCAAGGGCAGCCTTTAAGCAGCTGAAGCATTCCCTGAGGAGAGCTCTGGGTCTGCCAGATGTGTCAGAACTGTTGGAAGCATCTTTGGTGGGGAGGGCAAACAAAGGCCAAGGTGTGCAGTGACCCCCCTGAGAAGGGACTTTCAGTTAATGGCATCCCTGATGGTGAACTTTGTGGGCTGTTCCCCCTGTAGGGCAGGTGATAGTCCCAGCTCCAGTTATGGGAAAAATGGTTAAAAGGGAGCCCCAAAAGCTGGAAGTCCTCCTGGAGGCTCCTGGCAAAGAGAGTTTGCTGCGTTCCCCCTGACAGAAGGACAGTGATAGCTTTTGAGTGCTGGTAGATCCTTTTAATAGATAGCCTTGAGTGTGTCCTTGTTGCACCAGTAGGACTTATCAAAGTCCCCATATTCCAGGAGATAGACACATTGAAGTTTAAAATATTCTTCCTAATCCTTTGTTGGCTTGAGGCTCTCCCCTCAGGAACTGCAGGAACTCCTGGTGCCGCCTGGGCCGATGGATTGGACGCCCCAGCCCCTCCGTTCCTGCCCAGCCACTGGGGCCGTGTCCAGTGGTGGCACTGCCAGCCCTGCAGGTGAAGTGGGAAGGGCCTTTGCAGGTCTGGTGGGTCACATTTATAGCAGGTAAAGTTGCAGTAAAAGGACCTGGGGTCTGTTATTCTTGAGTTCAGAAAGCTCCTTTTGATTGGTGAGCAGGACAAAGTGGATCCTTAAGAGTTCCCATCCGTGTTTGTGTCTCAGCCTGTGTTAGGATTCAGGGCTGTAGCTGTTGTTGTCACTGAGGAGTCAAACTGTGCTTTAAATAATGAGACCCTGGCCTGATGGCCCAGTGTCAAGGCAAAAGGTGGAATGCTCTCTGAGTGTTGAGATGTAACAAGGGCTAATCCTTTTTGCAGTGGGATGGAGCCTGGAAAGTGCACAGAGCTGAGCCCAGGGATTGAAAGGGACCAAGCAAGGGAGGTGAAGAAAGAAGGAAGAAGGGAAGTGAGGCAGCAGGCAAGCAGCACCAAGTTGCTGTGTAAGCAGGTGAGTTGTGGTGAGGTTCCTCAGGCAGGCACTGAGGACTTGGAGGGCTCCAGACAGAGCAGACCTGGGAAGGCCCTCGGTGAAGCCCCTCAGAAACCTGAAGCCCCTGGGCCTTTTGGGGAGCCTGAGCTATTGCAGCCCTGGGGATGGCTTTGGTTTCCTTCTCTCCTCAGAGTAAAACTCTGTGGGGGAGTCTGTGATCTCCCTGACTTTTGTGTCATAACTGAAACTTGGAAGGAAGTTGACCTTGTGTAGTTTCCCAACTGACTTGGCCGGGTTGAACCAGCAGTGCCAGATTGTTGTAGTGTGCAGGGTGTTGTTTGTGTCTGAGCAGTTTGGGGTTGATTTGCCAAGGGGAGCCATGGAATGTTATGGTGTTTTTGTCCCAATATTTGGAGGCAGTGCCCTGGATGAGTTGATTTCTGCCTCACTCCCTGATATCTGAGTTAGGAGATGTACCAAGAACTGGTAGTTTTTGCAGTGGGATGTTCCCTAGAAAGTGCATGGAGCTGAGCCAAGGAACTTAAAGGGACTGAGCAAGCAAAGTCAAGAAAGAATGAAGAAGGGAACTGAGGCAGCAGCCAAGCAGCACCAAGCTCCTCTACAACCAGGTGAGTTGTCTTGAAGTTGATAAGGTGGTCACTGAGAACTTTGGGGTCTGCAGGCACAGGTGACCACCAGAGACCCCCAATGGAGCCCCTCAGAGAACTTATAAGGGTTTGTGTAGATGGGAACAGGTGTTGGGAGTGTCCTGAATGTGCAACAGGAATGCAGGGAAGGAAAATGAACCCTCCTGTCATGCTGACCCCTCCCATCAGCTGCAGTGGAGACCCTTCCGTGTGCCCTTTGGGAGCGGATTGCCAGGACCCCCGTGGGGCTGGGATCATGGCAGGGTGTTGTAAGCAAGGAATGCCTGGCTTCTAAAAGTCACCAGCTGAGTCTTAGAGGCTCCTTTGAAGAGCTGTTTTCAGGCAGGCAAATTGCCCCCCAGGAGGGACTCTGTGCCTGCTCTCCCGTGGCTCCAAGGGATCTCTGGCCCTTCACGCCGGCACCGAGATTTTCTCGGGAAGGGCCTCAGATCTCCGGACCAGTCTGGGACACAGGCAAGATCCCCCTGCATTTTGGGACCAAATTGGCCCCTGGAGGGACAGTGCTGTTGGTGCCCCCCGGGTTGGGGCACCCCGAGGACTCCAGCGCGCACCGAAAGGATTATTCGGGGAGATCCTCGGGGTGCCCGGCCCTGGGGAGCTCAAAGCAAGGTCCCTGCCATGGATTCAGGCATTGCTGAGAGTATCCCAGGGGTCCCTGTCCCTGCTAGACAGGGAGCTCTCTAATGGGCTGTAATTGGGTTCTAAAAGTGGTGCTCCAAGTGCCAAACAAGTGTGGGATTGGGATTAAGAAATGAGCAGTGAGGGTGCAATTGGCTGTTTTCTCTGGAATGTGACTGTGAGAGCTGCAGGAGTGCCAGGTGTGTGTTCCAGTCCCCAGCATTTGGTTTGCACATGTCCTGCTCAGACGCAAGTACAATTTCCTCAGTCCTGAACACAGCAGAATGAGAATTATGGACTGGCAGTGTTAAGGTGATTGGTGTGACAGGGGTCAAACTGGGAAAACATTGGGGAATTCCTCAGTTTGTGTTTTTGCCAAACTCACCCAAACCTCTGCTAGGAAGTGATGGGCTGGAAAAGTTGAGGCAGAAATGGAATTGAAAACTGGGGCTCTTGACACTGTAATTGCTGAAACTAAATGTGTCCAAGCAGCAGCTCTTGTTGTGCAGGGAATAACTCCTGTCAGCAGCAAGGCCCTGACTGAAGTGGCAGCTGCAGTTGTTCCTGTGGTGTGGGCCAGTGGAGCTGCAGGAGAGTGGAAGAGGGCAGAACCTGTAGGTATTACCCCTGATGTGGGATCTCTATGGGTAAGGCCAACCCAGTATCCTTTAAAATCAGAATGCCAGACTGGATTGGTTGCAGGAACAGCTAAATTGGCTCCTCCTGGTTTGCTTGTAGGACGTGAATGCAAGAACCTGCCAAGAAAACCAGTGGACAAGATGATTGATTAGTGCAGGACCTGAGAGAAGCACCTTGAATGACAACCTGGAGGAGTTTCCAGTATTGGATTTAAAAGATGGCCTTTGCATCTCCTTGAGCAAGGAAAGCCAAGAAAGCTTTGCTTTTGCAGGAGAAAATGGGGCAAGCAGGCAGGAAGAAGAGAAGCCCCGTGACTCCTCCCTGAGCCCCAGACAGCCCATGAACTGCCTTGCTGGGAATGGTGGGACGGGCTGGACTCTGCATTGCTCCCTCGGGATGTGTGGTAAGACTGTTATGGCGACTTTTTGAATAGATGGTGCAAGGGCAGCCTTTAAGCAGCTGAAGCATTCCCTGAGGAGAGCTCTGGGTCTGCCAGATGTGTCAGAACTGTTGGAAGCATCTTTGGTGGGGAGGGCAAACAAAGGCCAAGGTGTGCAGTGACCCCCCTGAGAAGGGACTTTCAGTTAATGGCATCCCTGATGGTGAACTTTGTGGGCTGTTCCCCCTGTAGGGCAGGTGATAGTCCCAGCTCCAGTTATGGGAAAAATGGTTAAAAGGGAGCCCCAAAAGCTGGAAGTCCTCCTGGAGGCTCCTGGCAAAGAGAGTTTGCTGCGTTCCCCCTGACAGAAGGACAGTGATAGCTTTTGAGTGCTGGTAGATCCTTTTAATAGATAGCCTTGAGTGTGTCCTTGTTGCACCAGTAGGACTTATCAAAGTCCCCATATTCCAGGAGATAGACACATTGAAGTTTAAAATATTCTTCCTAATCCTTTGTTGGCTTGAGGCTCTCCCCTCAGGAACTGCAGGAACTCCTGGTGCCGCCTGGGCCGATGGATTGGACGCCCCAGCCCCTCCGTTCCTGCCCAGCCACTGGGGCCGTGTCCAGTGGTGGCACTGCCAGCCCTGCAGGTGAAGTGGGAAGGGCCTTTGCAGGTCTGGTGGGTCACATTTATAGCAGGTAAAGTTGCAGTAAAAGGACCTGGGGTCTGTTATTCTTGAGTTCAGAAAGCTCCTTTTGATTGGTGAGCAGGACAAAGTGGATCCTTAAGAGTTCCCATCCGTGTTTGTGTCTCAGCCTGTGTTAGGATTCAGGGCTGTAGCTGTTGTTGTCACTGAGGAGTCAAACTGTGCTTTAAATAATGAGACCCTGGCCTGATGGCCCAGTGTTAAGAAAAAAGGTGGAATGCTCTCTGAGTGTTGAGATGTAACAAGGGCTAATCCTTTTTGCAGTGGGATGGAGCCTGGAAAGTGCACAGAGCTGAGCCCAGGGATTGAAAGGGACCAAGCAAGGGAGGTGAAGAAAGAAGGAAGAAGGGAAGTGAGGCAGCAGGCAAGCAGCACCAAGTTGCTGTGTAAGCAGGTGAGTTGTGTTGAGGTTCCTCAGGCAGGCACTGAGGACTTGGAGGGCTCCAGACAGAGCAGACCTGGGAAGGCCCTCGGTGAAGCCCCTTGGAAACCTTCTAAGGGTAGTTGTGTATGGTGATAAGTGTTGGGAAATGTCCTGAATGTGGAACAGGAATGCAGGGAAGGAAAATGAGCCCTCCTGTAATGCTGACCCCTCCCATCAGCTGCAGTGGAGACCCCTCCGTGTGCCCTTTGGGAGCGGATTGCCAGGACCCCCGTGGGGCTGGGATCATGGCAGGGTGTTGTAAGCAAGGAATGCCTGGCTTCTAAAAGTCACCAGCTGAGTCTTAGAGGCTCCTTTGAAGAGCTGTTTTCAGGCAGGCAAATTGCCCCCCAGGAGGGACTCTGTGCCTGCTCTCCCGTGGCTCCAAGGGATCTCTGGCCCTTCACGCCGGCACCGAGATTTTCTCGGGAAGGGCCTCAGATCTCCGGACCAGTCTGGGACACAGGCAAGATCCCCCTGCAGTTTAGGACCAAATTGGCCCCCTGGAGGGACAGTGCTGTTGGTGCCCCCCGGGTTGGGGCACCCCGAGGACTCCAGCGCGCACCGAAAGGATTATTCGGGGAGATCCTCGGGGTGCCCGGCCCTGGGGAGCTCAAAGCAAGGTCCCTGCCATGGATTCAGGCATTGCTGAGAGTATCCCAGGGGTCCCTGTCCCTGCTAGACAGGGAGCTCTCTAATGGGCTGTAATTGGGTTCTAAAAGTGGTGCTCCAAGTGCCAAACAAGTGTGGGATTGGGATTAAGAAATGAGCAGTGAGGGTGCAATTGGCTGTTTTCTCTGGAATGTGACTGTGAGAGCTGCAGGAGTGCCAGGTGTGTGTTCCAGTCCCCAGCATTTGGTTTGCACATGTCCTGCTCAGACACAGGTCCAACTTGCTCAGTCCTTAACCCAAGAGAGGGAGAATTATGGACTGGCAGTGTTAAGGTGATTGGTGTGACAGGGGTCAAACTGGGAAAACATTGGGGAATTCCTCAGTTGGTCTGTTTGCCAAACTAACCCAAACCTGTGCTAGGAAGAGATGGACTGGGGTCTCTGATCTCCTGGGCAGTTGTTTTGCATGACCCTGGGAGCCTCTGGGATTAGACTGGCCTGGGCAGACAGGGAGCAGTTTGTCCTGTGGAGCTGGGCTGGGTTTGTTGAGGATGCCTTGGGAGGCAGGGCTGGAGAGGCTCCTCTGTTGGCTGTAGTGGTGGAAGGTTGTAGCAGCAGGGCTGGAGCCTTCGCCCTCCTGCTCCCCCCGTGAGCCCCGACGGGCCCGTGCCCTTGGCAATGGAGGGCCCTCCATTGCTGAGTCAGCGGTTCCGGGGGCCAGGAGGGATGGGATCAGGATGCCGAGCTCCGCCCAGGGCCAGGGCTGCCAGTGTTCAACCATGGAGGGAACTGAAAGCACAGTGAGATGGAGGCCAAGCTGCAGCACAGGGATGGGTGAGAAAAGACCCTAGTCCTCAGGTGGAGCTTTGAATTCCCTGGAAAAATGGATCCTGTCAGATGGATCAGGCCCTTGTGGGTGCTGGAGCAGAGGCCTCTGTCATTTATGGTCACCCTGAAAGGTTGCAAGGACAGCAAGTTCTGACTGCAGGATGAGGTGGCAAACAAAGTGAAGTGGTCCAGAGAAAAGCTGAGGCTAAAATTGGTCCTGTGCCAGAGCAGCCTCGTGCAGTGCTTGTTGCTGTCCCTGAGTGTCCCATTGCAGTGGATATTTCCAAGGGTGCCTTGTGCTGGGGAGCACTGGGGCAGTTCCCTTTCCCTGGGCAGGGCAGGCAGGGCACGTTTCCCCCCTCGAGGGTGGCTCCACAGTCCCCCCCTGTGCCCTGGGAGCGTGGCAGAACACCTGGACCCACTGTCCTTGTCAGAGAGGGCACAAGGGATGGTTGGATGGGGGAGGGAATGGCTCAGGGAGTACAAGCACCATTACAATGAGTAGGGCAGCACCTGGAAAGGAAGAAGGGGAGTTAATCCAGACAAAATCCAAGCACCTGCCCAAGCTGTGATATTTTTAGGAACTCAGTGGTGCTGTGGTCCCCAGGAAGTATTGCCCAGGACTAGGCAGGAGACTTCAGGCTCTGTCACCCCCAGAGCAAGTGTCCAGGGGCAGGCAGTGGGGAGGCAGCTCTGTTGTTGAGGATGGGGTTATTTTCTCTGCTTTTTTTTGTCTCCAGAGATGTTCTTCCCGTTAATCCAAACTGACTCCATCTCCTAACTCTCTGAAGAGGTTTTCTGCTTTTTGTGGGAGGGTAAGGTTTGGGTTCTAACTATAGAAGAGCCAACAAAATAAAGGCTTTGTGGCAAACAAATGGTGTCTCCCAAACTCTTTGTACTTCAAATAGATGCCTTTATTCTTAGTTTTTTCTTATTGGTATTCTCAAGGTACTTAATACCCTGTCTACAGTTATTTATTTTGGCTTCTCTTTTTTATTTGTTACAGAGTTGATGTGACTGACTTCTTTTTGAAATGCAGCAGTGCTCTCAAGGATATTTCCCCCCCACTCCTGGGCTTGTGCAGGGCTGTTGAGTCCGTGTGTGCCACTGTTCTTGTCCCAGGGGGACCGAGTGACATTTGGAACCAAACCTGGGGACTTGAACTCTAGGAATGTTTCTGTGTCTTTGAATTTTAAATTGCACATGAAGCAGAAATATGTTTGTGTTTTCCAGGTTATATTGTCATGAAAATAGAAATGCATCATTGGATCTTACTCCTCTGAGGGCAAACCACCAGACTGATCATTTCTTAGTCCATCAGACCCAGTGCCAGGAACTCAGAGGGGTGTTTGTGTGCAAATGTGCTGAGTGGTGGTGGCCCCCGTGAGACTGTGACCAGCTGGAAATGTGTGTGTGTGTGTGTGCAGAGCTGGGCTGGATCCCTTGGGATTTGGCTCCCAGATCCCCCCCAGCCTTCAGGAAAACCAGAGGCCACCGAACCCTGAGGGAAGGGAGTCCCATTTGCAGAAGGGTTTGTAGATTGGGGAAAAGCTCTCCAGAACAAAGCCTGTGTTCCAAACCCCTTCAGGCCAAAGTCAAGGAGCACAAACCCTGGAGTCATCAAGTTATGAAGTTTGGTTCAAACCATTTCCTAATAAGTCAGTTTTAATGAAGTGTTAAAAGGAGAACTTAAATAAGGGTAATTTCTGATGGAGAATAATGGGAAGAAGTGGTTTAAGTTCCCTAAACATGTTTTATATCAGTCCATGGTTATTTAATTGAGCATTGTTTGGAATTTTTCTTTTTGCATTCGTTCCTGGTGTGCTTTTCTCTATCTAAGGGATGTTTGGAGGTCTTTTTGATTGCTTGAAGGTTTTTAATGTCAGTGCTGGATTGGGGTGGACAGTCATTGTAACATGATTTAGAGTTGGATGCATTTTATTCTGTGTGCCCTCTTTGATGTCTCGTGTTCAGCGAGTGACTGGTCAGAGTTTGGCCCAAGCCTTTGTTTTTCAGGTGAAAAACCCGAAGGGGGAATTGTAGTTGCAGCTTTGCCCTTGAGCTGCAGCTGGAGCCTGGCCAAAGAACAAGGCAAAGCTCCCTGGGGAAGGAAGGGGGAGCCAGAGAAGAAAAGCAGCTGCAGCCAGAAAGGTGGGTTTGGGCGGGAGAAGAGGGGCTGTGACCCAGCAAGGGGCTCTGGAGGGCTCTGGGGTCCCTGTAATGGCTCTGGGGTCTCTATAGGGGCTCTGGAGGGCTCTGGGGTCCCTATAATGGCTCTGGGGTCTCTGTAGGGACTCTGGGGTTTCTATCGTGGCTCTGGGGTCCCTATAATGGCTCTGGGGTCTCTGTAGGGGCTCTGGGGTCCCTCTCCTGGCTCGGGGTCCCTCTCCTGGCTCGGGGTCCCTCTCCCTGCCGGCACAGGAGCTGCTGCCGCCCCAGCAAGAGGCAGAGGAGTCGCTGCCCAGAAGCAAGAACTCACTGAGAGCTGAACTGGGGCCGTGTGGGCAGGGCCAGAGGGGAGCAAAGGAAGGGATTTGTTGCTAAGAAAAGAAATAAAGTTTGGGTCATTTGTTGGGGAGATTTGTGTCAGTTTCTGATCATTTTTGGGGGTTATTTTTTGTGAGTTTCTGGTCATTTTTGGGGGAGATTTGGGTCAGTTTCTGGTCATTTTTTGGGGAGATTTGGGAAACGGATCATTTTTTAGGGGAGATTTGGGTCAGTTTTGGGTCATTTATTGGGGTTTTTTTTGCTAAGTTTCTGGTCATTCTTTGGGGAGATTTGGGTGAGTTCTGGGTCATTTTGGGGGGTGATTTGGGTCAGTTTCTGGTAATTTTATGGGGTGATTTGGCTGACTTGTGGGTGATTTTTTGGGGAGATTTGGGTGAGTTCTGGGTCATTTTATGGGGTGATTTGGCTGACTTTCTGGTCGCTTTTTGGGGTGATTTGGGTGAGTTTTGGGTCTATTTTTGCGGTAATTTTGGGTCAATTTCTGGTCATTTTTTGGGGTGATTGGGCTGACTTTTGTGTTATTTTTTGGGGAGATTTGGGTGAGTCTTGGTATCAGTGTTTTGGGGTTTTGGGGTCAGTTTCTGGTCATATTTGGGGCTGATTTTGTATCATTTTGGGTCAGTTTTGGGGGGGGTTTTTTGCATTTTTAGGTCAGGTTTTGGGCCAATTTGGAGTTAGTTTTTGAGGTGAATTGGGCCAGTTTTGTGTCAGTTCTGGATCAATTTTAGGGGTGAATTGGATCAATTTTTGTGTCTTTTTTGGGGAGATTTGAATCAGTTTCTGGTCATTTTTTAGGGAGATTTGGGTGAGCTCTGGGTCATTTTTGGTGAGATTTAAATCAGTTTCTGGTAGTTTTCTGGGGAGACTTGGGTGAGTTCTGGGTCTCTCCTGATAGTAATTTTTTCAGGCTCCTCTCCTGATTTTAAATTTCTCAGGCTTCTCTCCTGATTTTTATTGTATTAGTCCTCTGTCCTGATTTTACTGTTTTCAGGCTCCTCTCCTCATTTTAATTTTTTCAGGCTCCTCTCCTCATTTTAATTTTTTCAGGCTCCTCTCCTCATTTTAATTTTTTCAGGCTCCTCTCCTGATTTTAATTTTTTTAGGCTGCTCCCCTGATTTTTATTGTATTAGTCTCCTGTCCTGATTTTAATTTTTTCAGGCTCCTCTCCTGATTTTAAGGTTTTTAGTCTCCTCTCCTGATTTTTATTTTCTTAGGCTCCTCTCCTGATTTTAGATTTTTTAGGTTCCTCTCCTGATATTAATTTTTTAAGGCTCCTCTCCTGATTTTTAGATTTTTAGTCTCCTCTCCTGATTTTTATTCTCTTAGGCTCCTCTCCTGCTTGTAATTTTTTTAGGCTCCTCTGCTGGTTTTAATTTTTTTAGGCTCCTCTGCTGGTTTTAATTTTTTTAGGCTCCTCTCATGATTCTAGTTTTTGTAGGCTCCTGTCCTGATTTTAATTTTTGTAGGCTCCTCTCCTGATTTTAAATTTTTTAGGCTCCTCTCCTGATTTTTGTTTTTTTTAGGCTCCTCTCCTGATTTTTAGATTTTTAGGCTCGTCTCCTGATTTTAAGATTTTTATACTCCTCTCCTGATTTTAATTTTTTTAGGCTCCTCTCCTGATTTTAATTTTTTTAGGCTGCTCTCCTTATTTTTATTCTCTTAGGCTCTTCTCCTGATTTTAAGATTATTAGGCTCATTTCCTGATTTAAAATTTTTAAGGCTCCTCTCCTGATTTTAATTTTTTTAGGCTCCTCTCCTGATTTTAATTTTTTTACGCTCCTCTCCTGATTTTTAAATTTTCAGTCTCCTCTCCAGATTTTGATTCTCTTAGGCTCCTCTGCTGATTTTAATTTTTTTAGGCTCCTCTCCTGATTTTTAGATATTTGGCTTCTCTCCTGATTTTAATTTTTTTAGGCTCCTCTCCTGATATTAATTTTTTTAGGCTCCTCTCCTGATTTTTAGATTTTTAGTCTCCTCTCCTGATTTTTATTCTCTTAGGCTCCCCTCCTGATTTTAATTTTTTTAGGCTCCTCTCCAGATTTTTAGATTTTTAGTCTCCTCTCCTGATTTTTATTCTCTTAGGCTTCCCTCCTGATTTTAATTTTTTTAGGCTCCTCTCCTGATTTTAATTTTTTTAGGCTCCTCTCCTGATTTTTATTTTTTTGGGCTCCTCGTCTGATTTAAATTGTTTTAGGCTCCTCTGCTGGTTTTAATTTTTTTAGACTCCTCTCCTGATTTTATATTTTTTTTGGCTGCTCTCTTGATTTTTATTCTCTTAGGCTCTTCTCCTGATTTTAATATTTTTAGGCTCCTTTCCTGATTTAAAATTTTTTTGGGCTCCTGTCCTGATTTTTATTTTTTTAGGCTCCTCTGCTGGTTTTAATTTTTTTTGGCTCCTCTCCTGATTTTTAGATTTTTAGGCTCCACTCCTGATTTCAATTTTTTTAGGCTCCTCTCCTGATTTTTCTTTTTTTAGGCTCCTCTCCTGATTTTTGTTTTTTTAGTTTCCTCTCCTGATATTAATTTTTTTAGGCTCCTCTCCTGATTTTTGTTTTTTTTTAGGCTCCTCTCCTGATTTTTAGATTTTTAGGCTCGTCTCCTGATTTTAAGATTTTTATACTCCTCTCCTTATTTTAATTTTTTAGGCTCCTCTCCTGATTTTAATTTTTTGAGGCTCCTCTCCTTTTTTTTAATTTTTTTAGGCTCCTCTCCTTATTTTTATTCTCTTAGGCTCTTCTCCTGATTTTAAGATTTTTAGGCTCATTTCTTGATTTAAAATTTATTAGGCTCCTCTCCTGATTTTTGTTTTTTTTAGGCTCCTCTCCTGATTTTTAGGATTTTAGACTCTTCTCCTGATTTTAACATTTTTAGGCTCCTCTCCTGATTTAATTTTTTCAGGCTCCTCTCCTGATTATAATTTTTTAAGTCTCCTCTCCTGATTTTTAGACTTTTAGACTCTTCTCCTGATTTTATTTTATTAAGCCCCTCTCCTGATTTTTAGATTTTTAGGCTCCTCTCCTGATTTTAATTTTTTTAGGCACCTTTCCTGATTTAAAATTTTTTTGGGCTCCTCTCCTGGTTTTAATTTTTTTAGGTTCCTCTCCTGATTTTAATTTTTTTAGGCTTCTCTCCTGATTTTAATTTATTTGGGCTCCTCTCCTGATTTTAATTTTCTTAGGCTCCTCTCCTGATTTTAATTTTTTTAGGCACCTTTCCTGATTTAAAATTTTTTTGGGCTCCTCTCCTGGTTTTAATTTTTTTAGACTCCTCTCCTGATTTTAATTTTTTTAGTCTCCTCTCCAGATTTTAATTTTTTTAGTCTCCTCTCCTGATTTTAATTTTTTTAGGCTCCTCTCCTGATTTTTAGTATTTTAGGCTCGTCTCCAGATTTTAAGATTTTTATACTCCTTTCCTGATTTTAATTTTTTTAGGCTCCTCTCCTGATTTTAGTTTTTATAGTTTCCTCTCCTGATTTTAATTTTTTTAGGCTCCTCTCATGATTCTAGTTTTTGTAGGCTCCTGTCCTGATTTTAATTTTTGTAGGCTCCTCTCTTGATTTTAATTTTTTTGGCCTCCTCGTCTGATTTTAATTTTTTTAGGCTCCTCTCCTGGTTTTAATTTTTTTAGTCTCCTCTCCTGATTTTAATTTTTTTTGGCTGCTCTCTTGATTTTTATTCTCTTAGGCTCTTCTCCTGATTTTAATATTTTTAGGCTCCTTTCCTGATTTAAAATTTTTTTGGGCTCCTGTCCTGATTTTTATTTTTTTAGGCTCCTCTGCTGGTTTTAATTTTTTTTGGCTCCTCTCCTGATTTTTAGATTTTTAGGCTCCTCTCCTGATTTTTCTTTTTTTAGGCTCCTCTCCTGATTTTTCTTTTTTTAGGCTCCTCTCCTGATTTTTCTTTTTTTAGGCTCCTCTCCTGATTTTTCTTTTTTTAGGCTCCTCTCCTGATTTTAGTTTTTTTAGTTTCCTCTCCTGATATTAATTTTTTTAGGCTCCTCTCATGATTCTAGTTTTTTTAGGCTCCTCTCCTGATTTTAATTTTTTTAGGCTCCTCTCCTGATTTTAATTTTTTTAGGCTCCTCTCCTGATTTTAATTTTTTTAGGCTCCTCTCCTGATTTTAATTTTTTTAGGCTCCTCTCCTGATTTTAATTTTTTTAGGCTCTTCTCCTGATTTTAATTTTTTTAGGTTCCTCTCCTGATTTTAATTTTTTTAGGCTGCTCTCCTGATTCTTATTCTCTTATGCTCTTCTCCTGATTTTAATTTTTTTAGGCTCCTCTCCTGATTTTTAGGATTTTAGGCTCGTCTCCTTATTTTAAGATTTTTAGGCTCCTCTCCTGGTTTTCACATTTTTACGCTCCTCTCCTGGTTTTCAGATTTTTAGGCTCCTCTCCTGATTTTAATTTTTTTAGGCTCCTCTCCTGATTTTTGTTTTTTTTAGGCTCCTCTCCTGATTTTTGTTTTTTTTAGGCTCCTCTCCTGATTTTCAGATTTTTAGGCTCCTCTCATGATTTTAGTTTTTCAGGCTCCTCTCCTGCTTTTAATATTTTTAGGCTCCTCTCCTGATTTTAATTTTTTTAGGCTGCTCTCCTTTTTTTTTATTCTCTTAGGCTCTTCTCCTGATTCTAAGATTTTTAGTCTCATTTCCTGATTTAAAATTTTTTGGGCTCGTCTCCTGATTTTAATTTTTTAAGGCTTCTCTCCTGATTAAAATTTTTTAAGGCTCCTCTCCTGATTTTAATTTTTTTAGACTTATCTCCTTATTTTAATTTTTTTAGGCTCCTCTCCTGATTTTTGGTTTTTTTTAGGCTCCTCTCCTGATTTCAATTTTTTTAGGCTGCTCTCCTTATTTTTATTCTCTTAGGCTCTTCTCCTCATTTTAAGATTTTTAGGCTCCTCTCCTGATTTAATTTTTTCAGGCTCCTCTCCTGATTATAATTTTTTAAGTCTCCTCTCCTGATTTTTAGATTTTTAGGCTCCTCTCCTGATTTTAATTTTTTTAGGCACCTTTCCTGATTTAAAATTTTTTTGGGCTCCTCTCCTGGTTTTAATTTTTTTAGGTTCCTCTCCTGATTTTAATTTTTTTAGGCTTCTCTCCTGATTTTAATTTTATTTGGGCTCCTCTCCTGATTTTAATTTTCTTAGGCTCCTCTCCTGATTTTAATTTTTTTAGGCTCCTCTCCTGATTTTAATTTTTTTAGACTCCTCTCCTGATTTTAATTTGTTTAGTCTCCTCTCCAGATTTTAATTTTTTTAGTCTCCTCTCCTGATTTTAATTTTTTTAGGCTCCTCTCCTGATTTTTAGTATTTTAGGCTCGTCTCCAGATTTTAAGATTTTTATACTCCTTTCCTGATTTTAATTTTTTTAGGCTCCTCTCATGATTCTAGTTTTTTTAGGCTCCTCTCCTGATTTTAATTTTTTTAGGCTCCTCTCCTGATTTCAATTTTTTTAGGCTCCTCTCCTGATTGCAATTTTTTTAGACTCTTCTCCTGATTTTAATTTTTTTAGGCTCCTCTCCTGATTTTAATTTTTTTAGGCTCCTCTCCTGATTTTAATTTTTTTAGGCTCTTCTCCTGATTTTAATTTTTTTAGGTTCCTCTCCTGATTTTAATTTTTTTAGGCTGCTCTCCTGATTCTTATTCTCTTATGCTCTTCTCCTGATTTTAATTTTTTTAGGCTCCTCTCCTGATTTTTAGGATTTTAGGCTCGTCTCCTGATTTTAAGATTTTTAGGCTCCTCTCCTGGTTTTCACATTTTTACGCTCCTCTCCTGGTTTTTAGATTTTTAGGCTCCTCTCCTGATTTTAATTTTTTTAGGTTCCTCTCCAGATTTTTGTTTTTTTTAGGCTCCTCTCCTGATTTTCAGATTTTTAGGCTCCTCTCATGATTTTTGGATTTTTATGCTCTTCTCCTGATTTTAAGATTTTTAGGTTCCTCTCCTGATTTTAATTTTTTTAGGCTGCTCTCTTGATTTTTATTCTCTTAGGCTCCTCTCCTGATTTTAATGTTTTTAGGCTCCTATCCTGATTTAAAATTTATTTGGGCTTCTGTCCTGATTTTTATTTTTTTAGGCTCCTCTGCTGGTTTTAATTTTTTTTGGCTCCTCTCCTGATTTTTCTTTTTTTAGGCTCCTCTCCTGATTTTAGTTTCTTTAGTTTCCTCTCCTGATATTAATTTTTTTAGGCTCCTCTCATGATTCTAGTTTTTGTAGGCTCCTCTCCTGATTTTATTTTTTTAGGCTCCTCTCCTGATTTTAATTTTTTTAGACTCCTCTCCTGATATTAATTTTTTTAGGCTTTTCTCCTGTTTTTAATTTTTTTAGGCTCCTCTCCTGATTTTTGTTTTTTTATGCTCCTCTCCTGATTTTCGTTTTTTTAGTTTCCTCTCCTGATATTAATTTTTTTAGGCTCCTCTCATGATTCTAGTTTTTGTAGGCTCCTGTCCTGATTTTAATTTTTGTAGGCTCCTGTCCTGATTTTAATTTTTGTAGGCTCCTCTCCTGATTTTAATTTTTTTAGGCTTTTCGCCTGTTTTTAATTTTTTTAGGCTCCTCTCCTGATTTTAATTTTTTTAGGCTCTTCTCCTGATTTTTGTTTTTTTTAGGCTCCTCTCCTGATTTTTAGATTTTTAGGCTCCTCTCCTGATTTTTAGATTTTTATGCTCTTCTCCTGATTTTAATTTTTTTATGCTCCTCTCCTGATTTTATTTTTTTTAGACTCCTCTCCTGATTTTAATTTGTTTAGTGTCCTCTTCTGATTTTAATTTTTTTTAGGCTGCTCTCTTGATTTTTATTCTCTTAGGATCTTCTCCTGATTTTAATTTTTTTAGGCTCCTCTCCTGATTTTAATTTTTTTTAGGCTGCTCTTCTTATTTTTATTCTCTTAGGCTCTTCTCCTGATTTTAAGAGTTTTAGGCTCATTTCCTGATTTAAAATTTTTTTGGCTCCTCTCCTGATTTTAATTTTTTTAGACTCCTCTCCTGATTTTTAGGATTTTATGCTCGTCTCCTGATTTTTAGATTTTTAGGCTCCTCTCCTGATTTTCAGATTTTTAGGCTCCTCTCCTGATTTTCAGATTTTTAGGCTCCTCTCCTGATTTTCAGATTTTTCAGGCTCCTCTCCTGATTATAATTTTTTAAGGCTCCTCTCCTGATTGCAATTTTTTTAGACTCTTCTCCTGATTTTTAATTTTTTTAGGCTCCTCTCCTGATTTTGGTTTTTTTTAGGCTCCTCTCCTGATTTTTAGATTTTTAGGCTCCTCTCCTGATTTTTAGATTTTTAGGCTCCTCTCCTGATTTTAATTTTTTTATGCTCCTCTCCTGATTTTAATTTTTTTAGGCTCCTCTCCTGATTTTATTTTATTAGCCCCCTCTCCTGATTTTAAGATTTTTAGGCTCCTCTCCTGATTTTCAGGTTTTTATACTCCTCTCCTGATTTTAGTTTTTCAGGCTCCTCTCCTGATTTTAATTTTTTTAGGCTCCTCTCCTGATTTTAATTTTTTTAGGCTCCTCTCCTTTTTTTTTATTCTCTTAGGCTCTTCTCCTGATTTTAAGATTTTTAGGCTCATTTCCTGATTTAAAATTTTTTTGGCTCCTCTCCTGATTTTAATTTTATAAGGCTCCTCTCCTGATTAAAATTTTTTAAGGCTCCTCTCCTGATTTTAATTTTTTTAGACTTATCTCCTTATTTTAATTTTTTTAGGCTCCTCTCCTGATTTTTGGTTTTTTTTAGGCTCCTCTCCTGATTTTTAGATTTTTTGGCTCCTCTCCTGATTTTAATTTTTTTAGACTCCTCTCCTGATTTTTGTTTTTTTTAGGCTCCTCTCCTGATTTTAAGATTTTTATACTCCTCTCCTGATTTTAATTTTTTAGGTTCCTCTCCTGATTTCAAGATTTTTAGGCTTCTCTCCTGATTTCCGATTTTTAGGCTCCTCTCCTGATTTTAGTTTTTTCAGGCTCCTCTCCTGATTATAATTTTTTTACTCTCCTCTCCTGATTTAGATTTTTAGACCCTTCTCCTGATTTTATTTTATTAGGCCCCTCTCCTGATTTTTAGATTTTTAGGCTCCTCTCCTGATTTTAATTTTTTTAGGCACCTTTCCTGATTTAAAATTTTTTTAGGCTCCTCTCCTGATTTTATTTTTTTAGGCTCCTCTCCAGATTTTTGTTCTCTTAGGCTCCTTTCCTGATTTTAATTGTTTTAGGCTCCTCTCCTGATTTTAATTGTTTTAGGCTCCTCTCCTGATTTTAATTGTTTTAGGCTCCTCTCCTGATTTTAATTTTTTTAGGCTGCTCTCCTGATTTTAATTTGTTTCGTCTCCTCTCCTGATTTGAATTTTTTTTGGCAGCTCTCTTGATTTTTATTCTCTTAGGCTCTTCTCCTGATTTTAATATTTTTAGGCTCCTTTCCTGATTTAAAATTTTTTTGAGCTCCTGTCCTGATTTTAATTTTTTTTAGGCTCCTCTCCTGATTTTAATTTTTTTAGGCTGCTCTCTTGATTTTAATTTTTTTAGGCTGCTCTCTTGATTTTTATTCTCTTAGGCTCTTCTCCTGATTTTAATATTTTTAGGCTCCTCTCCTGATTTTAATTTTTTTTGGCTCCCCCTCTGATTTTTAGATTTTTAGGCTCCTCTCCTGATTTCAATTTTTTTAGGCTCCTCTCCTGATTTTAATTTTTTTAGGCTCCTCTCCTGATATTAATTTTTTTAGGCTCCTCTCCTGATTTTTAGTTTTTTAGTCTCCTCTCCTGATTTTTATTCTCTTAGGCTCCTCTCCTGCTTTTAATTTTTTTAGGCTCCTCTGCTGGTTTTAATTTTTTTAGGCTGCTCTCCTGATAATAATTTTTTTAGACTCCTCTCATGATTCTAGTTTTTGTAGGCTCCTGTCCTGATTTTACTTTTTTTAGGCTCCTCTCCTGATTTTAATTTTTTTAGGCTCTTCTCCTGATTTTAATTTTCTTAGGCTCCTCTCCTGATTTTAATTTTTTTAGACTCCTCTCCTGATTTTAATTTATTTGGGCTGCTCTCCTGATTTTAATTTTCTTAGGCTCGTCTCCTGATTTTAAGATTTTTATACTCCTCTCCTGATTTTAATTTTTTTAGGCTCCTCTCCTGATTTTAATTTTTTTAGGCTCCTCTCCTGATTTTAATTTTTTTAGGCTCCTCTCCTGATTTTAATTTTTTTAGGCTGCTCTCCTTATTTTTATTCTCTTAGGCTCTTCTCCTGATTTTAAGATTTTTAGGCTCATTTCCTGATTTAAAATTTTTTTGGCTCCTCTCCTGATTTTAATTTTTTTAGGCTCCTCTCCTGATTTTTAGGATTTTAGGCTCCTCTCCTGATTTTAAGATTTTTAGGCTCCTCTCCTGATTTTCAGATTTTTAGACTCCTCTCCTGATTTTAGTTTTTTCAGGCTCCTCTCCTGATTTTAATTTTTTAAGGCTCCTCTCCTGATTTTAATTTTCTTAGGCTCCTCTCCTGATTTTAATTTTCTTAGGCTCCTCTCCTGATTTTAAGATTATTAGGCTCCTCTCCTGATTTTAAGATTTTTAGGCTCCTCTCCTGATTTTAATTTTTTTAGGCTCCTCTCCTGATTTTAATTTTTTTAGGCTCCCTTCCTGATTTTTAGATTTTTATACTACTCTCCTGATTTTAATTTTTTTAGGCTCCTCTCCTGATTTTGATTTTTTTAGGCTCCTCTCCTGATTTTATTTTATTAGGCCCCTCTCCTGATTTTTAGATTTTTAGGCTCCTCTCCTGATTTTTAGGTTTTTATGCTCTTCTCCTGATTTTAGGATTTTTAGGCTCCTCTCCTGGTTTAATTTTTTTTAGACTCCTCTCCTGATTTTAATTTGTTTAGTGTCCTCTCCTGATTTTAATTTTTTTAGGCTGCTCTCTTGATTTTTATTCTCTTGGGCTCTTCTCCTGATTTTAATATTTTTAGGCTCCTCTGCTGATTTTAATTTTTTTAGGCTCCTCTCCTGATTTTAATTTTTTTAGGTTCCTCTCCTGATATTAATTTTTTTAGGCTCCTCTCCTGATTTTTGTTTTTTTGAGGTTCCTCTCCTGATTTTAATTTTTTTAGGTTCCTCTCCTGATTTTAATTTTTTTAGGCTCCTCTCCTGATTTTTAGATTTTTAGTCTCCTCTCCTGATTTTTATTCTCTTAGGCTCCTCTCCTGCTTTTAATTTTTTTAGGCTCCTCTGCTGGTTTTAATTTTTTTAGGCTCCTCTCCTGATTTTAATTTTTTTAGGCTCCTTTCATGATTCTAGTTTTTGTAGGCTCCTGTTCTTATTTTACTTTTTTTAGGCTCCTCTCCTGATTTTAATTTTTTTAGGCTCCTCTCCTGATTTTAATTTTTTTAGGCTCCTCTCCTGATTTTAATTTTTTTTAGGCTGCTCTCCTTTATTTTATTCTCTTAAGCTCTTCTCCTGATTTTAAGATTTTTAGGCTCATTTCCTGATTTAAAATTTTTTTGGCTCCTCTCCTGATTTTAATTTTTTTAGGCTCCTCTCCTGATTTTTAGGATTTTAGGCTCGTCTCCTGATTTTAAGATTTTTAGGCTCCTCTCCTGATTTTCAGATTTTTAGACTCCTCTCCTGATTTTAGTTTTTTCAGGCTCCTCTCCTGATTTTAATTTTTTAAGGCTCCTCTCCTGATTTTAATTTTCTTAGGCTCCTCTCCTGATTTTAATTTTCTTAGGCTCCTCTCCTGATTTTAAGATTTTTATACTCCTCTCCTGATTTTAATTTTTTTGTGCTCCTCTCCTGGTTTTAATTTTTTTAGACTCCTCTCCTGATTTTAATTTGTTTAGTCTCCTCTCCTGATTTGAATTTTTTTTGGCAGCTCTCTTGATTCTTATTCTCTTAGGCTCCTCTCCTGATTTTAATATTTTTAGGCTCCTTTCCTGATTTAAAATTTTTTTGAGCTCCTGTCCTGATTTTAATTTTTTTTAGGCTCCTCTCCTGATTTCAATTTTTTTAGGCTGCTCTCTTGATTTTTATTCTCTTAGGCTCTTCTCCTGATTTTAAGATTTTTAGGCTCTTTTCCTGATTTTAATTTTTTTTGGCTCCTCCCCTGATTTTTAGATTTTTAGGCTCCTCTCCTGATTTCAATTTTTTTAGGCTCCTCTCCTGATTTTAATTTTTTTAGGTTCCTCTCCTGATATTAATTTTTTTAGGCTCCTCTCCTGATTTTTGTTTTTTTTGGCTCCTCTCCTGATTTTAATTTTTTTAGGCTCCTTTCCTGATTTTTAGATTTTTATACTCCTCTCCTGATTTTAATTTTTTTAGGCTCATCTCCTGATTTTGATTTTTTTAGGCTCCTCTCCTGATTTTATTTTATTAGGCCCCTCTCCTGATTTTTAGATTTTTAGGCTCCTCTCCTGATTTTTAGGTTTTTATGCTCTTCTCCTGATTTTAAGATTTTTAGGCTCCTCTCCTGGTTTAATTTTTTTTAGACTCCTCTCCTGATTTTAATTTGTTTAGTGTCCTCTCCTGATTTTAATTTTTTTAGGCTGCTCTCTTGATTTTTATTCTCTTGGGCTCTTCTCCTGATTTTAATATTTTTAGGCTCCTCTGCTGATTTTAATTTTTTTAGGCTCCTCTCCTGATTTCAATTTTTTTAGCCTCCTCCCCTGATTTTTGTTTTTTTAGGCTCCTCTCCTGATTTTAGTTTTTTAGGTTCCCCTCCTGATATTACTTTTTTTAGGCTCCTCTCCTGATTTTTAAAATTTTTAGTCTCCTCTCCTGATTTTTATTCTCTTAGGCTCCTCTCCTGCTTTTAATTTTTTTAGGCTCCTCTGCTGGTTTTAGTTTTTTTAGGCTCCTCTCCTGGTTTTAATTTTTTTAGGCTGCTCTCCTTATTTTTATTCTCTTAGGCTCTTCTCCTGATTTTAAGATTTTTAGGCTCATTTCCTTATTTAAAATTTTTTTGGCTCCTCTCCTGATTTTAATTTTTTTAGGCTCCTCTCCTGATGTTTTTTTTTTAGGCTCCTTTCCTGATTTTTAGATTTTTATGCTCCTTCTCCTGGTTTTAAGATTTTTGTACTCCTCTCCTGGTTTCAATTTTTTTAGACTCCTCTTCTGATTTTAATTTGTTTAGTGTCCTCTCCTGATTTTAATTTTTTTAGGCTGCTCTCTTGATTTTTATTCTCTTAGGCTCTTCTCCTGATTTTAATATTTTTAGTCTTTTCTCCTGATTTTAATTTTTTTAGGCTCCTCTCCTGATTTTAATTTTTTTAGGCTGCTCTCTTGATTTTTATTCTCTTAGGCTCTTCTCCTGATTTTAATATTTTTAGGCTCTTTTCCTGATTTTAATTTTTTTTGGCTCCTCTCCTGATTTTTAGATTTTTAGGCTCCTCTCCTGATTTCAATTTTTTTCGGCTCCTCTCCTGATTTTTGTTTTTTTTAGGCTCCTCTCCTGATTTTAATTTTTTTAGGTTCCTCTCCTGATATTAATTTTTTTAGGCTCCTCTCCTGATTTTTGTTTTTTTTTAGGCTCCTCTCCTGATTTTTAGATTTTTAGGCTCGTCTCCTGATTTTAAGATTTTTATACTCCTCTCCTTATTTTAATTTTTTTAGGCTCCTCTCCTGATTTTAATTTTTTTAGGCTCCTCTCCTTTTTTTTAATTTTTTTAGGCTCCTCTCCTTATTTTTATTCTCTTAGGCTCTTCTCCTGATTTTAAGATTTTTAGGCTCATTTCTTGATTTAAAATTTATTAGGCTCCTCTCCTGATTTTTGTTTTTTTTAGGCTCCTCTCCTGATTTTTAGGATTTTAGACTCTTCTCCTGATTTTAAGATTTTTAGGCTCCTCTCCTGATTTAATTTTTTCAGGCTCCTCTCCTGATTATAATTTTTTAAGTCTCCTCTCCTGATTTTTAGACTTTTAGACTCTTCTCCTGATTTTATTTTATTAAGCCCCTCTCCTGATTTTTAGATTTTTAGGCTCCTCTCCTGATTTTAGTCTTTATAGTTTCCTCTCCTGATTTTAATTTTTTTAGGCTTCTCTCATGATTCTAGTTTTTGTAGGCTCCTGTCCTGATTTTAATTTTTGTAGGCTCCTCTCCTGGTTTTAATTTTTTTAGTCTCCTCTCCTGATTTTAATTTTTTTTGGCTGCTCTCTTGATTTTTATTCTCTTAGGCTCTTCTCCTGATTTTAATATTTTTAGGCTCCTTTCCTGATTTAAAATTTTTTTGGTCTCCTGTCCCGATTTTTATTTTTTTAGGCTCCTCTGCTGGTTTTAATTTTTTTTGGCTCCTCTCCTGATTTTTAGATTTTTAGGCTCCTCTCCTGATTTCAATTTTTTTAGGCTCCTCTCCTGATTTTTCTTTTTTTAGGCTCCTCTCCTGATTTTAGTTTTTTTAGTTTCCTCTCCTGATATTAATTTTTTTAGGCTCCTCTCATGATTCTAGTTTTTTTAGGCTCCTCTCCTGATTTTAATTTTTTTAGGCTCCTCTCCTGATTTTTAGGATTTTATGCTCGTCTCCTGATTTTTAGATTTTTAGGCTCTTCTCCTGATTTTCAGATTTTTAGGCTCCTCTCCTGATTTTCAGATTTTTCAGACTCCTCTCCTGATTATAATTTTTTAAGGCTCCTCTCCTGATTGCAATTTTTTTAGACTCTTCTCCTGATTTTTAATTTTTTTAGGCTCCTCTCCTGATTTTGGTTTTTTTTAGGCTCCTCTCCTGATTTTTAGATTTTTAGGCTCCTCTCCTGATTTTAAGATTTTTAGGCTCCTCTCCTGATTTTTAGATTTTTAGGCTCCTCTCCTGATTTTAATTTTTTTAGGCTCCTCTCCTGATTTTAATTTTTTTAGGCTCCTCTCCTGATTTTATTTTATTAGCCCCCTCTCCTGATTTTAAGATTTTTAGGCTCCTCTCCTGATTTTCAGATTTTTATACTCCTCTCCTGATTTTAGTTTTTCAGGCTCCTCTCCTGCTTTTAATATTTTTAGGCTCCTCTCCTGATTTTAATTTTTTTAGGCTGCTCTCCTTTTTTTTTATTCTCTTAGGCTCTTCTCCTGATTTTAAGATTTTTAGTCTCATTTCCTGATTTAAAATTTTTTTGGCTCCTCTCCTGATTTTAATTTTTTCAGGCTCCTCTCCTGATTATAATTTTCTAAGGCTCCTCTCCTGATTTTAAGATTTTTAGGCTCCTCTCCTGATTTTCAGATTTTTATACTCCTCTCCTGATTTTAGTTTTTCAGGCTCCTCTCCTGCTTTTAATATTTTTAGGCTCCTCTCCTGATTTTAATTTTTTTAGGCTGCTCTCCTTTTTTTTTATTCTCTTAGGCTCTTCTCCTGATTTTAAGATTTTTAGTCTCATTTCCTGATTTAAAATTTTTTGGGCTCGTCTCCTGATTTTAATTTTTTAAGGCTCCTCTCCTGATTTTAATTTTTTTAGACTTATCTCCTTATTTTAATTTTTTTAGGCTCCTCTCCTGATTTTTGGTTTTTTTTAGGCTCCTCTCCTGATTTTTAGATTTTTTGGCTCCTCTCCTGATTTTAATTTTTTTAGACTCCTCTCCTGATTTTTGTTTTTTTTAGGCTCCTCTCCTGATTTTAATTTTTTAGGTTCCTCTCCTGATTTCAAGATTTTTAGGCTCCTCTCCTGATTTCCGATTTTTAGGCTCCTCTCCTGATTTTAGTTTTTTCAGGCTCCTCTCCTGATTATAATTTTTTTACTCTCCTCTCCTGATTTAGATTTTTAGACCCTTCTCCTGATTTTATTTTATTAGGCCCCTCTCCTGATTTTTAGGTTTTTAGGCTCCTCTCCTGATTTTAATTTTTTTAGGCACCTTTCCTGATTTAAAATTTTTTTGGGCTCCTCTCCTGGTTTTAATTTTTTTAGGCTCCTCTCCTGATTTTAATTTTTTTTGGGCTCCTCTTCTGATTTTAATTTTTTTAGGCACCTTTCCTGATTTTAAAATTTTCAGTCTCCTCTCCAGATTTTTATTCTCTTAGGCTCCTTTCCTGATTTTAATTGTTTTAGGCTCCTCTCCTGATTTTAATTTTTTTAGGCCCCTCTCCTGATTTTAATTGTTTTAGGCTCCTCTCCTGATTTTAATTGTTTTAGGCTCCTCTCCTGATTTTAATTTTTTTGTGCTCCTCTCCTGGTTTTAATTTTTTTAGACTCCTCTCCTGATTTTAATTTGTTTAGTCTCCTCTCCTGATTTGAATTTTTTTTGGCAGCTCTCTTGATTTTTATTCTCTTAGGCTCTTCTCCTGATTTTAATGTTTTTAGGCTCCTTTCCTGATTTAAAATTTTTTTGAGCTCCTTTCCTGATTTTAATTTTTTTTAGACTCCTCTCCTGATTTTAATTTTTTTAGGCTGCTCTCTTGATTTTTATTCTCTTAGGCTCTTCTCCTGATTTTAATATTTTTAGGCTCTTTTCCTGATTTTAATTTTTTTTGGCTCCTCTCCTGATTTTTAGATTTTTAGGCTCCTCTCCTGATTTCAATTTTTTTAGGCTCCTCTCCTGATTTTAATTTTTTTAGGTTCCTCTCCTGATATTAATTTTTTTAGGCTCCTCTCCTGATTTTTGTTTTTTTTAGGCTCCTCTCCTGATTTTTGTTTTTTTTAGGCTCCTCTCCTGATTTTAATTCTTTTAGGTTCCTCTCCTGATATTAATTTTTTTAGGTTCCTCTCCTGATATTAATTTTTTTAGGCTCCTCTCCTGATTTTTAGATTTTTAGTCTCCTCTCCTGATTTTTATTCTCTTAGGCTCCTCTCCTGCTTTTAATTTTTTTAGGCTCCTCTGCTGGTTTTAATTTTTTTAGGCTGCTCTCCTGATATTAATTTTTTTAGACTCCTCTCATGATTCTAGTTTTTGTAGGCTCCTGTCCTGATTTTACTTTTTTTAGGCTCCTCTCCTGATTTTAATTTTTTTAGGCTCTTCTCCTGATTTTAATTTTCTTAGGCTCCTCTCCTGATTTTAATTTTTTTAGACTCCTCTCCTGATTTTAATTTATTTGGGCTGCTCTCCTGATTTTAATTTTCTTAGGCTCGTCTCCTGATTTTAAGATTTTTATACTCCTCTCCTGATTTTAATTTTTTTAGGCTCCTCTCCTGATTTTAATTTTTTTAGGCTGCTCTCCTTATTTTTATTCTCTTAGGCTCTTCTCCTGATTTTAAGATTTTTAGGCTCATTTCCTGATTTAAAATTTTTTTGGCTCCTCTCCTGATTTTAATTTTTTTAGGCTTTTCTCCTGATTTTTAGGATTTTAGGCTCATCTCCTGATTTTAAGATTTTTAGGCTCCTCTCCTAATTTTCAGATTTTTAGACTCCTTTCCTGATTTTAGTTTTTTCAGGCTCCTCTCCTGATTTTAATTTTTTAAGGCTCCTCTCCTGATTTTAATTTTCTTAGGCTCCTCTCCTGATTTTAATTTTCTTAGGCTCCTCTCCTGATTTTAATTTTCTTAGGCTCCTCTCCTGATTTTAATTTTTTTAGGCTCCTCTCCTGATTTTAAGATTTTTAGGCTCCTCTCCTGATTTTAATTTTTTTAGGCTCCTCTCCTGATTTTAATTTTTTTAGGCTCCTCTCCTGATTTTAATTTTTTTAGGCTGCTCTCCTTATTTTTATTCTCTTAGGCTCTTCTCCTGATTTTAAGATTTTTAGGCTCATTTCCTGATTTAAAATTTTTTTGGCTCCTCTCCTGATTTTAATTTTTTTAGGCTTTTCTCCTGATTTTTAGGATTTTAGGCTCGTCTCCTGATTTTAAGATTTTTAGGCTCCTCTCCTAATTTTCAGATTTTTAGACTCCTTTCCTGATTTTAGTTTTTTCAGGCTCCTCTCCTGATTTTAATTTTTTAAGGCTCCTCTCCTGATTTTAATTTTCCTAGGCTCCTCTCCTGATTTTAATTTTCTTAGGCTCCTCTCCTGATTTTAATTTTTTTAGGCTCCTCTCCTGATTTTAAGATTTTTAGGCTCCTCTCCTGATTTTAATTTTTTTAGGCTCCTCTCCTGATTTTAATTTTTTTAGGCTCCTTTCCTGATTTTTAGATTTTTATACTCCTCTCCTGATTTTAATTTTTTTAGGCTCCTCTCCTGATTTTGATTTTTTTAGGCTCCTCTCCTGATTTTATTTTATTAGGCCCCTCTCCTGATTTTTAGATTTTTAGGCTCCTCTCCTGATTTTTAGGTTTTTATGCTCTTCTCCTGATTTTAAGATTTTTAGGCTCCTCTCCTGGTTTAATTTTTTTTAGACTCCTCTCCTGATTTTAATTTGTTTAGTGTCCTCTCCTGATTTTAATTTTTTTAGGCTGCTCTCTTGATTTTTATTCTCTTGGGCTCTTCTCCTGATTTTAAGATTTTTAGGCTCCTCTGCTGATTTTAATTTTTTTAGGCTCCTCTCCTGATTTCAATTTTTTTAGCCTCCTCCCCTGATTTTTGTTTTTTTAGGCTCCTCTCCTGATTTTAGTTTTTTAGGTTCCCCTCCTGATATTACTTTTTTTAGGCTCCTCTCCTGATTTTTAGATTTTTAGTCTCCTCTCCTGATTTTTATTCTCTTAGGCTCCTCTCCTGCTTTTAATTTTTTTAGGCTCTTCTGCTGGTTTAAATTTTTTTAGGCTCCTCTCCTGGTTTTAATTTTTTTAGGCTGCTCTCCTTATTTTTATTCTCTTAGGCTCTTCTCCTGATTTTAAGATTTTTAGGCTCATTTCCTTATTTAAAATTTATTTGGCTCCTCTCCTGATTTTAATTTTTTTAGGCTCCTCTCCTGATTTTTTTTTTTTTAGGCTCCTTTCCTGATTTTTAGATTTTTATGCTCCTTCTCCTGGTTTTAAGATTTTTGTACTCCTCTCCTGGTTTCAATTTTTTTAGACTCCTCTTCTGATTTTAATTTGTTTAGTGTCCTCTCCTGATTTTAATTTTTTTAGGCTGCTCTCTTGATTTTTATTCTCTTAGGCTCTTCTCCTGATTTTAATATTTTTAGTCTCTTCTCCTGATTTTAATTTTTTTAGGCTCCTCTCCTGATTTTAATTTTTTTAGGCTGCTCTCTTGATTTTTATTCTCTTAGGCTCTTCTCCTGATTTTAATATTTTTAGGCTCTTTTCCTGATTTTAATTTTTTTTGGCTCCTCTCCTGATTTTTAGATTTTTAGACTCCTCTCCTGATTTCAATTTTTTTAGGCTCCTCTCCTGATTTTTGTTTTTTTTAGGCTCCCCTCCTGATTTTAATTTTTTTAGGTTCCTCTCCTGATATTAATTTTTTTAGGCTCCTCTCCTGATTTTTGTTTTTTTTAGGCTCCTCTCCTGATTTTTATTTTTTTAGGTTCCTCTCCTGATATTAATTTTTTTAGGCTCCTCTCCTGATTTTTAGATTTTTAGTCTCCTCTCCTGATTTTTATTCTCTTAGGCTCCTCTCCTGCTTTTAATTTTTTTTATGCTCCTCTGCTGGTTTTAATTTTTTTAAGCTCCTCTCCTGATATTAATTTTTTTAGGCTCCTCTCATGATTCTAGTTTTTGTAGGCTCCTGTCCTGATTTTAATTTTTGTAGGCTCCTGTCCTGATTTTAATTTTTGTAGGCTCTTCTCCTGATTTTAATTTTCTTAGGCTCCTCTCCTGATTTTAATTCTTTTAGACTCCTCTCCTGATTTTAATTTATTTGGGCTGCTCTCCTGATTTTAATTTTCTTAGGCTCGTCTCCTGATTTTAAGATTTTTATACTCCTCTCCTGATTTTAAGATTTTTATACTCCTCTCCTGATTTTAATTTTTTTAGGCTCCTCTCCTCATTTTAATTTTTTTAGGCTCCTCTCCTGATTTTTGTTTTTTTTAGGCTTCTCTCCTGATTTTTAGATTTTTAGGCTTGTCTCCTGATTTTAAGATTTTTATACTCCTCTCCTGATTTTCAGATTTTTAGGCTCCTCTCCTGATTTTAGTTTTTTCAGGCTCCTCTCCTGATTTTAATTTTTTTAGGCTCCTCTCCTGATTTTAATTTTTTTAGGCTCCTCTCCTGATTTTAATTTTTTTAGGTTCCTCTCCTGATTTTAATTTTTTTAGGCTCCTTTCCTGATTTTTAGATTTTTATACTCCTCTCCTGATTTTAATTTTTTTAGGCTCCTCTCCTGATTTTGATTTTTTTAGGCTCCTCTCCTGATTTTATTTTATTAGGCCCCTCTCCTGATTTTTAGGTTTTTATGCTCTTCTCCTGATTTTAAGATTTTTAGGCTCCTCTCCTGGTTTAATTTTTTTTAGACTCCTCTCCTGATTTTAATTTGTTTAGTGTCCTCTCCTGATTTTAATTTTTTTAGGCTGCTCTCTTGATTTTTATTCTCTTAGGCTCTTCTCCTGATTTTAATATTTTTAGGCTCCTCTGCTGGTTTTAATTTTTTTAGGCTCCTCTCCTGATTTTTAGATTTTTAGACTCCTCTCCTGTTTGTAATTTTTTTAGGCTCCTCTCCTGATTTTGGTTTTTTTTAGGCTCCTCTCCTGATTTTGGTTTTTTTTAGGCTCCTCTCCTGATTTTGGTTTTTTTTAGGCTCCTCTCCTGATTTTGGTTTTTTTTAGACTCCTCTCCTGATTTTGGTTTTTTTTAGGCTCCTCTCCTGATTTTTGTTTTTTTTTAGGCTCCTCTCCTGATTTTTAGATTTTTATACTCCTCCCCTGATTTTAATTTTTTTATGCTCCTTTCCTGATTTTAATTTTTTTAGGCTCCTCTCCTGATTTTAATTTTTTTAGGCTGCTCTCCTTATTTTTATTCTCTTAGGCTCTTCTCCTGATTTTAAGATTTTTAGGCCGGCCCAAGAACTGCACCTGAAACCAAGAAGGTAAGGGCTTTCTTTCCAGGGGAAAAGGATTGATGTTGACCTTGCAGGACTCCTCGAGCCGAAAAGGGCAGTCCAGCTCCCTAAATTGAATACGGATGAGGATTCCTCCCAGACAAAAGGTAGCACACCAGAAAGCTCTTGCTGCTTAAGGAGTGCCCAGGCTGGCCCACCACCGGCACCTGAAATTAAAAGGGTCGGTGCTCGCTTTGCTGTGGAAAAGGGCTGTTGTTAAGAATCCTGCGCTTAAACTGGCAGTCCGACTCCCAAAATTGCATCCGGATGCAGATTGTTGCAAGACAAAAGGTGCTAGGACAGAGAGATGTTGCTGCCCACGGAGTGCCTAGGCTAGCCCACCAACTGCACCTGAGACCCTGAGGGTAAGCACTTTCTTGCCTGGGAGAAAGGGCTGTTGTTCGCTTGCAGGAGTCCTGCACTGAAATTGCCAGTCCAAGTCCCAGAATTGAATACAGACGAGGATTCCTCCCAGACAAAAGGTGCCAGCACAGAGAGCTCTTGCTGCCCATGGACTGCCCTGGCTGGCCCACCAACTGCACCTGAGACCCCAAAGGTAAGGACCTTTTTTCTTGGGGAAAAGGGCTGTAGTTCACATGCAGGAGTCCTGTGCTGCAACTGCCAGTCCGACTCCCAGAATTGAATACGGAGGAGGATTCCACCAAGATAAAAGGTGCCACCACAGAAAGCTCTTGCTGCCCATGGAGTGCCTAGGCTGGCCCACCAACTGCACCTGAAACCCAAAGGTTTCAGGCTTTTTGTCCTGGCCATAAGGGCTGTTGTTACCTTGCAGCGATCCTACTGCCGAAATGGGCAGTCCAGCTCCCAAAATTCCATACGGACGAAGATTCCTCCCAGACTAAAGGTGACACCACACAAAGCTCTTGCTGCCCAGCGAGTGTCCAGGCCGGCCCACCAACTGCACCTGAAACCAAGAAGGTAAGGGCTTTCATTCCAGGGGAAAAGGGTTGATGTGACCCTGCAGGACTCCTCGAGCCGAAAGGGGCAGTCCAGCTCCCAAAATTGAATACGGATGAGGATTCCTCCCAGACAAAAGGTAGCACACCAGAAAGCTCTTGCTGCTTAAGGAGTGCCCAGGCTGGCCCACCACTGGCACCTGAAATTAAAAGGGTTGGTGCTCGCTTTGCTGTGGAAAAGGGCTGTTGTTAAGAATCCTGCGCTTAAACTGGCAGTCCGACTCCCAAAATTGCATCCGGATGCAGATTGTTGCAAGACAAAAGGTGCTAGGACAGAGAGATGTTGCTGCCCACGGAGTGCCTAGGCTAGCCCACCAACTGCACCTGAGACCCTGAGGGTAAGCACTTTCTTGCCTGGGAGAAAGGGCTGTTGTTCGCTTGCAGGAGTCCTGCACTGAAATTGCCAGTCCAAGTCCCAGAATTGAATACAGACGAGGATTCCTCCCAGACAAAAGGTGCCAGCACAGAGAGCTCTTGCTGCCCATGGACTGCCCTGGCTGGCCCACCAACTGCACCTGAAAGCCAGAGGTTCCACCGTTTGTTTCCTCGGGATAATGGCTGTTGTTGTTTTTTTCAACCCTGTCCTGAAACTGCCAGTCCAAGTCTCAACATGGCATACGGACGAAGATTCCTCCCAGACCAAAGGTGCCAGCACAGAGAGCTCTTGCTGCCCAGCGAGTGTCCAGGCTGGCCCACCAACTGCACCTGAGACCCCAAAGGTAAGGACCTTTTTTCTTGGGGAAAAGGGCTGTAGTTCACGTGCAGAAGTCCTGCGCTGCAATCGCCAGTCCGACTCCCAGAATTGAATACAGAGGAGGATTCCACCAAGATAAAAGGTGCCACCACAGAGAGCTCTTGCTGCCCATGGACTGCCCTGGCTGGCCCACCAACTGCACCTGAGACCCTGAGGGTAAGCACTTTCTTGCCTGGGAGAAAGGGCTGTTGTTCGCTTGCAGGAGTCCTGCACTGAAAATGCCAGTCCAAGTCCCAGAATTGAATATAGATGAGGATTCCTCCCAGACAAAAGGTGCCAGCACAGAGAGCTCTTGCTGCCCATGGACTGCCCTGGCTGGCCCACCAACTGCACCTGAAACCCAAAGGTTTCAGGCTTTCTGCCCTGGCCATAAGGGCTGTTGTTACCTTGCAGCAATCCTACTGCCGAAATGGGCAGTCCAGCTCCCAAAATTCCATACGGACGAAGATTCCTCCCAGACTAAAGGTTGCACCACACAAAGCTCTTGCTGCCCAGTGAGTGTCCAGGCCGGCCCACCAACTGCACCTGAAACCAAGAAGGTAAGGGCTTTCCCTCCAGGGGAAAAGGGTTGATGTGACCCTGCAGGACTCCTCGAGCCGAAAGGGGCAGTCCAGCTCCCAAAATTGAATACGGATGAGGATTCCTCCCAGACAAAAGGTAGCACACCAGAAAGCTCTTGCTGCTTAAGGAGTGCCCAGGCTGGCCCACCACCGGCACCTGAAATTAAAAGGGTCGGTGCTCGCTTTGCTGTGGAAAAGGGCTGTTGTTAGGAATCCTGCACTGAAACTGGCAGTCCGACTCCCAAAACTGCATCCGGATGAAGATTGTTGCAAGACAAAAGGTGCTAGGACAGAGAGATGTTGCTGCCCACCTAGGCTAGTGCCTAGGCTAGCCCACCAACTGCACCTGAGACCCTGAGGGTAAGCACTTTCTTACCTGGGAGAAAGGGCTGTTGTTCGCTTGCAGGAGTCCTGCACTGAAATTGCCAGTCCAAGTCTCAGAATTGAATACAGACGAGGATTCCTCCCAGACAAAAGGTGCCAGCACAGAGAGCTCTTGCTGCCCATGGACTGCCCTGGCTGGCCCACCAACTGCACCTGAAAGCCAGAGGTTCCACCGTTTGTTTCCTCGGGATAATGGCTGTTGTTGTCTTTTTTCAGCCCTGTCCTGAAACTGCCAGTCCAAGTCCGAACATGGCATACGGACGAAGATTCCTCCCAGACCAAAGGTGCCAGCACAGAGAGCTCTTGCTGCCCAGCGAGTGTCCAGGCTGGCCCACCAACTGCACCTGAGACCCCAAAGGTAAGGACCTTTTTTCTTGGGGAAAAGGGCTGTAGTTCACGTGCAGGAGTCCTGCGCTGCAATCGCCAGTCCGACTCCCAGAATTGAATACGGAGGAGGATTCCACCAAGATAAAAGGTGCCACCACAGAAAGCTCTTGCTGCCCATGGAGTGCCTAGGCTGGCCCACCAACTGCACCTGAAACCTTGAGGGTAAGCACTTTCTTGCCTGGGAGAAAGGGCTGTTGTTCGCTTGCAGGAGTCCTGCACTGAAATTGCCAGTCCAAGTTCCAGAATTGAATACAGACGAGGATTCCTCCCAGACAAAAGGTGCCAGTACAGAGAGCTCTTGCTGCCCATGGACTGCCCTGGCTGGCCCACCAACTGCACCTGAGACCCCAAAGGTAAGGACCTTTTTTCTTGGGGAAAAGGGCTGTAGTTCACGTGAAGGGTCCTGCGCTGCAATTGCCAGTCCAACTCCCAGAATTGAATACGGAGGAGGATTCCACCAAGATAAAAGGTGCCACCACAGAAAGCTCTTGCTGCCCATGGAGTGCCTAGGCTGGCCCACCAACTGCACCTGAAACCCAAAGGTTTCAGGCTTTTTGTCCTGGCCATAAGGGCTGTTGTTACCTTGCAGCAATCCTACTGCCGAAATGGGCAGTCCAGCTCCCAAAATTCCATACGGACGAAGATTCCTCCCAGATCAAAGGTGACACCACACAAAGCTCTTGCTGCCCAGCGAGTGTCCAGGCCGGCCCACCAACTGCACCTGAAACCAAGAAGGTAAGGGCTTTCCTTCCAGGGGAAAAGGGTTGATGTGACCCTGCAGGACTCCTCGAGCCGAAAGGGGCAGTCCAGCTCCCAAAATTGAATACAGATGAGGATTCCTCCCAGACAATAGGTAGCACACCAGAAAGCTCTTGCTGCCTAAGGAGTGCCCAGGCTGGCCTACCAACTGCACCTGAAGTTAAAATGGTCAGTGCTTTGTTTCCTGTGTAAAAGGGCTGTTGTTCATTTTTAGAAATCCTGTGCTGAAACTGCCAGTCTGACTCCCAATATTCCATACAGGTCAAGATTCCTGCAAGACAAAAGGTGCCAGGACAGAGAGATGTTGCTGCCCATCGAGTGCCCAAACTGGCCCACCAAATGCACCTAACAGCCAAAGGTTCCAGGCTTTCTTTCCTGGGAATAAGGGCTGTTGATCGTGTTTTTAATCCTGTGCTGAAACTGTCAGTCTTTACTCCCAAAATTGCATAAGGATGAAGATTCCTCCCAGAAAAAAGGTTCCAGGACAGAGAGCTCTTGTTTCCCATGGAGTTTCATAGCAGCTACCCCTGAGGCCCTGAGGGTAAGGGCTTTCTTTCCTGGGGAAACAGGCTCTTGTTCACTTACAGGTGTCCTGAACCGAGAAAGATGGTTTGACTTCTTAAAATGAAATCAGATGAGGATTCCTCCCAAACAAATGGTGACAGGACAGAAAGATCTTCCTGCACAGGGAGTGCCACACCACCTGCATGTGCAGCCCTGAGATTAAGGGCTTTATTATCTGGGGGAAAGGGCTATTATTTGGTTTCCAGAGACTTGTGGTGATAATGATGGTGCAACTCTCAAAAGTGAAAACAGGTGAACATAACTCTGAGACAAAAGATGCCAGGACAGACATCTGTGGCTTCCCATGGAGTGCCCTGGGTGTCTCATGTAGTACAACTGAGAGTCTGAGGCTACATGTTGCCTTTCATGGGGAAATGGTCTGTAATTCGCTTGCAGGAGGCTGGTGCCAAGATAGCTGGACCGACTTGCCAAAATTCAAAAGGGATGAAGATTCCTCCCAGGCAAAAGGTGCCACCACACAAACATCTTGTTGCCCATGGAGTGCCCAGGCTGGTCCATCAACTGCACCTGAATCCCCACGTTTACAGGCTTTCTCTCCTGTGGGAAAGGTCTGGTTTTTGCTTTTCAGAGCCCTCCCCTGAAAGTGAAGTCTGACTCCCTCTACTGAATGCCAACAAAGATTCCTCCCAGACAAAAGGTTCTACCACAGAAAGCTGTTGCCACCCATGAAGTGTCGCACCACCTGCACCTGAGACCGTGAGGGTAAGGGATTTCCTTCCTGAGGATTCTTTCCCTGGTTCTTTCCTGGTTTTCCTGCTCTGAAAATTCCAGTCTGAGTCCTGAAATTGAACATGAATGAGTATTCCTCTTGGACCAAAGGTGCCACCACAGGGAACTTTGCTGCTCATGGAGTGTCCAGCCTGGCCCACCAACTGCCCCTAAAATTTTAAGGCTACAAGCTGTCTTTCCTGGGGAAAAGGGCTGTAATTCATTTGCAAGAGCCTTGCAGTGAAATTGCCACTCCATCTCCCAAAACTGAACATGGACAAAGTTTTCTCTCAGAAAAAAGGTGCCAGGACAGAAAACTCTTGTTGCCTATGGAGTTTCACACTATCTGCACCTGAAACCCTGAGGGTCAGGGCTTTGTTTCCTTGGGGATACGGCTGTTTGTTGCTTGCAAGAGTCCTGCCTCAAATACCTGATCCTCCTCTCCAAAGTGAACATGGATGAAGATTTCTCCGAAACCAAAGGTAACCGGACAGAAAAATCTTGCTGCCTGTGAAACTAATTAATTAGTAACCCATTAGGGTGCAGTGCAAGAAATAAATTACTGAATTAGGTCATTAGTGAATAATTAGCATGCCTTGTAAAAGGAGAATTAGTTAATTGGTAGCTAATTAAGGTGTGGTGGAAAAGTTAATTACTTTATTATCAAAGGGGAAAAGGGTCCTCATTCACTTTCAGGAGCCTTGCAGGGAAATTGGCCATGTCAGTCCCCAGATTGAACACAACTGAAGCTTTTTGTCAGAGAAAAGCTGCTAGAGTCAGAAGCTCTTTCTGCCTATGCAGTGCCTGGATTTCTCTTCACCTCCCAGACCATTAGGGTGAGGGCTTGCTTTCCCCCAGGGAAAAGGGTTCTTGTTCATTTCCAGGAGCCCTGCAGTGAAATTTGCTATATCAGCCCCCAGATTGAACACAGCTGAAGCTTTTTGACAGAGAAAAGCTGCTAAGGTTAGAAGCTCTTGCTGCCTATGTAGTGCCCGGATTTCTCTTCACCTCCGAGACCATTAGGGTGAGGGCTTGCTTTCCCCCGGGAAAAGGGTTCTTGTTCATTTCCAGGAGCCCTGCAGTGAAATTTGCCATATCAGCCCCCAGATTGAACACAGCTAAAGCTTTTTCTCAGAGAAAAGATGCTAGGACCAGAAACTCTTGCTGCCTGTGGAATGTCCGGGTGACCCACCACCTTAACCTTTCATCTTCTTTGATAAGTTAATTTTTTGTCTGCATTTTTAGGTTGTTTATCTTGTTCTTCCTCTGTCCAACAGAAAAGTTCAGTTTCTTACCTGGTCTCTGCTGTTTCAGTGGGTATAGCTGCAGAAAGAGAGATGGTGTATTTATCCTCATTAGCAGTGTTTTCCTGCATCAGGGCCTTTACTTCTCCTGAACATGGAAAACTCAGTGCTACTCCTCCCAGAGCTTTTATACTTTGTGGCATTTGGCTCCTCCCTTTCCCTCGAGCCTCATGGGAAGGTATGTGGGTGTGGCCAGGGGTATATTAACCCCAGCCTTTGCCCAAGGAGGTCATTCAGCAGCTGGGCTTCAATGGGATAAGAGCTCTCCCTTTCTTTCAATGAATGGGATTTCTCAAGCTGTTCTTGCTTTATTGAAGCATCAGCTTTGGCATCCAAAGCAACAGAGCTATATATGGTAATGAAGAGGATTACACTCAAATGCAAGGGTTTTTGAATTTATTTATTTTGTGTCCTGTGTTGGTTAGCTGCTTTTGTAATTTATTATCTTGTTTTCTTTTTCTTAGGAGCTTTGTATCTTTTGAGATCTCCTGATCATCTCAACTGTAGCTTGGCATTTTTTCACAAGTGTTATCCTATCCTGAGGTGAAGTTGCTCTGTGTTGAAAATGGTTTCAGACACCCAGGTTTGCAAGTAGGTAGTGGGGGGTTACAGCCCAGAGATGGAGTGAGGGCTCGGGTGTCAGCTTAGGAATTGCCAGGAGTGTTTTGAAGGTAGTACGGGTGGAAAGCAGTGTCCAGGAGCCCCCTAAATGCCTGTGAATGCATCCACTGACTTTTCAGATGTGCCACTTAAGTTTTCTGCTCCTTCACCCGGATATTCTGTTTGATTATAGCTGCAGTCTTTGGCTGCAGGCAGTGACCCTTGGTGGTTTGCCAAAAGAGAAGGGAGACTCTTTGAGCTCTCCCCATTTATCTGGGTTACTTTAGTTAGGGTTTCTTTACCATGTCAGAGAGACAGGGTGTAAAGCAGAGTTGAACAGAACAGAGGCCAGAGGAGCAGAGCGAGAAGGTGGGTGGTTACCTGACATCAGCACAAAGACGTGGCTTTTGGCTCCACGTTTACTCGCTGTGTTAAGGATTTTGTTGTTTGGGTTTGTTTTTTCTTTGTTTTCAGATGCAGAGCCCTGGCCCCAGGAGGCTCTAGGCACCGGAGGGGAGGTGATCCAGGTGAGTACCTGTGAGCAAGGTGAGCATTGACTCCAGGACAGAACTAGATGGTCTTCTACAGGTGCTGTGGTGAATCTGTGCACATGCTTTGTTTGTTGTGTTTTCCAGGGGTTCTGCCACCTTCTAACAGACAGTCCAATGCTTCAGGGACCTTGTCAGTAAGAGGTCACTGTGGAGGAGAGGTAGGTAGGAGCTACCCCAGGAAAGCCATCCTTTCAGGCGGTATCTCAGTATGTACATTTGCTTTTGGTTTTTGTACTTTACAGACAGCATGTGCAGCCTCAGAGGGCCGGAGCCACCTGCCAATTAGGTTTGATGGTCTACAGCTGTCTGTGTGAGTAATCTCCTAGTACTACGAGGGTCATCAGTTAAGTCTCAATCTCTTATAGTTGCAGGTGCTATCCAGCCTGCTTTTGGCAATGGAGGAGCATTCAGGTTGAGTCGGGGAGATAGTGAGGAGGTGCTGGGTGTTTCCGAAGCACCACGTAACTTTTTTTCCTCACGCGCCCAGGTACGGCACACGGTGACGGCAGCAGCCTCCAACTGGGGTCGGAGCCAGTGGCCCGAGAACCTCACAGCTTAGGGGACGGGGACTAGCCAATTGCGGGGTTATTGCCCATGTGCTGCCAAACTCTTGTCTCAGTTTTGCTTTTCTTTCTCGCAGCTGACCGAGTCAGGGATCACAGGACCCTCTGAACCAGCCGGGGGTCCTTCCTTCGCATCGAAGATGGATTCACATCCCCGACTATGGGAAAGATAAGTGGAGGACTATCACCTGGAGAGGGGATGAGAGCTGGGTCCAGTTTTATGGTTAGGAGGGAGGAATTTTCAAATTAGCATAGGGGAAATGGTCTGCCGTAAGAGGCCCTTGGCACACATAGGAGGAGCAGTTTACTTTCCATCACTGGAGTAGGATGTGCAGGGCAGAGTCGTTCAGGTCTGTGTCGTGTCCTTTGTCCAGTCTGTGTTTTGTGTCTTACAATTCACAATCACAATTCACAGTTGTTCCACCACAGCACTTGTCCAGAAATGTGTCACTGGAGTTTGTGTTTGGCCTGGAACTGCTCTTCCCTGCAGTGTAGACTTGAGGATAGGTGGAGTAGGAAGGAGTCTTGACAGGTAACCTGTGATAGGCTTAGCCACTCAGGGCAGCAGTTCTCCGATCCTCTTGGAGGCAGCCCCTACCTGCAGCATGTGTGCAGTCACGAGAGCGAGCTTTTCTGGAGTGGTATGGCAGGGCCTTTAAGTCGGTCAGTGTTAGTTTGTGCAGGTTGTCTTTGGACCCCAGATGGCTTGTCTAAAGAGAAATTAGTATTGCACAGCAGTTAAGGTCCCTCCATTTATATGGCTGACTTTGGTAACTCATTTCTTTGCAGTGTCAGAGGGACTGGATGTAAAGCAGAGATAAAAAGAAGAGGCCGGAGGAGCAGAGTCAAAAGGTGGCTTCTCATGTGAGGTCAGAGCCAAGACATGACTTTTGGCTCTAGGTTTACTTGATCATTTGGATGGTTTGGTGGCTAGTTTTGTGGTTTTGGGGTTTTTTCAAGATGCGGAGCCCTTGGCCCAGCAGCCGATAGGCACCAGAGGGAAGCTGAGCCCGGTGAGGACGGTGAGCAGTGACTGCAGGACACAACTAGATGCTCTTTTGTCGGCAGGGTACTTGTGGTGAATCTGCATAAATACTTGGTTTTTTGTTCTACAGGCAGTGCACCGACTTCTAACGTACAGTCCAGCGTGACAGGGACCCTGCCTGTAAGAGGTCACGGTCTATGGGTGTCAGACAGAAACTACCATGGACCAGCATACTCTTGGACAGTATGTCAGCAAAGAGATTTCCGTTGGGTTTTTATTGCAGGAGACGTACGCAGCCTCGTAGGGCTGAAGCCAACTCAAAATGACGTGATGAACACACGGATTGGTTCTCTTGAGCTGTCCTTGTAGGTAATCTCCGAGTATTAAAAGGATCAGCAATGAAGCATTGAGCTTGTTCGATTGCAGGTGCCATCTGGCTAACATGTGGGAGCAGATGAGCATTGGAGGTGAGTTGGGGAGGCAGCAGGAGGAGCGGGGATCCCCTGCAGCTTTAGAGATGCCATCTAATTTTGTCTCTGGCTCACTCAGGTATCCCAGAAGATGGCAGCCAGAGTGTCCGAGTCCGGTGAGAGCCAGCGACCCGAGGACCTGCCTGGTCGAGAGTGAGTCGCGGGCTCTTGGGGCTGGGACCACGTGCCACACTACTGAGATACGGTGTCTGGTTTTCTTTCTCGCAGTTGACTGCCGGTAGTCTGACGATGGGAGGACCTCTGAGCCAGCCCAGGTGCCCCTCCTGTGCATGAAAGATGGCTTCGCATCCCCGGCTCTCTCGGAAAGATAAGTGCCGGGCAAAGCCCCAGAGAGGGGTTGGGAGTCGGTGCAAGTGTGTGCCTCGCCTGGAGGGATTTTTGAAATGAGTCCGGTGCAAGGCGTATCCTGTGACAGGCTATTTGGGCGCCTGCAAGGAAGGGCTTACTTTTGATCCTTGGATTCACGTGTGCCGGGCAGAGCAGTTGCGGTCTGTGTCCCGTCCTTTGTCTGGTCCCCGTTTTGTGTCACGTGGTGTGTGTGGTGTCTCACTTGGGGTCAGCCTGGACCTGCTCTGCCCTGCTCCGTGCATCAGTGGGGAGATGGAATCTGGCTCCGAGTCTCAGGTCAGCATGTCAGCTCCCTTAGAGAGTCGAGCCGATGGCTGTGCAGTCTGTGAGCAGGATGGTCTTGCGATGCCCTGCTGGGGTGTGTAGAGTCCCGGCTAGGTAGAGTAGCAAAGAGTGTCCGGGGTTTGGAGGTTTTTGGCTTTCGTTGTGAGCAATTCCTAAACGTTGGAGAGCTGAGTGTTTGAGCGTTTGGCCATTTCATTTGCAGGGGCGGTCTTGGGAGCAGCTGAAGAGAGAGGAGCCTTGGAGGTGAGTTGGGGAGGCAGCAGGAGGAGCGGGGATCCCCTGCAGCTTTAGAGATGCCATCTAATTTTGTCTCTGGCTCACTCAGGTATCCCAGAAGATGGCAGCCAGAGTGTCCGAGTCCGGTGAGAGCCAGCGACCCGAGGACCTGCCTGGTCGAGAGTGAGTCGAGGGCTCATGGGGTCTGGGCCCACGTGCCACACTACTGAGATACGGTGTCTGGTTTTCTTTCTCGCAGTTGACTGCCGGTAGTCTGACGATGGGAGGACCTCTGAGCCAGCCCAGGTGCCCCTCCTGTGCATGAAAGATGGCTTCGCATCCCCGGCTCTCTCGGAAAGATAAGTGCCGGGCAAAGCCCCAGAGAGGGGTTGGGAGTCGGTGCAAGTGTGTGCCTCGCCTGGAGGGATTTTTGAAATGAGTCCGGTGCAAGGCGTATCCTGTGACAGGCTATTTGGGCGCCTGCAAGGAAGGGCTTACTTTTGATCCTTGGATTCACGTGTGCCGGGCAGAGCAGTTGCGGTCTGTGTCCCGTCCTTTGTCTGGTCCCCGTTTTGTGTCACGTGGTGTGTGTGGTGTCTCACTTGGGGTCAGCCTGGACCTGCTCTGCCCTGCTCCGTGCATCAGTGGGGAGATGGAATCTGGCTCCGAGTCTCAGGTCAGCATGTCAGTTCCCTTAGAGAGTCGAGCCGATGGCTGTGCAGTCTGTGAGCAGGATGGTCTTGCGATGCCCTGCTGGGGTGTGTAGAGTCCCGGCTAGGTAGAGTAGCAAAGAGTGTCCGGGGTTTGGAGGTTTTGGCTTTCGTTGTGAGCAATTCCTAAACGTTGGAGAGCTGAGTGTTTGAGCGTTTGGCCATTTCATTTGCAGGGGCGGTCTTGGGAGCAGCTGAAGAGAGAGGAGCCTTGGAGGTGAGTTGGGGAGGCAGCAGGAGGAGCGGGGATCCCCTGCAGCTTTAGAGATGCCATCTAATTTTGTCTCTGGCTCACTCAGGTATCCCAGAAGATGGCAGCCAGAGTGTCCGAGTCCGGTGAGAGCCAGCGACCCGAGGACCTGCCTGGTCGAGAGTGAGTCGAGGGCTCATGGGGTCTGGGCCCACGTGCCACACTACTGAGATACGGTGTCTGGTTTTCTTTCTCGCAGTTGACTGCCGGTAGTCTGACGATGGGAGGACCTCTGAGCCAGCCCAGGTGCCCCTCCTGTGCATGAAAGATGGCTTCGCATCCCCGGCTCTCTCGGAAAGATAAGTGCCGGGCAAAGCCCCAGAGAGGGGTTGGGAGTCGGTGCAAGTGTGTGCCTCGCCTGGAGGGATTTTTGAAATGAGTCCGGTGCAAGGCGTATCCTGTGACAGGCTATTTGGGCGCCTGCAAGGAAGGGCTTACTTTTGATCCTTGGATTCACGTGTGCCGGGCAGAGCAGTTGCGGTCTGTGTCCCGTCCTTTGTCTGGTCCCCGTTTTGTGTCACGTGGTGTGTGTGGTGTCTCACTTGGGGTCAGCCTGGACCTGCTCTGCCCTGCTCCGTGCATCAGTGGGGAGATGGAATCTGGCTCCGAGTCTCAGGTCAGCATGTCAGCTCCCTTAGAGAGTCGAGCCGATGGCTGTGCAGTCTGTGAGCAGGATGGTCTTGCGATGCCCTGCTGGGGTGTGTAGAGTCCCGGCTAGGTAGAGTAGCAAAGAGTGTCCGGGGTTTGGAGGTTTTTGGCTTTCGTTGTGAGCAATTCCTAAACGTTGGAGAGCTGAGTGTTTGAGCGTTTGGCCATTTCATTTGCAGGGGCGGTCTTGGGAGCAGCTGAAGAGAGAGGAGCCTTGGAGGTGAGTTGGGGAGGCAGCAGGAGGAGCGGGGATCCCCTGCAGCTTTAGAGATGCCATCTAATTTTGTCTCTGGCTCACTCAGGTATCCCAGAAGATGGCAGCCAGAGTGTCCGAGTCCGGTGAGAGCCAGCGACCCGAGGACCTGCCTGGTCGAGAGTGAGTCGAGGGCTCATGGGGTCTGGGCCCACGTGCCACACTACTGAGATACGGTGTCTGGTTTTCTTTCTCGCAGTTGACTGCCGGTAGTCTGACGATGGCAGGAACCTCTGAGCCAGCCCAGGTGCCCCTCCTGTGCATGAAAGATGGCTTCGCATCCCCGGCTCTGGGAAAGATAAGTGCCGGGCAAAGCCCCAGAGAGGGGTTGGGAGTCGGTGCAAGTGTGTGCCTCGCCTGGAGGGATTTTTGAAATGAGTCCGGTGCAAGGCGTATCCTGTGACAGGCTATTTGGGCGCCTGCAAGGAAGGGCTTACTTTTGATCCTTGGATTCACGTGTGCCGGGCAGAGCAGTTGCGGTCTGTGTCCCGTCCTTTGTCTGGTCCCCGTTTTGTGTCACGTGGTGTGTGTGGTGTCTCACTTGGGGTCAGCCTGGACCTGCTCTGCCCTGCTCCGTGCATCAGTGGGGAGATGGAATCTGGCTCCGAGTCTCAGGTCAGCATGTCAGCTCCCTTAGAGAGTCGAGCCGATGGCTGTGCAGTCTGTGAGCAGGATGGTCTTGCGATGCCCTGCTGGGGTGTGTAGAGTCCCGGCTAGGTAGAGTAGCAAAGAGTGTCCGGGGTTTGGAGGTTTTTGGCTTTCGTTGTGAGCAATTCCTAAATGTTGGAGAGCTGAGTGTTTGAGCGTTTGGCCATTTCATTTGCAGGGGCGGTCTTGGGAGCAGCTGAAGAGAGAGGAGCCTTGGAGGTGAGTTGGGGAGGCAGCAGGAGGAGCGGGGATCCCCTGCAGCTTTAGAGATGCCATCTAATTTTGTCTCTGGCTCACTCAGGTATCCCAGAAGATGGCAGCCAGAGTGTCCGAGTCCGGTGAGAGCCAGCGACCCGAGGACCTGCCTGGTCGAGAGTGAGTCGAGGGCTCATGGGGTCTGGGCCCACGTGCCACACTACTGAGATACGGTGTCTGGTTTTCTTTCTCACAGTTGACTGCCGGTAGTCTGACGATGGGAGGACCTCTGAGCCAGCCCAGGTGCCCCTCCTGTGCATGAAAGATGGCTTCGCATCCCCGGCTCTCTCGGAAAGATAAGTGCCGGGCAAAGCCCCAGAGAGGGGTTGGGAATCGGTGCAAGTGTGTGCCTCGCCTGGAGGGATTTTTGAAATGAGTCCGGTGCAAGGCGTATCCTGTGACAGGCTATTTGGGCGCCTGCAAGGAAGGGCTTACTTTTGATCCTTGGATTCACGTGTGCCGGGCAGAGCAGTTGCGGTCTGTGTCCCGTCCTTTGTCTGGTCCCCGTTTTGTGTCACGTGGTGTGTGTGGTGTCTCACTTGGGGTCAGCCTGGACCTGCTCTGCCCTGCTCCGTGCATCAGTGGGGAGATGGAATCTGGCTCCGAGTCTCAGGTCAGCATGTCAGCTCCCTTAGAGAGTCGAGCCGATGGCTGTGCAGTCTGTGAGCAGGATGGTCTTGCGATGCCCTGCTGGGGTGTGTAGAGTCCCGGCTAGGTAGAGTAGCAAAGAGTGTCCGGGGTTTGGAGGTTTTTGGCTTTCGTTGTGAGCAATTCCTAAACGTTGGAGAGCTGAGTGTTTGAGCTTTTGGCCATTTCATTTGCAGGGGCGGTCTTGGGAGCAACTGAAGAGAGAGGAGCCTTGGAGGTGAGTTGGGGAGGCAACAGGAGGAGCGGGGATCCCCTGCAGCTTTAGAGATGCCATCTAATTTTGTCTCTGGCTCACTCAGGTATCCCAGAAGATGGCAGCCAGAGTGTCCGAGTCCGGTGAGAGCCAGCGACCCGAGGACCTGCCTGGTCGAGAGTGAGTCGAGGGCTCATGGGGTCTGGGCCCACGTGCCACACTACTGAGATACGGTGTCTGGTTTTCTTTCTCGCAGTTGACTGCCGGTAGTCTGACGATGGGAGGACCTCTGAGCCAGCCCAGGTGCCCCTCCTGTGCATGAAAGATGGCTTCGCATCCCCGGCTCTGGGAAAGATAAGTGCCGGGCAAAGCCCCAGAGAAGGGTTGGGAGTCGGTGCAAGTGTGTGCCTCGCCTGGAGGGATTTTTGAAATGAGTCCGGTGCAAGGCGTATCCTGTGACAGGCTATTTGGGCGCCTGCAAGGAAGGGCTTACTTTTGATCCTTGGATTCACGTGTGCCGGGCAGAGCAGTTGCGGTCTGTGTCCCGTCCTTTGTCTGGTCCCCGTTTTGTGTCACGTGGTGTGTGTGGTGTCTCACTTGGGGTCAGCCTGGACCTGCTCTGCCCTGCTCCGTGCATCAGTGGGGAGATGGAATCTGGCTCCGAGTCTCAGGTCAGCATGTCAGTTCCCTTAGAGAGTCGAGCCGATGGCTGTGCAGTCTGTGAGCAGGATGGTCTTGCGATGCCCTGCTGGGGTGTGTAGAGTCCCGGCTAGGTAGAGTAGCAAAGAGTGTCCGGGGTTTGGAGGTTTTGGCTTTCGTTGTGAGCAATTCCTAAACGTTGGAGAGCTGAGTGTTTGAGCGTTTGGCCATTTCATTTGCAGGGGCGGTCTTGGGAGCAGCTGAAGAGAGAGGAGCCTTGGAGGTGAGTTGGGGAGGCAGCAGGAGGAGCGGGGATCCCCTGCAGCTTTAGAGATGCCATCTAATTTTGTCTCTGGCTCACTCAGGTATCCCAGAAGATGGCAGCCAGAGTGTCCGAGTCCGGTGAGAGCCAGCGACCCGAGGACCTGCCTGGTCGAGAGTGAGTCGAGGGCTCATGGGGTCTGGGCCCACGTGCCACACTACTGAGATACGGTGTCTGGTTTTCTTTCTCGCAGTTGACTGCCGGTAGTCTGACGATGGGAGGACCTCTGAGCCAGCCAGGTGCCCCTCCTGTGCATGAAAGATGGCTTCGCATCCCCGGCTCTCTCGGAAAGATAAGTGCCGGGCAAAGCCCCAGAGAGGGGTTGGGAGTCGGTGCAAGTGTGTGCCTCGCCTGGAGGGATTTTTGAAATGAGTCCGGTGCAAGGCGTATCCTGTGACAGGCTATTTGGGCGCCTGCAAGGAAGGGCTTACTTTTGATCCTTGGATTCACGTGTGCCGGGCAGAGCAGTTGCGGTCTGTGTCCCGTCCTTTGTCTGGTCCCCGTTTTGTGTCACGTGGTGTGTGTGGTGTCTCACTTGGGGTCAGCCTGGACCTGCTCTGCCCTGCTCCGTGCATCAGTGGGGAGATGGAATCTGGCTCCGAGTCTCAGGTCAGCATGTCAGCTCCCTTAGAGAGTCGAGCCGATGGCTGTGCAGTCTGTGAGCAGGATGGTCTTGCGATGCCCTGCTGGGGTGTGTAGAGTCCCGGCTAGGTAGAGTAGCAAAGAGTGTCCGGGGTTTGGAGGTTTTGGCTTTCGTTGTGAGCAATTCCTAAACGTTGGAGAGCTGAGTGTTTGAGCGTTTGGCCATTTCATTTGCAGGGGCGGTCTTGGGAGCAGCTGAAGAGAGAGGAGCCTTGGAGGTGAGTTGGGGAGGCAGCAGGAGGAGCGGGGATCCCCTGCAGCTTTAGAGATGCCATCTAATTTTGTCTCTGGCTCACTCAGGTATCCCAGAAGATGGCAGCCAGAGTGTCCGAGTCCGGTGAGAGCCAGCGACCCGAGGACCTGCCTGGTCGAGAGTGAGTCGAGGGCTCATGGGGTCTGGGCCCACGTGCCACACTACTGAGATACGGTGTCTGGTTTTCTTTCTCGCAGTTGACTGCCGGTAGTCTGACGATGGGAGGACCTCTGAGCCAGCCCAGGTGCCCCTCCTGTGCATGAAAGATGGCTTCGCATCCCCGGCTCTCTCGGAAAGATAAGTGCCGGGCAAAGCCCCAGAGAGGGGTTGGGAGTCGGTGCAAGTGTGTGCCTCGCCTGGAGGGATTTTTGAAATGAGTCCGGTGCAAGGCGTATCCTGTGACAGGCTATTTGGGCGCCTGCAAGGAAGGGCTTACTTTTGATCCTTGGATTCACGTGTGCCGGGCAGAGCAGTTGCGGTCTGTGTCCCGTCCTTTGTCTGGTCCCCGTTTTGTGTCACGTGGTGTGTGTGGTGTCTCACTTGGGGTCAGCCTGGACCTGCTCTGCCCTGCTCCGTGCATCAGTGGGGAGATGGAATCTGGCTCCGAGTCTCAGGTCAGCATGTCAGCTCCCTTAGAGAGTCGAGCCGATGGCTGTGCAGTCTGTGAGCAGGATGGTCTTGCGATGCCCTGCTGGGGTGTCTAGAGTCCCGGCTAGGTAGAGTAGCAAAGAGTGTCCGGGGTTTGGAGGTTTTTGGCTTTCGTTGTGAGCAATTCCTAAACGTTGGAGAGCTGAGTGTTTGAGCGTTTGGCCATTTCATTTGCAGGGGCGGTCTTGGGAGCAGCTGAAGAGAGAGGAGCCTTGGAGGTGAGTTGGGGAGGCAGCAGGAGGAGCGGGGATCCCCTGCAGCTTTAGAGATGCCATCTAATTTTGTCTCTGGCTCACTCAGGTATCCCAGAAGATGGCAGCCAGAGTGTCCGAGTCCGGTGAGAGCCAGCGACCCGAGGACCTGCCTGGTCGAGAGTGAGTCGAGGGCTCATGGGGTCTGGGCCCACGTGCCACACTACTGAGATACGGTGTCTGGTTTTCTTTCTCGCAGTTGACTGCCGGTAGTCTGACGATGGGAGGACCTCTGAGCCAGCCCAGGTGCCCCTCCTGTGCATGAAAGATGGCTTCGCATCCCCGGCTCTCTCGGAAAGATAAGTGCCGGGCAAAGCCCCAGAGAGGGGTTGGGAGTCGGTGCAAGTGTGTGCCTCGCCCGGAGGGATTTTTGAAATGAGTCCGGTGCAAGGCGTATCCTGTGACAGGCTATTTGGGCGCCTGCAAGGAAGGGCTTACTTTTGATCCTTGGATTCACGTGTGCCGGGCAGAGCAGTTGCGGTCTGTGTCCCGTCCTTTGTCTGGTCCCCGTTTTGTGTCACGTGGTGTGTGTGGTGTCTCACTTGGGGTCAGCCTGGACCTGCTCTGCCCTGCTCCGTGCATCAGTGGGGAGATGGAATCTGGCTCCGAGTCTCAGGTCAGCATGTCAGCTCCCTTAGAGAGTCGAGCCGATGGCTGTGCAGTCTGTGAGCAGGATGGTCTTGCGATGCCCTGCTGGGGTGTGTAGAGTCCCGGCTAGGTAGAGTAGCAAAGAGTGTCCGGGGTTTGGAGGTTTTGGCTTTCGTTGTGAGCAATTCCTAAACGTTGGAGAGCTGAGTGTTTGAGCGTTTGGCCATTTCATTTGCAGGGGCGGTCTTGGGAGCAGCTGAAGAGAGAGGAGCCTTGGAGGTGAGTTGGGGAGGCAGCAGGAGGAGCGGGGATCCCCTGCAGCTTTAGAGATGCCATCTAATTTTGTCTCTGGCTCACTCAGGTATCCCAGAAGATGGCAGCCAGAGTGTCCGAGTCCGGTGAGAGCCAGCGACCCGAGGACCTGCCTGGTCGAGAGTGAGTCGAGGGCTCATGGGGTCTGGGCCCACGTGCCACACTACTGAGATACGGTGTCTGGTTTTCTTTCTCGCAGTTGACTGCCGGTAGTCTGACGATGGGAGGACCTCTGAGCCAGCCCAGGTGCCCCTCCTGTGCATGAAAGATGGCTTCGCATCCCCGGCTCTCTCGGAAAGATAAGTGCCGGGCAAAGCCCCAGAGAGGGGTTGGGAGTCGGTGCAAGTGTGTGCCTCGCCTGGAGGGATTTTTGAAATGAGTCCGGTGCAAGGCGTATCCTGTGACAGGCTATTTGGGCGCCTGCAAGGAAGGGCTTACTTTTGATCCTTGGATTCACGTGTGCCGGGCAGAGCAGTTGCGGTCTGTGTCCCGTCCTTTGTCTGGTCCCCGTTTTGTGTCACGTGGTGTGTGTGGTGTCTCACTTGGGGTCAGCCTGGACCTGCTCTGCCCTGCTCCGTGCATCAGTGGGGAGATGGAATCTGGCTCCGAGTCTCAGGTCAGCATGTCAGCTCCCTTAGAGAGTCGAGCCGATGGCTGTGCAGTCTGTGAGCAGGATGGTCTTGCGATGCCCTGCTGGGGTGTCTAGAGTCCCGGCTAGGTAGAGTAGCAAAGAGTGTCCGGGGTTTGGAGGTTTTTGGCTTTCGTTGTGAGCAATTCCTAAACGTTGGAGAGCTGAGTGTTTGAGCGTTTGGCCATTTCATTTGCAGGGGCGGTCTTGGGAGCAGCTGAAGAGAGAGGAGCCTTGGAGGTGAGTTGGGGAGGCAGCAGGAGGAGCGGGGATCCCCTGCAGCTTTAGAGATGCCATCTAATTTTGTCTCTGGCTCACTCAGGTATCCCAGAAGATGGCAGCCAGAGTGTCCGAGTCCGGTGAGAGCCAGCGACCCGAGGACCTGCCTGGTCGAGAGTGAGTCGAGGGCTCATGGGGTCTGGGCCCACGTGCCACACTACTGAGATACGGTGTCTGGTTTTCTTTCTCGCAGTTGACTGCCGGTAGTCTGACGATGGGAGGACCTCTGAGCCAGCCAGGTGCCCCTCCTGTGCATGAAAGATGGCTTCGCATCCCCGGCTCTCTCGGAAAGATAAGTGCCGGGCAAAGCCCCAGAGAGGGGTTGGGAGTCGGTGCAAGTGTGTGCCTCGCCTGGAGGGATTTTTGAAATGAGTCCGGTGCAAGGCGTATCCTGTGACAGGCTATTTGGGCGCCTGCAAGGAAGGGCTTACTTTTGATCCTTGGATTCACGTGTGCCGGGCAGAGCAGTTGCGGTCTGTGTCCCGTCCTTTGTCTGGTCCCCGTTTTGTGTCACGTGGTGTGTGTGGTGTCTCACTTGGGGTCAGCCTGGACCTGCTCTGCCCTGCTCCGTGCATCAGTGGGGAGATGGAATCTGGCTCCGAGTCTCAGGTCAGCATGTCAGTTCCCTTAGAGAGTCGAGCCGATGGCTGTGCAGTCTGTGAGCAGGATGGTCTTGCGATGCCCTGCTGGGGTGTGTAGAGTCCCGGCTAGGTAGAGTAGCAAAGAGTGTCCGGGGTTTGGAGGTTTTGGCTTTCGTTGTGAGCAATTCCTAAACGTTGGAGAGCTGAGTGTTTGAGCGTTTGGCCATTTCATTTGCAGGGGCGGTCTTGGGAGCAGCTGAAGAGAGAGGAGCCTTGGAGGTGAGTTGGGGAGGCAGCAGGAGGAGCGGGGATCCCCTGCAGCTTTAGAGATGCCATCTAATTTTGTCTCTGGCTCACTCAGGTATCCCAGAAGATGGCAGCCAGAGTGTCCGAGTCCGGTGAGAGCCAGCGACCCGAGGACCTGCCTGGTCGAGAGTGAGTCGAGGGCTCATGGGGTCTGGGCCCACGTGCCACACTACTGAGATACGGTGTCTGGTTTTCTTTCTCGCAGTTGACTGCCGGTAGTCTGACGATGGGAGGACCTCTGAGCCAGCCCAGGTGCCCCTCCTGTGCATGAAAGATGGCTTCGCATCCCCGGCTCTCTCGGAAAGATAAGTGCCGGGCAAAGCCCCAGAGAGGGGTTGGGAGTCGGTGCAAGTGTGTGCCTCGCCTGGAGGGATTTTTGAAATGAGTCCGGTGCAAGGCGTATCCTGTGACAGGCTATTTGGGCGCCTGCAAGGAAGGGCTTACTTTTGATCCTTGGATTCACGTGTGCCGGGCAGAGCAGTTGCGGTCTGTGTCCCGTCCTTTGTCTGGTCCCCGTTTTGTGTCACGTGGTGTGTGTGGTGTCTCACTTGGGGTCAGCCTGGACCTGCTCTGCCCTGCTCCGTGCATCAGTGGGGAGATGGAATCTGGCTCCGAGTCTCAGGTCAGCATGTCAGCTCCCTTAGAGAGTCGAGCCGATGGCTGTGCAGTCTGTGAGCAGGATGGTCTTGCGATGCCCTGCTGGGGTGTGTAGAGTCCCGGCTAGGTAGAGTAGCAAAGAGTGTCCGGGGTTTGGAGGTTTTGGCTTTCGTTGTGAGCAATTCCTAAACGTTGGAGAGCTGAGTGTTTGAGCGTTTGGCCATTTCATTTGCAGGGGCGGTCTTGGGAGCAGCTGAAGAGAGAGGAGCCTTGGAGGTGAGTTGGGGAGGCAGCAGGAGGAGCGGGGATCCCCTGCAGCTTTAGAGATGCCATCTAATTTTGTCTCTGGCTCACTCAGGTATCCCAGAAGATGGCAGCCAGAGTGTCCGAGTCCGGTGAGAGCCAGCGACCCGAGGACCTGCCTGGTCGAGAGTGAGTCGAGGGCTCATGGGGTCTGGGCCCACGTGCCACACTACTGAGATACGGTGTCTGGTTTTCTTTCTCGCAGTTGACTGCCGGTAGTCTGACGATGGGAGGACCTCTGAGCCAGCCCAGGTGCCCCTCCTGTGCATGAAAGATGGCTTCGCATCCCCGGCTCTCTCGGAAAGATAAGTGCCGGGCAAAGCCCCAGAGAGGGGTTGGGAGTCGGTGCAAGTGTGTGCCTCGCCTGGAGGGATTTTTGAAATGAGTCCGGTGCAAGGCGTATCCTGTGACAGGCTATTTGGGCGCCTGCAAGGAAGGGCTTACTTTTGATCCTTGGATTCACGTGTGCCGGGCAGAGCAGTTGCGGTCTGTGTCCCGTCCTTTGTCTGGTCCCCGTTTTGTGTCACGTGGTGTGTGTGGTGTCTCACTTGGGGTCAGCCTGGACCTGCTCTGCCCTGCTCCGTGCATCAGTGGGGAGATGGAATCTGGCTCCGAGTCTCAGGTCAGCATGTCAGCTCCCTTAGAGAGTCGAGCCGATGGCTGTGCAGTCTGTGAGCAGGATGGTCTTGCGATGCCCTGCTGGGGTGTGTAGAGTCCCGGCTAGGTAGAGTAGCAAAGAGTGTCCGGGGTTTGGAGGTTTTGGCTTTCGTTGTGAGCAATTCCTAAACGTTGGAGAGCTGAGTGTTTGAGCGTTTGGCCATTTCATTTGCAGGGGCGGTCTTGGGAGCAGCTGAAGAGAGAGGAGCCTTGGAGGTGAGTTGGGGAGGCAGCAGGAGGAGCGGGGATCCCCTGCAGCTTTAGAGATGCCATCTAATTTTGTCTCTGGCTCACTCAGGTATCCCAGAAGATGGCAGCCAGAGTGTCCGAGTCCGGTGAGAGCCAGCGACCCGAGGACCTGCCTGGTCGAGAGTGAGTCGAGGGCTCATGGGGTCTGGGCCCACGTGCCACACTACTGAGATACGGTGTCTGGTTTTCTTTCTCGCAGTTGACTGCCGGTAGTCTGACGATGGGAGGACCTCTGAGCCAGCCCAGGTGCCCCTCCTGTGCATGAAAGATGGCTTCGCATCCCCGGCTCTCTCGGAAAGATAAGTGCCGGGCAAAGCCCCAGAGAGGGGTTGGGAGTCGGTGCAAGTGTGTGCCTCGCCTGGAGGGATTTTTGAAATGAGTCCGGTGCAAGGCGTATCCTGTGACAGGCTATTTGGGCGCCTGCAAGGAAGGGCTTACTTTTGATCCTTGGATTCACGTGTGCCGGGCAGAGCAGTTGCGGTCTGTGTCCCGTCCTTTGTCTGGTCCCCGTTTTGTGTCACGTGGTGTGTGTGGTGTCTCACTTGGGGTCAGCCTGGACCTGCTCTGCCCTGCTCCGTGCATCAGTGGGGAGATGGAATCTGGCTCCGAGTCTCAGGTCAGCATGTCAGCTCCCTTAGAGAGTCGAGCCGATGGCTGTGCAGTCTGTGAGCAGGATGGTCTTGCGATGCCCTGCTGGGGTGTGTAGAGTCCCGGCTAGGTAGAGTAGCAAAGAGTGTCCGGGGTTTGGAGGTTTTTGGCTTTCGTTGTGAGCAATTCCTAAACGTTGGAGAGCTGAGTGTTTGAGCGTTTGGCCATTTCATTTGCAGGGGCGGTCTTGGGAGCAGCTGAAGAGAGAGGAGCCTTGGAGGTGAGTTGGGGAGGCAGCAGGAGGAGCGGGGATCCCCTGCAGCTTTAGAGATGCCATCTAATTTTGTCTCTGGCTCACTCAGGTATCCCAGAAGATGGCAGCCAGAGTGTCCGAGTCCGGTGAGAGCCAGCGACCCGAGGACCTGCCTGGTCGAGAGTGAGTCGAGGGCTCATGGGGTCTGGGCCCACGTGCCACACTACTGAGATACGGTGTCTGGTTTTCTTTCTCGCAGTTGACTGCCGGTAGTCTGACGATGGGAGGACCTCTGAGCCAGCCCAGGTGCCCCTCCTGTGCATGAAAGATGGCTTCGCATCCCCGGCTCTCTCGGAAAGATAAGTGCCGGGCAAAGCCCCAGAGAGGGGTTGGGAGTCGGTGCAAGTGTGTGCCTCGCCTGGAGGGATTTTTGAAATGAGTCCGGTGCAAGGCGTATCCTGTGACAGGCTATTTGGGCGCCTGCAAGGAAGGGCTTACTTTTGATCCTTGGATTCACGTGTGCCGGGCAGAGCAGTTGCGGTCTGTGTCCCGTCCTTTGTCTGGTCCCCGTTTTGTGTCACGTGGTGTGTGTGGTGTCTCACTTGGGGTCAGCCTGGACCTGCTCTGCCCTGCTCCGTGCATCAGTGGGGAGATGGAATCTGGCTCCGAGTCTCAGGTCAGCATGTCAGTTCCCTTAGAGAGTCGAGCCGATGGCTGTGCAGTCTGTGAGCAGGATGGTCTTGCGATGCCCTGCTGGGGTGTGTAGAGTCCCGGCTAGGTAGAGTAGCAAAGAGTGTCCGGGGTTTGGAGGTTTTTGGCTTTCGTTGTGAGCAATTCCTAAACGTTGGAGAGCTGAGTGTTTGAGCGTTTGGCCATTTCATTTGCAGGGGCGGTCTTGGGAGCAGCTGAAGAGAGAGGAGCCTTGGAGGTGAGTTGGGGAGGCAGCAGGAGGAGCGGGGATCCCCTGCAGCTTTAGAGATGCCATCTAATTTTGTCTCTGGCTCACTCAGGTATCCCAGAAGATGGCAGCCAGAGTGTCCGAGTCCGGTGAGAGCCAGCGACCCGAGGACCTGCCTGGTCGAGAGTGAGTCGAGGGCTCATGGGGTCTGGGCCCACGTGCCACACTACTGAGATACGGTGTCTGGTTTTCTTTCTCGCAGTTGACTGCCGGTAGTCTGACGATGGGAGGACCTCTGAGCCAGCCCAGGTGCCCCTCCTGTGCATGAAAGATGGCTTCGCATCCCCGGCTCTCTCGGAAAGATAAGTGCCGGGCAAAGCCCCAGAGAGGGGTTGGGAGTCGGTGCAAGTGTGTGCCTCGCCTGGAGGGATTTTTGAAATGAGTCCGGTGCAAGGCGTATCCTGTGACAGGCTATTTGGGCGCCTGCAAGGAAGGGCTTACTTTTGATCCTTGGATTCACGTGTGCCGGGCAGAGCAGTTGCGGTCTGTGTCCCGTCCTTTGTCTGGTCCCCGTTTTGTGTCACGTGGTGTGTGTGGTGTCTCACTTGGGGTCAGCCTGGACCTGCTCTGCCCTGCTCCGTGCATCAGTGGGGAGATGGAATCTGGCTCCGAGTCTCAGGTCAGCATGTCAGCTCCCTTAGAGAGTCGAGCCGATGGCTGTGCAGTCTGTGAGCAGGATGGTCTTGCGATGCCCTGCTGGGGTGTCTAGAGTCCCGGCTAGGTAGAGTAGCAAAGAGTGTCCGGGGTTTGGAGGTTTTTGGCTTTCGTTGTGAGCAATTCCTAAACGTTGGAGAGCTGAGTGTTTGAGCGTTTGGCCATTTCATTTGCAGGGGCGGTCTTGGGAGCAGCTGAAGAGAGAGGAGCCTTGGAGGTGAGTTGGGGAGGCAGCAGGAGGAGCGGGGATCCCCTGCAGCTTTAGAGATGCCATCTAATTTTGTCTCTGGCTCACTCAGGTATCCCAGAAGATGGCAGCCAGAGTGTCCGAGTCCGGTGAGAGCCAGCGACCCGAGGACCTGCCTGGTCGAGAGTGAGTCGAGGGCTCATGGGGTCTGGGCCCACGTGCCACACTACTGAGATACGGTGTCTGGTTTTCTTTCTCGCAGTTGACTGCCGGTAGTCTGACGATGGGAGGACCTCTGAGCCAGCCAGGTGCCCCTCCTGTGCATGAAAGATGGCTTCGCATCCCCGGCTCTGGGAAAGATAAGTGCCGGGCAAAGCCCCAGAGAGGGGTTGGGAGTCGGTGCAAGTGTGTGCCTCGCCTGGAGGGATTTTTGAAATGAGTCCGGTGCAAGGCGTATCCTGTGACAGGCTATTTGGGCGCCTGCAAGGAAGGGCTTACTTTTGATCCTTGGATTCACGTGTGCCGGGCAGAGCAGTTGCGGTCTGTGTCCCGTCCTTTGTCTGGTCCCCGTTTTGTGTCACGTGGTGTGTGTGGTGTCTCACTTGGGGTCAGCCTGGACCTGCTCTGCCCTGCTCCGTGCATCAGTGGGGAGATGGAATCTGGCTCCGAGTCTCAGGTCAGCATGTCAGCTCCCTTAGAGAGTCGAGCCGATGGCTGTGCAGTCTGTGAGCAGGATGGTCTTGCGATGCCCTGCTGGGGTGTGTAGAGTCCCGGCTAGGTAGAGTAGCAAAGAGTGTCCGGGGTTTGGAGGTTTTGGCTTTCGTTGTGAGCAATTCCTAAACGTTGGAGAGCTGAGTGTTTGAGCGTTTGGCCATTTCATTTGCAGGGGCGGTCTTGGGAGCAGCTGAAGAGAGAGGAGCCTTGGAGGTGAGTTGGGGAGGCAGCAGGAGGAGCGGGGATCCCCTGCAGCTTTAGAGATGCCATCTAATTTTGTCTCTGGCTCACTCAGGTATCCCAGAAGATGGCAGCCAGAGTGTCCGAGTCCGGTGAGAGCCAGCGACCCGAGGACCTGCCTGGTCGAGAGTGAGTCGAGGGCTCATGGGGTCTGGGCCCACGTGCCACACTACTGAGATACGGTGTCTGGTTTTCTTTCTCGCAGTTGACTGCCGGTAGTCTGACGATGGGAGGACCTCTGAGCCAGCCCAGGTGCCCCTCCTGTGCATGAAAGATGGCTTCGCATCCCCGGCTCTCTCGGAAAGATAAGTGCCGGGCAAAGCCCCAGAGAGGGGTTGGGAGTCGGTGCAAGTGTGTGCCTCGCCTGGAGGGATTTTTGAAATGAGTCCGGTGCAAGGCGTATCCTGTGACAGGCTATTTGGGCGCCTGCAAGGAAGGGCTTACTTTTGATCCTTGGATTCACGTGTGCCGGGCAGAGCAGTTGCGGTCTGTGTCCCGTCCTTTGTCTGGTCCCCGTTTTGTGTCACGTGGTGTGTGTGGTGTCTCACTTGGGGTCAGCCTGGACCTGCTCTGCCCTGCTCCGTGCATCAGTGGGGAGATGGAATCTGGCTCCGAGTCTCAGGTCAGCATGTCAGCTCCCTTAGAGAGTCGAGCCGATGGCTGTGCAGTCTGTGAGCAGGATGGTCTTGCGATGCCCTGCTGGGGTGTGTAGAGTCCCGGCTAGGTAGAGTAGCAAAGAGTGTCCGGGGTTTGGAGGTTTTGGCTTTCGTTGTGAGCAATTCCTAAACGTTGGAGAGCTGAGTGTTTGAGCGTTTGGCCATTTCATTTGCAGGGGCGGTCTTGGGAGCAGCTGAAGAGAGAGGAGCCTTGGAGGTGAGTTGGGGAGGCAGCAGGAGGAGCGGGGATCCCCTGCAGCTTTAGAGATGCCATCTAATTTTGTCTCTGGCTCACTCAGGTATCCCAGAAGATGGCAGCCAGAGTGTCCGAGTCCGGTGAGAGCCAGCGACCCGAGGACCTGCCTGGTCGAGAGTGAGTCGAGGGCTCATGGGGTCTGGGCCCACGTGCCACACTACTGAGATACGGTGTCTGGTTTTCTTTCTCGCAGTTGACTGCCGGTAGTCTGACGATGGGAGGACCTCTGAGCCAGCCCAGGTGCCCCTCCTGTGCATGAAAGATGGCTTCGCATCCCCGGCTCTCTCGGAAAGATAAGTGCCGGGCAAAGCCCCAGAGAGGGGTTGGGAGTCGGTGCAAGTGTGTGCCTCGCCTGGAGGGATTTTTGAAATGAGTCCGGTGCAAGGCGTATCCTGTGACAGGCTATTTGGGCGCCTGCAAGGAAGGGCTTACTTTTGATCCTTGGATTCACGTGTGCCGGGCAGAGCAGTTGCGGTCTGTGTCCCGTCCTTTGTCTGGTCCCCGTTTTGTGTCACGTGGTGTGTGTGGTGTCTCACTTGGGGTCAGCCTGGACCTGCTCTGCCCTGCTCCGTGCATCAGTGGGGAGATGGAATCTGGCTCCGAGTCTCAGGTCAGCATGTCAGCTCCCTTAGAGAGTCGAGCCGATGGCTGTGCAGTCTGTGAGCAGGATGGTCTTGCGATGCCCTGCTGGGGTGTCTAGAGTCCCGGCTAGGTAGAGTAGCAAAGAGTGTCCGGGGTTTGGAGGTTTTTGGCTTTCGTTGTGAGCAATTCCTAAACGTTGGAGAGCTGAGTGTTTGAGCGTTTGGCCATTTCATTTGCAGGGGCGGTCTTGGGAGCAGCTGAAGAGAGAGGAGCCTTGGAGGTGAGTTGGGGAGGCAGCAGGAGGAGCGGGGATCCCCTGCAGCTTTAGAGATGCCATCTAATTTTGTCTCTGGCTCACTCAGGTATCCCAGAAGATGGCAGCCAGAGTGTCCGAGTCCGGTGAGAGCCAGCGACCCGAGGACCTGCCTGGTCGAGAGTGAGTCGAGGGCTCATGGGGTCTGGGCCCACGTGCCACACTACTGAGATACGGTGTCTGGTTTTCTTTCTCGCAGTTGACTGCCGGTAGTCTGACGATGGGAGGACCTCTGAGCCAGCCAGGTGCCCCTCCTGTGCATGAAAGATGGCTTCGCATCCCCGGCTCTGGGAAAGATAAGTGCCGGGCAAAGCCCCAGAGAGGGGTTGGGAGTCGGTGCAAGTGTGTGCCTCGCCTGGAGGGATTTTTGAAATGAGTCCGGTGCAAGGCGTATCCTGTGACAGGCTATTTGGGCGCCTGCAAGGAAGGGCTTACTTTTGATCCTTGGATTCACGTGTGCCGGGCAGAGCAGTTGCGGTCTGTGTCCCGTCCTTTGTCTGGTCCCCGTTTTGTGTCACGTGGTGTGTGTGGTGTCTCACTTGGGGTCAGCCTGGACCTGCTCTGCCCTGCTCCGTGCATCAGTGGGGAGATGGAATCTGGCTCCGAGTCTCAGGTCAGCATGTCAGTTCCCTTAGAGAGTCGAGCCGATGGCTGTGCAGTCTGTGAGCAGGATGGTCTTGCGATGCCCTGCTGGGGTGTGTAGAGTCCCGGCTAGGTAGAGTAGCAAAGAGTGTCCGGGGTTTGGAGGTTTTGGCTTTCGTTGTGAGCAATTCCTAAACGTTGGAGAGCTGAGTGTTTGAGCGTTTGGCCATTTCATTTGCAGGGGCGGTCTTGGGAGCAGCTGAAGAGAGAGGAGCCTTGGAGGTGAGTTGGGGAGGCAGCAGGAGGAGCGGGGATCCCCTGCAGCTTTAGAGATGCCATCTAATTTTGTCTCTGGCTCACTCAGGTATCCCAGAAGATGGCAGCCAGAGTGTCCGAGTCCGGTGAGAGCCAGCGACCCGAGGACCTGCCTGGTCGAGAGTGAGTCGAGGGCTCATGGGGTCTGGGCCCACGTGCCACACTACTGAGATACGGTGTCTGGTTTTCTTTCTCGCAGTTGACTGCCGGTAGTCTGACGATGGGAGGACCTCTGAGCCAGCCCAGGTGCCCCTCCTGTGCATGAAAGATGGCTTCGCATCCCCGGCTCTCTCGGAAAGATAAGTGCCGGGCAAAGCCCCAGAGAGGGGTTGGGAGTCGGTGCAAGTGTGTGCCTCGCCTGGAGGGATTTTTGAAATGAGTCCGGTGCAAGGCGTATCCTGTGACAGGCTATTTGGGCGCCTGCAAGGAAGGGCTTACTTTTGATCCTTGGATTCACGTGTGCCGGGCAGAGCAGTTGCGGTCTGTGTCCCGTCCTTTGTCTGGTCCCCGTTTTGTGTCACGTGGTGTGTGTGGTGTCTCACTTGGGGTCAGCCTGGACCTGCTCTGCCCTGCTCCGTGCATCAGTGGGGAGATGGAATCTGGCTCCGAGTCTCAGGTCAGCATGTCAGCTCCCTTAGAGAGTCGAGCCGATGGCTGTGCAGTCTGTGAGCAGGATGGTCTTGCGATGCCCTGCTGGGGTGTGTAGAGTCCCGGCTAGGTAGAGTAGCAAAGAGTGTCCGGGGTTTGGAGGTTTTTGGCTTTCGTTGTGAGCAATTCCTAAACGTTGGAGAGCTGAGTGTTTGAGCGTTTGGCCATTTCATTTGCAGGGGCGGTCTTGGGAGCAGCTGAAGAGAGAGGAGCCTTGGAGGTGAGTTGGGGAGGCAGCAGGAGGAGCGGGGATCCCCTGCAGCTTTAGAGATGCCATCTAATTTTGTCTCTGGCTCACTCAGGTATCCCAGAAGATGGCAGCCAGAGTGTCCGAGTCCGGTGAGAGCCAGCGACCCGAGGACCTGCCTGGTCGAGAGTGAGTCGAGGGCTCATGGGGTCTGGGCCCACGTGCCACACTACTGAGATACGGTGTCTGGTTTTCTTTCTCGCAGTTGACTGCCGGTAGTCTGACGATGGGAGGACCTCTGAGCCAGCCAGGTGCCCCTCCTGTGCATGAAAGATGGCTTCGCATCCCCGGCTCTGGGAAAGATAAGTGCCGGGCAAAGCCCCAGAGAGGGGTTGGGAGTCGGTGCAAGTGTGTGCCTCGCCTGGAGGGATTTTTGAAATGAGTCCGGTGCAAGGCGTATCCTGTGACAGGCTATTTGGGCGCCTGCAAGGAAGGGCTTACTTTTGATCCTTGGATTCACGTGTGCCGGGCAGAGCAGTTGCGGTCTGTGTCCCGTCCTTTGTCTGGTCCCCGTTTTGTGTCACGTGGTGTGTGTGGTGTCTCACTTGGGGTCAGCCTGGACCTGCTCTGCCCTGCTCCGTGCATCAGTGGGGAGATGGAATCTGGCTCCGAGTCTCAGGTCAGCATGTCAGCTCCCTTAGAGAGTCGAGCCGATGGCTGTGCAGTCTGTGAGCAGGATGGTCTTGCGATGCCCTGCTGGGGTGTGTAGAGTCCCGGCTAGGTAGAGTAGCAAAGAGTGTCCGGGGTTTGGAGGTTTTTGGCTTTCGTTGTGAGCAATTCCTAAACGTTGGAGAGCTGAGTGTTTGAGCGTTTGGCCATTTCATTTGCAGGGGCGGTCTTGGGAGCAGCTGAAGAGAGAGGAGCCTTGGAGGTGAGTTGGGGAGGCAGCAGGAGGAGCGGGGATCCCCTGCAGCTTTAGAGATGCCATCTAATTTTGTCTCTGGCTCACTCAGGTATCCCAGAAGATGGCAGCCAGAGTGTCCGAGTCCGGTGAGAGCCAGCGACCCGAGGACCTGCCTGGTCGAGAGTGAGTCGAGGGCTCATGGGGTCTGGGCCCACGTGCCACACTACTGAGATACGGTGTCTGGTTTTCTTTCTCGCAGTTGACTGCCGGTAGTCTGACGATGGGAGGACCTCTGAGCCAGCCCAGGTGCCCCTCCTGTGCATGAAAGATGGCTTTGCATCCCCGGCTCTCGGAAAGCTAAGTGCAGGGCAAAGACCCATTAAGACCCATTTCTCGTAGTTGACTCGGAATATCCTCGTGACTGCTGGAATCACGTCATGATGGGGTGACAGTTTGAGGTGCAATGTAGGAGTTTGAAAAGGTTGAGCTATGAGACACAGAGTTTTAGTGATGGCAGGTGCCATCCGGGTATATTTGGGGAGCGTCCGGGCAATAGAGGTGTCGGGGAGCCTCTTTTTCTAATTTCAGTTTTTTCAGGCTCCTCTCCTGGTTTTTATTTTTTTAGGCTCCTATCCTGATTTTTAGATTTTTTTTAGGCTCCTCTCCTGATATTAGTTTTTTTAGGCTCCTCTCCTGATTTTTATATTTTTAGATTCCTCTCCTGGTTTTCATTTTTTTAGGCTCCTCTCCTGATTTTTATTTTTTTAGGCTCCTGTCCTGATTTTTAGATTTTTTTTAGGCTCCTCTCCTGGTTTTCAATTTTTAGGCTCCTGTCCTGATTTTAATTTTTTCAGGCTTTTCTCCTGATTTTTAGATTTTTAGGCTTCTCTCCTGATTTTCAATTTTTTTAGGCTCCTCTCCTGATTTTTAGATTTTTAGGCTCCTCTCCTGATTTTAATTTTTTTAGGCTCCTCTCCTGATTTTAATTTTTTTAGGCTCCTCTCCTGATTTTTAGATTTTTAGGCTCGTCTCCTGATTTTAATTTTTTTAGGCTTCTTGGTTTTTTATTTTTTAGGCTCCTCTCCTGATTTTAATTTTTTTGAGCTCCTCTCCTGATTTTAATTTTTTTAGGCTCCTCTCCTGATTTTTAGATTTTTAGGCTCGTCTCCTGATTTTAATTTTTTTAGGCTCCTCTCCTGATTTTAAGATTTTTAGGCTCCTCTCCTGATTTTAATTTTTGTAGGCTCCTCTCCTGGTTTTCAATTTTTTAGGCTCCTCTCCTGATTTTTAGATTTTTAGGCTCCTCTCCTGATTTTAATTTTTTTAGGCTCCTCTCCTGATTTTAATTTTTTTAGGCTTCTTGGTTTTCAATTTTTTAGGCTCCTCTCCTGATTTTAATTTTTTTAGGCTCCTCTCCTGATTTTTAGATTTTTAGGCTCGTCTCCTGATTTTAATTCTTTTAGGCTCCTCTCCTGATTTTAATTCTTTTAGGCTCATCTCCTGATTTTTAGATTTTTAGGCTCCTGTCCTGATTTTAATTTTTTTAGGCTCCTGTCCTGATTTTAATTTTTTTAGGCTCCTCTCCTGATTTTAATTTTTTTAGGCTCCTCTCCTGATTTTAATTTTTTTAGGCTCCTCTCCTGATTTTAATTTTTTTAAGCTCCTCTCCTGATTTTTAGGCTCCTCTTCTGATTTTAAGATTTTTAGGCTCCTCTCCTGATTTTAATTTTTTTAGGCTCCTCTCCTGATTTTTAGATTTTTAGGCTCCTCTCCTGATTTTAATTTGTTTAGGCTCCTCTCCTGGTTTTAATTCTTTTAGGCTCCTCTCCTGGTTTTCAATTTTTTAGGCTCCTCTCCTGATTTTTAGATTTTTAGGCTCCTCTCCTGATTTAAATTTTTTTAGGCTCCTCTCCTGATTTTAATTCTTTTAGGCTCCTCTCCTGATTTTAATTCTTTTAGGCTCCTCTCCTGGTTTTCAATTTTTTAGGCTCCTCTCCTGATTTTAATTTTTTTAGGCTCCTCTCCTGATTTTTAGGTTCTTAGGCTTCTCTCCTGATTTTAAGATTTTTAGGCTCCTCTCCTGATTTTAATTTTTTTAGGCTTCTCTCCTGATTTTAATTTTTTTAGGCTCCTCTCCTGATTTTTAGATTTTTAGGCTCCTCTTCTGATTTTAAGATTTTTAGGCTCCTCTCCTGATTTTAATTTTTTTAGGCTTCTTGGTTTTCATTTTTTAGGCTTCTCTCCTGATTTTAATTTTTTTAGGCTCCTCTCCTGATTTTAATTTTTTTAGGCTCCTCTCCTGATTTTAATTTTTTTAGGCTCCTCTCCTGATTTTAATTTTTTTAGGCTCCTCTCCTGATTTTAAGATTTTTAGGCTCCTCTCCTGATTTTAATTCTTTTAGGCTCCTCTCCTGGTTTTCAATTTTTTAGGCTCCTCTCCTGATTTTTAGATTTTTAGGCTCGTCTCCTGATTTTAATTTTTTTAGGCTCCTCTCCTGATTTTAAGATTTTTAGGCTCCTCTCCTGATTTTAATTTTTGTAGGCTCCTCTCCTGATTTTAATTTTTTTAGGCTTCTTGGTTTCCATTTTTTTAGGCTCCTCTCCTGATTTTAATTCTTTTAGGCTCCTCTCCTGGTTTTCAATTTTTTAGGCTCCTCTCCTGATTTTAATTTTTTTAGGCCCCTCTCCTGATTTTAATTTTTTTAGGCTCCTCTCCTCATTTTTAGATTTTTAGGCTCCTCTCCTGGTTTTCAATTTTTTAGGCTCCTCTCCTGATTTTTTCACTTTTTAGGCTCCTCTCCTGATTTCAATTTTTTAGGCTCCTCTCCTGATTTTAAATTTTTTCAATTAAGAGAGGAGCCTAAAATCAGGAGAGAAGCCTAGAAATCTAAAAATCGTTTTAGGCTCCTCTCCTGATTTTAATTGTTTTAGGCTCCTCTCCTGATTTTTAGATTTTTAGGCTCCTCTCCTGATTTTAATTTTTTTAGGCTTCTTGGTTTTTTATTTTTTAGGCTCCTCTCCTGATTTTAATTTTTTTGAGCTCCTCTCCTGATTTTAATTTTTTTAGGCTCCTCTCCTGATTTTTAGATTTTTAGGCTCCTCTCCTGATTTTAATTTTTTTAGGCTCCTCTCCTGATTTTAAGATTTTTAGGCTCCTCTCCTGATTTTAATTCTTTTAGGCTCCTCTCCTGGTTTTCAATTTTTTAGGCTCCTCTCCTGATTTTTAGATTTTTAGGCTCCTCTCCTGATTTTAATTTTTTTAGGCTTCTTGGTTTTCAATTTTTTAGGCTCCTCTCCTGATTTTAATTTTTTTAAGCTCCTCTCCTGATTTTTAGGCTCCTCTTCTGATTTTTAGATTTTTAGGCTCCTCTCCTGATTTTAATTCTTTTAGGCTCCTCTCCTGATTTTAATTCTTTTAGGCTCCTCTCCTGATTTTTAGATTTTTAGGCTCCTCTCCTGATTTTAATTCTTTTAGGCTCCTCTCCTGATTTTAATTCTTTTAGGCTCCTCTCCTGATTTTTAGATTTTTAGGCTTCTTGGTTTTCATTTTTTAGGCTCCTCTCCTGATTTTAATTTTTTTAGGCTCCTCTCCTGATTTTTAGATTTTTAGGCTCCTCTCCTGGTTTTAATTCTTTTAGGCTCCTCTCCTGGTTTTCAATTTTTTAGGCTCCTCTCCTGATTTAAATTTTTTTAGGCTCCTCTCCTGATTTTAATTTTTTTAGGCTCCTCTCCTGATTTTTATTTTTTTAGGCTCCTGTCCTGATTTTTAGATTTTTTTTAGGCTCCTCTCCTGATTTTCAATTTTTAGGCTCCTGTCCTGATTTTAATTTTTTCAGGCTTTTCTCCTGATTTTTAGATTTTTAGGCTTCTCTCCTGATTTTCAATTTTTTTAGGCTCCTCTCCTGATTTTTAGATTTTTAGGCTCGTCTCCTGATTTTAATTTTTTTAGGCTTCTTGGTTTTCAATTTTTTAGGCTGCTCTCCTGATTTTAATTTTTTTAGGCTCCTCTCCTGATTTTAATTCTTTTAGGCTCCTCTCCTGATTTTAATTTTTTTAGGCTCCTCTCCTGATTTTAATTTTTTTAGGCTTCTTGGTTTTTTATTTTTTAGGCTCCTCTCCTGATTGTAATTTTTTTGAGCTCCTCTCCTGATTTTAATTTTTTTGAGCTCCTCTCCTGATTTTAATTTTTTTAGGCTCCTCTCCTGATTTTAAGATTTTTAGGCTCCTCTCCTGATTTTAATTCTTTTAGGCTCCTCTCCTGATTTTAATTTTTTTAGGCTCCTCTCCTGATTTTTAGATTTTTAGGCTCCTCTCCTGGTTTTCAATTTTTTAGGCTCCTCTCCTGATTTTAAATTTTTTAGGCTCCTCTCCTGATTTTAATTTTTTTAGGCTCCTCTCCTGATTTTAATTTTTTTAGGCTTCTTGGTTTTCATTTTTTAGGCTCCTCTCCTGATTTTAAATTTTTTAGGCTCCTCTCCTGATTTTAATTTTTTTAGGCTTCTTGGTTTTCAATTTTTTAGGCTCCTCTCCTGATTTTAATTTTTTTAGGCTCCTCTCCTGATTTTTAGGCTCCTCTTCTGATTTTAAGATTTTTAGGCTCCTCTCCTGATTTTAATTCTTTTAGGCTCCTCTCCTGATTTTTAGATTTTTAGGCTCCTCTCCTGATTTTAATTTTTTTAGGCTTCTCTCCTGATTTTAATTTTTTTAGGCTCCTCTCCTGATTTTTATTTTTTTAGGCTCCTGTCCTGATTTTTAGATTTTTTTTAGGCTCCTCTCCTGGTTTTCAATTTTTAGGCTCCTCTCCTGATTTTAATTTTTTTAGGCTTCTTGGTTTTCAATTTTTTAGGCTCCTCTCCTGATTTTAATTTTTTTAGGCTCCTCTCCTGATTTTAATTTTTTTAGGCTCCTCTCCTGATTTTAATTTTTTTAGGCTTCTTGGTTTTCATTTTTTAGGCTCCTCTCCTGATTTTAAATTTTTTAGGCTCCTCTCCTGATTTTAATTTTTTTAGGCTTCTTGGTTTTCAATTTTTTAGGCTCGTCTCCTGATTTTAATTTTTTTAGGCTCCTCTCCTGATTTTAATTTTTTTAGGCTCCTCTCCTGATTTTAATTTTTTTAGGCTTCTTGGTTTTCATTTTTTAGGCTCCTCTCCTGATTTTAAATTTTTTAGGCTCCTCTCCTGATTTTAATTTTTTTAGGCTTCTTGGTTTTCAATTTTTTAGGCTCCTCTCCTGATTTTAATTTTTTTAGGCTCCTCTCCTGATTTTTAGGCTCCTCTTCTGATTTTAAGATTTTTAGGCTCCTCTCCTGATTTTAATTCTTTTAGGCTCCTCTCCTGATTTTAATTTTTTTAGGCTCCTCTCCTGATTTTAATTTTTTTAGGCTTCTTGGTTTTCATTTTTTAGGCTCCTCTTCTGATTTTAAGATTTTTAGGCTCCTCTCCTGATTTTAATTTTTTTAGGCTCCTCTCCTGATTTTTAGATTTTTAGGCTCCTCTCCTGATTTTAATTTTTTTAGGCTCCTCTCCTGGTTTTAATTCTTTTAGGCTCCTCTCCTGGTTTTCAATTTTTTAGGCTCCTCTCCTGATTTTAAGATTTTTAGGCTCCTCTCCTGATTTTAATTCTTTTAGGCTCCTCTCCTGGTTTTCAATTTTTTAGGCTCCTCTCCTGATTTTTAGATTTTTAGGCTCCTCTCCTGATTTAAATTTTTTTAGGCTCCTCTCCTGATTTTAATTCTTTTAGGCTCCTCTCCTGATTTTAATTCTTTTAGGCTCCTCTCCTGGTTTTCAATTTTTTAGGCTCCTCTCCTGATTTTAATTTTTTTAGGCTCCTCTCCTGATTTTTAGATTTTTAGGCTCCTCTCCTGATTTTAATTTTTTTAGGCTCCTCTCCTGGTTTTAATTCTTTTAGGCTCCTCTCCTGGTTTTCAATTTTTTAGGCTCCTCTCCTGATTTTAAGATTTTTAGGCTCCTCTCCTGATTTTAATTCTTTTAGGCTCCTCTCCTGGTTTTCAATTTTTTAGGCTCCTCTCCTGATTTTCATTTTTTTAGGCTCCTCTCCTGATTTTTAGGCTCCTCTTCTGATTTTAAGATTTTTAGGCTCCTCTCCTGATTTTAATTTTTTTAGGCTTCTCTCCTGATTTTAATTTTTTTAGGCTCCTCTCCTGATTTTTAGATTTTTAGGCTCCTCTTCTGATTTTAAGATTTTTAGGCTCCTCTCCTGATTTTAATTCTTTTAGGCTCCTCTCCTGGTTTTCAATTTTTTAGACTCCTCTCCTGATTTTTAGATTTTTAGGCTCGTCTCCTGATTTTAATTTTTTTAGGCTCCTCTCCTGATTTTAAGATTTTTAGGCTCCTCTCCTGATTTTAATTTTTGTAGGCTCCTCTCCTGATTTTCAATTTTTGTAGGCTCCTCTCCTGATTTTAATTTTTTTAGGCTTCTTGGTTTCCATTTTTTTAGGCTCCTCTCCTGGTTTTCAATTTTTTAGGCTCCTCTCCTGATTTTAAATTTTTTAGGCTCCTCTCCTGATTTTAATTTTTTTAGGCTTCTTGGTTTTCAATTTTTTAGGCTCCTCTCCTGATTTTAATTTTTTTAGGCTCCTCTCCTGATTTTTAGGCTCCTCTTCTGATTTTTAGATTTTTAGGCTCCTCTCCTGATTTTAATTCTTTTAGGCTCCTCTCCTGATTTTAATTCTTTTAGGCTCCTCTCCTGATTTTTAGATTTTTAGGCTCCTCTCCTGATTTTAATTTTTTTAGGCTCCTCTCCTGGTTTTAATTCTGTTAGGCTCCTCTCCTGGTTTTCAATTTTTTAGGCTCCTCTCCTGATTTTAATTTTTTTAGGCTCCTCTCCTGATTTTAAGATTTTTAGGCTCCTCTCCTGATTTTAATTCTTTTAGGCTCCTCTCCTGGTTTTCAATTTTTTAGGCTCCTCTCCTGATTTTAATTTTTTTAGGCTCCTCTCCTGATTTTTAGGCTCCTCTTCTGATTTTAAGATTTTTAGGCTCCTCTCCTGATTTTAATTTTTTTAGGCTTCTCTCCTGATTTTAATTCTTTTAGGCTCCTCTCCTGGTTTTCAATTTTTTAGGCTCCTCTCCTGATTTTAATTTTTTTAGGCTTCTCTCCTGATTTTAATTTTTTTAGGCTCCTCTCCTGATTTTTAGATTTTTAGGCTCCTCTTCTGATTTTAAGATTTTTAGGCTCCTCTCCTGATTTTAATTTTTTTAGGCTTCTTGGTTTTCATTTTTTAGGCTTCTCTCCTGATTTTAATTTTTTTAGGCTCCTCTCCTGATTTTAATTTTTTTAGGCTTCTTGGTTTTCATTTTTTTAGGCTCCTCTCCTGATTTTTAGATTTTTAGGCTCCTCTCCTGATTTTTATTTTTTTAGGCTCCTCTCCTGATTTTTAGATTTTTAGGCTCCTCTCCTGGTTTTCAATTTTTTAGGCTCCTCTCCTGATTTTAATTTTTTTAGGCTTCTCTCCTGATTTTAAATTTTTTAGGCTCCTCTCCTGATTTTAATTTTTTTAGGCTTCTTGGTTTTCAATTTTTTAGGCTCCTCTTCTGATTTTAATTTTTTTAGGCTCCTCTCCTGATTTTAATTCTTTTAGGCTCCTCTCCTGATTTTTAGATTTTTAGGCTCCTCTCCTGATTTTAATTTTTTTAGGCTCCTCTCCTGATTTTAATTTTTTTAGGCTCCTCTCCTGATTTTAATTGTTTTAGGCTTCTTGGTTTTCATTTTTTAGGCTCCTCTTCTGATTTTAAGATTTTTAGGCTCCTCTCCTGATTTTAATTTTTTTAGGCTTCTCTCCTGATTTTAATTTTTTTAGGCTCCTCTCCTGGTTTTCAATTTTTTAGGCTCCTCTCCTGATTTTTAGATTTTTAGGCTCCTCTCCTGATTTTAATTCTTTTAGGCTCCTCTCCTGGTTTTCAATTTTTTAGGCTCCTCTCCTGATTTTAATTTTTTTAGGCTCCTCTCCTGATTTTTAGGCTCCTCTTCTGATTTTAAGATTTTTAGGCTCCTCTCCTGATTTTAATTTTTTTAGGCTTCTCTCCTGATTTTAATTTTTTTAGGCTCCTCTCCTGGTTTTCAATTTTTTAGGCTCCTCTCCTGATTTTAATTTTTTTAGGCTTCTCTCCTGATTTTAATTTTTTTAGGCTCCTCTCCTGATTTTTAGATTTTTAGGCTCCTCTCCTGATTTTAATTTTTTTAGGCTCCTCTCCTGATTTTAATTTTTTTGGCTCCTCTCCTGATTTTAATTCTTTTAGGTTCCTCTCCTGATTTTCAATTTTTTTAGGCTCCTCTCCTGGTTTTCAATTTTTTAGGCTCCTCTCCTGATTTTAATTCTTTTAGGCTCCTCTCCTGGTTTTCAATTTTTTAGGCTCCTCTCCTGATTTTAATTCTTTTAGGCTCCTCTCCTGGTTTTCAATTTTTTAGGCTCCTCTCCTGATTTTAATTCTTTTAGGCTCCTCTCCTGGTTTTCAATTTTTTAGGCTCCTCTCCTGATTTTAATTCTTTTAGGCTCCTCTCCTGGTTTTTAGGCTCCTCTCCTGATTTTTAGATTTTTAGGCTCCTCTCCTGATTTTAATTTTTTTAGGCTCCTCTCCTGATTTTAATTTTTTTAGGCTCCTCTCCTGATTTTAATTTTTTTAGGCTTCTTGGTTTTCATTTTTTTAGGCTCCTCTCCTGATTTTAATTTTTTTAGGCTCCTCTTCTGATTTTAAGATTTTTAGGCTCCTCTCCTGATTTTAATTTTTTTAGGCTCCTCTCCTGATTTTAATTTTTTTAGGCTCCTCTCCTGGTTTTCAATTTTTTAGGCTCCTCTCCTGATTTTAATTCTTTTAGGCTCCTCTCCTGGTTTTCAATTTTTTAGGCTCCTCTCCTGATTTTAATTCTTTTAGGCTCCTCTCCTGGTTTTCAATTTTTTAGGCTCCTCTCCTGATTTTAATTCTTTTAGGCTCCTCTCCTGGTTTTTAGGCTCCTCTCCTGATTTTTAGATTTTTAGGCTCCTCTCCTGATTTTAATTTTTTTAGGCTCCTCTCCTGATTTTAATTTTTTTAGGCTCCTCTCCTGATTTTAATTTTTTTAGGCTTCTTGGTTTTCATTTTTTTAGGCTCCTCTCCTGATTTTAATTTTTTTAGGCTCCTCTTCTGATTTTAAGATTTTTAGGCTCCTCTCCTGATTTTAATTTTTTTAGGCTCCTCTCCTGATTTTAATTTTTTTAGGCTCCTCTCCTGATTTTTAGATTTTTAGGCTCCTCTCCTGATTTTAATTTTTTTAGGCTCCTCTTCTGATTTTAAGATTTTTAGGCTCCTCTCCTGATTTTAATTTTTTTAGGCTCCTCTCCTGATTTTAATTTTTTTAGGCTCCTCTCCTGATTTTTAGATTTTTAGGCTCCTCTCCTGATTTTAATTTGTTTAGGCTCCTCTCCTGATTTTAATTTGTTTAGGC